>NC_133132.1:534455-1284104 GCF_048418815.1 Hemitrygon akajei | reverse complement strand
ATACAGGTTGAATCATTACACAGGGTGCAGATGTTGCAGACTGTTGTTAGAGAAATCAAATCCTTATACAGTGAGGAGGTGCATACTGTCGGGAAACAGATATTGAATCATTACACGGTGTGCAGAAGCTGCATACACTTATTAAACAGATCTAAATTTTACACAGTGTGCAGAGTTTGCATAGTGTCGTGCACATTAAAATATCACACTGTGTGCAGATGTTGCAAACTGTCGTTATGCAGATCGAATGATTACAGAGTGAGCATTCATGCATACTGGCGTTTAGCAGATATCGAATTATTAGATAGTGCATAGGGTTTCCATACTGTCGTTATACAGATTGACTCGTTACATAGTGTGCCGGGATTGCATACTGTCGTTATACAGATCTAATCATTACACAGTGTGCAGTGGTTGCATACTGTCGTCATACAGATCTAATCATTACACAGTGTGCAGTGGTTGCATACTGTCGTCATACAGATCTAATCATTACACTGTGTGCAGTGCTTGCATACTGTCGTCATACAGATCTAATCATTACACAGTGTGCAGTAGTTGCATACTGTCGTCATACAGATCTAATCATTACACAGTGTACAGTGGTTGCATACTGTCGTCATACAGATCTAATCATTAAACAGTGTGCAGTGGTTGCATACTGTTGTCATACAGATCTAATCATTACACAGTGTGCAGTGGTTGCATACTGTCGTCATACAGATCGAATCATTACACAGCGTGCAGTGGTTGCATACTGTCGTCATGCAGATCTAATCATTTCACAGTGTAAAGTGGTTGCATACAGTCGTCATACAGATCTAATCATTACACAGTGTGCAGTGGTTGCATACTGTCGTCATACAGATCTAATCATTACACAGTGTGCAGTGGTTGCATACTGTCCTCATACAGATCTAATCATTCCACAGTGTGCTGTGGTTTCATACTGTCGTCATACAGATCTAATCATTACACAGGGTGCAGTGGTTGCATACTGTCGTCATACAGATCTAATCATTACACAGTGTGCAGAGGTTGCATAGAGTCGCTATATGGATCGAATCATAACAGAGTGTACAGTGGTTGCATACTGTCGTCATACAGATCTAATCATTACACAGTGTGCAGTGGTTGCATACTGTCGTCATACAGATCGAATCATTACACAGTGTGCAGTGGTTGCATACTGTCGTCATACAGATCTAATCATTACACAGTGTGCAGTGGTTGCATACTGTCGTCAAACAGATCTAATCATTACACAGTGTGCAGTGGTTGCATACTGTCGTCATACAGATCGAATCATTACACAGTGTGCAGTGGTTGCATACTGTCGTCATACAGATCGAATCACTACACAGTGTGCAGTGGTTGCATAGTGTCGTCATACAGACCTAATCATTACACAGTGTGCAGTGGTTGCATACTGTTGTCATACAGATCTAATCATTACACAGTGTGCAGTGGTTACATACAGTCGTCATACAGATCTAATCATTACACAGTGTGCAGTGGTTGCATACTGTCGTCAAACAGATCTAATCATTACACAGTGTGCAGTGGTTGCATACTGTCATCATACAGATCTAATCATTACACAGTGTGCATTGGTTGCATACTGTCGTCATACAGATCTAATCATTACACAGTGTACAGTGGTTGCATACTGTCGTCATACAGACCTAATCATTACACAGTGTGCAGTGGTTGCATACTGTTGTCATACAGATCTAATCATTACACAGTGTGCAGTGGTTGCATACTGTCGTCATACATATCTAATCATTACAGAGTGTGCAGTGGTTGCATACTGTCGTCATACAGATCTAATCATTACACAGTGTGCAGAGGTTGCATCGAGTCGCTATATGGATCGAATCATTACACAGTGTGCAGAGGCTGCATAGAGTCGCTATATGGATCGAATCATTACACAGTGTGCAGAGGCTGCATAGAGTCGCTATATGGATCGAATCATAACAGAGTGTACGGAGGCTGCATAGTGTCGCTATATGGATCGAATAAATACACATTCTGCAGAGGTTGCATACTGTCGTTATACAGATCGAATCATTACACAGTGTGCAGAGGTTGCATACTGTTGTCATACAGATCTAATCATTACACAGTGTGCAGAGACTGCATAGAGTCGCTATATGGATCGAATCATTACACAGTGTGCAGAGGCTGCATAGAGTCGCTATATGGATCGACTCATAACAGAGTGTACGGAGGCTGCATAGTGTCGCTATATGGATCGAATAAATACACATTCTGCAGAGGTTGCATACTGTCGTTATACAGATCGTATCATTACACAGTGTGCAGAGGTTGCATACTGTTGTCATACAGATCTAATCATTACACAGTGTGCAGTGGTTGCATAATGTCGTCATACAGATCTAATCATTACACAGTGTGCAGTGGTTGCATACTGTCGTCATACAGATCTAATCATTACACAGTGTGCAGTGGTTGCATACTGTCATCATACAGATCTAATCATTACACAGTGTGCAGTGGTTGCATACTGTCGTCATACAGATCTAATCGTTACACAGTGTGCAGAGGTTGCATACTGTTGTCATACAGATCTAATCATTACACAGTGTGCAGAGGCTGCATAGAGTCGCTATATGGATCGAATCATTACACAGTGTGCAGAGGCTGCATAGAGTCGCTATATGGATCGAATCATAACAGAGTGTACGGAGGCTGCATAGTGTCGCTATATGGATCGAATAAATACACATTCTGCAGAGGTTGCATACTGTCGTTATACAGATCGAATCATTACACAGTGTGCAGAGGTTGCATACTGTTGTCATACAGATCTAATCATTAAACAGTGTGCAGTGGTTGCATACTGTCGTCATACAGATCTAATCATTACACAGTGTGCAGAATTTTCATACTGTTGTTATACAGGTTGAATCATTACACAGAGTGCAGATGTTGCAGACTGTTGTTAGAGAAATCAAATCCTTATACAGTGAGGAGGTGCATACTGTCGGGAAACAGATATTGAATCATTACACGGTGTGCAGAAGCTGCATACACTTGTTAAACAGATCTAAATTTTACACAGTGTGCAGAGTTTGCATAGTGTCGTGCACATTAAAATATCACACTGTGTGCAGATGTTGCAAACTGTCGTTATGCAGATCGAATGATTACAGAGTGAGCATTCATGAATACTGGCGTTTAGCAGATATCGAATTATTAGACAGTGCATAGGGTTTCCATACTGTCGTTATACAGATTGACTCGTTACATAGTGTGCCGGGATTGCATACTGTCGTTATACAGATCTAATCATTACACAGTGTGCAGTGGTTGCATACTGTCGTCATACAGATCTAATCATTACACAGTGTGCAGTGGTTGCATACTGTCGTCATACAGATCGAATCATTACACAGTGTGCAGTGATTGCATACTGTCGTCATACAGATCGAATCATTACACAGTGTGCAGTGGTTGCATACTGTCGTCATACAGATCTAATCATTACACAGTGTGCAGTGGTTGCATACTGTCGTCATACAGATCTAATCATTACACAGTGTGCAGTGGTTGCATACTGTCGTCAAACAGATCTAATCATTACACAGTGTACAGAGTTTGCATACTGTCGTCATACAGATCGAATCATTACACAGTGTGCAGTGGTTGCATACTGTCGTCATACAGATCTAATCATTACACAGTGTGCAGTGGTTGCATACTGTCATCATACAGATCTAATCATTACACAGTGTGCAGTGGTTGCATACTGTCGTCATACAGATCTAATCATTACACAGTGTGCAGTGGTTGCATACTGTCGTCATACAGATCTAATCATTACACAGTGTGCAGTGGTTGCATACTGTCGTCATACAGATCTAATCATTACACAGTGTGCAGTGGTTGCATACTGTCGTCATACAGATCTAATCATTACACAGTGTACAGTGGTTGCATACTGTCGTCATACAGATCTAATCATTACACAGTGTGCATTGGTTGCATACTGTCGTCATACAGATCTAATCATTACACAGTGTGCAGTGGTTGCATACTGTCGTCATACAGATCTAATCATTACACAGTGTGCAGTGGTTGCATACTGTCGTCATACAGATCTAATCATTACACAGTGTGCAGTGGTTGCATACTGTCGTCATACAGATCTAATCATTACACAGTGTGCAGTGGTTGCATACTGTTGTCATACAGATCTAATCATTACACAGTGTGCAGTGGTTTCATACTGTCGTCATACAGATCTAATCATTACACAGTGTGCAGTGGTTGCATACTGTCGTCATACAGATCTAATCATTACACAGTGTGCAGTGGTTGCATACTGTCGTCAAACAGATCTAATCATTACACAGTGTACAGAGGTTGCATACTCTCGTCATACAGATCGAATCATTACACAGCGTGCAGTGGTTGCATACTGTCGTCATGCAGATCTAATCATTACACAGTGTGCAGTGGTTGCATACTGTCATCATACAGATCTAATCATTACACAGTGTGCAGTGGTTGCATACTGTCGTCATACAGATCTAATGATTACACAGTGTGCAGTGGTTGCATAATGTAATCATACACATCTAATCATTACACAGTGTGCAGTGGTTGCATACTGTCGTCATACAGATCTAATCATTACACAGTGTGCAGAGGTTGCATACTGTTGTCATACAGATCTAATCATTACACAGTGTGCAGAGGCTGCATAGAGTCGCTATATGGATCGAATCATTACACAGTGTGCAGAAGCTGCATAGAGTCGCTATATGGATCGAATCATAACAGAGTGAACGGAGGCTGCATAGTGTCGCTATATGGATCGAATAAATACACATTCTGCAGAGGTTGCATACTGTCGTTATACAGATCGAATCATTACACAGTGTGCAGAGGTTGCATACTGTTGTCATACAGATCTAATCATTACACAGTGTGCAGTGGTTGCATACTGTCGTCATACAGATCTAATCAGTACACAGTGTGCAGAATTTTCATACTGTTGTTATACAGGTTGAATCATTACACAGGGTGCAGATGTTGCAGACTGTTGTTAGAGAAATCAAATCCTTATACAGTGAGGAGGTGCATACTGTCGGGAAACAGATATTGAATCATTACACGGTGTGCAGAAGCTGCATACACTTATTAAACAGATCTAAATTTTACACAGTGTGCAGAGTTTGCATAGTGTCGTGCACATTAAAATATCACACTGTGTGCAGATGTTGCAAACTGTCGTTATGCAGATCGAATGATTACAGAGTGAGCATTCATGCATACTGGCGTTTAGCAGATATCGAATTATTAGACAGTGCATAGGGTTTCCATACTGTCGTTATACAGATTGACTCGTTACATAGTGTGCCGGGATTGCATACTGTCGTTATACAGATCTAATCATTACACAGTGTGCAGTGGTTGCATACTGTCGTCATACAGATCTAATCATTACACAGTGTGCAGTGGTTGCATACTGTCATCATACAGATCTAATCATTACACAGTGTGCAGTGGTTGCATACTGTCGTCATACAGATCTAATCATTACACAGTGTGCAGTGGTTGCATACTGTCATCATACAGATCTAATCATTACACAGTGTGCAGTGGTTGCATACTGTCGTCATACAGATCTAATCATTACACAGTGTGCAGAGGTTGCATACTGTTGTCATACAGATCTAATCATTACACAGTGTGCAGAGGCTGCATAGAGTCGCTATATGGATCGAATCATTACACAGTGTGCAGAGGCTGCATAGAGTCGCTATATGGATCGAATCATAACAGAGTGTACGGAGGCTGCATAGTGTCGCTATATGGATCGAATAAATACACATTCTGCAGAGGTTGCATACTGTCGTTATACAGATCGAATCATTACACAGTGTGCAGAGGTTGCATACTGTTGTCATACAGATCTAATCATTACACAGTGTGCAGTGGTTGCATACTGTCGTCATACAGATCTAATCATTACACCGTGTGCAGAATTTTCATACTGTTGTTATACAGGTTGGATCATTACACAGGGTGCAGATGTTGCAGACTGTTGTTAGAGAAATCAAATCCTTATACAGTGAGGAGGTGCATACTGTCGGGAAACAGATATTGAATCATTACACGGTGTGCAGAAGCTGCATACACTTGTTAAACAGATCTAAATTTTACACAGTGTGCAGAGTTTGCATAGTGTCGTGCACATTAAAATATCACACTGTGTGCAGATGTTGCAAACTGTCGTTATGCAGATCGAATGATTACAGAGTGAGCATTCATGAATACTGGCGTTTAGCAGATATCGAATTATTAGACAGTGCATAGGGTTTCCATACTGTCGTTATACAGATTGACTCGTTACATAGTGTGCCGGGATTGCATACTGTCGTTATACAGATCTAATCATTACACAGTGTGCAGTGGTTGCATACTGTCGTCATACAGATCTAATCATTACACAGTGTGCAGTGGTTGCATACTGTCGTCAAACAGATCTAATCATTACACAGTGTACAGATTTTGCATACTGTCGTCATACAGATCGAATCATTACACAGTGTGCAGTGGTTGCATACTGTCGTCATACAGATCTAATCATTACACAGTGTGCAGTGGTTGCATACTGTCATCATACAGATCTAATCATTACACAGTGTGCAGTGGTTGCATACTGTCGTCATACAGATCTAATCATTACACAGTGTGCAGTGGTTGCATACTGTCGTCATACAGATCTAATCATTACACAGTGTGCAGTGGTTGCATACTGTCGTCATACAGATCTAATCATTACACAGTGTGCAGTGGTTGCATACTGTCATCATACAGATCTAATCATTTCACAGTGTACAGTGGTTGCATACTGTCGTCATACAGATCTAATCATTACACAGTGTGCATTGGTTGCATACTGTCGTCATACAGATCTAATCATTACACAGTGTGCAGTGGTTGCATACTGTCGTCATACAGATCTAATCATTACACAGTGTGCAGTGGTTGCATACTGTCGTCATACAGATCTAATCATTACACAGTGTGCAGTG
Organism: Hemitrygon akajei; assembly: GCF_048418815.1. NCBI lineage: Eukaryota > Metazoa > Chordata > Chondrichthyes > Myliobatiformes > Dasyatidae > Hemitrygon > Hemitrygon akajei. The sequence continues at coordinate 1,277,028 of NC_133132.1, read as the reverse complement.
GTTGCATACTGTTGTCATACAGATCTAATCATTACACAGTGTGCAGTGGTTTCATACTGTCGTCATACAGATCTAATCATTACACAGTGTGCAGTGGTTGCATACTGTCGTCATACAGATCTAATCATTACACAGTGTGCAGTGGTTGCATACTGTCGTCAAACAGATCTAATCATTACACAGTGTACAGAGGTTGCATACTGTCGTCATACAGATCGAATCATTACACAGCGTGCAGTGGTTGCATACTGTCGTCATGCAGATCTAATCATTACACAGTGTGCAGTGGTTGCATACTGTCATCATACAGATCTAATCATTACACAGTGTGCAGTGGTTGCATACTGTCGTCATACAGATCTAATCATTACACAGTGTGCAGTGGTTGCATACTGTCGTCATACAGATCTAATCATTACACAGTGTGCAGAGGTTGCATACTGTTGTCATACAGATCTAATCATTACACAGTGTGCAGAGGCTGCATAGAGTCGCTATATGGATCGAATCATTACACAGTGTGCAGAGGCTGCATAGAGTCGCTATATGGATCGAATCATAACAGAGTGTACGGAGGCTGCATAGTGTCGCTATATGGATCGAATAAATACACATTCTGCAGAGGTTGCATACTGTCGTTATACAGATCGAATCATTACACAGTGTGCAGAGGTTGCATACTGTTGTCATACAGATCTAATCATTACACAGTGTGCAGTGGTTGCATACTGTCGTCATACAGATCTAATCATTACACAGTGTGCAGAATTTTCATACTGTTGTTATACAGGTTGAATCATTACACAGGGTGCAGATGTTGCAGACTGTTGTTAGAGAAATCAAATCCTTATACAGTGAGGAGGTGCATACTGTCGGGAAACAGATATTGAATCATTACACGGTGTGCAGAAGCTGCATACACTTGTTAAACAGATCTAAATTTTACACAGTGTGCAGAGTTTGCATAGTGTCGTGCACATTAAAATATCACACTGTGTGCAGATGTTGCAAACTGTCGTTATGCAGATCGAATGATTACAGAGTGAGCATTCATGAATACTGGCGTTTAGCAGATATCGAATTATTAGACAGTGCATAGGGTTTCCATACTGTCGTTATACAGATTGACTCGTAACATAGTGTGCCGGGATTGCATACTGTCGTTATACAGATCTAATCATTACACAGTGTGCAGTGGTTGCATACTGTCGTCATACAGATCTAATCATTACACAGTGTGCAGTGGTTGCATACTGTCGTCAAACAGATCTAATCATTACACAGTGTACAGAGTTTGCATACTGTCGTCATACAGATCGAATCATTACACAGTGTGCAGTGGTTGCATACTGTCGTCATACAGATCTAATCATTACACAGTGTGCAGTGGTTGCATACTGTCATCATACAGATCTAATCATTACACAGTGTGCAGTGGTTGCATACTGTCGTCATACAGATCTAATCATAACACAGTGTGCAGTGGTTGCATACTGTCGTCTTACAGATCTAATCATTACACAGTGTGCAGTGGTTGCATACTGTCGTCATACAGATCTAATCATTACACAGTGTGCAGTGGTTGCATACTGTCGTCATACAGATCTAATCATTTCACAGTGTACAGTGGTTGCATACTGTCGTCATACAGATCTAATCATTACACAGTGTGCATTGGTTGCATACTGTCGTCATACAGATCTAATCATTACACAGTGTGCAGTGGTTGCATACTGTCGTCATACAGATCTAATCATTACACAGTGTGCAGTGGTTGCATACTGTCGTCATACAGATCTAATCATTACACAGTGTGCAGTGGTTGCATACTGTCGTCATACAGATCTAATCATTACACAGTGTGCAGTGGTTTCATACTGTCGTCATACAGATCTAATCATTACACAGTGTGCAGTGGTTGCATACTGTCGTCATACAGATCTAATCATTACACAGTGTGCAGAGGTTGCATACTGTTGTCATACAGATCTAATCATTACACAGTGTGCAGAGGCTGCATAGAGTAGCTATATGGATCGAATCATTACACAGTGTGCAGAGGCTGCATAGAGTCGCTATATGGATCGAATCATAACAGAGTGTACGGAGGCTGCATAGTGTCGCTATATGGATCGAATAAATACACATTCTGCAGAGGTTGCATACTGTCGTTATACAGATCGAATCATTACACAGTGTGCAGAGGTTGCATACTGTTGTCATACAGATCGAATCAGTACACAGTGTGCAGTGGTTGCATACTGTCGTCATACAGATCTAATCATTACACAGTGTGCAGTGGTTGCATACTGTCGTCATACAGATCTAATCATTACACAGTGTGCAGTGGTTGCATACTGTCGTCAAACAGATCTAATTATTACACAGTGTACAGAGTTTGCATACTGTCGTCATACAGATCGAATCATTACACAGTGTGCAGTGGTTGCATACTGTCGTCATACAGATCTAATCATTACACAGTGTGCAGTGGTTGCATACTGTCATCATACAGATCTAATCATTACACAGTGTGCAGTGGTTGCATACTGTCGTCATACAGATCTAATCATTACACAGTGTGCAGTGGTTGCATACTGTCGTCATACAGATCTAATCATTACACAGTGTGCAGTGGTTGCATACTGTCGTCATACAGATCTAATCATTACACAGTGTGCAGTGGTTGCATACTGTCGTCATACAGATCTAATCATTTCACAGTGTACAGTGGTTGCATACTGTCGTCATACAGATCTAATCATTACACAGTGTGCATTGGTTGCATACTGTCGTCATACAGATCTAATCATTACACAGTGTGCAGTGGTTGCATACTGTCGTCATACAGATCTAATCATTACACAGTGTGCAGTGGTTGCATACTGTCGTCATACAGATCTAATCATTACACAGTGTGCAGTGGTTGCATACTGTCGTCATACAGATCTAATCATTACACAGTGTGCAGTGGTTTCATACTGTCGTCATACAGATCTAATCATTACACAGTGTGCAGTGGTTGCATACTGTCGTCATACAGATCTAATCATTACACAGTGTGCAGTGGTTGCATACTGTCGTCAAACAGATCTAATCATTACACAGTGTACAGAGGTTGCATACTGTCGTCATACAGATCGAATCATTACACAGCGTGCAGTGGTTGCATACTGTCGTCATGCAGATTTAATCATTACACAGTGTGCAGTGGTTGCATACTGTCATCATACAGATCTAATCATTACACAGTGTGCAGTGGTTGCATACTGTCGTCATACAGATCTAATCATTACACAGTGTGCAGTGGTTGCATACTGTCATCATACAGATCTAATCATTACACAGTGTGCAGTGGTTGCATACTGTCGTCATACAGATCTAATCATTACACAGTGTGCAGAGGTTGCATACTGTTGTCATACAGATCTAATCATTACACAGTGTGCAGAGGCTGCATATAGTCGCTATATGGATCGAATCATTACACAGTGTGCAGAGGCTGCATAGAGTCGCTATATGGATCGAATCATAACAGAGTGAACGGAGGCTGCATAGTGTCGCTATATGGATCGAATAAATACACATTCTGCAGAGGTTGCATACTGTCGTTATACAGATCGAATCATTACACAGTGTGCAGAGGTTGCATACTGTTGTCATACAGATCTAATCATTACACAGTGTGCAGTGGTTGCATACTGTCGTCATACAGATCTAATCAGTACACAGTGTGCAGAATTTTCATACTGTTGTTATACAGGTTGAATCATTACACAGGGTGCAGATGTTGCAGACTGTTGTTAGAGAAATCAAATCCTTATACAGTGAGGAGGTGCATACTGTCGGGAAACAGATATTGAATCATTACACGGTGTGCAGAAGCTACATACACTTATTAAACAGATCTAAATTTTACACAGTGTGCAGAGTTTGCATAGTGTCGTGCACATTAAAATATCACACTGTGTGCAGATGTTGCAAACTGTCGTTATGCAGATCGAATGATTACAGAGTGAGCATTCATGCATACTGGCGTTTAGCAGATATCGAATTATTAGACAGTGCATAGGGTTTCCATACTGTCGTTATACAGATTGACTCGTTACATAGTGTGCCGGGATTGCATACTGTCGTTATACAGATCTAATCATTACACAGTGTGCAGTGGTTGCATACTGTCGTCATACAGATCTAATCATTACACAGTGTGCAGTGGTTGCATACTGTCGTCATACAGATCTAATCATTACACAGTGTGCAGTGGTTGCATACTGTTGTCATACAGATCTAATCATTACACAGTGTGCAGTGGTTTCATACTGTCGTCATACAGATCTAATCATTACACAGTGTGCAGTGGTTGCATACTGTCGTCATACAGATCTAATCATTACACAGTGTGCAGTGGTTGCATACTGTCGTCAAACAGATCTAATCATTACACAGTGTACAGAGGTTGCATACTGTCGTCATACAGATCGAATCATTACACAGCGTGCAGTGGTTGCATACTGTCGTCATGCAGATCTAATCATTACACAGTGTGCAGTGGTTGCATACTGTCATCATACAGATCTAATCATTACACAGTGTGCAGTGGTTGCATACTGTCGTCATACAGATCTAATCATTACACAGTGTGCAGTGGTTGCATACTGTCGTCATACAGATCTAATCATTACACAGTGTGCAGAGGTTGCATACTGTTGTCATACAGATCTAATCATTACACAGTGTGCAGAGGCTGCATAGAGTCGCTATATGGATCGAATCATTACACAGTGTGCAGAGGCTGCATAGAGTCGCTATATGGATCGAATCATAACAGAGTGTACGGAGGCTGCATAGTGTCGCTATATGGATCGAATAAATACACATTCTGCAGAGGTTGCATACTGTCGTTATACAGATCGAATCATTACACAGTGTGCAGAGGTTGCATACTGTTGTCATACAGATCTAATCATTACACAGTGTGCAGTGGTTGCATACTGTCGTCATACAGATCTAATCATTACACAGTGTGCAGAATTTTCATACTGTTGTTATACAGGTTGAATCATTACACAGGGTGCAGATGTTGCAGACTGTTGTTAGAGAAATCAAATCCTTATACAGTGAGGAGGTGCATACTGTCGGGAAACAGATATTGAATCATTACACGGTGTGCAGAAGCTGCATACACTTGTTAAACAGATCTAAATTTTACACAGTGTGCAGAGTTTGCATAGTGTCGTGCACATTAAAATATCACACTGTGTGCAGATGTTGCAAACTGTCGTTATGCAGATCGAATGATTACAGAGTGAGCATTCATGAATACTGGCGTTTAGCAGATATCGAATTATTAGACAGTGCATAGGGTTTCCATACTGTCGTTATACAGATTGACTCGTAACATAGTGTGCCGGGATTGCATACTGTCGTTATACAGATCTAATCATTACACAGTGTGCAGTGGTTGCATACTGTCGTCATACAGATCTAATCATTACACAGTGTGCAGTGGTTGCATACTGTCGTCAAACAGATCTAATCATTACACAGTGTACAGAGTTTGCATACTGTCGTCATACAGATCGAATCATTACACAGTGTGCAGTGGTTGCATACTGTCGTCATACAGATCTAATCATTACACAGTGTGCAGTGGTTGCATACTGTCATCATACAGATCTAATCATTACACAGTGTGCAGTGGTTGCATACTGTCGTCATACAGATCTAATCATAACACAGTGTGCAGTGGTTGCATACTGTCGTCTTACAGATCTAATCATTACACAGTGTGCAGTGGTTGCATACTGTCGTCATACAGATCTAATCATTACACAGTGTGCAGTGGTTGCATACTGTCGTCATACAGATCTAATCATTTCACAGTGTACAGTGGTTGCATACTGTCGTCATACAGATCTAATCATTACACAGTGTGCATTGGTTGCATACTGTCGTCATACAGATCTAATCATTACACAGTGTGCAGTGGTTGCATACTGTCGTCATACAGATCTAATCATTACACAGTGTGCAGTGGTTGCATACTGTCGTCATACAGATCTAATCATTACACAGTGTGCAGTGGTTGCATACTGTCGTCATACAGATCTAATCATTACACAGTGTGCAGTGGTTTCATACTGTCGTCATACAGATCTAATCATTACACAGTGTGCAGTGGTTGCATACTGTCGTCATACAGATCTAATCATTACACAGTGTGCAGAGGTTGCATACTGTTGTCATACAGATCTAATCATTACACAGTGTGCAGAGGCTGCATAGAGTAGCTATATGGATCGAATCATTACACAGTGTGCAGAGGCTGCATAGAGTCGCTATATGGATCGAATCATAACAGAGTGTACGGAGGCTGCATAGTGTCGCTATATGGATCGAATAAATACACATTCTGCAGAGGTTGCATACTGTCGTTATACAGATCGAATCATTACACAGTGTGCAGAGGTTGCATACTGTTGTCATACAGATCGAATCAGTACACAGTGTGCAGTGGTTGCATACTGTCGTCATACAGATCTAATCATTACACAGTGTGCAGTGGTTGCATACTGTCGTCATACAGATCTAATCATTACACAGTGTGCAGTGGTTGCATACTGTCGTCAAACAGATCTAATTATTACACAGTGTACAGAGTTTGCATACTGTCGTCATACAGATCGAATCATTACACAGTGTGCAGTGGTTGCATACTGTCGTCATACAGATCTAATCATTACACAGTGTGCAGTGGTTGCATACTGTCATCATACAGATCTAATCATTACACAGTGTGCAGTGGTTGCATACTGTCGTCATACAGATCTAATCATTACACAGTGTGCAGTGGTTGCATACTGTCGTCATACAGATCTAATCATTACACAGTGTGCAGTGGTTGCATACTGTCGTCATACAGATCTAATCATTACACAGTGTGCAGTGGTTGCATACTGTCGTCATACAGATCTAATCATTTCACAGTGTACAGTGGTTGCATACTGTCGTCATACAGATCTAATCATTACACAGTGTGCATTGGTTGCATACTGTCGTCATACAGATCTAATCATTACACAGTGTGCAGTGGTTGCATACTGTCGTCATACAGATCTAATCATTACACAGTGTGCAGTGGTTGCATACTGTCGTCATACAGATCTAATCATTACACAGTGTGCAGTGGTTGCATACTGTCGTCATACAGATCTAATCATTACACAGTGTGCAGTGGTTTCATACTGTCGTCATACAGATCTAATCATTACACAGTGTGCAGTGGTTGCATACTGTCGTCATACAGATCTAATCATTACACAGTGTGCAGTGGTTGCATACTGTCGTCAAACAGATCTAATCATTACACAGTGTACAGAGGTTGCATACTGTCGTCATACAGATCGAATCATTACACAGCGTGCAGTGGTTGCATACTGTCGTCATGCAGATTTAATCATTACACAGTGTGCAGTGGTTGCATACTGTCATCATACAGATCTAATCATTACACAGTGTGCAGTGGTTGCATACTGTCGTCATACAGATCTAATCATTACACAGTGTGCAGTGGTTGCATACTGTCATCATACAGATCTAATCATTACACAGTGTGCAGTGGTTGCATACTGTCGTCATACAGATCTAATCATTACACAGTGTGCAGAGGTTGCATACTGTTGTCATACAGATCTAATCATTACACAGTGTGCAGAGGCTGCATATAGTCGCTATATGGATCGAATCATTACACAGTGTGCAGAGGCTGCATAGAGTCGCTATATGGATCGAATCATAACAGAGTGAACGGAGGCTGCATAGTGTCGCTATATGGATCGAATAAATACACATTCTGCAGAGGTTGCATACTGTCGTTATACAGATCGAATCATTACACAGTGTGCAGAGGTTGCATACTGTTGTCATACAGATCTAATCATTACACAGTGTGCAGTGGTTGCATACTGTCGTCATACAGATCTAATCAGTACACAGTGTGCAGAATTTTCATACTGTTGTTATACAGGTTGAATCATTACACAGGGTGCAGATGTTGCAGACTGTTGTTAGAGAAATCAAATCCTTATACAGTGAGGAGGTGCATACTGTCGGGAAACAGATATTGAATCATTACACGGTGTGCAGAAGCTACATACACTTATTAAACAGATCTAAATTTTACACAGTGTGCAGAGTTTGCATAGTGTCGTGCACATTAAAATATCACACTGTGTGCAGATGTTGCAAACTGTCGTTATGCAGATCGAATGATTACAGAGTGAGCATTCATGCATACTGGCGTTTAGCAGATATCGAATTATTAGACAGTGCATAGGGTTTCCATACTGTCGTTATACAGATTGACTCGTTACATAGTGTGCCGGGATTGCATACTGTCGTTATACAGATCTAATCATTACACAGTGTGCAGTGGTTGCATACTGTCGTCATACAGATCTAATCATTACACAGTGTGCAGTGGTTGCATACTGTCGTCATACAGATCTAATCATTACACAGTGTGCAGTGGTTGCATACTGTCGTCATACAGATCTAATCATTACACAGTGTGCAGTGGTTGCATACTGTCGTCATACAGATCGAATCATTACACAGTGTGCAGTGGTTGCATACTGTCATCATACAGATCTAATCATTACACAGTGTGCAGTGGTTGCATACTGTCGTCAAACAGATCTAATCATTACACAGTGTGCAGAGGTTGCATACTGTCGTCATACAGATCGAATCATTACACAGTGTGCAGTGGTTGCATACTGTAGTCATACAGATCTAATCATTACACAGTGTGCAGTGGTTGCATACTGTCATCATACAGATCTAATCATTACACAGTGTGCAGTGGTTGCATGCTGTCGTCATACAGATCTAATCATTACACAGTGTGCAGTGGTTGCATACTGTCGTCATACAGAACTAATCATTACACAGTGTGCAGTGGTTGCATACTGTCGTCATACAGATCTAATCATTACACAGTGTGCAGTGGTTGCATACTGTCGTCATACAGATCGAATCATTACACAGTGTGCAGTGATTGCATACTGTCGTCATACAGATCGAATCATTACACAGTGTGCAGTGGTTGCATACTGTCGTCATACAGATCGAATCATTACACAGCGTGCAGTGGTTGCATACTGTCATCATACAGATCTAATCATTACACAGTGTGCAGTGGTTGCATACTGTCGTCATACAGATCTAATCATTACACAGTGTGCAGTGGTTGCATACTGTCGTCATACAGATCTAATCATTACACAGTGTGCAGTGGTTGCATACTGTCGTCATACAGATCTAATCATTACACAGTGTGCAGTGGTTGCATACTGTCGTCATACAGATCTAATCATTTCACAGTGTACAGTGGTTGCATACTGTCGTCATACAGATCTAATCATTACACAGTGTGCATTGGTTGCATACTGTCGTCATACAGATCTAATCATTACACAGTGTGCAGTGGTTGCATACTGTCGTCATACAGATCTAATCATTACACAGTGTGCAGTGGTTGCATACTGTCGTCATACAGATCTAATCATTACACAGTGTGCAGTGGTTGCATACTGTCGTCATACAGATCTAATCATTACACAGTGTGCAGTGGTTTCATACTGTCGTCATACAGATCTAATCATTACACAGTGTGCAGTGGTTGCATACTGTCGTCATACAGATCTAATCATTACACAGTGTGCAGTGGTTGCATACTGTCGTCAAACAGATCTAATCATTACACAGTGTACAGAGGTTGCATACTGTCGTCATACAGATCGAATCATTACACAGCGTGCAGTGGTTGCATACTGTCGTCATGCAGATTTAATCATTACACAGTGTGCAGTGGTTGCATACTGTCATCATACAGATCTAATCATTACACAGTGTGCAGTGGTTGCATACTGTCGTCATACAGATCTAATCATTACACAGTGTGCAGTGGTTGCATACTGTCATCATACAGATCTAATCATTACACAGTGTGCAGTGGTTGCATACTGTCGTCATACAGATCTAATCATTACACAGTGTGCAGAGGTTGCATACTGTTGTCATACAGATCTAATCATTACACAGTGTGCAGAGGCTGCATAGAGTCGCTATATGGATCGAATCATTACACAGTGTGCAGAGGCTGCATAGAGTCGCTATATGGATCGAATCATAACAGAGTGAACGGAGGCTGCATAGTGTCGCTATATGGATCGAATAAATACACATTCTGCAGAGGTTGCATACTGTCGTTATACAGATCGAATCATTACACAGTGTGCAGAGGTTGCATACTGTTGTCATACAGATCTAATCATTACACAGTGTGCAGTGGTTGCATACTGTCGTCATACAGATCTAATCAGTACACAGTGTGCAGAATTTTCATACTGTTGTTATACAGGTTGAATCATTACACAGGGTGCAGATGTTGCAGACTGTTGTTAGAGAAATCAAATCCTTATACAGTGAGGAGGTGCATACTGTCGGGAAACAGATATTGAATCATTACACGGTGTGCAGAAGCTACATACACTTATTAAACAGATCTAAATTTTACACAGTGTGCAGAGTTTGCATAGTGTCGTGCACATTAAAATATCACACTGTGTGCAGATGTTGCAAACTGTCGTTATGCAGATCGAATGATTACAGAGTGAGCATTCATGCATACTGGCGTTTAGCAGATATCGAATTATTAGACAGTGCATAGGGTTTCCATACTGTCGTTATACAGATTGACTCGTTACATAGTGTGCCGGGATTGCATACTGTCGTTATACAGATCTAATCATTACACAGTATGCAGTGGTTGCATACTGTCGTCATACAGATCTAATCATTACACAGTGTGCAGTGGTTGCATACTGTCGTCATACAGATCTAATCATTACACAGTGTGCAGTGGTTGCATACTGTCGTCATACAGATCTAATCATTACACAGTGTGCAGTGGTTGCATACTGTCGTCATACAGATCGAATCATTACACAGTGTGCAGTGGTTGCATACTGTCATCATACAGATCTAATCATTACACAGTGTGCAGTGGTTGCATACTGTCGTCAAACAGATCTAATCATTACACAGTGTGCAGTGGTTGCATACTGTCGTCATACAGATCGAATCATTACACAGTGTGCAGTGGTTGCATACTGTCATCATACAGATCTAATCATTACACAGTGTGCAGTGGTTGCATACTGTCGTCAAACAGATCTAATCATTACACAGTGTGCAGAGGTTGCATACTGTCGTCATACAGATCGAATCATTACACAGTGTGCAGTGGTTGCATACTGTAGTCATACAGATCTAATCATTACACAGTGTGCAGTGGTTGCATACTGTCATCATACAGATCTAATCATTACACAGTGTGCAGTGGTTGCATGCTGTCGTCATACAGATCTAATCATTACACAGTGTGCAGTGGTTGCATACTGTCGTCATACAGATCTAATCATTACACAGTGTGCAGTGGTTGCATACTGTCGTCATACAGATCTAATCATTACACAGTGTGCAGTGGTTGCATACTGTCGTCATACAGATCGAATCATTACACAGTGTGCAGTGATTGCATACTGTCGTCATACAGATCGAATCATTACACAGTGTGCAGTGGTTGCATACTGTCGTCATACAGATCGAATCATTACACAGCGTGCAGTGGTTGCATACTGTCGTCATACAGATCTAATCATTACACAGTGTGCAGTGGTTGCATACTGTCATCATACAGATCTAATCATTACACAGTGTGCAGTGGTTGCATACTGTCGTCATACAGATCTAATCATTACACAGTGTGCAGTGGTTGCATACTGTCGTCATACAGATCTAATCATTACACAGTGTGCAGTGGTTGCATACTGTCGTCATACAGATCTAATCATTACACAGTGTGCAGTGGTTGCATACTGTCGTCATACAGATCTAATCATTTCACAGTGTACAGTGGTTGCATACTGTCGTCATACAGATCTAATCATTACACAGTGTGCATTGGTTGCATACTGTCGTCATACAGATCTAATCATTACACAGTGTGCAGTGGTTGCATACTGTCGTCATACAGATCTAATCATTACACAGTGTGCAGTGGTTGCATACTGTCGTCATACAGATCTAATCATTACACAGTGTGCAGTGGTTGCATACTGTCGTCATACAGATCTAATCATTACACAGTGTGCAGTGGTTTCATACTTTCGTCATACAGATCTAATCATTACACAGTGTGCAGTGGTTGCATACTGTCGTCATACAGATCTAATCATTACACAGTGTGCAGTGGTTGCATACTGTCGTCAAACAGATCTAATCATTACACAGTGTACAGAGGTTGCATACTGTCGTCATACAGATCGAATCATTACACAGCGTGCAGTGGTTGCATACTGTCGTCATGCAGATTTAATCATTACACAGTGTGCAGTGGTTGCATACTGTCATCATACAGATCTAATCATTACACAGTGTGCAGTGGTTGCATACTGTCGTCATACAGATCTAATCATTACACAGTGTGCAGTGGTTGCATACTGTCATCATACAGATCTAATCATTACACAGTGTGCAGTGGTTGCATACTGTCGTCATACAGATCTAATCATTACACAGTGTGCAGAGGTTGCATACTGTTGTCATACAGATCTAATCATTACACAGTGTGCAGAGGCTGCATAGAGTCGCTATATGGATCGAATCATTACACAGTGTGCAGAGGCTGCATAGAGTCGCTATATGGATCGAATCATAACAGAGTGAACGGAGGCTGCATAGTGTCGCTATATGGATCGAATAAATACACATTCTGCAGAGGTTGCATACTGTCGTTATACAGATCGAATCATTACACAGTGTGCAGAGGTTGCATACTGTTGTCATACAGATCTAATCATTACACAGTGTGCAGTGGTTGCATACTGTCGTCATACAGATCTAATCAGTACACAGTGTGCAGAATTTTCATACTGTTGTTATACAGGTTGAATCATTACACAGGGTGCAGATGTTGCAGACTGTTGTTAGAGAAATCAAATCCTTATACAGTGAGGAGGTGCATACTGTCGGGAAACAGATATTGAATCATTACACGGTGTGCAGAAGCTACATACACTTATTAAACAGATCTAAATTTTACACAGTGTGCAGAGTTTGCATAGTGTCGTGCACATTAAAATATCACACTGTGTGCAGATGTTGCAAACTGTCGTTATGCAGATCGAATGATTACAGAGTGAGCATTCATGCATACTGGCGTTTAGCAGATATCGAATTATTAGACAGTGCATAGGGTTTCCATACTGTCGTTATACAGATTGACTCGTTACATAGTGTGCCGGGATTGCATACTGTCGTTATACAGATCTAATCATTACACAGTGTGCAGTGGTTGCATACTGTCGTCATACAGATCTAATCATTACACAGTGTGCAGTGGTTGCATACTGTCGTCATACAGATCTAATCATTACACAGTGTGCAGTGGTTGCATACTGTCGTCATACAGATCTAATCATTACACAGTGTGCAGTGGTTGCATACTGTCATCATACAGATCTAATCATTACACAGTGTGCAGTGGTTGCATACTGTCATCATACAGATCTAATCATTACACAGTGTGCAGTGGTTGCATACTGTCGTCAAACAGATCTAATCATTACACAGTGTGCAGAGGTTGCATACTGTCGTCATACAGATCGAATCATTACACAGTGTGCAGTGGTTGCATACTGTAGTCATACAGATCTAATCATTACACAGTGTGCAGTGGTTGCATACTGTCATCATACAGATCTAATCATTACACAGTGTGCAGTGGTTGCATGCTGTCGTCATACAGATCTAATCATTACACAGTGTGCAGTGGTTGCATACTGTCGTCATACAGATCTAATCATTACACAGTGTGCAGTGGTTGCATACTGTCGTCATACAGATCTAATCATTACACAGTGTGCAGTGGTTGCATACTGTCGTCATACAGATCGAATCATTACACAGTGTGCAGTGATTGCATACTGTCGTCATACAGATCGAATCATTACACAGTGTGCAGTGGTTGCATACTGTCGTCATACAGATCGAATCATTACACAGCGTGCAGTGGTTGCATACTGTCGTCATACAGATCTAATCATTACACAGTGTGCAGTGGTTGCATACTGTCGTCAAACAGATCTAATCATTACACAGTGTACAGAGTTTGCATACTGTCGTCATACAGATCGAATCATTACACAGTGTGCAGTGGTTGCATACTGTCGTCATACAGATCTAATCATTACACAGTGTGCAGTGGTTGCATACTGTCATCATACAGATCTAATCATTACACAGTGTGCAGTGGTTGCATACTGTCGTCATACAGATCTAATCATTACACAGTGTGCAGAGGTTGCATACCGTTGTCATACAGATCTAATCATTACACAGTGTGCAGAGGCTGCATAGAGTCGCTATATGGATCGAATCATTACACAGTGTGCAGAGGCTGCATAGAGTCGCTATATGGATCGAATCATAACAGAGTGTACGGAGGCTGCATAGTGTCGCTATATGGATCGAATAAATACACATTCTGCAGAGGTTGCATACTGTCGTTATACAGATCGAATCATTACACAGTGTGCAGAGGTTGCATACTGTTGTCATACAGATCTAATCATTAAACAGTGTGCAGTGGTTGCATACTGTCGTCATACAGATCTAATCATTACACAGTGTGCAGAATTTTCATACTGTTGTTATACAGGTTGAATCATTACACAGAGTGCAGATGTTGCAGACTGTTGTTAGAGAAATCAAATCCTTATACAGTGAGGAGGTGCATACTGTCGGGAAACAGATATTGAATCATTACACGGTGTGCAGAAGCTGCATACACTTGTTAAACAGATCTAAATTTTACACAGTGTGCAGAGTTTGCATAGTGTCGTGCACATTAAAATATCACACTGTGTGCAGATGTTGCAAACTGTCGTTATGCAGATCGAATGACTACAGAGTGAGCATTCATGAATACTGGCGTTTAGCAGATATCGAATTATTAGACAGTGCATAGGGTTTCCATACTGTCGTTATACAGATTGACTCGTTACATAGTGTGCCGGGATTGCATACTGTCGTTATACAGATCTAATCATTACACAGTGTGCAGTGGTTGCATACTGTCGTCATACAGATCTAATCATTACACAGTGTGCAGTGGTTGCATACTGTCGTCATACAGATCTAATCATTACACAGTGTGCAGTGGTTGCATACTGTCGTCATACAGATCTAATCATTACATAGTTTGCAGTGGTTGCATACTGTCGTCATACAGATCTAATCATTACACAGTGTGCAGTGGTTGCATACTGTCGTCATACAGATCGAATCATTACACAGTGTGCAGTGATTGCATACTGTCGTCATACAGATCGAATCATTACACAGTGTGCAGTGGTTGCATACTGTCGTCATACAGATCTAATCATTACACAGTGTGCAGTGGTTGCATACTGTCGTCATACAGATCTAATCATTACACAGTGTGCAGTGGTTGCATACTGTCGTCAAACAGATCTAATCATTACACAGTGTACAGAGTTTGCATACTGTCGTCATACAGATCGAATCATTACACAGTGTGCAGTGGTTGCATACTGTCGTCATACAGATCTAATCATTACACAGTGTGCAGTGGTTGCATACTGTCATCATACAGATCTATTCATTACACAGTGTGCAGTGGTTGCATACTGTCGTCATACAGATCTAATCATTACACAGTGTGCAGTGGTTGCATACTGTCGTCATACAGATCTAATCATTACACAGTGTGCAGTGGTTGCATACTGTCGTCATACAGATCTAATCATTACACAGTGTGCAGTGGTTGCATACTGTCTTCATACAGATCTAATCATTACACAGTGTGCAGTGGTTGCATACTGTCGTCATACAGATCTAATCGTTTCACAGTGTACAGTGGTTGCATACTGTCGTCATACAGATCTAATCATTACACAGTGTGCATTGGTTGCATACTGTCGTCATACAGATCTAATCATTACACAGTGTGCAGTGGTTGCATACTGTCGTCATACAGATCTAATCATTACACAGTGTGCAGTGGTTGCATACTGTCGTCATACAGATCTAATCATTACACAGTGTGCAGTGGTTGCATACTGTTGTCATACAGATCTAATCATTACACAGTGTGCAGTGGTTTCATACTGTCGCCATACAGATCTAATCATTACACAGTGTGCAGTGGTTGCATACTGTCGTCATACAGATCTAATCATTACACAGTGTGCAGTGGTTGCATACTGTCGTCAAACAGATCTAATCATTACACAGTGTACAGAGGTTGCATACTGTCGTCATACAGATCGAATCATTACACAGCGTGCAGTGGTTGCATACTGTCGTCATGCAGATCTAATCATTACACAGTGTGCAGTGGTTGCATACTGTCATCATACAGATCTAATCATTACACAGTGTGCAGTGGTTGCATACTGTCGTCATACAGATCTAATGATTACACAGTGTGCAGTGGTTGCATACTGTCATCATACAGATCTAATCATTACACAGTGTGCAGTGGTTGCATACTGTCGTCATACAGATCTAATTATTACACAGTGTGCAGAGGTTGCATACTGTTGTCATACAGATCTAATCATTACACAGTGTGCAGAGGCTGCATAGAGTCGCTATATGGATCGAATCATTACACAGTGTGCAGAGGCTGCATAGAGTCACTATATGGATCGAATCATAACAGAGTGAACGGAGGCTGCATAGTGTCGCTATATGGATCGAATAAATACACATTCTGCAGAGGTTGCATACTGTCGTTATACAGATCGAATCATTACACAGTGTGCAGAGGTTGCATACTGTTGTCATACAGATCTAATCATTACACAGTGTGCAGTGGTTGCATACTGTCGTCATACAGATCTAATCAGTACACAGTGTGCAGAATTTTCATACTGTTGTTATACAGGTTGAATCATTACACAGGGTGCAGATGTTGCAGACTGTTGTTAGAGAAATCAAATCCTTATACAGTGAGGAGGTGCATACTGTCGGGAAACAGATATTGAATCATTACACGGTGTGCAGAAGCTGCATACACTTATTAAACAGATCTAAATTTTACACAGTGTGCAGAGTTTGCATAGTGTCGTGCACATTAAAATATCACACTGTGTGCAGATGTTGCAAACTGTCGTTATGCAGATCGAATGATTACAGAGTGAGCATTCATGCATACTGGCGTTTAGCAGATATCGAATTATTAGACAGTGCATAGGGTTTCCATACTGTCGTTATACAGATTGACTCGTTACATAGTGTGCCGGGATTGCATACTGTCGTTATACAGATCTAATCATTACACAGTGTGCAGTGGTTGCATACTGTCGTCATACAGATCTAATCATTACACAGTGTGCAGTGGTTGCATACTGTCGTCATACAGATCTAATCATTACACAGTGTGCAGTGGTTGCATACTGTCGTCATACAGATCTAATCATTACACAGTGTGCAGTGGTTGCATACTGTCGTCATACAGATCGAATCATTACACAGTGTGCAGTGGTTGCATACTGTCGTCATACAGATCTAATCATTACACAGTGTGCAGTGGTTGCATACTGACATCAAACAGATCTAATCATTACACAGTGTGCAGAGGTTGCATACTGTCGTCATACAGATCGAATCATTACACAGTGTGCAGTGGTTGCATACTGTAGTCATACAGATCTAATCA
Organism: Hemitrygon akajei; assembly: GCF_048418815.1. Lineage (NCBI taxonomy): Eukaryota > Metazoa > Chordata > Chondrichthyes > Myliobatiformes > Dasyatidae > Hemitrygon > Hemitrygon akajei. Next base: position 1,259,213 of record NC_133132.1, on the reverse strand, counting down.
TTACACAGTGTGCAGTGGTTGCATACTGTCATCATACAGATCTAATCATTACACAGTGTGCAGTGGTTGCATACTGTCATCATACAGATCTAATCATTACACAGTGTGCAGTGGTTGCATACTGTCGTCATACAGATCTAATCATTACACAGTGTGCAGTGGTTGCATACTGTCATCATACAGATCTAATCATTACACAGTGTGCAGTGGTTGCATACTGTCGTCATACAGATCTAATCATTACACAGTGTGCAGAGGTTGCATACTGTTGTCATACAGATCTAATCATTACACAGTGTGCAGAGGCTGCATAGAGTCGCTATATGGATCGAATCATTACACAGTGTGCAGAGGCTGCATAGAGTCGCTATATGGATCGAATCATAACAGAGTGTACGGAGGCTGCATAGTGTCGCTATATGGATCGAATAAATACACATTCTGCAGAGGTTGCATACTGTCGTTATACAGATCGAATCATTACACAGTGTGCAGAGGTTGCATACTGTTGTCATACAGATCTAATCATTACACAGTGTGCAGTGGTTGCATACTGTCGTCATACAGATCTAATCATTACACAGTGTGCAGAATTTTCATACTGTTGTTATACAGGTTGGATCATTACACAGGGTGCAGATGTTGCAGACTGTTGTTAGAGAAATCAAATCCTTATACAGTGAGGAGGTGCATACTGTCGGGAAACAGATATTGAATCATTACACGGTGTGCAGAAGCTGCATACACTTGTTAAACAGATCTAAATTTTACACAGTGTGCAGAGTTTGCATAGTGTCGTGCACATTAAAATATCACACTGTGTGCAGATGTTGCAAACTGTCGTTATGCAGATCGAATGATTACAGAGTGAGCATTCATGAATACTGGCGTTTAGCAGATATCGAATTATTAGACAGTGCATAGGGTTTCCATACTGTCGTTATACAGATTGACTCGTTACATAGTGTGCCGGGATTGCATACTGTCGTTATACAGATCTAATCATTACACAGTGTGCAGTGGTTGCATACTGTCGTCATACAGATCTAATCATTACACAGTGTGCAGTGGTTGCATACTGTCGTCAAACAGATCTAATCATTACACAGTGTACAGAGTTTGCATACTGTCGTCATACAGATCGAATCATTACACAGTGTGCAGTGGTTGCATACTGTCGTCATACAGATCTAATCATTACACAGTGTGCAGTGGTTGCATACTGTCCTCATACAGATCTAATCATTACACAGTGTGCAGTGGTTGCATACTGTCGTCATACAGATCTAATCATTACACAGTGTGCAGTGGTTGCATACTGTCGTCATACAGATCTATTCATTACACAGTGTGCAGTGGTTGCATACTGTCGTCATACAGATCTAATCATTACACAGTGTGCAGTGGTTGCATACTGTCGTCATACAGATCTAATCATTTCACAGTGTACAGTGGTTGCATACTGTCGTCATACAGATCTAATCATTACACAGTGTGCATTGGTTGCATACTGTCGTCATACAGATCTAATCATTACACAGTGTGCAGTGGTTGCATACTGTCGTCATACAGATCTAATCATTACACAGTGTGCAGTGGTTGCATACTGTCGTGATACAGATCTAATCATTACACAGTGTGCAGTGGTTGCATACTGTTGTCATACAGATCTAATCATTACACAGTGTGCAGTGGTTTCATACTGTCGTCATACAGATCTAATCATTACACAGTGTGCAGTGGTTGCATACTGTCGTCATACAGATCTAATCATTACACAGTGTGCAGTGGTTGCATACTGTCGTCAAACAGATCTAATCATTACACAGTGTACAGAGGTTGCATACTGTCGTCATACAGATCGAATCATTACACAGCGTGCAGTGGTTGCATACTGTCGTCATGCAGATCTAATCATTACACAGTGTGCAGTGGTTGCATACTGTCATCATACAGATCTAATCATTACACAGTGTGCAGTGGTTGCATACTGTCGTCATACAGATCTAATCATTACACAGTGTGCAGTGGTTGCATACTGTCGTCATACAGATCTAATCATTACACAGTGTGCAGAGGTTGCATACTGTTGTCATACAGATCTAATCATTACACAGTGTGCAGAGGCTGCATAGAGTCGCTATATGGATCGAATCATTACACAGTGTGCAGAGGCTGCATAGAGTCGCTATATGGATCGAATCATAACAGAGTGTACGGAGGCAGCATAGTGTCGCTATATGGATCGAATAAATACACATTCTGCAGAGGTTGCATACTGTCGTTATACAGATCGAATCATTACACAGTGTGCAGAGGTTGCATACTGTTGTCATACAGATCTAATCATTACACAGTGTGCAGTGGTTGCATACTGTCGTCATACAGATCTAATCATTACACAGTGTGCAGAATTTTCATACTGTTGTTATACAGGTTGAATCATTACACAGGGTGCAGATGTTGCAGACTGTTGTTAGAGAAATCAAATCCTTATACAGTGAGGAGGTGCATACTGTCGGGAAACAGATATTGAATCATTACACGGTGTGCAGAAGCTGCATACACTTGTTAAACAGATCTAAATTTTACACAGTGTGCAGAGTTTGCATAGTGTCGTGCACATTAAAATATCACACTGTGTGCAGATGTTGCAAACTGTCGTTATGCAGATCGAATGATTACAGAGTGAGCATTCATGAATACTGGCGTTTAGCAGATATCGAATTATTAGACAGTGCATAGGGTTTCCATACTGTCGTTATACAGATTGACTCGTTACATAGTGTGCCGGGATTGCATACTGTCGTTATACTGATCTAATCATTACACAGTGTGCAGTGGTTGCATACTGTCGTCATACAGATCTAATCATTACACAGTGTGCAGTGGTTGCATACTGTCGTCAAACAGATCTAATCATTACACAGTGTACAGAGTTTGCATACTGTCGTCATACAGATCGAATCATTACACAGTGTGCAGTGGTTGCATACTGTCGTCATACAGATCTAATCATTACACAGTGTGCAGTGGTTGCATACTGTCGTCATACAGATCGAATCATTACACAGTGTGCAGTGGTTGCATACTGTCGTCATACAGATCTAATCATTACACAGTGTGCAGTGGTTGCATACTGTCGTCATACAGATCTAATCATTACACAGTGTGCATTGGTTGCATACTGTCGTCATACAGATCTAATCATTACACAGTGTGCAGTGGTTGCATACTGTCGTCATACAGATCTAATCATTACACAGTGTGCAGTGGTTGCATACTGTCGTCATACAGATCTAATCATTACACAGTGTGCAGTGGTTGCATACTGTTGTCATACAGATCTAATCATTACACAGTGTGCAGTGGTTTCATACTGTCGTCATACAGATCTAATCATTACACAGTGTGCAGTGGTTGCATACTGTCGTCATACAGATCTAATCATTACACAGTGTGCAGTGGTTGCATACTGTCGTCAAACAGATCTAATCATTACACAGTGTACAGAGGTTGCATACTGTCGTCATACAGATCGAATCATTACACAGCGTGCAGTGGTTGCATACTGTCGTCATGCAGATCTAATCATTACACAGTGTGCAGTGGTTGCATACTGTCATCATACAGATCTAATCATTACACAGTGTGCAGTGGTTGCATACTGTCGTCATACAGATCTAATCATTACACAGTGTGCAGTGGTTGCATACTGTCATCATACAGATCTAATCATTACACAGTGTGCAGAGGTTGCATACTGTTGTCATACAGATCTAATCATTACACAGTGTGCAGAGGCTGCATAGAGTAGCTATATGGATCGAATCATTACACAGTGTGCAGAGGCTGCATAGAGTCGCTATATGGATCGAATCATAACAGAGTGTACGGAGGCTGCATAGTGTCGCTATATGGATCGAATAAATACACATTCTGCAGAGGTTGCATACTGTCGTTATACAGATCGAATCATTACACAGTGTGCAGAGGTTGCATACTGTTGTCATACAGATCTAATCATTACACAGTGTGCAGTGGTTGCATACTGTCGTCATACAGATCTAATCATTACACAGTGTGCAGAATTTTCATACTGTTGTTATACAGGTTGAATCATTACACAGGGTGCAGATGTTGCAGACTGTTGTTAGAGAAATCAAATCCTTATACAGTGAAGAGGTGCATACTGTCGGGAAACAGATATTGAATCATTACACGGTGTGCAGAAGCTGCATACACTTGTTAAACAGATCTAAATTTTACACAGTGTGCAGAGTTTGCATAGTGTCGTGCACATTAAAATATCACACTGTGTGCAGATGTTGCAAACTGTCGTTATGCAGATCGAATGATTACAGAGTGAGCATTCATGAATACTGGCGTTTAGCAGATATCGAATTATTAGACAGTGCATAGGGTTTCCATACTGTCGTTATACAGATTGACTCGTTACATAGTGTGCCGGGATTGCATACTGTCGTTATACAGATCTAATCATTACACAGTGTGCAGTGGTTGCATACTGTCGTCATACAGATCTAATCATTACACAGTGTGCAGTGGTTGCATACTGTCGTCATACAGATCTAATCATTACACAGTGTGCAGTGGTTGCATACTGTCGTCATACAGATCGAATCATTACACAGTGTGCAGTGATTGCATACTGTCGTCATACAGATCGAATCATTACACAGTGTGCAGTGGTTGCATACTGTCGTCATACAGATCTAATCATTACACAGTGTGCAGTGGTTGCATACTGTCGTCATACAGATCTAATCATTACACAGTGTGCAGTGGTTGCATACTGTCGTCAAACAGATCTAATCATTACACAGTGTACAGAGTTTGCATACTGTCGTCATACAGATCGAATCATTACACAGTGTGCAGTGGTTGCATACTGTCGTCATACAGATCTAATCATTACACAGTGTGCAGTGGTTGCATACTGTCATCATACAGATCTAATCATTACACAGTGTGCAGTGGTTGCATACTGTCGTCATACAGATCTAATCATTACACAGTGTGCAGTGGTTGCATACTGTCGTCATACAGATCTAATCATTACACAGTGTGCAGTGGTTGCATACTGTCGTCATACAGATCTAATCATTACACAGTGTGCAGTGGTTGCATACTGTCGTCATACAGATCTAATCATTTCACAGTGTACAGTGGTTGCATACTGTCGTCATACAGATCTAATCATTACACAGTGTGCATTGGTTGCATACTGTCGTCATACAGATCTAATCATTACACAGTGTGCAGTGGTTGCATACTGTCGTCATACAGATCTAATCATTACACAGTGTGCAGTGGTTGCATACTGTCGTCATACAGATCTAATCATTACACAGTGTGCAGTGGTTGCATACTGTCGTCATACAGATCTAATCATTACACAGTGTGCAGTGGTTGCATACTGTCGTCATACAGATCGAATCATTACACAGTGTGCAGAGGCTGCATAGAGTCGCTATATGGATCGAATCATAACAGAGTGAACGGAGGCTGCATAGTGTCGCTATATGGATCGAATAAATACACATTCTGCAGAGGTTGCATACTGTCGTTATACAGATCGAATCATTACACAGTGTGCAGAGGTTGCATACTGTTGTCATACAGATCTAATCATTACACAGTGTGCAGTGGTTGCATACTGTCGTCATACAGATCTAATCAGTACACAGTGTGCAGAATTTTCATACTGTTGTTATACAGGTTGAATCATTACACAGGGTGCAGATGTTGCAGACTGTTGTTAGAGAAATCAAATCCTTATACAGTGAGGAGGTGCATACTGTCGGGAAACAGATATTGAATCATTACACGGTGTGCAGAAGCTGCATACACTTATTAAACAGATCTAAATTTTACACAGTGTGCAGAGTTTGCATAGTGTCGTGCACATTAAAATATCACACTGTGTGCAGATGTTGCAAACTGTCGTTATGCAGATCGAATGATTACAGAGTGAGCATTCATGCATACTGGCGTTTAGCAGATATCGAATTATTAGACAGTGCATAGGGTTTCCATACTGTCGTTATACAGATTGACTCGTTACATAGTGTGCCGGGATTGCATACTGTCGTTATACAGATCTAATCATTACACAGTGTGCAGTGGTTGCATACTGTCGTCATACAGATCTAATCATTACACAGTGTGCAGTGGTTGCATACTGTCGTCATACAGATCTAATCATTACACAGTGTGCAGTGGTTGCATACTGTCGTCATACAGATCTAATCATTACACAGTGTGCAGTGGTTGCATACTGTCGTCATACAGATCGAATCATTACACAGTGTGCAGTGGTTGCATACTGTCATCATACAGATCTAATCATTACACAGTGTGCAGTGGTTGCATACTGTCGTCAAACAGATCTAATCATTACACAGTGTGCAGAGGTTGCATACTGTCGTCATACAGATCGAATCATTACACAGTGTGCAGTGGTTGCATACTGTAGTCATACAGATCTAATCATTACACAGTGTGCAGTGGTTGCATACTGTCGTCATACAGATCTAATCATTACACAGTGTGCAGAGGTTGCATACTGTTGTCATACAGATCTAATCATTACACAGTGTGCAGAGGCTGCATAGAGTCGCTATATGGATCGAATCATTACACAGTGTGCAGAGGCTGCATAGAGTCGCTATATGGATCGAATCATAACAGAGTGTACGGAGGCTGCATAGTGTCGCTATATGGATCGAATAAATACACATTCTGCAGAGGTTGCATACTGTCGTTATACAGATCGAATCATTACACAGTGTGCAGAGGTTGCATACTGTTGTCATACAGATCTAATCATTACACAGTGTGCAGTGGTTGCATACTGTCGTCATACAGATCTAATCATTACACAGTGTGCAGAATTTTCATACTGTTGTTATACAGGTTGGATCATTACACAGGGTGCAGATGTTGCAGACTGTTGTTAGAGAAATCAAATCCTTATACAGTGAGGAGGTGCATACTGTCGGGAAACAGATATTGAATCATTACACGGTGTGCAGAAGCTGCATACACTTGTTAAACAGATCTAAATTTTACACAGTGTGCAGAGTTTGCATAGTGTCGTGCACATTAAAATATCACACTGTGTGCAGATGTTGCAAACTGTCGTTATGCAGATCGAATGATTACAGAGTGAGCATTCATGAATACTGGCGTTTAGCAGATATCGAATTATTAGACAGTGCATAGGGTTTCCATACTGTCGTTATACAGATTGACTCGTTACATAGTGTGCCGGGATTGCATACTGTCGTTATACAGATCTAATCATTACACAGTGTGCAGTGGTTGCATACTGTCGTCATACAGATCTAATCATTACACAGTGTGCAGTGGTTGCATACTGTCGTCAAACAGATCTAATCATTACACAGTGTACAGAGTTTGCATACTGTCGTCATACAGATCGAATCATTACACAGTGTGCAGTGGTTGCATACTGTCGTCAAACAGATCTAATCATTACACAGTGTGCAGAGGTTGCATACTGTCGTCATACAGATCGAATCATTACACAGTGTGCAGTGGTTGTTTCTGTGCTGTTTGACTGTGTAATTGGATCGGAGGGCCTGTTTCTGTTCTGTTTGACTGTGTAATTGGATCGAAGTGCTTGTTTCTGTTCTGTTTGACTGTGTAATTGGATCGAAGTGCTTGTTTCTGTTCTGTTTGACTGTGTAATTGGATCGAAGTGCTTGTTTCTGTTCTGTTTGACTGTGTAATTGGATCGAAGTGCTTGTTTCTGTTCTGTTTGACTGTGTAATTGGATCGAGGTGCTTGTTTCTGTTCTGTTTGACTGTGTAATTGGATCGAAGTGCTTGTTTCTGTTCTGTTTGGCTGTGTAATTGGATTGAAGTCCCTGTTTCTGCGCTGTTTGACTGTGTAATTGGATCGAAGTGCCTGTTTCTGTTCTGTTTGACTGTGTAATTGGATCGAAGTGCTTGTTTCTGTTCTGTTTGTCTGTCTAATTGGATCGGAGGGCCTGTTTCTGTTCTGTTTGACTGTGTAATTGGATCGAAGTGCTTGTTTCTGTTCTGTTTGACTGTCTAATTGGATCGGAGGGCCTGTTTCTGTTCTGTTTGACTGTGTAATTGGATCGAAGTGCTTGTTTCTGTTCTGTTTGACTGTGTAATTGGATCGGAGGGCCTGTTTCTGTTCTGTTTGACTGTGTAATTGGATCTAAGTGCTTGTTTCTGTTCTGTTTGACTGTGTAATTGGATCGGAGGGCCTGTTTCTGCGTTGTTTGACTGTGTAATTGGATCGGAGGGCCTGTTTCTGTTCTGTTTGACTGTCTAATTGGATCGAAGTGCTTGTTTCTGTTCTGTTTGACTGTGTAATTGGATCGAAGTGCTTGTTTCTGTTCTGTTTGACTGTGTAATTGGATCGAAGTGCTTGTTTCTGTTCTGTTTGACTGTGTAATTGGATCGAGGTGCTTGTTTCTGTTCTGTTTGACTGTGTAATTGGATCGAAGTGCTTGTTTCTGTTCTGTTTGACTGTGTAATTGGTTCGAAGTGCTTGTTTCTGTTCTGTTTGGCTGTGTAATTGGATCGAAGTGCTTGTTTCTGTTCTGTTTGGCTGTGTAATTGGATCGAAGTGCTTGTTTCTGTTCTGTTTGACTGTGTAATTGGATCGGAGGGCCTGTTTCTTAGCTGTTTGACTGTCTGATTCAGTCTAAGGGCCTGTTTCTGTTCTGTTTGACTGTCTAATTGTATTGATGAGCCTGTTTCTGTGCTGCTTCAGTATCTAATTGGATCAGAGGGTCTGTTTCTGTTCTGTTTGACAGTCTAATTTGGATTGACGAGCCTGTTTCTGTGCTGCTGTGCTGTTTAATTGGATCAGAAGGTCTGTTTCTGTGCTGTTAGATTGTCTAATTGGATTGACGGCCCTGTTTCCGTGCTGTTGTAGTGTCTAATTAAGTCTGAGGGTCTGTTTCTGTTCTGTTTGACTCTCTAATTGGATCAGAGGGCCGGTTTCTGTTCTGTTTGACTGTCTAATTGGATCGAAGTGCTTGTTTCTGTTCTGTTTGACTGTCTAATTGGATCGAAGTGCTTGTTTCTGTTCTGTTTGACTTTGTAATTGGATCGGAGGGCCGGTTTCTGTTCTGTTTGACTGTCTAATTGGATCGAAGTGCTTGTTTCTGTTCTGTTTGACTGTCTAATTGGATCTAAGTGCTTGTTTCTGTTCTGTTTGACTGTGAAATTGGATCGAAGTGCTTCTTTCTGTTCTGTTTGACTGTGTAATTGGTTCGAAGTGCTTGTTTCTGTTCTGTTTGACTGTGTAATTGGATCGAAGGGCCTGTTTCTGTTCTGTTTGACTGTGTAATTGGATCTGAGGGCTTGTTTCTGTTCTGTTTGACTGTGTAATTGGATCGAAGTGCCTGTTTCTGTTCTGTTTGACTGTGAAATTGGATCGAAGTGCTTGTTTCTGTTCTGTTTGACTGTGTAATTGGATCGAAGTGCTTGTTTCTGTTCTGTTTGACTGTGTAATTGGATCGAAGTGCTTGTTTCTGTTCTGTTTGACTGTCTAATTGGATCGGAGGGCTGGTTTCTGTTCTGTTTGACTGTGTAATTGGATCGAAGTGCTTGTTTCTGTTCTGTTTGACTGTGTAATTGGATCGGAGGGCCTGTTTCTGTTCTGTTTGACTGTGTAATTGGATCGAAGTGCTTGTTTCTGTTCTGTTTGACTGTGTAATTGGATCGGAGGGCCTGTTTCTGTTCTGTTTGACTGTGTAATTGGATCGGAGTGCTTGTTTCTGTTCTGTTTGACTGTGTAATTGGATCGGAGGGCCTGTTTCTGCGTTGTTTGACTGTGTAATTGGATCGAAGTGCTTGTTTCTGTTCTGTTTGACTGTGTAATTGGATCGGAGGGCCTGTTTCTGTTCTGTTTGACTGTGTAATTGGATCGGAGGGCCTGTTCCTGTTCTGTTTGACTGTCTAATTGGATCAAAGTGCTTGTTTCTGTTCTGTTTGACTGTGTAATTGGATCGGAGGGCCTGTTTCTGTTCTGTTTGACTGTGTAATTGGATCGAAGGGCCTGTTTCTGTTCTGTTTGACGGTGTAATTGGATCGAAGTGCTTGTTTCTGTGCTGTTTGACTGTGTAATTGGATCGGAGGGCTTGTTTCTGTTCTGTTTGACTGTGTAATTGGATCGAAGTGCTTGTTTCTGTTCTGTTTGACTGTGTAATTGGATCGAAGTGCTTGTTTCTGTTCTGTTTGACTGTGTAATTGGATCGAAGTGCTTGTTTCTGTTCTGTTTGACTGTGTAATTGGATCGAAGTGCTTGTTTCTGTTCTGTTTGACTGTGTAATTGGATCGAGGTGCTTGTTTCTGTTCTGTTTGACTGTGTAATTGGATCGGAGGGCCTGTTTCTGTTCTGTTTGACTGTGTAATTGGATCGAAGGGCCTGTTTCTGTTCTGTTTGACTGTGTAATTGGATCTGAGGGCTTGTTTCTGTTCTGTTTGACTGTGTAATTGGATCGAAGTGCTTGTTTCTGTTCTGTTTGACTGTGTAATTGGATCGGAGGGCCTGTTTCTGTTCTGTTTGACTGTGTAATTGGATCGAAGTGCTTGTTTCTGTTCTGTTTGACTGTGTAATTGGATCGCAGGGCCTGTTTCTGTTCTGTTTGACTGTGTAATTGGATCGGAGTGCTTGTTTCTGTTCTGTTTGACTGTGTAATTGGATCGGAGGGCCTGTTTCTGCGTTGTTTGACTGTGTAATTGGATCGAAGTGCTTGTTTCTGTTCTGTTTGACTGTGTAATTGGATCGTAGGGCCTGTTTCTGTTCTGTTTGACTGTGTAATTGGATCGGAGGGCCTGTTTCTGTTCTGTTTGACTGTCTAATTGGATCGAAGTGCTTGTTTCTGTGCTGTTTGACTGTGTAATTGGATCGGAGGGCCTGTTTCTGTTCTGTTTGACTGTGTAATTGGATCGAAGGGCCTGTTTCTGTTCTGTTTGACGGTGTAATTGGATCGAAGTGCTTGTTTCTGTGCTGTTTGACTGTGTAATTGGATCGGAGGGCCTGTTTCTGTTCTGTTTGACTGTGTAATTGGATCGAAGTGCTTGTTTCTGTTCTGTTTGACTGTGTAATTGGATCGAAGTGCTTGTTTCTGTTCTGTTTGACTGTGTAATTGGATCGAAGTGCTTGTTTCTGCGCTGTTTGACTGTGTAATTGGATCGAAGTGCCTGTTTCTGTTCTGTTTGACTGTGTAATTGGATCGAAGTGCTTGTTTCTGTTCTGTTTGACTGTCTAATTGGATCGGAGGGCCTGTTTCTGTTCTGTTTGACTGTCTAATTGGATCGGAGGGCCTGTTTTTGTTCGGTTTGACTGTCTAATTGGATCAAAGTGCTTGTTTCTGTTCTGTTTGACTGTGTAATTGGATCGAAGTGCTTGTTTCTGTTCTGTTTGACTGTGTAATTGGATCGAAGTGCTTGTTTCTGTTCTGTTTGACTGTGTAATTGGATCGAGGTGCTTGTTTCTGTTCTGTTTGACTGTGTAATTGGATCGAAGTGCTTGTTTCTGTTCTGTTTGACTGTGTAATTGGATCAAAGTGCTTGTTTCTGTTCGGTTTGGCTGTGTAATTGGATTGAAGTGCCTGTTTCTGCGCTGTTTGACTGTGTAATTGGATCGGAGGGCCTGTTTCTGTTCTGTTTGACTGTGTAATTGGATCGAAGGGCCTGTTTCTGTTCTGTTTGACTGTGTAATTGGATCTGAGGGCTTGTTTCTGTTCTGTTTGACTGTGTAATTGGATCGAAGTGCTTGTTTCTGTTCTGTTTGACTGTGTAATTGGATCGAAGTGCTTGTTTCTGTTCTGTTTGGCTGTGTAATTGGATCGAAGTGCCTGTTTCTGTTCTGTTTGACTGTGTAATTGGATCGAAGTGCTTGTTTCTGTTCTGTTTGACTGTGTAATTGGTTCGAAGTGCTTGTTTCTGTTCTGTTTGGCTGTGTAATTGGATCGAAGTGCTTGTTTCTGTTCTGTTTGGCTGTGTAATTGGATCGAAGTGCTTGTTTCTGTTCTGTTTGACTGTGTAATTGGATCGGAGGGCCTGTTTCTTAGCTGTTTGACTGTCTGATTCAGTCTAAGGGCCTGTTTCTGTTCTGTTTGACTGTCTAATTGTATTGATGAGCCTGTTTCTGTGCTGCTTCAATATCTAATTGGATCAGAGGGTCTGTTTCTGTTCTGTTTGACAGTCTAATTTGGATAGACGAGCCTGTTTCTGTCCTGCTGTGCTGTTTAATTGGATCAGAAGGTCTGTTTCTGTGCTGTTAGATTGTCTAATTGGATTGACGGCCCTGTTTCCGTGCTGTTGTAGTGTCTAATTAAGTCTGAGGGTCTGTTTCTGTTCTGTTTGACTCTCTAATTGGATCAGAGGGCCGGTTTCTGTTCTGTTTGACTGTCTAATTGGATCGAAGTGCTTGTTTCTGTTCTGTTTGACTGCCTAATTGGATCGAAGTGCTTGTTTCTGTTCTGTTTGACTTTGTAATTGGATCGGAGGGCCGGTTTCTGTTCTGTTTGACTGTCTAATTGGATCGAAGTGCTTGTTTCTGTTCTGTTTGACTGTCTAATTGGATCTAAGTGCTTGTTTCTGTTCTGTTTGACTGTGAAATTGGATCGAAGTGCTTCTTTCTGTTCTGTTTGACTGTGTAATTGGTTCGAAGTGCTTGTTTCTGTTCTGTTTGACTGTGTAATTGGTTCGAAGGGCCTGTTTCTGTTCTGTTTGATGGTGTAATTGGATCGAAGTGCTTGTTTCTGTTCTGTTTGACTGTGTAATTGGATCGAAGTGCTTGTTTCTGTTCTGTTTGACTGTCTAATTGGATCGGAGGGCCGGTTTCTGTTCTGTTTGACTGTGTAATTGGATCGGAGGGCTTGTTTCTGTTCTGTTTGACTGTGTAATTGGATCGAAGTGCTTGTTTCTGTTCTGTTTGACTGTGTAATTGGATCGAAGTGCTTGTTTCTGTTCTGTTTGACTGTGTAATTGGATCGAAGTGCTTGTTTCTGTTCTGTTTGACTGTGTAATTGGATCGAAGTGCTTGTTTCTGTTCTGTTTGACTGTGTAATTGGATCGAGGTGCTTGTTTCTGTTCTGTTTGACTGTGTAATTGGATCGGAGGGCCTGTTTCTGTTCTGTTTGACTGTGTAATTGGATCGAAGGGCCTGTTTCTGTTCTGTTTGACTGTGTAATTGGATCTGAGGGCTTGTTTCTGTTCTGTTTGACTGTGTAATTGGATCGAAGTGCTTGTTTCTGTTCTGTTTGACTGTGTAATTGGATCGGAGGGCCTGTTTCTGTTCTGTTTGACTGTGTAATTGGATCGAAGTGCTTGTTTCTGTTCTGTTTGACTGTGTAATTGGATCGCAGGGCCTGTTTCTGTTCTGTTTGACTGTGTAATTGGATCGGAGTGCTTGTTTCTGTTCTGTTTGACTGTGTAATTGGATCGGAGGGCCTGTTTCTGCGTTGTTTGACTGTGTAATTGGATCGAAGTGCTTGTTTCTGTTCTGTTTGACTGTGTAATTGGATCGTAGGGCCTGTTTCTGTTCTGTTTGACTGTGTAATTGGATCGGAGGGCCTGTTTCTGTTCTGTTTGACTGTCTAATTGGATCGAAGTGCTTGTTTCTGTGCTGTTTGACTGTGTAATTGGATCGGAGGGCCTGTTTCTGTTCTGTTTGACTGTGTAATTGGATCGAAGGGCATGTTTCTGTTCTGTTTGACGGTGTAATTGGATCGAAGTGCTTGTTTCTGTGCTGTTTGACTGTGTAATTGGATCGGAGGGCCTGTTTCTGTTCTGTTTGACTGTGTAATTGGATCGAAGTGCTTGTTTCTGTTCTGTTTGACTGTGTAATTGGATCGAAGTGCTTGTTTCTGTTCTGTTTGACTGTGTAATTGGATCGAAGTGCTTGTTTCTGCGCTGTTTGACTGTGTAATTGGATCGAAGTGCCTGTTTCTGTTCTGTTTGACTGTGTAATTGGATCGAAGTGCTTGTTTCTGTTCTGTTTGACTGTCTAATTGGATCGGAGGGCCTGTTTCTGTTCTGTTTGACTGTCTAATTGGATCGGAGGGCCTGTTTCTGTTCTGTTTGACTGTGTAATTGGATCTAAGTGCTTGTTTCTGTTCTGTTTGACTGTGTAATTGGATCGGAGGGCCTGTTTCTGCGTTGTTTGACTGTGTAATTGGATCGGAGGGCCTGTTTTTGTTCGGTTTGACTGTCTAATTGGATCAAAGTGCTTGTTTCTGTTCTGTTTGACTGTGTAATTGGATCGAAGTGCTTGTTTCTGTTCTGTTTGACTGTGTAATTGGATCGAAGTGCTTGTTTCTGTTCTGTTTGACTGGGTAATTGGATCGAGGTGCTTGTTTCTGTTCTGTTTGACTGTGTAATTGGATCGAAGTGCTTGTTTCTGTTCTGTTTGACTGTGTAATTGGATCAAAGTGCTTGTTTCTGTTCGGTTTGGCTCTGTAATTGGATTGAAGTGCCTGTTTCTGCGCTGTTTGACTGTGTAATTGGATCTAAGTGCCTGTTTCTGTTTTGTTTGACTGTGTAATTGGATCGAAGTGCTTGTTTCTGTTCTGTTTGACTGTCTAATTGGATCGGAGGGCCTGTTTCTGTTCTGTTTGACTGTGTAATTGGATCGAAGTGCTTGTTTCTGTTCTGTTTGACTGTCTAATTGGATCGCAGGGCCTGTTTCTGTTCTGTTTGACTGTGTAATTGGATCGAAGTGCTTGTTTCTGTTCTGTTTGACTGTGTAATTGGATCAGAGGGCCTGTTTCTGTTCTGTTTGACTGTGTAATTGGATCGAAGTGCTTGTTTCTGTTCTGTTTGACTGTGTAATTGGATCGGAGGGCCTGTTTCTGTTCTGTTTGACTGTGTAATTGGATCGAAGTGCTTGTTTCTGTTCTGTTTGACTGTGTAATTGGATCGAAGTGCTTGTTTCTGTTCTGTTTGACTGTGTAATTGGATCGAAGTGCCTGTTTCTGTTCTGTTTGACTGTGTAATTGGATCGAAGTGCTTGTTTCTGTTCTGTTTGACTGTGTAATTCGATCGAAGTGCTTGTTTCTGTTCTGTTTGGCTGTGTAATTGGATCGAAGTGCCTGTTTCTGTTCTGTTTGGGTGTGTAATTGGATCGAAGTGCTTGTTTCTGTTCTGTTTGACTGTGTAATTGGATCGGAGGGCCTGTTTCTGTTCTGTTTGACTGTGTAATTGGATCGGAGGGCCTGTTTCTGTTCTGTTTGACTGTGTAATTGGATCGAAGGGCCTGTTTCTGTTCTGTTTGATGGTGTAATTGGATCGAAGTGCTTGTTTCTGTGCTGTTTGACTATGTAATTGGATCGGAGGGCCTGTTTCTGTTCTGTTTGACTGTGTAATTGGATCGAAGTGCTTGTTTCTGTTCTGTTTGACTATGTAATTGGATCGGAGGGCCTGTTTCTGTTCTGTTTGACTGTGTAATTGGATCGAAGTGCTTGTTTCTGTTCTGTTTGACTGTGTAATTGGATCGAAGTGCTTGTTTCTCTTCTGTTTGACTGTGTAATTGGATCGAGGTGCTTGTTTCTGTTCTGTTTGACTGTGTAATTGGATCGAAGTGCTTGTTTCTGTTCTGTTTGACTGTGTAATTGGATCAAAGTGCTTGTTTCTGTTCTGTTTGACTGTGTAATTGGATCGAAGTGCTTGTTTCTGTTCTGTTTGACTGTGTAATTGGATCGAGGTGCTTGTTTCTGTTCTGTTTGACTGTGTAATTGGATCGAAGTGCTTGTTTCTGTTCTGTTTGGCTGTGTAATTGGATTGAAGTGCATGTTTCTGCGCTGTTTGACTGTGTAATTGGATCGAAGTGCCTGTTTCTATTCTGTTTGACTGTGTAATTGGATCGAAGTGCTTGTTTCTGTTCTGTTTGACTGTCTAATTGGATCGGAGGGCCTGTTTCTGTTCTGTTTGACTGTGTAATTGGATCGAAGTGCTTGTTTCTGTTCTGTTTGACTGTGTAATTGGATCGGAGGGCCTGTTTCTGTTCTGTTTGACTGTGTAATTGGATCTAAGTGCTTGTTTCTGTTCTGTTTGACTGTGTAATTGGATCGGAGGGCCTGTTTCTGCGTTGTTTGACTGTGTAATTGGATCGGAGGGCCTGTTTCTTTTCTGTTTGACTGTCTAATTGGATCGAAGTGCTTGTTTCTGTTCTGTTTGACTGTGTAATTGGATCGAAGTGCTTGTTTCTGTTCTGTTTGACTGTGTAATTGGATCGAAGTGCTTGTTTCTGTTCTGTTTGACTGTGTAATTGGATCGAGGTGCTTGTTTCTGTTCTGTTTGACTGTGTAATTGGATCAAAGTGCTTGTTTCTGTTCTGTTTGGCTGTGTAATTGGATTGAAGTGCCTGTTTCTGCGCTGTTTGACTGTGTAATTGGATCGAAGTGCCTGTTTCTGTTTTGTTTGACTGTGTAATTGGATCGAAGTGCTTGTTTCTGTTCTGTTTGACTGTCTAATTGAATCGGAGGGCCTGTTTCTGTTCTGTTTGACTGTGTAATTGGATCGAAGTGCTTGTTTCTGTTCTGTTTGACTGTCTAATTGGATCGGAGGGCCTGTTTCTGTTCTGTTTGACTGTGTAATTGGATCGAAGTGCTTGTTTCTGTTCTGTTTGACTGTGTAATTGGATCGAGGTGCTTGTTTCTGTTCTGTTTGACTGTGTAATTGGATCGAGGTGCTTGTTTCTGTTCTGTTTGACTGTGTAATTGGATTGAAGTGCTTGTTTCTGTTCTGTTTGACTGTGTAATTGGATCGGAGGGCCTGTTTCTGTTCTGTTTGGCTGTGTAATTGGATCAAAGTGCTTGTTTCTGTTCTGTTTGGCTGTGTAATTGGATTGAAGTGCCTGTTTCTGCGCTGTTTGACTGTGTAATTGGATCAAAGTGCTTGTTTCTGTTCTGTTTGACTGTGTAATTGGATCGAAGTGCTTGTTTCTGTTCTGTTTGACTGTCTAATTGGATCGAAGTGCCTGTTTCTGTTCTGTTTGACTGTGTAATTGGATCGAAGTGCTTGTTTCTGTTCTGTTTGACTGTGTAATTGGATCGAAGTGCTTGTTTCTGTTCTGTTTGGCTGTGTAATTGGATCGAAGTGCCTGTTTCTGTTCTGTTTGGCTGTGTAATTGGATCGAAGTGCTTGTTTCTGTTCTGTTTGACTGTGTAATTGGTTCGAAGTGCTTGTTTCTGTTCTGTTTCGCTGTGTAATTGGATCGAAGTGCTTGTTTCTGTTCTGTTTGGCTGTGTAATTGGATCGAAGTGCTTGTTTCTGTTCTGTTTGACTGTGTAATTGGATCGGAGGGCCTGTTTCTGTTCTGTTTGACTGTGTAATTGGATCGGAGGGCCTGTTTCTGTTCTGTTTGACTGTGTAATTGGATCGAAGTGCCTGTTTCTGTTCTGTTTGATGGTGTAATTGGATCGAAGTGCTTGTTTCTGTGCTGTTTGACTGTGTAATTGGATCGGAGGGCCTGTTTCTGTTCTGTTTGACTGTGTAATTGGATTGAAGTGCTTGTTTCTGTTCTGTTTGACTGTGTAATTGGATCGGAGGGCCTGTTTCTGTTCTGTTTGACTGTGTAATTGGATCGGAGGGCCTGTTTCTGTTCTGTTTGACTGTCTAATTGGATCGAAGTGCTTGTTTTTGTTCTGTTTGACTGTGTAATTGGATCGGAGGGCCTGTTTCTGTTCTGTTTGACTGTGTAATTGGATCGAAGTGCTTGTTTCTGTTCTGTTTGACTGTGTAATTGGATCGGAGGGCCTGTTTCTGTTCTGTTTGGCTGTGTAATTGGATCAAAGTGCTTGTTTCTGTTCTGTTTGGCTGTGTAATTGGATTGAAGTGCCTGTTTCTGTTCTGTTTGACTGTGTAATTGGATCAGAGGGCCTGTTTCTGTTCTGTTTGACTGTGAAATTGGATCGAAGTGCTTGTTTCTGTTCTGTTTGACTGTGTAATTGGATCGAAGTGCTTGTTTCTGTTCTGTTTGACTGTGTAATTGGATCGAAGTGCTTGTTTCTGTTCTGTTTGACTGTCTAATTGGATCGGAGGGCTGGTTTCTGTTCTGTTTGACTGTGTAATTGGATCGAAGTGCTTGTTTCTGTTCTGTTTGACTGTGTAATTGGATCGGAGGGCCTGTTTCTGTTCTGTTTGGCTGTGTAATTGGATCAAAGTGCTTGTTTCTGTTCTGTTTGGCTGTGTAATTGGATTGAAGTGCCTGTTTCTGCGCTGTTTGACTGTGTAATTGGATCGAAGTGCCTGTTTCTGTTCTGTTTGACTGTGTAATTGGATCGAAGTGCTTGTTTCTGTTCTGTTTGACTGTGTAATTGGATCGAAGTGCCTGTTTCTGTTCTGTTTGACTGTGTAATTGGATCGAAGTGCTTGTTTCTGTTCTGTTTGACTGTGTAATTGGATCGAAGTGCTTGTTTCTGTTCTGTTTGGCTGTGTAATTGGATCGAAGTGCCTGTTTCTGTTCTGTTTGGCTGTGTAATTGGATCGAAGTGCTTGTTTCTGTTCTGTTTGACTGTGTAATTGGATCGAAGTGCTTGTTTCTGTTCTTTTTGACTGTGTAATTGGATCGAGGTGCTTGTTTCTGTTCTGTTTGACTGTGTAATTGGATCGAAGTGCTTGTTTCTGTTCTGTTTGGCTGTGTAATTGGATTGAAGTGCATGTTTCTGCGCTGTTTGACTGTGTAATTGGATCGAAGTGCCTGTTTCTATTCTGTTTGACTGTGTAATTGGATCGAAGTGCTTGTTTCTGTTCTGTTTGACTGTCTAATTGGATCGGAGGTCCTGTTTCTGTTCTGTTTGACTGTGTAATTGGATCGACGTGCTTGTTTCTGTTCTGTTTGACTGTGTAATTGGATCGGAGGGCCTGTTTCTGTTCTGTTTGACTGTGTAATTGGATCTAAGTGCTTGTTTCTGTTCTGTTTGACTGTGTAATTGGATCGGAGGGCCTGTTTCTGCGTTGTTTGACTGTGTAATTGGATCGGAGGGCCTGTTTCTTTTCTGTTTGACTGTCTAATTGGATCGAAGTGCTTGTTTCTGTTCTGTTTGACTGTGTAATTGGATCGAAGTGCTTGTTTCTGTTCTGTTTGACTGTGTAATTGGATCGAAGTGCTTGTTTCTGTTCTGTTTGACTGTGTAATTGGATCGAGGTGCTTGTTTCTGTTCTGTTTGACTGTGTAATTGGATCAAAGTGCTTGTTTCTGTTCTGTTTGGCTGTGTAATTGGATTGAAGTGCCTGTTTCTGCGCTGTTTGACTGTGTAATTGGATCGAAGTGCCTGTTTCTGTTTTGTTTGACTGTGTAATTGGATCGAAGTGCTTGTTTCTGTTCTGTTTGACTGTCTAATTGAATCGGAGGGCCTGTTTCTGTTCTGTTTGACTGTGTAATTGGATCGAAGTGCTTGTTTCTGTTCTGTTTGACTGTCTAATTGCATCGGAGGGCCTGTTTCTGTTCTGTTTGACTGTGTAATTGGATCGAAGTGCTTGTTTCTGTTCTGTTTGACTGTGTAATTGGATCGAGGTGCTTGTTTCTGTTCTGTTTGACTGTGTAATTGGATCGAGGTGCTTGTTTCTGTTCTGTTTGACTGTGTAATTGGATCGAAGTGCTTGTTTCTGTTCTGTTTGACTGTGTAATTGGATCGGAGGGCCTGTTTCTGTTCTGTTTGGCTGTGTAATTGGATCAAAGTGCTTGTTTCTGTTCTGTTTGGCTGTGTAATTGGATTGAAGTGCCTGTTTCTGCGCTGTTTGACTGTGTAATTGGATCAAAGTGCTTGTTTCTGTTCTGTTTGACTGTGTAATTGGATCGAAGTGCTTGTTTCTGTTCTGTTTGACTGTCTAATTGGATCGAAGTGCCTGTTTCTGTTCTGTTTGACTGTGTAATTGGATCGAAGTGCTTGTTTCTGTTCTGTTTGACTGTGTAATTGGATCGAAGTGCTTGTTTCTGTTCTGTTTGGCTGTGTAATTGGATCGAAGTGCCTGTTTCTGTTCTGTTTGGCTGTGTAATTGGATCGAAGTGCTTGTTTCTGTTCTGTTTGACTGTGTAATTGGTTCGAAGTGCTTGTTTCTGTTCTGTTTCGCTGTGTAATTGGATCGAAGTGCTTGTTTCTGTTCTGTTTGGCTGTGTAATTGCATCGAAGTGCTTGTTTCTGTTCTGTTTGACTGTGTAATTGGATCGGAGGGCCTGTTTCTGTTCTGTTTGACTGTGTAATTGGATCGGAGGGCCTGTTTCTGTTCTGTTTGACTGTGTAATTGGATCGAAGTGCCTGTTTCTGTTCTGTTTGATGGTGTAATTGGATCGAAGTGCTTGTTTCTGTGCTGTTTGACTGTGTAATTGGATCGGAGGGCCTGTTTCTGTTCTGTTTGACTGTGTAATTGGATTGAAGTGCTTGTTTCTGTTCTGTTTGACTGTGTAATTGGATCGGAGGGCCTGTTTCTGTTCTGTTTGACTGTGTAATTGGATCGGAGGGCCTGTTTCTGTTCTGTTTGACTGTCTAATTGGATCGAAGTGCTTGTTTCTGTTCTGTTTGACTGTGTAATTGGATCGGAGGGCCTGTTTCTGTTCTGTTTGACTGTGTAATTGGATCGAAGGGCCTGTTTCTGTTCTGTTTGACGGTGTAATTGGATCGAAGTGCTTGTTTCTGTGCTGTTTGACTGTGTAATTGGATCGGAGGGCTTGTTTCTGTTCTGTTTGACTGTGTAATTGGATCGAAGTGCTTGTTTCTGTTCTGTTTGACTGTGTAATTGGATCGAAGTGCTTGTTTCTGTTCTGTTTGACTGTGTAATTGGATCGAAGTGCTTGTTTCTGTTCTGTTTGACTGTGTAATTGGATCGAAGTGCTTGTTTCTGTTCTGTTTGACTGTGTAATTGGATCGAAGTGCTTGTTTCTGTTCTGTTTGACTGTGTAATTGGATCGGAGGGCCTGTTTCTGTTCTGTTTGGCTGTGTAATTGGATCAAAGTGCTTGTTTCTGTTCTGTTTGGCTGTGTAATTGGATTGAAGTGCCTGTTTCTGTTCTGTTTGACTGTGTAATTGGATCAGAGGGCCTGTTTCTGTTCTGTTTGACTGTGAAATTGGATCGAAGTGCTTGTTTCTGTTCTGTTTGACTGTGTAATTGGATCGAAGTGCTTGTTTCTGTTCTGTTTGACTGTGTAATTGGATCGAAGTGCTTGTTTCTGTTCTGTTTGACTGTCTAATTGGATCGGAGGGCTGGTTTCTGTTCTGTTTGACTGTGTAATTGGATCGAAGTGCTTGTTTCTGTTCTGTTTGACTGTGTAATTGGATCGTAGGGCCTGTTTCTGTTCTGTTTGACTGTGTAATTGGATCGGAGTGCCTGTTTCTGTTCTGTTTGACTGTGTAATTGGATCGAAGGGCCTGTTTCTGTTCTGTTTGACTGTGTAATTGGATCTGAGGGCTTGTTTCTGTTCTGTTTGACTGTGTAATTGGATCGAAGTGCCTGTTTCTGTTCTGTGTGACTGTGAAATGGATCGAAGTGCTTGTTTCTGTTCTGTTTGACTGTGTAATTGGATCGAAGTGCTTGTTTCTGTTCTGTTTGACTGTGTAATTGGATCGAAGTGCTTGTTTTCTGTTCTGTTTGACTGTCTAATTGGATCGGAGGGCCGGTTTCTGTTCTGTTTGACTGTGTAATTGGATCGAAGTGCTTGTTTCGGTTCTGTTTGACTGTGTAATTGGATCGGAGGGCCTGTTTCTGTTCTGTTTGACTGTGTAATTGGATCGAAGTGCTTGTTTCTGTTCTGTTTGACTGTGTAATTGGATCGGAGGGCCTGTTTCTGTTCTGTTTGACTGTGTAATTGGATCGGAGTGCTTGTTTCTGTTCTGTTTGACTGTGTAATTGGATCGGAGGGCCTGTTTCTGCGTTGTTTGACTGTGTAATTGGATCGAAGTGCTTGTTTCTGTTCTGTTTGACTGTGTAATTGGATCGTAGGGCCTGTTTCTGTTCTGTTTGACTGTGTAATTGGATCGGAAGGCCTGTTTCTGTTCTGTTTGACTGTCTAATTGGATCGAAGTGCTTGTTTCTGTGCTGTTTGACTGTGTAATTGGATCGGAGGGCCTGTTTCTGTTCTGTTTGACTGTGTAATTGGATCGAAGGGCCTGTTTCTGTTCTGTTTGACGGTGTAATTGGATCGAAGTGCTTGTTTCTGTGCTGTTTGACTGTGTAATTGGATCGGAGGGCCTGTTTCTGTTCTGTTTGACTGTGTAATTGGATCGAAGTGCTTGTTTCTGTTCTGTTTGACTGTGTAATTGGATCGAAGTGCTTGTTTCTGTTCTGTTTGACTGTGTAATTGGATCGAAGTGCTTGTTTCTGCGCTGTTTGACTGTGTAATTGGATCGAAGTGCCTGTTTCTGTTCTGTTTGACTGTGTAATTGGATCGAAGTGCTTGTTTCTGTTCTGTTTGACTGTCTAATTGGATCGGAGGGCCTGTTTTCTGTTCTGTTTGACTGTCTAATTGGATCGCGGGGCCTGTTTCTGTTCTGTTTGACTGTGTAATTGGATCTAAGTGCTTGTTTCTGTTCTGTTTGACTGTGTAATTGGATCGGAGGGCCTGTTTCTGCGTTGTTTGACTGTGTAATTGGATCGGAGGGCCTGTTTT
This sequence comes from Hemitrygon akajei, assembly GCF_048418815.1. Classification (NCBI taxonomy): domain Eukaryota; kingdom Metazoa; phylum Chordata; class Chondrichthyes; order Myliobatiformes; family Dasyatidae; genus Hemitrygon; species Hemitrygon akajei. Next base: position 1,236,569 of record NC_133132.1, on the reverse strand, counting down.
TTGTTCGGTTTTGACTGTCTAATTGGATCAAAGTGCTTGTTTCTGTTCTGTTTGACTGTGTAATTGGATCGAAGTGCTTGTTTCTGTTCTGTTTGGCTGTGTAATTGGATTGAAGTGCCTGTTTCTGCGCTGTTTGACTGTGTAATTGGATCGAAGTGCCTGTTTCTGTTTTGTTTGACTGTGTAATTGGATCGAAGTGCTTGTTTCTGTTCTGTTTGACTGTCTAATTGGATCGGAGGGCCTGTTTCTGTTCTGTTTGACTGTGTAATTGGATCGAAGTGCTTGTTTCTGTTCTGTTTGACTGTCTAATTGGATCGCAGGGCCTGTTTCTGTTCTGTTTGACTGTGTAATTGGATTGAAGTGCTTGTTTCTGTTCTGTTTGACTGTGTAATTGGATCGGAGGGCCTGTTTCTGTTCTGTTTGACTGTGTAATTGGATCGAAGTGCTTGTTTCTGTTGTGTTTGACTGTGTAATTGGATCGGAGGGCCTGTTTCTGTTCTGTTTGACTGTGTAATTGGATTGAAGTGCTTGTTTCTGTTCTGTTTGACTGTGTAATTGGATCGAAGTGCTTGTTTCTGTTCTGTTTGACTGTGTAATTGGATCGAAGTGCCTGTTTCTGTTCTGTTTGACTGTGTAATTGGATCGAAGTGCTTGTTTCTGTTCTGTTTGACTGTGTAATTGGATCGAAGTGCTTGTTTCTGTTCTGTTTGGCTGTGTAATTGGATCGAAGTGCTTGTTTCTGTTCTGTTTGGGGTGTGTAATTGGATCGAAGTGCTTGTTTCTGTTCTGTTTGACTGTGTAATTGGATCGGAGGGCCTGTTTCTGTTCTGTTTGACTGTGTAATTGGATCGGAGGGCCTGTTTCTGTTCTGTTTGACTGTGTAATTGGATCGAAGGGCCTGTTTCTGTTCTGTTTGATGGTGTAATTGGATAGAAGTGCTTGTTTCTGTGCTGTTTGACTGTGTAATTGGAACGGAGGGCCTGTTTCTGTTCTGTTTGACTGTGTAATTGGATTGAAGTGCTTGTTTCTGTTCTGTTTGACTGTGTAATTGGATCGAAGTGCTTGTTTCTGTTCTGCTTGACTGTGTAATTGGATCGAAGTGCTTGTTTCTGTTCTGTTTGACTGTGTAATTGGATCGAAGTGCTTGTTTCTGTTCTGTTTGACTGTGTAATTGGATCGAGGTGCTTGTTTCTGTTCTGTTTGTCTGTGTAATTGGATTGAAGTGCATGTTTCTGCGCTGTTTGACTGTGTAATTGGATCGAAGTGCCTGTTTCTATTCTGTTTGACTGTGTAATTGGATCGAAGTGCTTGTTTCTGTTCTGTTTGACTGTCTAATTGGATCGGTGGGCCTGTTTCTGTTCTGTTTGACTGTGTAATTGGATCGAAGTGCTTGTTTCTGTTCTGTTTGACTGTCTAATTGGATCGGAGGGCCTGTTTCTGTTCTGTTTGACTGTGTAATTGGATCGAAGTGCTTGTTTCTGTTCTGTTTGACTGTGTAATTGGATCGGAGGGCCTGTTTCTGTTCTGTTTGACTGTGTAATTGGATCGAAGTGCTTGTTTCTGTCGTGTTTGACTGTGTAATTGGATCGGAGGGCCTGTTTCTGTTCTGTTTGACTGTGTAATTGGATTGAAGTGCTTGTTTCTGTTCTGTTTGACTGTGTAATTGGATCGAAGTGCTTGTTTCTGTTCTGTTTGACTGTGTAATTGGATCGAAGTGCCTGTTTCTGTTCTGTTTGACTGTGTAATTGGATCGAAGTGCTTGTTTCTGTTCTGTTTGACTGTGTAATTGGATCGAAGTGCTTGTTTCTGTTCTGTTTGGCTGTGTAATTGGATCGAAGTGCTTGTTTCTGTTCTGTTTGGGTGTGTAATTGGATCGAAGTGCTTGTTTCTGTTCTGTTTGACTGTGTAATTGGATCGGAGGGCCTGTTTCTGTTCTGTTTGACTGTGTAATTGGATCGGAGGGCCTGTTTCTGTTCTGTTTGACTGTGTAATTGGATCGAAGGGCCTGTTTCTGTTCTGTTTGATGGTGTAATTGGATAGAAGTGCTTGTTTCTGTGCTGTTTGACTGTGTAATTGGAACGGAGGGCCTGTTTCTGTTCTGTTTGACTGTGTAATTGGATTGAAGTGCTTGTTTCTGTTCTGTTTGACTGTGTAATTGGATCGAAGTGCTTGTTTCTGTTCTGTTTGACTGTGTAATTGGATCGAAGTGCTTGTTTCTGTTCTGTTTGACTGTGTAATTGGATCGAAGTGCTTGTTTCTGTTCTGTTTGACGGTTTGTAATTGGATCGAAGTGCTTGTTTCTGTGCTGTTTGACTGTGTAATTGGATCGGAGGGCCTGTTTCTGTTCTGTTTGACTGTGTAATTGGATCGAAGTGCTTGTTTCTGTTCTGTTTGACTGTGTAATTGGATCGAAGTGCTTGTTTCTGTTCTGTTTGACTGTGTAATTGGATCGAAGTGCTTGTTTCTGCGCTGTTTGACTGTGTAATTGGATCGAAGTGCCTGTTTCTGTTCTGTTTGACTGTGTAATTGGATCGAAGTGCTTGTTTCTGTTCTGTTTGACTGTCTAATTGGATCGGAGGGCCTGTTTCTGTTCTGTTTGACTGTCTAATTGGATCGCGGGGCCTGTTTCTGTTCTGTTTGACTGTGTAATTGGATCTAAGTGCTTGTTTCTGTTCTGTTTGACTGTGTAATTGGATCGGAGGGCCTGTTTCTGCGTTGTTTGACTGTGTAATTGGATCGGAGGGCCTGTTTTTTGTTCGGTTTGACTGTCTAATTGGATCAAAGTGCTTGTTTCTGTTCTGTTTGACTGTGTAATTGGATCGAAGTGCTTGTTTCTGTTCTGTTTGGCTGTGTAATTGGATTGAAGTGCCTGTTTCTGCGCTGTTTGACTGTGTAATTGGATCGAAGTGCCTGTTTCTGTTTTGTTTGACTGTGTAATTGGATCGAAGTGCTTGTTTCTGTTCTGTTTGACTGTCTAATTGGATCGGAGGGCCTGTTTCTGTTCTGTTTGACTGTGTAATTGGATCGAAGTGCTTGTTTCTGTTCTGTTTGACTGTCTAATTGGATCGCAGGGCCTGTTTCTGTTCTGTTTGACTGTGTAATTGGATTGAAGTGCTTGTTTCTGTTCTGTTTGACTGTGTAATTGGATCGGAGGGCCTGTTTCTGTTCTGTTTGACTGTGTAATTGGATCGAAGTGCTTGTTTCTGTTGTGTTTGACTGTGTAATTGGATCGGAGGGCCTGTTTCTGTTCTGTTTGACTGTGTAATTGGATTGAAGTGCTTGTTTCTGTTCTGTTTGACTGTGTAATTGGATCTAAGTGCTTGTTTCTGTTCTGTTTGACTGTGTAATTGGATCGGAGGGCCTGTTTCTGCGTTGTTTGACTGTGTAATTGGATCGGAGGGCCTGTTTCTTTTCTGTTTGACTGTCTAATTGGATCGAAGTGCTTGTTTCTGTTCTGTTTGACTGTGTAATTGGATCGAAGTGCTTGTTTCTGTTCTGTTTGACTGTGTAATTGGATCGAAGTGCTTGTTTCTGTTCTGTTTGACTGTGTAATTGGATCGAGGTGCTTGTTTCTGTTCTGTTTGACTGTGTAATTGGATCAAAGTGCTTGTTTCTGTTCTGTTTGGCTGTGTAATTGGATTGAAGTGCTGTTTCTGCGCTGTTTGACTGTGTAATTGGATCGAAGTGCCTGTTTCTGTTTTGTTTGACTGTGTAATTGGATCGAAGTGCTTGTTTCTGTTCTGTTTGACTGTCTAATTGAATCGGAGGGCCTGTTTCTGTTCTGTTTGACTGTGTAATTGGATCGAAGTGCTTGTTTCTGTTCTGTTTGACTGTCTAATTGCATCGGAGGGCCTGTTTCTGTTCTGTTTGACTGTGTAATTGGATCAAAGTGCTTGTTTCTGTTCTGTTTGACTGTGTAATTGGATCGAGGTGCTTGTTTCTGTTCTGTTTGACTGTGTAATTGGATCGAGGTGCTTGTTTCTGTTCTGTTTGACTGTGTAATTGGATCGAAGTGCTTGTTTCTGTTCTGTTTGACTGTGTAATTGGATCGGAGGGCCTGTTTCTGTTCTGTTTGGCTGTGTAATTGGATCAAAGTGCTTGTTTCTGTTCTGTTTGGCTGTGTAATTGGATTGAAGTGCCTGTTTCTGCGCTGTTTGACTGTGTAATTGGATCAAAGTGCTTGTTTCTGTTCTGTTTGACTGTGTAATTGGATCGAAGTGCTTGTTTCTGTTCTGTTTGACTGTCTAATTGGATCGAAGTGCCTGTTTCTGTTCTGTTTGACTGTGTAATTGGATCGAAGTGCTTGTTTCTGTTCTGTTTGACTGTGTAATTGGATCGAAGTGCTTGTTTCTGTTCTGTTTGGCTGTGTAATTGGATCGAAGTGCCTGTTTCTGTTCTGTTTGGCTGTGTAATTGGATCGAAGTGCTTGTTTCTGTTCTGTTTGACTGTGTAATTGGTTCGAAGTGCTTGTTTCTGTTCTGTTTCGCTGTGTAATTGGATCGAAGTGCTTGTTTCTGTTCTGTTTGGCTGTGTAATTGGATCGAAGTGCTTGTTTCTGTTCTGTTTGACTGTGTAATTGGATCGGAGGGCCTGTTTCTGTTCTGTTTGACTGTGTAATTGGATCGGAGGGCCTGTTTCTGTTCTGTTTGACTGTGTAATTGGATCGAAGTGCCTGTTTCTGTTCTGTTTGATGGTGTAATTGGATCGAAGTGCTTGTTTCTGTGCTGTTTGACTGTGTAATTGGATCGGAGGGCCTGTTTCTGTTCTGTTTGACTGTGTAATTGGATTGAAGTGCTTGTTTCTGTTCTGTTTGACTGTGTAATTGGATCGGAGGGCCTGTTTCTGTTCTGTTTGACTGTGTAATTGGATCGGAGGGCCTGTTTCTGTTCTGTTTGACTGTCTAATTGGATCGAAGTGCTTGTTTCTGTTCTGTTTGACTGTGTAATTGGATCGGAGGGCCTGTTTCTGTTCTGTTTGACTGTGTAATTGGATCGAAGGGCCTGTTTCTGTTCTGTTTGACGGTGTAATTGGATCGAAGTGCTTGTTTCTGTGCTGTTTGACTGTGTAATTGGATCGGAGGGCTTGTTTCTGTTCTGTTTGACTGTGTAATTGGATCGAAGTGCTTGTTTCTGTTCTGTTTGACTGTGTAATTGGATCGAAGTGCTTGTTTCTGTTCTGTTTGACTGTGTAATTGGATCGAAGTGCTTGTTTCTGTTCTGTTTGACTGTGTAATTGGATCGAAGTGCTTGTTTCTGTTCTGTTTGACTGTGTAATTGGATCGAAGTGCTTGTTTCTGTTCTGTTTGACTGTGTAATTGGATCGGAGGGCCTGTTTCTGTTCTGTTTGGCTGTGTAATTGGATCGAAGTGCTTGTTTCTGTTCTGTTTGGCTGTGTAATTGGATTGAAGTGCCTGTTTCTGTTCTGTTTGACTGTGTAATTGGATCAGAGGGCCTGTTTCTGTTCTGTTTGACTGTGAAATTGGATCGAAGTGCTTGTTTCTGTTCTGTTTGACTGTGTAATTGGATCGAAGTGCTTGTTTCTGTTCTGTTTGACTGTGTAATTGGATCGAAGTGCTTGTTTCTGTTCTGTTTGACTGTCTAATTGGATCGGAGGGCTGGTTTCTGTTCTGTTTGACTGTGTAATTGGATCGAAGTGCTTGTTTCTGTTCTGTTTGACTGTGTAATTGGATCGTAGGGCCTGTTTCTGTTCTGTTTGACTGTGTAATTGGATCGGAGTGCCTGTTTCTGTTCTGTTTGACTGTGTAATTGGATCGAAGGGCCTGTTTCTGTTCTGTTTGACTGTGTAATTGGATCTGAGGGCTTGTTTCTGTTCTGTTTGACTGTGTAATTGGATCGAAGTGCCTGTTTCTGTTCTGTGTGACTGTGAAATTGGATCGAAGTGCTTGTTTCTGTTCTGTTTGACTGTGTAATTGGATCGAAGTGCTTGTTTCTGTTCTGTTTGACTGTGTAATTGGATCGAAGTGCTTGTTTCTGTTCTGTTTGACTGTCTAATTGGATCGGAGGGCCGGTTTCTGTTCTGTTTGACTGTGTAATTGGATCGAAGTGCTTGTTTCGGTTCTGTTTGACTGTGTAATTGGATCGGAGGGCCTGTTTCTGTTCTGTTTGACTGTGTAATTGGATCGAAGTGCTTGTTTCTGTTCTGTTTGACTGTGTAATTGGATCGGAGGGCCTGTTTCTGTTCTGTTTGACTGTGTAATTGGATCGGAGTGCTTGTTTCTGTTCTGTTTGACTGTGTAATTGGATCGGAGGGCCTGTTTCTGCGTTGTTTGACTGTGTAATTGGATCGAAGTGCTTGTTTCTGTTCTGTTTGACTGTGTAATTGGATCGTAGGGCCTGTTTCTGTTCTGTTTGACTGTGTAATTGGATCGGAAGGCCTGTTTCTGTTCTGTTTGACTGTCTAATTGGATCGAAGTGCTTGTTTCTGTGCTGTTTGACTGTGTAATTGGATCGGAGGGCCTGTTTCTGTTCTGTTTGACTGTGTAATTGGATCGAAGGGCCTGTTTCTGTTCTGTTTGACGGTGTAATTGGATCGAAGTGCTTGTTTCTGTGCTGTTTGACTGTGTAATTGGATCGGAGGGCCTGTTTCTGTTCTGTTTGACTGTGTAATTGGATCGAAGTGCTTGTTTCTGTTCTGTTTGACTGTGTAATTGGATCGAAGTGCTTGTTTCTGTTCTGTTTGACTGTGTAATTGGATCGAAGTGCTTGTTTCTGCGCTGTTTGACTGTGTAATTGGATCGAAGTGCCTGTTTCTGTTCTGTTTGACTGTGTAATTGGATCGAAGTGCTTGTTTCTGTTCTGTTTGACTGTCTAATTGGATCGGAGGGCCTGTTTCTGTTCTGTTTGACTGTCTAATTGGATCGCGGGGCCTGTTTCTGTTCTGTTTGACTGTGTAATTGGATCTAAGTGCTTGTTTCTGTTCTGTTTGACTGTGTAATTGGATCGGAGGGCCTGTTTCTGCGTTGTTTGACTGTGTAATTGGATCGGAGGGCCTGTTTTTGTTCGGTTTGACTGTCTAATTGGATCAAAGTGCTTGTTTCTGTTCTGTTTGACTGTGTAATTGGATCGAAGTGCTTGTTTCTGGTCTGTTTGGCTGTGTAATTGGATTGAAGTGCCTGTTTCTGCGCTGTTTGACTGTGTAATTGGATCGAAGTGCCTGTTTCTGTTTTGTTTGACTGTGTAATTGGATCGAAGTGCTTGTTTCTGTTCTGTTTGACTGTCTAATTGGATCGGAGGGCCTGTTTTCTGTTCTGTTTGACTGTGTAATTGGATCGAAGTGCTTGTTTCTGTTCTGTTTGACTGTCTAATTGGATCGCAGGGCCTGTTTCTGTTCTGTTTGACTGTGTAATTGGATTGAAGTGCTTGTTTCTGTTCTGTTTGACTGTGTAATTGGATCGGAGGGCCTGTTTCTGTTCTGTTTGACTGTGTAATTGGATCGAAGTGCTTGTTTCTGTTGTGTTTGACTGTGTAATTGGATCGGAGGGCCTGTTTCTGTTCTGTTTGACTGTGTAATTGGATTGAAGTGCTTGTTTCTGTTCTGTTTGACTGTGTAATTGGATCGAAGTGCTTGTTTCTGTTCTGTTTGACTGTGTAATTGGATCGAAGTGCCTGTTTCTGTTCTGTTTGACTGTGTAATTGGATCGAAGTGCTTGTTTCTGTTCTGTTTGACTGTGTAATTGGATCGAAGTGCTTGTTTCTGTTCTGTTTGGCTGTGTAATTGGATCGAAGTGCTTGTTTCTGTTCTGTTTGGGTGTGTAATTGGATCGAAGTGCTTGTTTCTGTTCTGTTTGACTGTGTAATTGGATCGGAGGGCCTGTTTCTGTTCTGTTTGACTGTGTAATTGGATCGGAGGGCCTGTTTCTGTTCTGTTTGACTGTGTAATTGGATCGAAGGGCCTGTTTCTGTTCTGTTTGATGGTGTAATTGGATAGAAGTGCTTGTTTCTGTGCTGTTTGACTGTGTAATTGGAACGGAGGGCCTGTTTCTGTTCTGTTTGACTGTGTAATTGGATTGAAGTGCTTGTTTCTGTTCTGTTTGACTGTGTAATTGGATCGAAGTGCTTGTTTCTGTTCTGTTTGACTGTGTAATTGGATCGAAGTGCTTGTTTCTGTTCTGTTTGACTGTGTAATTGGATCGAAGTGCTTGTTTCTGTTCTGTTTGACTGTGTAATTGGATCGAGGTGCTTGTTTCTGTTCTGTTTGTCTGTGTAATTGGATTGAAGTGCATGTTTCTGCGCTGTTTGACTGTGTAATTGGATCGAAGTGCCTGTTTCTATTCTGTTTGACTGTGTAATTGGATCGAAGTGCTTGTTTCTGTTCTGTTTGACTGTCTAATTGGATCGGAGGGCCTGTTTCTGTTCTGTTTGACTGTGTAATTGGATCGAAGTGCTTGTTTCTGTTCTGTTTGACTGTCTAATTGGATCGGAGGGCCTGTTTCTGTTCTGTTTGACTGTGTAATTGGATCGAAGTGCTTGTTTCTGTTCTGTTTGACTGTGTAATTGGATCGGAGGGCCTGTTTCTGTTCTGTTTGACTGTGTAATTGGATCGAAGTGCTTGTTTCTGTTGTGTTTGACTGTGTAATTGGATCGGAGGGCCTGTTTCTGTTCTGTTTGACTGTGTAATTGGATTGAAGTGCTTGTTTCTGTTCTGTTTGACTGTGTAATTGGATCGAAGTGCTTGTTTCTGTTCTGTTTGACTGTGTAATTGGATCGAAGTGCCTGTTTCTGTTCTGTTTGACTGTGTAATTGGATCGAAGTGCTTGTTTCTGTTCTGTTTGACTGTGTAATTGGATCGAAGTGCTTGTTTCTGTTCTGTTTGGCTGTGTAATTGGATCGAAGTGCTTGTTTCTGTTCTGTTTGGGTGTGTAATTGGATCGAAGTGCTTGTTTCTGTTCTGTTTGACTGTGTAATTGGATCGGAGGGCCTGTTTCTGTTCTGTTTGACTGTGTAATTGGATCGGAGGGCCTGTTTCTGTTCTGTTTGACTGTGTAATTGGATCGAAGGGCCTGTTTCTGTTCTGTTTGATGGTGTAATTGGATAGAAGTGCTTGTTTCTGTGCTGTTTGACTGTGTAATTGGAACGGAGGGCCTGTTTCTGTTCTGTTTGACTGTGTAATTGGATTGAAGTGCTTGTTTCTGTTCTGTTTGACTGTGTAATTGGATCGAAGTGCTTGTTTCTGTTCTGTTTGACTGTGTAATTGGATCGAAGTGCTTGTTTCTGTTCTGTTTGACTGTGTAATTGGATCGAAGTGCTTGTTTCTGTTCTGTTTGACGGTGTAATTGGATCGAAGTGCTTGTTTCTGTGCTGTTTGACTGTGTAATTGGATCGGAGGGCCTGTTTCTGTTCTGTTTGACTGTGTAATTGGATCGAAGTGCTTGTTTCTGTTCTGTTTGACTGTGTAATTGGATCGAAGTGCTTGTTTCTGTTCTGTTTGACTGTGTAATTGGATCGAAGTGCTTGTTTCTGCGCTGTTTGACTGTGTAATTGGATCGAAGTGCCTGTTTCTGTTCTGTTTGACTGTGTAATTGGATCGAAGTGCTTGTTTCTGTTCTGTTTGACTGTCTAATTGGATCGGAGGGCCTGTTTCTGTTCTGTTTGACTGTCTAATTGGATCGCGGGGCCTGTTTCTGTTCTGTTTGACTGTGTAATTGGATCTAAGTGCTTGTTTCTGTTCTGTTTGACTGTGTAATTGGATCGGAGGGCCTGTTTCTGCGTTGTTTGACTGTGTAATTGGATCGGAGGGCCTGTTTTTGTTCGGTTTGACTGTCTAATTGGATCAAAGTGCTTGTTTCTGTTCTGTTTGACTGTGTAATTGGATCGAAGTGCTTGTTTCTGTTCTGTTTGGCTGTGTAATTGGATTGAAGTGCCTGTTTCTGCGCTGTTTGACTGTGTAATTGGATCGAAGTGCCTGTTTCTGTTTTGTTTGACTGTGTAATTGGATCGAAGTGCTTGTTTCTGTTCTGTTTGACTGTCTAATTGGATCGGAGGGCCTGTTTCTGTTCTGTTTGACTGTGTAATTGGATCGAAGTGCTTGTTTCTGTTCTGTTTGACTGTCTAATTGGATCGCAGGGCCTGTTTCTGTTCTGTTTGACTGTGTAATTGGATTGAAGTGCTTGTTTCTGTTCTGTTTGACTGTGTAATTGGATCGGAGGGCCTGTTTCTGTTCTGTTTGACTGTGTAATTGGATCGAAGTGCTTGTTTCTGTTGTGTTTGACTGTGTAATTGGATCGGAGGGCCTGTTTCTGTTCTGTTTGACTGTGTAATTGGATTGAAGTGCTTGTTTCTGTTCTGTTTGACTGTGTAATTGGATCGAAGTGCTTGTTTCTGTTCTGTTTGACTGTGTAATTGGATCGAAGTGCCTGTTTCTGTTCTGTTTGACTGTGTAATTGGATCGAAGTGCTTGTTTCTGTTCTGTTTGACTGTGTAATTGGATCGAAGTGCTTGTTTCTGTTCTGTTTGGCTGTGTAATTGGATCGAAGTGCTTGTTTCTGTTCTGTTTGGGTGTGTAATTGGATCGAAGTGCTTGTTTCTGTTCTGTTTGACTGTGTAATTGGATCGGAGGGCCTGTTTCTGTTCTGTTTGACTGTGTAATTGGATCGGAGGGCCTGTTTCTGTTCTGTTTGACTGTGTAATTGGATCGAAGGGCCTGTTTCTGTTCTGTTTGACTGTGTAATTGGATCTGAGGGCTTGTTTCTGTTCTGTTTGACTGTGTAATTGGATCGAAGTGCTTGTTTCTGTTCTGTTTGACTGTGTAATTGGATCGAGGTGCTTGTTTCTGTTCTGTTTGTCTGTGTAATTGGATTGAAGTGCATGTTTCTGCGCTGTTTGACTGTGTAATTGGATCGAAGTGCCTGTTTCTATTCTGTTTGACTGTGTAATTGGATCGAAGTGCTTGTTTCTGTTCTGTTTGACTGTCTAATTGGATCGGAGGGCCTGTTTCTGTTCTGTTTGACTGTGTAATTGGATCGAAGTGCTTGTTTCTGTTCTGTTTGACTGTCTAATTGGATCGGAGGGCCTGTTTCTGTTCTGTTTGACTGTGTAATTGGATCGAAGTGCTTGTTTCTGTTCTGTTTGACTGTGTAATTGGATCGGAGGGCCTGTTTCTGTTCTGTTTGACTGTGTAATTGGATCGAAGTGCTTGTTTCTGTTGTGTTTGACTGTGTAATTGGATCGGAGGGCCTGTTTCTGTTCTGTTTGACTGTGTAATTGGATTGAAGTGCTTGTTTCTGTTCTGTTTGACTGTGTAATTGGATCGAAGTGCTTGTTTCTGTTCTGTTTGACTGTGTAATTGGATCGAAGTGCCTGTTTCTGTTCTGTTTGACTGTGTAATTGGATCGAAGTGCTTGTTTCTGTTCTGTTTGACTGTGTAATTGGATCGAAGTGCTTGTTTCTGTTCTGTTTGGCTGTGTAATTGGATCGAAGTGCTTGTTTCTGTTCTGTTTGGGTGTGTAATTGGATCGAAGTGCTTGTTTCTGTTCTGTTTGACTGTGTAATTGGATCGGAGGGCCTGTTTCTGTTCTGTTTGACTGTGTAATTGGATCGGAGGGCCTGTTTCTGTTCTGTTTGACTGTGTAATTGGATCGAAGGGCCTGTTTCTGTTCTGTTTGATGGTGTAATTGGATAGAAGTGCTTGTTTCTGTGCTGTTTGACTGTGTAATTGGAACGGAGGGCCTGTTTCTGTTCTGTTTGACTGTGTAATTGGATTGAAGTGCTTGTTTCTGTTCTGTTTGACTGTGTAATTGGATCGAAGTGCTTGTTTCTGTTCTTTTTGACTGTGTAATTGGATCGAAGTGCTTGTTTCTGTTCTGTTTGACTGTGTAATTGGATCGAAGTGCTTGTTTCTGTTCTGTTTGACGGTGTAATTGGATCGAAGTGCTTGTTTCTGTGCTGTTTGACTGTGTAATTGGATCGGAGGGCCTGTTTCTGTTCTGTTTGACTGTGTAATTGGATCGAAGTGCTTGTTTCTGTTCTGTTTGACTGTGTAATTGGATCGAAGTGCTTGTTTCTGTTCTGTTTGACTGTGTAATTGGATCGAAGTGCTTGTTTCTGCGCTGTTTGACTGTGTAATTGGATCGAAGTGCCTGTTTCTGTTCTGTTTGACTGTGTAATTGGATCGAAGTGCTTGTTTCTGTTCTGTTTGACTGTCTAATTGGATCGGAGGGCCTGTTTCTGTTCTGTTTGACTGTGTAATTGGATCGAAGTGCTTGTTTCTGTTCTGTTTGACTGTCTAATTGGATCGCAGGGCCTGTTTCTGTTCTGTTTGACTGTGTAATTGGATTGAAGTGCTTGTTTCTGTTCTGTTTGACTGTGTAATTGGATCGGAGGGCCTGTTTCTGTTCTGTTTGACTGTGTAATTGGATCGAAGTGCTTGTTTCTGTTGTGTTTGACTGTGTAATTGGATCGGAGGGCCTGTTTCTGTTCTGTTTGACTGTGTAATTGGATTGAAGTGCTTGTTTCTGTTCTGTTTGACTGTGTAATTGGATCGAAGTGCTTGTTTCTGTTCTGTTTGACTGTGTAATTGGATCGAAGTGCCTGTTTCTGTTCTGTTTGACTGTGTAATTGGATCGAAGTGCTTGTTTCTGTTCTGTTTGACTGTGTAATTGGATCGAAGTGCTTGTTTCTGTTCTGTTTGGCTGTGTAATTGGATCGAAGTGCTTGTTTCTGTTCTGTTTGGGTGTGTAATTGGATCGAAGTGCTTGTTTCTGTTCTGTTTGACTGTGTAATTGGATCGGAGGGCCTGTTTCTGTTCTGTTTGACTGTGTAATTGGATCGGAGGGCCTGTTTCTGTTCTGTTTGACTGTGTAATTGGATCGAAGGGCCTGTTTCTGTTCTGTTTGACTGTGTAATTGGATCTGAGGGCTTGTTTCTGTTCTGTTTGACTGTGTAATTGGATCGAAGTGCCTGTTTCTGTTCTGTGTGACTGTGAAATTGGATCGAAGTGCTTGTTTCTGTTCTGTTTGACTGTGTAATTGGATCGAAGTGCTTGTTTCTGTTCTGTTTGACTGTGTAATTGGATCGAAGTGCTTGTTTCTGTTCTGTTTGACTGTCTAATTGGATCGGAGGGCCGGTTTCTGTTCTGTTTGACTGTGTAATTGGATCGAAGTGCTTGTTTCGGTTCTGTTTGACTGTGTAATTGGATCGGAGGGCCTGTTTCTGTTCTGTTTGACTGTGTAATTGGATCGAAGTGCTTGTTTCTGTTCTGTTTGACTGTGTAATTGGATCGGAGGGCCTGTTTCTGTTCTGTTTGACTGTGTAATTGGATCGGAGTGCTTGTTTCTGTTCTGTTTGACTGTGTAATTGGATCGGAGGGCCTGTTTCTGCGTTGTTTGACTGTGTAATTGGATCGAAGTGCTTGTTTCTGTTCTGTTTGACTGTGTAATTGGATCGTAGGGCCTGTTTCTGTTCTGTTTGACTGTGTAATTGGATCGGAAGGCCTGTTTCTGTTCTGTTTGACTGTCTAATTGGATCGAAGTGCTTGTTTCTGTGCTGTTTGACTGTGTAATTGGATCGGAGGGCCTGTTTCTGTTCTGTTTGACTGTGTAATTGGATCGAAGGGCCTGTTTCTGTTCTGTTTGACGGTGTAATTGGATCGAAGTGCTTGTTTCTGTGCTGTTTGACTGTGTAATTGGATCGGAGGGCCTGTTTCTGTTCTGTTTGACTGTGTAATTGGATCGAAGTGCTTGTTTCTGTTCTGTTTGACTGTGTAATTGGATCGAAGTGCTTGTTTCTGTTCTGTTTGACTGTGTAATTGGATCGAAGTGCTTGTTTCTGCGCTGTTTGACTGTGTAATTGGATCGAAGTGCCTGTTTCTGTTCTGTTTGACTGTGTAATTGGATCGAAGTGCTTGTTTCTGTTCTGTTTGACTGTCTAATTGGATCGGAGGGCCTGTTTCTGTTCTGTTTGACTGTGTAATTGGATCGAAGTGCTTGTTTCTGTTCTGTTTGACTGTCTAATTGGATCGGAGGGCCTGTTTCTGTTCTGTTTGACTGTGTAATTGGATCGAAGTGCTTGTTTCTGTTCTGTTTGACTGTGTAATTGGATCGGAGGGCCTGTTTCTGTTCTGTTTGACTGTGTAATTGGATCTAAGTGCTTGTTTCTGTTCTGTTTGACTGTGTAATTGGATCGGAGGGCCTGTTTCTGCGTTGTTTGACTGTGTAATTGGATCGGAGGGCCTGTTTCTTTTCTGTTTGACTGTCTAATTGGATCGAAGTGCTTGTTTCTGTTCTGTTTGACTGTGTAATTGGATCAAAGTGCTTGTTTCTGTTCTGTTTGACTGTGTAATTGGATCGAAGTGCTTGTTTCTGTTCTGTTTGACTGTGTAATTGGATCGAGGTGCTTGTTTCTGTTCTGTTTGACTGTGTAATTGGATCAAAGTGCTTGTTGCTGTTCTGTTTGGCTGTGTAATTGGATTGAAGTGCCTGTTTCTGCGCTGTTTGACTGTGTAATTGGATCGAAGTGCCTGTTTCTGTTTTGTTTGACTGTGTAATTGGATCGAAGTGCTTGTTTCTGTTCTGTTTGACTGTCTAATTGAATCGGAGGGCCTGTTTCTGTTCTGTTTGACTGTGTAATTGGATCGAAGTGCTTGTTTCTGTTCTGTTTGACTGTCTAATTGGATCGGAGGGCCTGTTTCTGTTCTGTTTGACTGTGTAATTGGATCGAAGTGCTTGTTTCTGTTCTGTTTGACTGTGTAATTGGATCGGAGGGCCTGTTTCTGTTCTTTTTGACTGTGTAATTGGATTGAAGTGCTTGTTTCTGTTCTGTTTGACTGTGTAATTGGATCGAAGTGCTTGTTTCTGTTCTGTTTGACTGTGTAATTGGATCGAGGTGCTTGTTTCTGTTCTGTTTGACTGTGTAATTGGATCGAGGTGCTTGTTTCTGTTCTGTTTGACTGTTTAATTGGATCTAAGTGCTTGTTTCTGTTCTGTTTGACTGTGTAATTGGATCGGAGGGCCTGTTTCTGTTCTGTTTGGCTGTGTAATTGGATCAAAGTGCTTGTTTCTGTTCTGTTTGGCTGTTTAATTGGATTGAAGTGCCTGTTTCTGCGCTGTTTGACTGTGTAATTGGATCGAAGTGCCTGTTTCTGTTCTGTTTGACTGTGTAATTGGATCGAAGTGCTTGTTTCTGTTCTGTTTGACTGTCTAATTGGATCGAAGTGCCTGTTTCTGTTCTGTTTGACTGTGTAATTGGATCGAAGTGCTTGTTTCTGTTCTGTTTGACTGTGTAATTGGATCGAAGTGCTTGTTTCTGTTCTGTTTGGCTGTGTAATTGGATCGAAGTGCTTGTTTCTGTTCTGTTTGTGTGTGTAATTGGATCGAAGTGCTTGTTTCTGTTCTGTTTGACTGTGTAATTGGATCGGAGGGCCTGTTTCTGTTCTGTTTGACTGTGTAATTGGATCGGAGGGCCTGTTTCTGTTCTGTTTGACTGTGTAATTGGATCGAAGGGCCTGTTTCTGTTCTGTTTGATGGTGTAATTGGATCGAAGTGCTTGTTTCTGTGCTGTTTGACTGTGTAATTGGATCGGAGGGCCTGTTTCTGTTCTGTTTGACTGTGTAATTGGATTGAAGTGCTTGTTTCTGTTCTGTTTGACTGTGTAATTGGATCGAAGTGCTTGTTTCTGTTCTGTTTGACTGTGTAATTGGATCGAAGTGCTTGTTTCTGTTCTGTTTGACTGTGTAATTGGATCGAAGTGCTTGTTTCTGTTCTGTTTGACTGTGTAATTGGATCGAAGTGCTTGTTTCTGTTCTGTTTGACTGTGTAATTGGATCGGAGGGCCTGTTTCTGTTCTGTTTGGCTGTGTAATTGGATCAAAGTGCTTGTTTCTGTTCTGTTTGGCTGTGTAATTGGATTGAAGTGCCTGTTTCTGTTCTGTTTGACTGTGTAATTGGATCAGAGGGCCTGTTTCTGTTCTGTTTGACTGTGTAATTGGATCGAAGTGCTTGTTTCTGTTCTGTTTGACTGTGTAATTGGATCGAAGTGCTTGTTTCTGTTCTGTTTGACTGTGTAATTGGATCGGAGGGCCTGCTTCTGTTCTGTTTGACAGTCTAATTGGATTGAAGGACAATACTGGGATACAGTTCAGTGGGTACTTTGACTTTATTTCAATCTAAATGGGTTGAGTTTATAACGTTCCACGATATAATAAGGGACGTGGTTGACGGACACCACTAGTTGCCTATGGAGTTAAGTTCTCATACTTTAACTGCTCATCCATAGTGTGGATCAGCACAAGCTCTTCAGTTCTTTGTTTTGAGGAAGGGAGAGGGAATTCAGAGAAGATTCACTAGAATGATTCCAGGAATGAGAGGGTTAACATATGAGGAATGTTTGACCAATCTTGGACTGTACTCTTTGGAGTTTAGAAGAATGAGGGGGAACCTCATAGAAACATTTCGAATGTTGAAAGGCATGGACAGAGTGGATGTGGCAAAGTTGTTACCCATGGTGGGGGAGTCTAGTACGAGAGGGCATGACTTTAGAATTGAAGGGCGACCATTCAGAACTGATGCGAAGAAATTTTTTTAGTCAGGGGGTGGTGAATCTTTGGAATTAGTTGCCACAGGCGGCAGTGGAGGTCAAGTCATTGGGTGTATTTAAGGCAGAGATTGATAGGTATCTGAGTAGCCAGGGCATCAGAGGTTATGGTAAGAAGGTGGGGGAGTGGGACTAAATGGGGGAATGGATCAGCTCATGATAAAATGGCGGAGCAGACTCGATAGGCCAAGTGGCGGACTTCTGCTCCTTTGTCTTATGGTCTAATTCAAGAGTTCAAATGTCTGTATGTGTAAATGTATGTGTTTTTTTGTTTTTCTGTATGTGTGTCGTGCACTCAACACAGCAGTAATATTTCTTACTCCTTTTCCTGGTATAATTGACATGTACTATATATGGAACAGACGAGCACTCAGAATATCTTTCATATAAAAGTCACGAGCTGGAGTGTTCGGGGACTAAAGAAGTTAACCAAACTGAAACAGGTTATAAATAGGATCGAACAGTCCAAAATAATTTTTCTTCAAGGAACCCATCTGACAGTTTCAGATATTAAACTGGAACGGAATAGGTGGCCTGGCCAAGTAATACATGCAACATACAACAACTATGCTAGAGGTGTACTTATCCATAGAACGATACCGTTTCAAACTATGAAAACAATCCAAGCCTCAGCCGGAAGGTATGTTATTGTGCGAGGTAATATCCTCTCTTTCACATTAAACCTCGTCAGTATATGTGGCCTAAATGAGGACAGTCCTAGATTATATAAAGATTTCTTCCTAACTTTGTCCACTGTACAAGGCTTTTATATCATTGCAGGAGACTTTAATTGTACCCAGTAATGGATGGCTCTACAGGCTGTGATACCTGTAAGGCACAAACTAGAAAATTACTAAAACAATACATTGTGGATATAAATTTGGTTGAAGTATGGAGAGAACAAAATCCTGGCAGAATACTCTTGTCATTCAAGTATATGTAAATCTCGTTCTCGTATTGATTACTTTCTTGTCTCAAGAGAGCTCTTATCAAAGATTAAAAGTTGCTGGTATGATAGCATAGTAATAAGCGACCATACTGGCATTTCATTAAGTATTCATATAGAGAAATTTATTCACAGTCCCCCTAACTGGCGATTTCAGCTGCGATGGCTACAAAACCCTGACTTTGTTAAATCTGTGGGAACTAAGATAGGTAGTTATTTTGAGATAAATACAGATCAGACTAGTGCCAGCACGAGATGGGAGGTGTTCAAGGCATATATTTGTCAGGGACGGGGACAGGATTGGACACAAATGCAGGACGCAGGCACTGAAGTACTAGGGGTAGGACAGGATAGGGATTCCATGGCATGCAAGGGGTAATGCAGGCGGGGCTGGATCTACATTCAACACATAATCCTGCGTGACATCTGCCATCTCAACAGGGTTCCAGTCACCAAAGGTGCTTTTACCTCTCTCAGCTTTCCGCAGGGTTCGTTCCCTCTGCCAGTCCCCTGTTCATTTGACCTTCCCTCCCAGCCCTTTTACCTGCAAGCAGCTAAGGTGGTATATCTGCCCATTCACCTCCTTCTCTCCTCCGTTCATGAACCCTGATAGTCTCTCCAGGTCAGGCAAACAGCTGTGAGTTTGCTGGGTCATCTGTGATGCCCAGTGATTTCAGGCAGTTTGCTCAACATTGGTAAGACCCGTTGTAAGTATGGAGTCTGTTTTATTGAGTAGCTCCGCTCCAGAGCAATTGGCTTCCCAGCTGAACATTTTAATTCTGATTCCCATTCCGACAATTTGGTACATGGCTTCCTCTTGTGCCAAGATGAGCCCACCCTTAGGTGGGGGAGTGACACCTGTATTCCCCTGGGTAGCCTCCAATCCGATGGCATGAATATCGATTTCTCCCTCCCCCTCCCCTCTTCTATTCCCGAGTCTGACCTCTGACCTCTTCTCACCTATCTCCTCCCCTGTGTCGCCTCCTCGTTCCCGTTCCCCTATGGTCCACTCTCCCCCCCGTCAGATGACTCCCACTCCAGCCTTTACCTTTCCCTCTCACCTGGCTTCACCTATCACATCCCCCGTACTTTCCAGTCCTGATGAAGGGTCTCAGCCTGAAATATCGACTGTTTATTCATTTCTGCAGGTGCTGAGTGCCTCCAGTATTGAGTGTGTGTTGCTGTGGTGTGCTCGCTCTGTGGGACTGTGTACGCCTCTCCGGCGGAGAGATTCCTTACCGGCCAGGCTGGAGCTACACCAGGAGGTAAATGGTCACCCACCAGTTTCTGCTGGTGTGCAGCTGACCGTTGGGGTCTGGCTCCAGTTTCGCTGTTACTGGCCAGAGCAATGTGCTGAAGTCTCGGAGAAGGGGGCCCTGCCTCTGAATAAAGGAACGCCCCTTTGCATATGAGGTGAGGAGAAATCTCCTCAACGACAGGGCGGTGGATCTGTGGAACTTGTTTTTTTTATTAAACAAAATATACTTTATTCAAAAAATAAAATTCGGTACAATAAGCCATTCAATGACTCTCAGTCCTTTACAACTGTTTCCATTGCTGTCTTTACATTCCCACACTTTTGCCACCCAGGTAACACTCTGTTACTTCATATTTACATACCCTTGTTGAGGGGTATACACCCCGCCACCCACCCCTCAACTCCCACGGGAGAAGGACCCTAGACTGTGGTCCTTCCCCACCGGGCCCTTGCGGTGGCTGCACCGAGTTTGAGTGCGTCCCTCAGCACGTACTCCTGCAGCCGAGAATGTGCCAGTCGGCAGCATTCTCCCACGGACATCTCCGTGTGCTGGTACACCATCACGTTTCGGGCCGACCAAAGAGCGTCTTTCACCGAGTTGATGATCTGCCAGCAGCACCGGATGTTGGTCTCGGTGTGCGTCCCCGGGAACAGCCCGTAGATCAGAGAGTCCTCTGTTACGCAGCTGCTGGGGATGAACCTCAACACTGTCCCTTCCATCCTCCTCCACACCTTCTCCGCGAACCCACAGTGTGCAAAGAGGTGGGTCACCGACTCCTCCTCTCCGCAGTCCTCCCGTGGGCAGAGGAGTGTGGAGACGACATTCCGGGCGTACAGGAGGGATCGGACTGGGAGGGCCCCTCTCACCGCCAGCCAGGCGAGGTCTTGGTGCCTGTTGGTGAGATCTGGTGATGAGGCATTTTGCCAGATGAACTGGACGGTCTGCTCAGGGAACCACCCCACTGTGTCCATCTCGTCCTTCTCCTGCAGTGCCTGCAGGACCTTACGTGCTGACCACTGCCTGATGGCCCTGTGGTCAAAGGCGTTGACCTGAAAGAACTTCTCTACGAAGGACAGGTATGGCGGCAACGACCAGCTGACAGGGGTGTTGCGCGGGAAAGGGGCCAGACCCATCCTTCGTAGCCAGGGCGACAGGTAGAACCTGGGCACGTAGTGGTACTTGGTGCCCACATACCTGGGATCCACACACAACCTGATGCAGCCACACACAAAGCTGGCCATCAGGGTGAGGGCGACATTGGGGATGTTTTTGCCCCCATTGTCCAGGGACTTGTGCATGGTGGTCCATCTGACCCGCTCCATCTTGGATCCCCAGACGAATCTGAAGACGGGTCGGGTGATTTCCGAGCTGAAGGAGCGGGGGACTGGCCACACCTGCGCCAAGTACAGCAGCCCTGAGAGCACCTCACACCTGATGACCAGGATCTTGCCCGCTATCGATAGGGAGCGCCCTCCCCACAGCCCCGGTTTCTGTTTGACCTTGGCAGTCCGCTCCCGCCAGTTCTTGTTGCACGCCTCGGCCCCTCAGAACCAGATCCCCAACACCTTCACGTGATCAGCCCTGATGGTGAAGGGGACGCTGGATCGGATGGGCCAGTTGCCGAAAAGTGTGGCTTCGCTCTTCGTGCGGTTGACCCTGGCCCCCGATGCCTGCTCGAACCGTTTGCAGGTGCTGATCAGCCTGCGAACTGACCTCGGATCAGAGCAGAAGACGGTGACGTCGTCCATGTACAGGGAGGTTTTGACTTGGGTCCCTCCGCTGCCTGGCAGAGTCAGCCCTCTTATGCCCCCATCCCTCTTGATGCCCTCATCCCTCCTGATGGCTTCGGCAAAGAGTTCTATGCAGCACACGAACAAGACAGGGGAGAGAGGGCAGCCCTGCCTGACTCCAGACCTGATGGGGAAGCTGTCTGTTTCCCACCCGTTGACCTGGACTGCGCTACAGTTGTCCGCGTAGAGCAGTTTGATCCAATTCCGGATTCCCTCCCCAAATCCCCTTTTAGAGAGTACATCCGCCATGTACGTGTGCGATATCCTGTCGAAGGCTTTCTCCTGGTCCAAGCTGACCAGGCAGGCGTCCACCCCCCTGTCCTGCACGTAGACGATGGTGTCCCTCAGCAGCACGAGGCTGTCTGAGATCTTCCTGCCCGGTACAGCACAGGTTTGGTCCGGGTGGATCCAGTGCAGACTTGACCCTGTTGGCGATAGCCTTGGACAGGATCTTGTAGTCCACATTCAGGAGTGAGATGGGCCTCTAATTTCTAAGGTCTTCCCTCTCCCCCTTCTGCTTGTAGATGAGGGTGAAGATGCCCTTCCTCATGGATTCTGACATGCTGCCTGCCAGGAGCATGGCGTTGTACACTTCCAGCAGGTCGGGGCCCATCCGGTTCCACAGAGCCGAATACAACTCGACCGGTAAGCCGTCGCTTCCGGGAGTCTTACCCGACTCAAAGGAACGGACGGAGCCAGTCAGCTCGTCCAGGGTCAGTGGCTGCTCCAGACTCTCCCGCTTGCCGTCGTCTAAGACCTGCGTGATAGACGACAGGAAGTTGCGGGAGGCTGTGGAGTCTGTGGCCTTTTCTCCGTACAGACCGGCATAGAAGGACCTGCAGATCCTCAGTATGTCTGTCTGCGAGGACGCGACTGAGCCGTCCTCTTCCTTAAGGTTGTGGATCACAGAGCTCCCCCTGTGCACCTTCTGGACGAAGAATCGTGAGCACGTCTCGTCCTGCACCACGGTTTGGATCCTCGATCGGAAGATGATCTTGGAGGACTCGGCAGCAAAGTGCTGGGCCTGTCGGCCCTTCGCCTCCCGCAGTTCCTCCCTGACATCCACACCCCGCCGCAGTTCCTCCCCGACATCCATCCCCCCCCGCAGTTCCTCCCTGACATCCACCCCCCCCGCAGTTCCTCCCCGACATCCACCCCCCCGCAGTTCCTCCCTGACATCCACCCCCCCGCAGTTCCTCCCTGACATCCACCCCCTCTCGCAGTTCCTCCCCGACATCCACCCCCCCGCAGTTCCTCCCTGACATCCACCTCCCCCCCGCAGTTCCTCCCTGACATCCACCCCCCCCGCAGTTCCTCCCTGACATCCACCCCCTCTCACAGTTCCTCCCTGACATCCACCCCCCCCGCAGTTCCTCCCTGACATCCCCCCCCCGCAGTTCCTCCCTGACATCCACCCCCCCCCACAGTTCCTCCCTGACATCCACCCCCCCCGCAGTTCCTCCCTGACATCCACCCCCCCTCGCAGTTCCTCCCTGACATCCACCCCCCCGCAGTTCCTCCCCGACATCCACCCCCCCGCAGTTCCTCCCCAACATCCACCCCCCCGCAGTTCCTCCCCGACATCCACCCCCCCCCCCCGCAGTTCCTCCCCGACATCCACCCCCCTCGACTGCAGAAGGAGGAGTTGCTGCAACTCTGTCTGGAGTTTACGCAGTTCCCTCTGCCCCTGCCTTGCTCTCTGGATGCCCTTGTGGATGAAGAACCTCTTGATGTTCTCCTTGGTGGCTTCCCACCAGTGAACCGGGGAATCAAAGACGGCTTTCAGGGTTCTCCAACCCGTGTACTCCTTCTCTAGTTCCTCCATGTTCTCTGGGGTCAGCAGCTTGATGTTCAGCTTCCATGTACCCTTCCCTGCCTTCCGGTCCCCCCTGCCTGCCTTCCGGTCCCCCTCCCTGCCTTCCGGTCCTCCTCCCTGCTTTCCGGTCCTCCTCCCTGCCCTCCGGTCCCCCTCCCTGCCTTCCGGTCCTCCTCCCTGCCTTCCGGTCCCCCTCCCTGCCTTCCGGTCCTCCTCCCTGCCTTCCGGTCCTCCTGCCTGCCTTCCGGTCCCCCTCCCTGCCTTCCGGTCCTCCTGCCTGCCTTCCGGTCCCCCTCCCTGCCTTCTGGTCCTCCTCCCTGCCTTCCGGTCCCCCTCCCTGCCTTCCGGTCCTCCCGCCTGCCTTCCGGTCCTCCCGCCTGCCTTCCGGTCCCCCTCCCTGCCTTCCGGTCCTCCTCCCTGCCTTCCGGTCCTCCCGCCTGCCTTCCGGTCCCCCTCCCTGCCTTCCGGTCCTCCTCCCTGCCTTCCGGTCCTCCTGCCTGCCTTCCGGTCCCCCTCCCTGCCTTCCGGTCCTCCTCCCTGCCTTCCGGTCCCCCTCCCTGCCTTCCGGTCCTCCCGCCTGCCTTCCGGTCCTCCTCCCTGCCTTCCGGTCCTCCCGCCTGCCTTCCGGTCCCCCTCCCTGCCTTCCGGTCCTCCTCCTGCCTGCCTTCCGGTCCCCCTCCCTCCCTGCCTTCCGGTCCTCCTCCCTGCCTTCCGGTCCCCCTGCCAGCCTTCCGGTCCTCCTCCCTGCCTTCTGGTCCCCCTGCCTGCCTTCCGGTCCTCCTCCTGCCTGCCTTCCGGTCCTCCCGCCTGCCTTCCGGTCCTCCTCCTGCCTGCCTTCCGGTCCTCCCGCCTGCCTTCCGGTCCTCCCGCAGGAGGCAGTGGTCAGAGAGGAACACCGGCGTGACGTCGGTGGTTCTGACCGGGGGGGGGGGGGGGCTCTGACAGGAAGAGGAAGTCGATTCGGGAAGGGGCTGAACCGTCCGGTCGTGTCCAGGTGACTTGCGGCTGAGCTGCCCCTGTGGGGGCGCCAAAGGCGTCGCGCAGCTTGTCTGTCTTTACCGTTTCCATCAGGAGTCTGGAGGTACCGTCCAGCCTGCCGTTGGCGGACCGGGACCGGGACGTGAAGGTGGGAGCCGCTCGAGGACGGACCGGCCGGGACGTGACTGTGGGAGCCGCTCGAGGACGGACCGGCCGGGACATGACGTGGCGGTGGGAGCCGCTCGAGGACGGACCGGGACGTGACGGTGGGAGCCGCTCGAGGACGGACCGGGACGTGACGGTGGGAGCCGCTCGAGGACGGACCGGGACGTGACGGTGGGACACGCTCGAGGACGGACCGGGACGTGACGGTGGGACACGCTCGAGGACGGACCGGCCGGGACGTGACGGTGGGAGCCGCTCGAGGACGGACCGGGACGGGACGTGACGGTGGGAGCCGCTCGAGGACGGACCGGGACGTGACGGTGGGAGCCGCTCGAGGACGGACCGGGACGTGACGGTGGGAGCCGCTCGAGGACGGACCGGGACGTGACGGTGGGAGCCGCTCGAGGACGGACCGGGACGTGACTGTGGGAGCCGCTCGAGGACGGACCGGGACGGGACGTGACGGTGGGAGCCGCTCGAGGACGGACCGGGACGTGACGGTGGGACACGCTCGAGGACGGACCGGGACGTGACGGTGGGAGCCGCTCGAGGACGGACCGGGACGTGACGGTGGGAGCCGCTCGAGGACGGACCGGGACGTGACGGTGGGACACGCTCGAGGACGGACCGGGACGTGACGGTGGGAGCCGCTCGAGGACGGACCGGGACGGGACGTGACGGTGGGAGCCGCTCGAGGACGGACCGGGACGGGACGTGACGGTGGGAGCCGCTCGAGGACGAACCGGGATGTGACGTGACGGTGGGAGCCGCTCGAGGACGGACCGGGACGTGTCGGTGGGAGCCGCTCGAGGACGGACCGGGACGGGACGTGACGGTGGGAGCCGCTCGAGGACGGACCGGGACGTGACGTGACGGTGGGAGCCGCTCGAGGACGGACCGGGACGAGACGGTGGGAGCCGCTCGAGGACGGACCGGCCGGGACGTGACGGTGGGAGCCGCTCGAGGACGGACCAGCCGGGACGTGACGGTGGGAGCCGCTCGAGGACGGACCGGGACGTGACGTGACGGTGGGAGCCGCTCGAGGACGGACCGGGACGGGACGTGACGGTGGGAGCCGCTCGAGGACGGACCGGGACGAGACGGTGGGAGCCGCTCGAGGACGGACCGGCCGGGACGTGACGGTGGGAGCCGCTCGAGGACGGACCAGCCGGGACGTGACGGTGGGAGCCGCTCGAGGACGGACCGGGACGTGACGTGACGGTGGGAGCCGCTCGAGGACGGACCGGGACGGGACGTGACGGTGGGAGCCGCTCGAGGACGGACCGGGACGTGACGGTGGGAGCCGCTCGAGGACGGACCGGGACGGGACGTGACGGTGGGAGCCGCTCGAGGACGGACCGGGACGGGACGTGACGGTGGGAGCCGCTCGAGGACGGACCGGGACGAGACGGTGGGAGCCGCTCGAGGACGGACCGGGACGTGACGGTGGGAGCCGCTCGAGGACGGACCGACCGGGACGTGATGGTGGGAGCCGCTCGAGGACGGACCGGGACGTGACGGTGGGAGCCGCTCGAGGACGGACCGGGACGTGACGGTGGGAGCCGCTCGAGGACGAACCGGGATGTGACGTGACGGTGGGAGCCGCTCGAGGACGGACCGGGACGTGACGGTGGGACACGCTCGAGGACGGACCGGGACGGGACGTGACGGTGGGAGCCGCTCGAGGACGGACCGGGACGAGACGGTGGGAGCCGCTCGAGGACGGACCGGGACGTGACGGTGGGAGCCGCTCGAGGACGGACCGGGACGGGACGTGACGGTGGGAGCCGCTCGAGGACGGACCGGGACGGGACGTGACGGTGGGAGCCGCTCGAGGACGGACCGGGACGGGACGTGACGGTGGGAGCCGCTCGAGGACGAACCGGGATGTGACGTGACGGTGGGAGCCGCTCGAGGACGGACCGGGACGTGTCGGTGGGAGCCGCTCGAGGACGGACCGGGACGTGACGGTGGGAGCCGCTCGAGGACGGCCCGGCCGGGACGTGACGGTGGGAGCCGCTCGAGGACGGCCCGGCCGGGACGTGACGGTGGGAGCCGCTCGAGGACGGACCGGGACGGGACGTGACGGTGGGAGCCGCTCGAGGACGGCCCGGCCGGGACGTGACGGTGGGAGCCGCTCGAGGACGGCCCGGCCGGGACGTGACGGTGGGAGCCGCTCGAGGACGGACCGGGACGTGACGAGACGGTGGGAGCCGCTCGAGGACGGACCGGGACGTGACGGTGGGAGCCGCTCGAGGACGGACCGGGACGTGACGGTGGGAGCCGCTCGAGGACGGACCGGCCGGGACGTGACGGTGGGAGCCGCTCGAGGACGGACCGGGACGTGACGGTAGGAGCCGCTCGAGGACGGACCGGGACGTGACGGTAGGAGCCGCTCGAGGACGGACCGGGACGTGACGGTGGGAGCCGCTCGAGGACGGACCGGCCGGGACGTGACGGTGGGAGCCGCTCGAGGACGGACCGGGACGTGACGGTAGGAGCCGCTCGAGGACGGACCGGGACGTGACGGTAGGAGCCGCTCGAGGACGGACCGGGACGTGACGGTAGGAGCCGCTCGAGGACGGACCGGCCGGGACGTGACGGTGGGAGCCGCTTGAGGACGGCCCGGCTGGGACTTGACGGTGGGAGCCGCTCGAGGACGGACCGGGACGTGACGGTAGGAGCCGCTCGAGGACGGACCGGGACGTGACGGTAGGAGCCGCTCGAGGACGGACCGGCCGGGACGTGACGGTGGGAGCCGCTTGAGGACGGCCCGGCTGGGACTTGACGGTGGGAGCCGCTCGAGGACGGCCCGGCCGGGACGTGACGGTGGGAGCCGCTCGAGGACGGACCGGGACGTGACGAGACGGTGGGAGCCGCTCGAGGACGGACCGGGACGTGACGGTGGGAGCCGCTCGAGGACGGACCGGGACGTGACGAGACGGTGGGAGCCGCTCGAGGATGGACCGGGACGTGACGAGACGGTGGGAGCCGCTCGAGGACGGCCCGGCCGGGACGTGACGGTGGGAGCCGCTCGAGGACGGCCCGGCCGGGACGTGACGGTGGGAGCCGCTCGAGGACGGACCGGGACGTGACGAGACGGTGGGAGCCGCTCGAGGACGGACCGGGACGTGACGGTGGGAGCCGCTCGAGGACGGACCGGGACGTGACGAGACGGTGGGAGCCGCTCGAGGATGGACCGGGACGTGACGAGACGGTGGGAGCCGCTCGAGGACGGACCGGGACGTGACGAGACGGTGCGAGCCGCTCGAGGACGGACCGGGACGAGACGGTGGGAGCCGCTCGAGGATGGACCGGGACGTGACGAGACGGTGGGAGCCGCTCAAGGATGGACCGGGACGTGACGGTGGGAGCCGCTCGAGGACGGACCGGGACGTGACGAGACGGTGGGAGCCGCTCGAGGATGGACCGGGACGTGACGGTGGGACACGCTCGAGGACGGACCGGGACGGGACGTGACGGTGGGAGCCGCTCGAGGACGAACCGGGATGTGACGTGACGGTGGGAGCCGCTCGAGGACGGACCGGGACGTGTCGGTGGGAGCCGCTCGAGGACGGACCGGGACGTGACGGTGGGAGCCGCTCGAGGACGGCCCGGCCAGGACGTGACGGTGGGAGCCGCTCGAGGACGGCCTGGCCGGGACGTGACGGTGGGAGCCGCTCGAGGACGGACCGGGACGTGACGGTGGGAGCCGCTCGAGGACGACCCGGCCGGGACGTGATGGTGGGAGCCGCTCGAGGACGGCCCGGCCGGGACGTGACGGTGGGAGCCGCTCGAGGACGGACCGGGACGTGACAAGACGGTGGGAGCCGCTCGAGGACGGACCGGGATGTGACGTGACGGTGGGAGCCGCTCGAGGACGGACCAGCCGGGACGGGACGGTGGTACACGCTCGAGGACGGACCGGGATGTGACGTGACGGTGGGAGCCGCTCGAGGACGGACCAGCCGGGACGTGACGGTGGGACACGCTCGAGGACGGACCGGGATGTGACGTGACGGTGGGAGCCGCTCGAGGACGGACCAGCCGGGACGGGACGGTGGGACACGCACGAGGACGGACCAGCCGGGACGTGACGGTGGGACACGCTCGAGGACGGACCGGGACGTGACAGTGGGAGCCGCTCGAGGACGGCCCGGCCGGGACGTGACGGTGGGAGCCGCTCGAGGACGGACCGGGACGTGACGAGACGGTGGGACACGCTCGAGGACGGACCGGGACGTGATGAGACGGTGGGACACGCTCGAGGACGGACCGGGATGTGACGTGACGGTGGAAGCCGCTAGAGGACGGACCAGCCGGGACGGGACGGTGGGACACGCACGAGGACGGACCAGCCGGGACGTGACGGTGGGACACGCTCGAGGACGGACCGGGACGTGACGAGACGGTGGGACACGCTCGAGGACGGACCGGCTGGGACGAGACGGTGGGAGCCGCTCGAGGACGGACCGGGACGTGACGGTGGGAGCCGCTCGAGGACGGACCGGGACGTGACGAGACGGTGGGAGCCGCTCGAGGATGGACCGGGACGTGACGAGACGGTGGGAGCCGCTCGAGGACGGCCCGGCCGGGACGTGACGGTGGGAGCCGCTCGAGGACGGCCCGGCCGGGACGTGACGGTGGGAGCCGCTCGAGGACGGACCGGGACGTGACGAGACGGTGGGAGCCGCTCGAGGACGGACCGGGACGTGACGGTGGGAGCCGCTCGAGGACGGACCGGGACGTGACGAGACGGTGGGAGCCGCTCGAGGATGGACCGGGACGTGACGAGACGGTGGGAGCCGCTCGAGGACGGCCCGGCCGGGACGTGACGGTGGGAGCCGCTCGAGGACGGCCCGGCCGGGACGTGACGGTGGGAGCCGCTCGAGGACGGACCGGGACGTGACGAGACGGTGGGAGCCGCTCGAGGACGGACCGGGACGTGACGGTGGGAGCCGCTCGAGGACGGACCGGGACGTGACGAGACGGTGGGAGCCGCTCGAGGATGGACCGGGACGTGACGAGACGGTGGGAGCCGCTCGAGGACGGACCGGGACGTGACGAGACGGTGCGAGCCGCTCGAGGACGGACCGGGACGAGACGGTGGGAGCCGCTCGAGGATGGACCGGGACGTGACGAGACGGTGGGAGCCGCTCAAGGATGGACCGGGACGTGACGGTGGGAGCCGCTCGAGGACGGACCGGGACGTGACGAGACGGTGGGAGCCGCTCGAGGATGGACCGGGACGTGACGGTGGGACACGCTCGAGGACGGACCGGGACGGGACGTGACGGTGGGAGCCGCTCGAGGACGAACCGGGATGTGACGTGACGGTGGGAGCCGCTCGAGGACGGACCGGGACGTGTCGGTGGGAGCCGCTCGAGGACGGACCGGGACGTGACGGTGGGAGCCGCTCGAGGACGGCCCGGCCAGGACGTGACGGTGGGAGCTGCTCGAGGACGGCCTGGCCGGGACGTGACGGTGGGAGCCGCTCGAGGACGGACCGGGACGTGACGGTGGGAGCCGCTCGAGGACGACCCGGCCGGGACGTGATGGTGGGAGCCGCTCGAGGACGGCCCGGCCGGGACGTGACGGTGGGAGCCGCTCGAGGACGGACCGGGACGTGACAAGACGGTGGGAGCCGCTCGAGGACGGACCGGGATGTGACGTGACGGTGGGAGCCGCTCGAGGACGGACCAGCCGGGACGGGACGGTGGTACACGCTCGAGGACGGACCGGGATGTGACGTGACGGTGGGAGCCGCTCGAGGACGGACCAGCCGGGACGTGACGGTGGGACACGCTCGAGGACGGACCGGGATGTGACGTGACGGTGGGAGCCGCTCGAGGACGGACCAGCCGGGACGGGACGGTGGGACACGCACGAGGACGGACCAGCCGGGACGTGACGGTGGGACACGCTCGAGGACGGACCGGGACGTGACAGTGGGAGCCGCTCGAGGACGGCCCGGCCGGGACGTGACGGTGGGAGCCGCTCGAGGACGGACCGGGACGTGACGAGACGGTGGGACACGCTCGAGGACGGACCGGGACGTGATGAGACGGTGGGACACGCTCGAGGACGGACCGGGATGTGACGTGACGGTGGAAGCCGCTAGAGGACGGACCAGCCGGGACGGGACGGTGGGACACGCACGAGGACGGACCAGCCGGGACGTGACGGTGGGACACGCTCGAGGACGGACCGGGACGTGACGAGACGGTGGGACACGCTCGAGGACGGACCGGCTGGGACGAGACGGTGGGAGCCGCTCGAGGACGGACCGGGACGTGACGGTGGGAGCCGCTCGAGGACGGACCGGGACGTGACGAGACGGTGGGAGCCGCTCGAGGATGGACCGGGACGTGACGAGACGGTGGGAGCCGCTCGAGGACGGCCCGGCCGGGACGTGACGGTGGGAGCCGCTCGAGGACGGCCCGGCCGGGACGTGACGGTGGGAGCCGCTCGAGGACGGACCGGGACGTGACGAGACGGTGGGAGCCGCTCGAGGACGGACCGGGACGTGACGGTGGGAGCCGCTCGAGGACGGACCGGGACGTGACGAGACGGTGGGAGCCGCTCGAGGATGGACCGGGACGTGACGAGACGGTGGGAGCCGCTCGAGGACGGACCGGGACGTGACGAGACGGTGGGAGCCGCTCAAGGATGGACCGGGACGTGACGGTGGGAGCCGCTCGAGGACGGACCGGGACGTGACGAGACGGTGGGAGCCGCTCGAGGATGGACCAGGACGTGACGGTGGGACACGCTCGAGGACGGACCGGGACGGGACGTGACGGTGGAAGCCGCTCGAGGACGGACCAGCCGGGACGGGACGGTGGGACACGCACGAGGACGGACCAGCCGGGACGTGACGGTGGGACACGCTCGAGGACGGACCGGGACGTGACGAGACGGTGGGACACGCTCGAGGACGGACCGGCTGGGACGAGACGGTGGGAGCCGCTCGAGGACGGACCGGGACGTGACGAGACGGTGGGACACGCTCGAGGACGGACCGGGATGTGACGTGACGTTGGGAGCCGCTCGAGGACGGACCAGCCGGGACGGGACGGTGGGACACGCACGAGGACGGACCAGCCGGGACGTGACGGTGGGACACGCTCGAGGACGGACCGGGACGTGACGAGACGGTGGGACACGCTCGAGGACGGACCGGCTGGGACGAGACGGTGGGAGCCGCTCGAGGACGGACCGGGACGTGACGAGACGGTGGGACACGCTCGAGGACGGACCGGGACGTGACGAGACTGTGGGACACGCTCGAGGACGGACCGGCCGGGACGGTGGGACACGCACGAGGACGGACCGGCCGGGACGGTGGGAGCCGCTCGCTCCGCATGGCAGCGGCGTGCACGTTGATCAGCCGGAGCGAAGTGCCCCGGTATTTGATGTCTCCTACCAGGAAGTGCCCGGCAACCACCTCTTTGG
The DNA here is from genome assembly GCF_048418815.1 of Hemitrygon akajei. NCBI lineage: Eukaryota > Metazoa > Chordata > Chondrichthyes > Myliobatiformes > Dasyatidae > Hemitrygon > Hemitrygon akajei. Next base: position 1,205,617 of record NC_133132.1, on the reverse strand, counting down.
TTTGGGGGATTGAGAAGTTGCCTCAACGCAGCAGAATCCCGAGGCCGGAAGCACAACAGTCATTGCCCCCCGATCACACCGACAAACACCGGGTCCACCAACGTGACCACCACAGAAGCATGTGGAAGCCAAAGTACTCGGTGTGCTTATGACTGAGGTCGATAGGTTATTCATTGGACAAGGTACTCGGTGTGCTTATGACAGAGGTCGATAGGTTATTCATTGGACAAGGTACTTGGTGTGCTTATGGTGGAGGTCGATAGGTTATTCATTGGACAAGGTACTCGGTGTGCTTATGACTGAGGTCGATAGGTTATTCATTGGACAAGGTACTCGGTATGCTGATGGTGGAGGTCGATAGGTTATTCATTGGTCTGGGTGTCAAAGGTTACGGGGAGAAGGCAGGAAAAGGTGGTCGAGAGCGATAATAAATCAGCCATGATGGAATGGGTAATCATACTGGATGGGTCGAATGGCCTAATTGTGCTCCTATGCCTATGGACTTGTTACACGGGAGCCTAGGGATCTGAGTGAGGGATTACAGTCTAAAGCTGGCTCTGTCCCTGAGAGAACCACTCGTTTGTGTGTGTGTCGAGGGTTCATCTGCCCGGGCTGTGCTTGCGTCAGCTTGCTCTGCCCCCTGTGCTTCCTCAGTTTCAGGTGTGAAACGAGAGAGCGCCAGACACCGTCAGCCCCGGGGAAGCCCAGACAGTGTCGGCCCCGGGGAAGCCCAGACAGTGTCGGCCCAGTCAGGTCGGCTAGGCAGACCCGGAGTTACCGTGCTTCGCAACTGACAGACAAACAAGGTGGTGTGGATGGTGAGCGTTCAGTCAAACACCAGGCACTGCATGACAGAGTGGCAGCTGTCTGTGTTCGGGCAGGAGGGGCGTGGGATTGGGGTAAACTGCGGAGAGGGGCGTGGGACCCGGGAAGCTGTGGTTTGGTTTTTTTTTTAAAATTTTAACCAAAGGAACCTACTGCTCTACATGCAGTGGGTAGCTGTATCAGCAATACACACAATTTCAAGCTCAGTAACAACTGCACTAAGGCGTGGTTTCAACCCTCTTCACAATCTGCAGCAAGGAACTGTTGCTAATTTTTCTCTGCTTGACTGCAGGTTGTTTATCATTCTCACGTCTGGTCAGGACATCGGGCTTGAACAGCCGTACTTTCATTTTCAGAGGGATAGCTGAGTGTTCTGGAAGTCTGAGGTGAGTAAGTCCACAATTGTGGTTACACAGGTCTGTGTATTCATCAGTATGTACTGTGTTGGCTTATGTATAATCAACAGGTACAGCCCTGGCCTGTGTATGAGACTAGTCTGTGCTCTATCAGCGAGGGTAGCTGTAACGGTTGGACAATGATCAATGATGTGTTGGCAGGAGTGCCTGTTCCTGTGTTGTACGAAGACTAGAGACAGATTACTCTGGATGGAACCTTGGGGAGGCTGTGCCACACCAGTGTAGATGATGTGCTTAGGACCGTAGATCCATCACCGTCGTGGCACAAGTTAACCACAACGTTCCCCTGCTCTCTGCAGTTTCAGTGAGTGAGAGGTGGCTATTACGAAATAAGGGCAATTGTTAGAGTGAACACAAGCAGGACTTTTCCTCGTCAAGTTGGGTGAGACTGGAACTAGGTTTAGAGTGAAAGGTGAAATATTTAAGGAGAATCTGAAATGAATTATGCCGCTCGGAGAGGGTGCGAATGTGGGACGAGTTCCTGGTGGAAGTGGTCGGTGCAGGTTCAATTGTAACACTGGATAGGATAGGATAGGATAGGGACATTGATGGGAGGGATATTGTCCAGGTGCCGGTACATGGGACTAGACAGAAGATGAAGCCAGCATGGACTAGATGGACTGAAGGGCCTGTTTCTGTGCTGTAGGGCTCTATGACTTTGTACTTTCTTCAGTCAGATTTGAGAGACAGGACCTTACCCACACAAAGCCAAACCGACTGGCCATGCTTTTCCTGAATCAGGATCATCAGCATAGAATTTGTTGATTCTATGAGTTGTGCTCATAACTCCTGCCCCTAAGAATCTTTTCCAGTAGTGTCTCTTCCACTGACAGAAGATTCAACACAGCCCTCCCTGATCTCATGTCTTCCCCTTGCTGATGCAAACTGATTGGATACAGAATTGGGTGGTGGTAGTAGATAGTTGGTCTTCAGATTGAGAGGGCATGTGACCAATGGATTCAGGGGACATAATTTCTAAAACTGGAGACTGGTGAAGATGGAATTGACACACTGGCCTTCAGTTGGACACAGAGTACAGGAGCTGGCTGTACATCACTTTATAGCTGTACAAGACATCAGTGAGACCACATGTAGAGTATTGTGTGCTGTTCTGCTTGTTCAGCTGTAGGGAAGATATCATTAAGCTCGAGAGGATGCAGATTCAGAAGGATTTTGCCAGGACTGAAGGGCTTCAGTTATGAGGGAAACTGGACAGACTGTGACTGTTTTCCCTCGAGGCAGAAGGGTGACTTTACAGAGGTATATAGAATCATAAGGTGCGTGTTCACAGACTTCTCAGGGTAGGGGAGTCTCACACTAGAGGGCACAGCTGTCCCGTGGGGCGTGCCTTATTCTGATTGTCCGGAGTCGCTTCCATCGTGACTGGTAAGTTCAGGAGCTGCTGCTTCTTTTCCGATTGGATAGTTGCCTGCTGTCCAGTTTCAAACATCCTGGGTATATAAAATTACACGTGGAAAGGGCTTACTCTCTTCCTCCTTTGTTTAAGGCAAGGATGTACATGACCATTAGGAAGGTATGCTCTGTAAACTTTCATCAGAGTATGCTTGTTGAATGTGTGTATGTCTGTTGAATATTCTGCTTTGTACTGTCTGTAACCCGGGGAACATGAATATTTGGCTGAATTTTTACTGTTTGTAAATAAATGATCAATAGACCTGTTCAAAGTCAGTGCATTTCCTGTCTCACTTGCCAAACCCCTGAACCTGATTCAACATTACATTTGGCACTGCGAGCAGGGTCTGGCTTTTTGAGCAGAAATGCATTTCTTTAAGAGGTTATTTAAAAGAGAGGACTCTCGGTATGAGAGATGGATAATAGTGCAGGCTTTGGAAGTCTCGCTAACTTGCTGACGGGTTACGGGATACCGGTGGATTGGTCAGACCGGTTAGATGTTGCTGGGGTTGAAATGGGACATCACATGGTTTCTATGCTTAAATGGTTGGGTTTTCCCAGGAGGAGCCTGCAGAATGTTTCCTGCCTGTTTGCAGCAATTGTAAGGTGTCAGTGTAAAATAATAGGGGGGCATCGGCCTGCAGCTTCTTCCTCTCAGGAGGGAGGAGGGGACGAGGCTCAGGAATGTGCAGGAGATGGTGTATTGGAGACAACAGAGCTCAGATTCTCCACGAAGGAACTAGCAAGTTTAGGGAATAGGTAAAGCAAAAAAGGCTGGTGAGTCTTTGGCTGCGTGGTTATTGAGGTTATGGGATGTGGGGGTACTAGAGAGAGCCTATCTAACAGAGGTAGGGTCCTTAGGGAGCCCTTAATCCCAACACACGATCAATAATGCCCTGGGATCACTGCTTGCTTCCCCCGAGCATCATGCATAGCTATGGGTTCGAGTAATGGCAGCAGTTAAAGCCTTGGCATTCATTTTGGGGGAGCTGGGAGGGGATAGTCTGTTCCCAGAGTATGCCTACTGCCTTAAGGGGCTTAAGCCCCTGTGGAGTGAGTGCTTTAAGGGCTGGTATCTCCCTCGTACCCTTTGGAGAATTGGAATGCCCTGACTTTGTGATTTTGCCACCTGACCGAGTGTTGGTGTGTGGTAGGTTGAGTCAGGGCGGGTACAGGGTGCAAGGTCGATAGCAAGTAGGAGCAGGCGTGGTATCCTGGGACGGCAGTGTCTGTGCCAAAGGGTGTTGTGAAGCTGGGCACTTGTTGGCAGCTGAATGGCACTTACGGATATGCAGTATCCTAGCCTACCCATGGTTCCCACAGGGTGGCACGGTTGAAATGTGGTGCTGTATGAATGCCACCCCAGTGGGTTACTGGGTGAGCACCGTGCCCATGCTGGTTGGCAAGAAGGCTGTTACACAGGAAGGAAGGACAGACTGTGACAGGAAAGGATGCCTTGGACTATCTGTTCACAAGGAAGGTGCCACTTGTATGATTATTGGTTAAGGAGGCTGCACCTACATTCCTGATGGCTGGGGTAACATCTCTCATTCCTCAGGTCATTGCCCTTGCCCTTACCCTCTTGATATCGGTGATTCTCCTTAATCTTGCCTCCCCAGAGCATCTCACAGAAGATCGGAGATTGCAACATGGTGCAAGCCCTTTAGCACACGATGTTGTGCCAAACCTCGTAGCCCTTTTTAATGTTCTGAATTTCCTTTTCCTTTCTGCTTCCTTGACATCTGTCAAGTCTTTGTCTCATTTCTCTTTCCAGGTGCTTTTTTTTCCTGACTGAACTTACACCATCTCTTGTCATCCAGGGCTGCTGGACCCAGCTCCCCTCACCATTTACACCAACGTACTGGTCATTAACTCTACTCAACTGGCCTTTCAATGACTTCACATCTCAGACGTGGATCCAGCACCAAGGAGTCTCAAACCTAAATCCTCTAATCACAGTCAGAATCAGAATCAGGTTTATTATCACCAGCATGTGAGGTGAAATTTGTTAACTTAGCAACAGCAGTTCAATGCAATATCTAAGATCAAAAGAGAAACAATCAATTACTGTAATTGTATGTGTATATGTCTGTGTATTGTTACGGATTCAGCAACAATAAATATATGACTGAGGCAGGGGTTTTTATAACAAATAACAGGTTTATTAAACACTGAAAAACAAACCCCCCAAAAGTAAACAAACCACTCACGTAACCGGAAATCAGCTGCTGTGCGGCAGCTTAAACAGTTCTTAAAGCGATGTTGCAAAAACAGTTCTTCAAAGTAGTATTGCAAAAGTTCAAAATGCTTACAGTCCATTTAAGGGAGAGACTTTTTAAGACGATTTAAATTCTCTTTCATGTCATCTTGCTGTGATTCCCAGTCGAACTATACTTTTCCCACGGAGAATTTACGAAGATGAAATGTAACGGCTTAAAGGCACTGACCTTTCCTTTACAAAACTGTTCCCAATCCTTTCTGCTATTCACAGGGATTAACACGGGGACAGTTAACGAATTCCTTCCGAATGAGGATCAAACAAGGTCGAACCTGTTTCACCGTCGAAATCGACTTTCCTCGATCTTTTAACTCCCGAACTCCGATCTTCACTCTCCACTGATTCTCAACTAGCAGTGTTATAAAGAAATTGCTGGCAATGACCTTTTAAACTTTAGGCATTAAATAAAACTCCATCTTTCAACTAAACTGTGTCATAACATTAAATCACGCAGTGGCATGAAGTCAACATGGCAAATCCTACCACGAACTGCCCCTCCTTACAGGGAGGGGTCCTCCTTTTATACCCTGTAAAAAAAAAACCTGTCACATGACCTCTACTGGCGGGAAAATGACATCACTCCACCATCACAAGACCATTACCTCAAGTCCACACCACTGTCACGTGTCACGGGTACGTAACAATATATATATTAGATTAAAATAGTGCAAAAACATAAATAATATATATTTAAAAAGTGAGGTGGTGTTCATGGGCTCAATGTCCATTTAGGAATCGGATGGCAGAGGGGAAGAAGCTGTTCCTGAATCGCTGAGTGTGTGCCTTTAGGTAACAATGAGAAGAGGGCATGTCCTGGGTGATGGGGGTCCTTGATAACTGATTCTGAGGCATCGTTCCTCAAAGATGTCTTGGATGCTGTGGAGGCTAGTACCCAAGATGGAGCTGACTAGTTTTATAACTTTCTGTAACTTCTTTCAGTCCTGTGCAGTAGCAATCCCTCCCCCCCATCCTCCATACCAGACGGTGATGCAGCCTGTCAAAATGCTCTCCACGGTACATCTCCAGAAGTTTTCAAGTGTTTAGGTGACAAACTATATCTCCTCAAACTCCTAATGAAATATAGTCGCTATCTTTCCTTCTTTATATCTGCATCGTCCTCAGAGATCTTGACACCCAGGCACTTGAAGCTGCTCACTCTCTCCACTTCTGATCCCTCTATGAGGATTGGTATGTGTTCCTTCGTCTTACCCTTCCTGAAGTCCACAGTCAGCTCTTTGCTGATGTTGAGTGCCAGGTTGTTGCTGTGACACCACTCCTCTAGTTGGTATACTGGGTGGAGCTCCTGTACACCCTCTCATCTCCATCTGACATTCTACCAACAATGGCTGTATCACCTGCAAATTTATAGGTGGTACGTGAACAGTGCCTAGCCACCTAGTCATGTGTCTATAGAGAGTAGAGCAGTGGGCTAAGCACACTCCCCTGAGGTGTACCAGTGTCGACCGTCAGCAAGGAGGACATGCTGTCACCAATCTGCACAGTTTGTGGGCTACCAGTTAGGAAGTCGAGGATCCAATTGCAGAGGGAGGTGCAGAGGCCCAAGTTCTGTAGCTTATCGATCAGGACTGTGGAAATGATGGTGCTGAAGGCCAAGTTAACGAACAGCATTCTGATGTGCGTGTGCAGAGTCCAGGTGATCTAAGGCTGAAATAGGAGGCCGGAACTGGGAAGATTAAACGGTTTAACACGTGGCTAAGGAGTTGGTGTAGGAGGAAGGGCAGAAGATGTTTGCATCATTAAGCTCTCTTCCTGGGAAGGTGGTACCTGTACAGAAGGTACAGATTGGAGCTGAACTGGAGGGGGAACTAATATCCTAGTCGGAAGGTTTGTTAATGCTGCACAGTGGGGTTTTAGACTAGAGTTGCAGGGGGATGGGAACAAGAGTGCCAGAACAGTTTGTGGAGACAAATGTTGATAAGACCTCAGACAAAGTCAGGGATCGACACGTTGAGCACAGTGCGACCAGTGTCCTGAGCTGTGTATATTTCAATGCAAGAAGTATCGTAGGAAAGACAGATGAGCTCTGGGCGTGGATCAACACTTGGAATTCTAATATTTTAACCATTAGTGAGACTTGTTTGCAGGAAGGGCAGGACTGGCAGTTCAATATTCCGGGGTTCCGTTGTTTTAGACACAACAGAGCTGAAGGGATTAAAAGAGAAGGGGTGATGTTACAAGTCAGGGAAAATGTCACAGCAGTGGTCGGTCAGGACTAGAGAACTGGTCTAGTGAGGCTTTGAGTGGAACTGAGAAATAAGGAAGGTCTAACCAATTGATAGGGCTGTATTACACACCACCCAATAGTCTGAGGGATTTAGAGCAACACGTTCGTAGAGAGATCGCAGACTGTTGCAAGAAACATAAGGTGGTTATAGTAGTAACTTTCCACATAATGACTGGGACTCCCATACTGTAAAAGGACTGGATGAGAGAGAGTTTGTCAAACGTGTTCAGGAAAGTTTGCTTCATCAGTACGTGGAAGTCCCAATGAGAGAGCGTGTGATAATGGATCTGCTGGTAGGGAATGAGTCAGGGCGTATTCTCATCGGAGTTAAGAGGGCCGGGACTGCGTAGGCGTGTGAAGGCGGGCAGTGAAGCGGGGGAGATTTAAAAAGGACACAACTTTAAACAGCAGGCAGCGTCGTTTTGTGGGCAGCAGCGTGAGCCGGGAGCAGAGTGAAGGCTTAAGGGCTTGGGCTCAACGGGCTTAAGTGGAAACGGGCGAGGCAAGGTAGGTTTAGGTTTCAGTTTTTCCTGTCATTTGAGGAAAGGGGAGGTATGAGTGAGAGGGCAGCTTGTTGTTCTTGGTGTCGGATGTGGGAGGTCTGGAGTCTCCTAGCCTCCCGGATGTCCACGTCTGCACCAGGTGCGCCGAGCTGCAGCTCCTAAGGGACCGTGTTAGGGAACTGGAGCTGCAGCTCGATCACCTTCATCTGGTCAGGGAGAGTGAGGAGTTGATAGAGAGGAGTTACAGGCAGGTGGTCACACCAGGACCACGGGAGGCAGACAGGTGGGTCACGGTTAGGAGGAGGAAGGGGAAGAGTAAGGTCCTAGTGGCTGTACCCCTTGACAATAAGTACTCCTGTTTGAGTACTGCTGAGGGGGACAGCCTACCTGGGGGAAGCAACAGTGGCTGTGCCTCTGGCACAGAGTCCGGCCCTGTGGCTCAGAAGGGTAGGGAAAGGAAGAGGAAGACTGTAGTAATAGGGGACTTGATAGTTAGGGGTCAGATATGTGATTCTGTGGACGCGATCAGGAGACCCAGATGGTAGTTTGCCTCCCTGGTGCCAGGGTTTGGGATGTTACTGATCGTGTCCAATATATCCTGAAGTGGGAGGGTGAGGAGCCAGAGGTCGTGGTACATATAGGTACCAATGACATAGGTAGGAAAAGGGAAGAGGTCCTGAAAGGAGAATATAGGGAGTTAGGAAGACAGTTGAGAAGAAAGACTGCAAAGGTAGTAATCTCGGGATTACTGCCTGTACCACGCGACAGTGAGAGTAGGAATGGAATGAGGTGGAGGATAAATGTGTGGCTGAGTAATTGGAGCAGGGAGCAGGGATTCAAGTTTCTGGATCATTGGGACCTCTTTTGGGGCAGGTGTGACCTGTACAAAAAGGACGGGTTACACTTGAATCCGAGGGGGACCAATATCCTGGCGGGGAGATTTGCTAAGGCTACTGGGGAGACTTTAAACTAGAATGGTTGGGGGGTGGGAATCAATTTGAAGAGACTAGTGGAGAGGAGGTTAGTACACAAATAGAGAAAGCTAGTAGACAGTGTGTGAGGGAGGATAGGCAGGTGATAGAGAAGGGGAGCGCTCAGACCAAAGATGTAGGGGAGATGGAAGGAAAAGATAATAAAGTTGATCGCATTGTTAGGGATAAACAGAGAGGAAGAGGTGGAGAGATTCTTAAATGCATCTATTTTAATGCTAGGAGCATTGTAAGAAAGGTGGATGGGCTTAGAGCATTGATTGATACCTGGAAATATGATGTTGTAGCTATTAGTGAAACATGGTTGCAAGAGGGGTGTGATTGGCAACTAAATATTCCTGGATTTTGTTGCTTCAGGTGTGATAGAATTGGAGGGATAAGAGGAGGAAGTGTTACGTTGTTTGTCCGAGAAAATATTACAGCAGTGCTTTGGCAGGATAGATTAGAAGGCTCATCTAGGGAGACTACTTGGGTGGAATTGAGGAATGGGAAAGGTGTAGTAACACTTACAGGGGTGTATTATAGACCACCTAATGGGGAACAAGAATTGGAGATCATAGATATTTGTAGTGTTACGGATTCAAGCAACAATAAATATATGACTGAGGCAGGGGTTTTTATAACAAATAGAACATTTATTAAACACTGAAAAACAAACCCCCAAAAGTAAACAAACCACTCACGTAACCGGAAATCAGCTGCTGTGCGGCAGCTTAAACAGTTCTTAAAGCGATGTTGCAAAAACAGTTCTTCAAAGTAGTACTGCAAAAGTTCAAAATGCTTACAGTCCATTTAAGGGAGAGACGTTTTAAGATGATTTAAATTCTCTTTCATGTCGTCTCATCGCGATTCCAAATTGAACTTTTCCCACGAAGAATTTTACGAAGATGAAATGAAATGGCTTAAAGGCACTGACCTTTCCTTTACAAAACTGTTCCCAATCCTTTCTGCTATTCACAGGGATTAACACGGGCACAGTCAACGAATTCCTTCCGAATGAGGATCAAACAAGGTCGAACCTGTTTCACCATCAAAATCGACTTTCCACGATCTTTTAACTCCCGAACTCCGATCTTCACTCTCCACTGATTCTCAACTAGCAGTATTATAAAGAAACTGCTGGCAATGACCTTTTAAGCTTTAGGCATTAAATAAAACTCCATTTTTCAATCAAACTGCGTCATAACCTTAAATCACGCAGTGGCATGAAGTCAACATGGCAAATCCAGCCACGAACTGCCCCTCCTCACATAGACTGGGAAGCCCATTCTGTAAAAGGGCTGGATGGTTTGGAGTTTGTAAAATGTGTGCAGGATAGTTTTTTGTAGCAATACATAGAGGTACCAACTAGAGAAGGGGCAGTGTTGGATATCCTTTTAGGGAATGACATTGGTCAGGTGATGGACGTATGTGTTGTGGAGCACTTCGGGTCTAGTGATCACAATGCCATTAGTTTCAACATAATTATGGAGAAGGATAGGACTGGACCCAGGGTTGAGATTTTCGATTGGAGAAAGGCTAACTTTGAGGAGATGTGAAAGGACTTAGGAGTGGATTGGGACAATTTGTTTTATAGGAAGGATGTAATAGAGAAATGGAGGTCATATAAAGATGAAATTTTGAGGGTACAGAATCTTTATGTTCCTGTTAGGTTGAAAGGAAAGGTTAAAAGTTTGAGAGAGCCATGGTTTTCAAGGGATATTGGAAACTTAGTTCGGAAAAAGAGAGAGATCTACAATAAATATAGGCAGCATGGAGTAAATGAGGTGCTCAAGGAATATAAAGAATGTAAAAAGAATCTTAAGAAAGAAATTAGAAAAGCTAAAAGAAGATACGAGTTTGCTTTGGCAAGTAAGGTGAAAATAAATCCGAAGGGTTTCTGCAGTTATATTAATAGCAAAAGGATAGTGAGGGATAAAATTGGTCCCTTAGAGAATCAGAGTGGACAGCTATGTGTGGAGCCAAAAGAGATGGGGGAGATTTTGAACAATTTCTTTTCTTCGGTATTCACTAAAGAGAAGGATATTGAATTGCGTAAGTTAAGGGAAACAATTAGGGAAGTTATCGAAACTATGACAATTAAAGCGGAGGAAGTACTGGCACTGTTAAGGAAAATAAAAGTGGATAAATCTCCGGATCCTGACAGGTTAATCCCTAGGACCTTAAGGGAAGTTGGTGTAGAAATAGTAGGGGCTCTGACAAAAATATTTCAAATGTCATTAGAAACGGGGATGGTGCCGGAAGATTGGCGTATTGCTCATGTGGTTCCATTGTTTAAAAAGGGTTCTAAGAGTAAACCTAGCAATTATAGGTCTGTCAGTTTGATGTCAGTGGTGGGTAAATTAATGGAAAGTATTCTTAGAGATGGTATATATAATTATCTGGATAGACAGGGTCTGATTAGGAATAGTCAGCATGGATTTGTGCATGGAAGGTCATGATTGACAAATCTTATTGAATTTTTTGAAGAGGTTGCGAGGAAAGTTGACGAGGGTAAAGCAGTGGCTATTGTCTATATGGACTTCAGTAAGGCCTTTGACAAGGTTCTGCACGGAAGGTTAGTTAGGAAGGTTCAATCGTTAGGTGTTAATATTGAAGTAGTAAAATGGATTCAACAGTGTCTAGATGGGAGATGTCAGAGAGTAGTGGTGGATAACTGTTTGTGAGGTTGGAGGCCGGTGACTAGTGGTGTGCCTCAGGGATCTGTACTGGGTCCAATGTTGTTTGTCATGAACATTAATGATCTGGATGATGGGGTGGTAAATTGGATTAGTAAGTATGCAGTTGATACTAAGGTAGGCAGTGTTGTGGAAAATGAAGTAGGTTTTCAAAGCTTGCAGAGAGATTTAGGCCAGTTAGAAGAGTGGGCTGACTGATGGCAGATGGAGTTTAATGCTGATAAATGTGAGGTGCTACATTTTGGTAGGAATAATCCAAATAGGACATACATCGTAAGTGGTAGGGCGTTGAAGAATGCAGTAGAACAGAGTGATCTAGGAATAATGGTGCATAGTTCCTTGAAGGTGGAATCTCATGTGGATAGGGTGGTGAAGAAAGCTTTTGGTATGCTGGCCTTTATAAATCAGAGCATTGAGTACTGGAGTTGGGATGTAATATTAAAATTGTACAAGGGATTGCTAAGGCCGAATTTGGAGTATTGTGTGCAGTTCTGGTCACCAAATTATAGGAAAGATATCAACAAAATAGAGAGAGTACAGAGAAGATTTACTAGAATGTTACCTGGGTTTCAGCACCTTAGTTACAAGGAAAGGCTGAACAAGTCAGGTCTTTATTCTTTGGAACGTAGAAGGTTGAGGGGGGACTGGATAGAGGTATTTAAAATAATGAGGGGGATAGATCAAGTTGACGTGGATAGGCTTTTTCCATTGAGAGTAGGGGAGATTCAAACAAGAGGACATGAGTTGAGAGTTAAGGGGCAAAAGTTTTGAGGGTAGCACGAAGGGGAATTTCTTTACTCAGCTGTGTGGAATGAGCTTCCAGTAGAAGTGATAGAGGCAGGTTCGGTATTGTCATTTAAAGTAAAATTGGATAGGTATATGGACAGGAAAGGAACGGAGGGTTATGGGCTGAGTGCGGGCCACTGGGACTAGGTGAGTGTAAGCGTCGGCACGGACTAGAAGGACCGAGATGGACTGTCTCTGTGCTGTAATTGTTATATGGTTATATGGCAGGTGGCAGAAGTTTGTGTAGGAGAACAATTTGCATGTAGTGATCACAATGCCATGACTTTCAAAGTAAATATGCAAAAAGATAGATTAGGTCTGCAGGTTGAGATTCTAAATTTGAGTAAGGCCACTTTTGATGGTATCTGAAATGATCTGGCAAGTGTGGATTGGGACAGGCTGTTTCCTGGCAAAGGTGTATTTGATAAGTGGCAGGTCTTCAAATGTGAAATGTTGAGGGTGCAAACCTTGTATGTGCCTGTTGGAATAAAAGGTAAAAACAACGAGTGTGAGGAACCTTTGGTTTTCAAAAGACTTTGAGGCCTGGTTAAAAGATAAAAGGAGGTGTGTCGCAGGTAGGAACAACTGAGGTGCTTATCAAATACAAGAGAACACTTAAGAAATTGAGAGGCTAAGAGAAGGCATGAGGTTGCTCTAGCAGACAAGGTGAAGGATTTCTACAGATATGTTAAGACCATAAGACAGAAGCAGAATTGGCCATTTGGCCCATTGTCTGCTCCCTCATTGCATCATGGCTGATCCAATTTTCCTCTCAACCCCAGTCTCCTGCCTTCACCCCCCCCCCCATATATGTCATGCCCCGACCAATCAAGAATCTATCAACCCCTGCCTTAAATATACATAAAGACTTGGCCTCCACAGCTGCCTATGGTTAAGAATTCCACAGATTCACCACTCTCTGACAAAAGAAATTCCTCTACCCCTCCATTCTAAAAAGACTCCCTCCATTCTGAGGTGGCGTCCTCTGGTCTTAGACTCTCTCATCATAGGAAACGTCCTCTGCACATCCGCACTATCAAGCCCTTTCTCCATTCAATAATCGAGGTCATCCCTCAATCTAGTGAATACAGGCCTAGAGCCATCAGACTCTCTTCATATGACAAGCCATTCAATCCTGTTACCATTTTCATGAACCTCCTTTCAACCCTGTCCAGTTTCAGCACGTACTTTCTAAGATAATGGGCCCAAAGCTGCTCACAATACTCCAAGTGAAGGCGCGCCAGGGTTTTATAAAGTCCCCACATTACATCCTTGCTTTTATATCTAGTCATCTTCAATCAATGCCACCATCGCATTTGCCTTCCTCACCACAGATTCAACCTGTAATTTAATCTTTAGGGAATCCCACACAATGACTCCCAAGATTTTTGTATTTTCTCTCCATTTAGATAATAGTCGACCCTTTCATTTCTTCCACCAAAGTTCATGAACAAACACCTCTTGACACTGTTTTCCATCTGTCCTTCTGAAGCCTCTCTACTTCCTCAAAACTACCTGGCCCTCCACCTATCTTCATATCATCTGCAACCTTTGCAACAAAGCCATCAATTCCATCATCCAAATCATTGATTTATAACACAAAAAGAATCGGTCCCAACACAGAATTGAATTGACTTTATTATTTACATCCTTCATATATTAAATGTCATGGCTAAATGTGCAATGTGCAATTTATAGTAATTTGTAATAAATAGTATGTATAATAGTCTATATAACAGAGAAATACAATTGTGTCAGTGTGAGTTAATCAGTCTGATGGCCTGGTGGAAGAAGCTGTCCTGGAGCCTGTTGGTCCTGGCTTTTATGCTGCGGTACCGTTTCCCGGATGGTAGCAAATGGAACAGTTTGTGGTTGGGGTGTATCCAGGAAGTTGTCTTAAATCAATGTGTAGACAGTCCAATGAGAGGAGGGGCTGTATTGGACTTGATGTTGGGTAATGAGCCTGACCTTCTAATGTGAGGGAACAATAACCACAACTCCTGAACTTTTAGGATAGCTACAGATAAGGATAGGTGTGGTCCTTGCGGGGGAGTTTTAAATTGGAGTAGGGCAAACTACGAGGGCGTTAGGCAGGAACTGAGAAGCATTAATTGGGAAGAGCTTGTCTCTGGCAAGTTCAGGAAGGACAGGGATGGAAAGATAAGAGAACCTTGCACGTCTGGAGAGATGATGAATTTAGTCAAGAAGGAAAAGGAAAACTATGTAAAGTTCTGGAAGTTCAGATCAAATGGAGCACATGAGGAGTTTAGAGAAGCCAGAACAGAACTAAAGAAGGGAATTAGGAAAGCCAGGAGCGGCCAAGAAAAGTCCTCGGCAAGTCGGATTAGAATCCCAAGAGATTCTAATCAAGAACAAGAGAATAACAAGGGAGAGGGTGGGACTACTCACGGATAAAAGGGCTGGGCGACATTTACTTGGATTCAGAGAATGTGAGTGAGGTACTTAATGAGAACCTTGTTTCAGTATTTACCAGGGAAAAGGATATGGAGGACCAGGAGATCAGTGCTGATGGTATAAATACATTTAGAGGTCAAGGAGGAGGAAGTGTTGAGCCTTCTATGGATTATTAGGGAGAATAAGCCCCCAGGGCCTGATGGGATTTACCCCAAGTTATTGAAGCGGGCAAGAGACAAGATTGCTGGGCCCTTGGTCAGTATCTTGGTGTCCTCTCTAGCCATAGTCGAGGTCCCAGAAGAGTGGTGAGTGGTTAAAGTTGTACCTCTATTTTAGAACGGGACAAGGAAAAATCCTGGGAATCGTAGACCTGTGAGTTTCATGTCAGTTGTAAGGAAATGGCTGAAGAAACATCTTAGGGAGAGAATATATGAGCATTTGGAAACCCATGGCTTAATTAGAGAGAGACGGCATGGCTTTGTGCAGGGCAGGTTGTGCCATACCAACTTTATTTGAGGTTTTGACAAGAGGTGACGAGAGCGCGAGGAGGGTAGGGCAGTGGATGTAGCCGACATGTATTTTAAAAAGGCGTTTGACATGGGAGTCGAATCCAGAATGCATGGGGTTCTCAGAGAATTGGCCACTCGGATTCAGAACTGGCTTGCACATAAGAGGACGGAGGGCAGTGGTTGAAAGGACTTGCAGTATTGGAGCTGGAGGTCTGTAATTAGTGATGGGACCTCTGCTGTCTGTGATGATATCAAAACGGGGGGAGTTGTGGATAGTGAGGAAGACCGGCAAAGAACACAGCGTGATATAGGCCAGTTGCAGGTATGGGCAGAGAAATGGCAGATGGACTTTCATCCAGGTAAATCCAGTGTTGCACCTCGGTAGGGCAAATGCAAGGAGACGGTACACTGTTAAGGGAAAGATCCTTAAAAGTGTTGCTGGGCAGAGAGATCTTGGGACCCTGGTTCATAGCTCCCCGAAAGGTCGATAAGAAGGCTTACGGGATGTTTGCTTTAGGAAGGGTGTCGAGGCTTTGGAGAGATTCACCAGGATGCTGCCTGGTTCAGAGGGCGTGCGCGATCACTGGATAAACTGGGGTGGTTTTCTCTGGAGCGTCAGAGGCTGAGGGGAGATCTGATAGAGGTTTACAAGACTATGCGAGGCGTAAATAGAATGAACAGAGAGCACCTGTTTCCCAGGGTTGAAATGCCTAATACCAGAGGACATGCATTGAAGGTGAGAGGGTGTAGGTTCAAGGGGGATGTGAGGGGTAAGTTTTTTTCTCAGCGTTGTGGATGCCTGGAATGTGCTGCCTGGTGTGGAGGTAGAGGCAAATGCATTAGAGGCCTTTAAGAGACATTTGGATCGGCACATGGATGTGATGAAGATGGAGGGATATGGACACGGTGTAGGTAGGAGGGATTCGTGTTTCGTTGTTTTGGATTTGCTTTTTAGCTGTTTCAGCACCATGTTGTGGGCCAAATGGCCTGTTTCTGTGCCATACTCTTCTGTTTCTATGTAGATGGGCTGGAAGGCCAGTTTCTCTGCTCTACTTGTCTATGACTCTATGCACTGATTGTGGAGGAGGTGTTGTTGCCAATGGGAAGTGACTGGGGTCTGCAAGTGAGGAAAACCAGGATCAAATTGCACAAGAATGTATTGAGACCCAGGCCTTGAAGTTTATTGATTAGTTTTAAGGGGATGATGATATTGAATGCTGAGGTGTAATCGATAAAGAACATCCTGATGTATGCATCTTTGCTGTCCAGATTTTCCTGGGTTGAGTGAAGAGCCAATGAAATGGCATCTGCTGTGGACCTGTTCCTCTTGTCCTGACCATTCCTCCTGCCATGAGGAACAGGCGAAGCAGGAGGAACAGGCAGGGCTGAGCGGGATAGAAAGGGAAAAAGAAACAGATGAGCAGGGGATTGTTGACCATTCGTCAACGGAACTATGTTTCAAAATTTACTACACAGCTTTTAATTAATCAAAGCTTGCACTTAATATTTCTGCACAAACAGCAAAGTAACTATATTGACTCCAGGCCAACAACTAAGAACATGATTTCTAATTTCAGCCATGAAGATGGTAGTTTGTCATCGAAACGTCGGTTAAATTCGATACCCATACCCAGCCAGAACCCCGAGAAGAGTTTATTCTCAGATACACCGGGAAAGCTCTAGATCCTTTTTCATGAATTCTCTTTGTAGCACTACTCACTCAGACCACTTTTCCAATTTATTACACTGAAATAGGGGTTCTCCATTGGCCAGACAATCAATCCTTTCTTCTTCCAGACCCTGGCCTGGGGGCTCGTCCTCATGACAGTGAATCTTCAAAGTTATTGCTACTTTGCACATGGAGCCCCAGTTTTTATACTCATTCAAATGTTGCATTTCAGTGTAATCTATGGGTCTATCGGTCATCTGACTGACCATTGGATGTGGTCCAATCTATGGGTCTATGGGTCATCTGACTGACCATTGGATGTAGTGCAGTCTATGGGTCATCTGACTGACCATTGGATGTGGTCCAATCTATCGGTCATCTGACTGACCACTGGACGTGGTCCAGTCTATGGGTCTATGGGTCATCTGACTGACCATTGGATGTGGTCCAATCTATGAGTCTATGGGTCATCTAACTGACCATTGGATGTGGTCCAATCTATGAGTCTATGGGTCATCTGACTGACCATTGGATGTGCTCCAATCTATGGGTCTATGGGTCATCTGACTGACCATTGGATGTGGTCCAATCTATGGGTCTATGGGTCATCTGACTGACCATTGGATGTAGTGCAGTCTATGGGGCATCTGACTGAGCATTGGATGTGGTCCAATCTATCGGTCATCTGACTGACCATTGGACGTGGTCCAATCTATGGGTCTATGGGTCATCTGACTGACCATTGGACGTGGTCCAATCTATGGGTCTATGGGTCATCTGACTGACCATTGGACGTGGTCCAAGGGCTGCACAACTTTATGCCTCAGGTGACTTCTTCTGTTCCCTTTGATTGTGGTTCAAACCAGTTCACTCAGTCACTAGGCTGAGATAACGAGATTACTTCTTTAAACCTGCATTGTACACAATATACAGCTTATCTGTAAATTATCTCAGATTCAATAAAAATTCCTTGTGTCCGCATTCCGTTGCTCTGATTAGATTATCCCAGAAGAAGGATCAATTCATCAACCGGTCCACAAGATGGAGGTTACAGAGCAGCATCACAAAATGGCAGTCTCCATATCCTTCGAGAGCATGGCAAGAGCAAAGACAATCAATTTGTCTGCTTCCACTGACCTTGAAACTCTTGAGTTTGACATTTTCTTCGATATTTTAATTTCTCCATGGCCAACGAGAACAGGCGGACAGGATAATTTTGCCAGTCTGAGGGACAGGAAGAGAGCTGCCTCGTGTCAGGGACCTGGTTGTTAAATCCTTGTGACAAACAGTGCCCAAGGAAGGGGACATCAGTAGCTTGTGGAAAACCAGGCGAGGACACCGGGACAGAGGGAGGACCCCAGCCCCAGCATCACCACTGGGAATCCAGACTCACTGTGTGTCACTGAGACTGATCTGTGCAGGCCAGGCTGTGACCTTGAGCAAGAGTGGCTGAGAAACTATCCCCGGTGAATTACAGGAGAGATACCAACCGGCTGGGAAATGATCCCCGGTGAATTACAGGAGAGATACCAACCGGCTGGGAAATGATCCCCGGTGAATTACGGGAGAGATACCAACCGGCTGGGAAATGATCCCCGGTGAAATACAGGAGAGATACCAACCGGCTGGGAAATGATCCCTGGTGAATTACGGGAGAGATACCAACCGGCTGGGAAATGATCCCCGGTGAATTACGGGAGAGATACCAACCGGCTGGGAAATGATCCCCGGTGAATTACGGGAGAGATAGCAACCGGCTGGGAAATGATCCCCGGTGAATTACGGGAGAGATACCAACCAGCTGGGAAATGATCCCCGGTGAATTAAAGGAGAGATACAAACCGGCTGGGAAATGATCCCCGGTGAATTACAGGAGAGATAGAAACCGGCTGGGAAATGATCCCCGGTGAATTACGGGAGAGATACAAACCGGCTGGGAAATGATCCCCGGTGAATTACGGGAGAGATACAAACCGGCTGGGAAATGATCCCCGGTGAATTACAGGAGAGATACCAACCGGCTGGGAAATGATCCCCGGTGAACTACGGGAGAGATACCAACCGGCTGGGAAATGATCCCCGGTGAATTACGGGAGAGATACAAACCGGCTGGGAAATGATCCCCGGTGAATTACAGGAGAGATACCAACCGGCTGGGAAATGATCCCCGGTGAATTACGGGAGAGATACAAACCGGCTGGGAAATGATCCCCGGTGAATTACAGGAGAGATACCAACCGGCTGGGAAATGATCCCCGGTGAATTACGGGAGAGATACCAACCGGCTGGGAAATGATCCCCGGTGAATTACAGGAGAGATACCAACCGGCTGGGAAATGATCCCCGGTGAATTACGGGAGAGATACAAACCGGCTGGGAAATGATCCCTGGTGATTTACAGGAGAGATACAAACCGGCTGGGAAATGATCCCCGGTGAATTAAGGGAGAGATACAAACCGGCTGGGAAATGATCCCCGGTGAATTACAGGAGAGATAGAAACCGGCTGGGAAATGATCCCCGGTGAATTACGGGAGAGATACAAACCGGCTGGGAAATGATCCCCGGTGAATTACAGGAGAGATACCAACCGGCTGGGAAATGATCCCCGGTGAATTACGGGAGAGATACAAACCGGCTGGGAAATGATCCCCGGTGAATTACAGGAGAGATACCAACCGGCTGGGAAATGATCCCCGGTGAATTACGGGAGAGATACCAACCGGCTGGGAAATGATTCCCGGTGAATTACGGGAGAGATACAAACCGGCTGGGAAATGATCCCTGGTGATTTACAGGAGAGATACAAACCGGCTGGGAAATGATCCCCGGTGAATTACGGGAGAGATACAAACCGGCTGGGAAATGATCCCCCGTGAATTACGGGAGAGATATGAACCGGCTGGGAAATGATCCCCGGTGATCTCCTCACGCAACTCGAAACATCTTTTCAGCACTTTTCCTTGGCTTAACCATCGCACCTCTGTGTGATAGGGCAAATCATTATATTCTGAACCCAACTCCTCCAGAAACGACTTGAAATCGCGGTGATTCAAACCTTTGGCTCTTATGAAGTTAACTGCTCGTGTTATGGTGCTCATTATATGTTCCATTTTCAAGGCTTTGCCACACAACGATTCCTGGTGTATGATGCAGTGATAAGTTGTCAGCTCACCTGCGCTGTTTTCCTCCCGCATCTTCATAGGCGCTTCGATTATTGGGGCCAGCTTTAATAGTAATTAGATATTATCTCGCGGGCCAAAGATAATTCCACCGCGGGCCGGATTTGGCCCGCGGGCCTTGTGTTTGACATATATGTTCTGTGTGATGGATGGTGCTCCAGGACTTGTTCAAGGCGTTACCACGGAAACAGGAGTAGGCCGTTCGGCCCCTCCAGGCTCTCCCACCACGGCTAATCTTCCCCTGGACTCGCCTCATCCTCTGTGCCAGTTGCCCCAAGCCCTCAGTTCAGAGTATTATCAGAATTCATGCATGTCTCCACATACAACCCTGAGATTCCTCTTCCTGCAGGCAGACTTAGCAAATCTATAGAACAGTAACTGCAAACAGACTGTGGAAATGTAAATATAAACAAATAGCAATAAATAAAGAGTGTGAAATAACCTGACATGAAAGCATAACAAGGTAAAGAGTCCTTGAAGTGAGACCATCGGTGTGGGAACACCGGAAGTAGAATGGGTGTAATTTTCTGCTTTGTTCAAGAGCCTGGTGGTTGAGGGGTAGTAACTGTTCTTGGACCTGGTGGTGCGAGTCCTGAGGCTCTTGTACCTTCTTCCTGATGGCAGCAGTGAGAAGAGAGCACGGCCTGGGTGGTGAGGGTCTCTGATGATGGATACTGCTTTTCTACGGCAGTGCTTCATGTAGATGTGCTCAATGGTTGGGAGGGCTTTACCTGGGATGTACTGGGCCGAATCCACGAGCTTGGTTCTATCAAATGCTAATCTCCCTCCGCATGATAGCGTAGTGTTTAGCACAACAATGGACAGTTGCAGCAATGAGGCTTCAGTTCCCTCCGCTGTCTGTATCTTGTCCCTGTGAGCGCATGGGTTTCCTGCCACAGTCCAAAGAAGGGTTAATTGTCATTGTGAATTGTCTTGTCGTTAGGCTCGTGTTAAAATGGGGGTTGCTGGGCAGTGTGGCTGGAACAGCTAAAAGAGCCTATTTTGCACTGAGTCTCAACAGATTAAATAAATACAATTCTTGCATGATCCTGCCTCCTCTACCTCAGGGTAGGGAATCCTACAGGGGAGTAAGCGTTCTCTATCCCAGGATGGCTTTGTGTTGTGTGGGTGAAAAACCCACACCAAAGCTTTGTGAGGTGCGGAGAGTGAACACTTGGTTTCCTTGGCCAAGTCCTTAGATTGTCTGTAGATCAACGGGCAAGGTATCCATAGTCATTTTTAACCTCTCCCCAAGCTGAGCTTCCCTCTGCCTTAAGAGGACCACTATCTCCCAGTCCTGAATAAAAACAAGATGGCATACCTTACTCACTGCTACCTAGTGGCTTTGATGCCCACCAGAATGAAATGCTTTGAGAGTTGTGATTCACTCCATTCTCCCAAACAACCTTAGTCCATCAAGTCTGATCCACATGGCTGACTGATTTTCCTTCTCAAACCCATTCTTCCTCTCCTCCTCATTAACTCTGACACCCTTTCTAATGGATACTGCTTTAAACAGACCCGATGACTTGGCCTCCACAGCCACCTCTGGCAATTCCTGCCAACAGCAAAGTCCCTCACAGGAGGTTTCAGCTTCAAACTCAGCTCTGACCTTCCCTTCTTACGTCCTGCAGCATGAAACGTGGAAAGATTGGAATCGCAGTAGTGCTGCTGCTTCTCGTACTGTCACTAGGCCTGTACTTCGGGCTGAGGTCTAAGAAGCCATCGGTCCACTCCTATCGGAGAGCAGCTGTCGCCGCAGATGCAGCAAAATGCTCGGAGATTGGCAGGTGAGTCTCCACCAGGGCCTGTTGTGATTCTAACATCTGACGTTTCTAGATTATATCATGGGAGCAGAGCCATACAACCCGGTCACATGTCACTGATTATATAATGGGATTAGGGACCACAACCCGGTCACATGTCACTGATTATATAATGGGAGTAGGGAACACAATGCGGTCACAAGTCACTGATTATATAATGGGAGTAGGGAACACAATCCAGCCTAACGTCACTGAATATATAATGGGAGTAGGGAACACAATCCGGCCTAACGTCACTGATTATATAATGGGAGTAGTGAACACAATCCGGTCACACGTCACAGATTATATAATGGGAGTAGGGAACACAATCCAGCCTAACGTCACTGATTATATAATGGGAGTAGGGAACACAATCCGGTCACACGTCACTGATTATATAATGGGAGTAGGGAACACAATCCGGCCTAACGTCACTGATTATATAATGGGAGTAGGGAACACAATCCGGTCACACGTCACTGATTATATAATGGGAGTAGGGAACACAATCCGGCCTAACGTCACTGATTATATAATGGGAGTAGGGAACACAATCCGGTCACACGTCACAGATTATATAATGGGAGTAGGGAACACAATCCAGCCTAACGTCACTGATTATATAATGGGAGTAGGGAACACAATCCAGCCTAACGTCACTGATTATATAATGGGAGTAGGGAACACAATCCGGCCACACGTCACAGATTATATAATGGGAGTAGGGAACACAATCCAGCCTAACGTCACTGATTATATAATGGGAGTAGGGAACACAATCCAGCCTAACGTAACTGATTATATAATGGGAGTAGGGAACACAATCTTGCCACACGTCACTGATTATATAATGGCAGTAGCAAACACAATCCGGCCACATGTCACTGATTATATAATGGGAGTAGGGAACACAATCCAGCCTAACGTCACTGATTATATAATGGGAGTAGGGAACACAATCTTGCCACACGTCACTGATTATATAATGGCAGTAGGGAACACAATCCGGCCACACGTCACTGATTATATAATGGGAGTAGGGAACACAATCCGGTCACACGTCACTGAGTATATAATGGGAGTAGGGAACACAATCCGGCCACACGTCATCGATTATATAATGGGAGTAGGGAACTCAATGTGGCCACACGTCATCGATTATATAATGGGAGTAGGGAACACAATCCGGTCACACGTCACTGATTATATAATGGGAGTAGGGAACACAATCCGGCCTAACGTCACTGATTATATAATGGGAGTAGGGAACACAATCCGGTCACACGTCACTGATTATATAATGGGAGTAGGGAACACAATCCGGCCTAACGTCACTGATTATATAATGGGAGTAGGGAACACAATCCGGTCACACGTCACAGATTATATAATGGGAGTAGGGAACACAATCCAGCCTAACGTCACTGATTATATAATGGGAGTAGGGAACACAATCCAGCCTAACGTCACTGATTATATAATGGGAGTAGGGAACACAATCCGGCCACACGTCACAGATTATATAATGGGAGTAGGGAACACAATCCAGCCTAACGTCACTGATTATATAATGGGAGTAGGGAACACAATCCAGCCTAACGTCACTGATTATATAATGGGAGTAGGGAACACAATCTTGCCACACGTCACTGATTATATAATGGCAGTAGCAAACACAATCCGGCCACATGTCACTGATTATATAATGGGAGTAGGGAACACAATCCAGCCTAACGTCACTGATTATATAATGGGAGTAGGGAACACAATCTTGCCACACGTCACTGATTATATAATGGCAGTAGGGAACACAATCCGGCCACACGTCACTGATTATATAATGGGAGTAGGGAACACAATCCGGTCACACGTCACTGATTATATAATGGGAGTCCACGTCACAGATTATATAATGGGAGTAGGGAACACAATCCAGCCTAACGTCACTGATTATATAATGGGAGTAGGGAACACAATCCAGTCTAACGTCACTGATTATATAATGGGAGTAGGGAACACAATCCAGCCTAACGTCACTGATTATATAATGGGAGTAGGGAACACAATCCAGCCTAATGTCACTGATTATATAAGGGGAGTAGGGAACACAATCCAGCCTAACGTCACTGATTATGTAATGGGAGTCGGGTACACAATCCGGCCACACGTCACTGATTATATAATGGTAGAAGGTAACACAATCCGGCCACACGTCACGGATTATAGAATGGGAGTAGGGAACAGAATCCGGCCACACGTCACTGATTATATAATGGGAGTATGGAATAAAATCTGGCCACACGTCACGGATTATATAATTGGAGTCGGGAACACAATCCGGTCATACGTCACTGGTTATATAATGGGGGTAGGGAACACAATCCGGACACACGTCACTGATTATATAATGGGATTAGGGAACACAATCCGGCCACACGTCACTGATTATATAATCGGAGTAGGGAACACAATCCGGTCACACGTCACGGATTCTATAATGGGAGTAGGGAACACAATCCGGCCACACGTCACTGATGATATAATGGGAGTAGGGAACACAATCCGGCCACACGTCACTGATTATATAATGGTAGTAGGGAACACAATCCGGCCACACGTCTCGGATTATATCATGGGAGTAGGGAACACAATCCGGCCACACGTCACTGATTATATAATGGGCGTAGGGAACACAATCCGGCCACATGTCACTGATTATATAATGGGAGTAGGGAACACAATCCCGCCACACGTCACGGATTATAAAATGGGAGTCGGGAACACAATCCGGCCACATTCACGGATTATATAATGGGAGTAGGGAACACAATCCTGCCACACGTCACTGATTATATAATGGGAGTAGGGAACACAATCCGGCCACATGTCACTGATTATATAATGGGTGTAGGGAACACAATCCGGCCACACGTCACTGATTATATAATGGGAGTAGGGAACAGAATCCGGCCACACGTCACTGATTATATAATGGGAGTAGGGAACACAATCCGGCCATACTTCACTGATTATATAATGGGAGTAGGGAACACAATCCTGCCACACGTCACTGATTATATAATGGGTGTAGGGAACACAATCCAGCCACACGTCACTGATTATATTATGGGAGTAGGGAACACAATCCGGCCACACGTCACGGATTATATCATGGGAGTATGGAACAAAATCTGGCCACACGTCACTGATTATATAATGGGAGTAGGGAACACAATCCGGCCAAATGTCACGGATTATATCATGGGAGTATGGAACAAAATCTGGCCACACGTCACGGATTATATAATTGGAGTCGGGTACACAATCCGGTCAGACGTCACTGATTATATAATGGGAGTAGGGAACACAATCCGGACACACGTCACTGATTATATAATGGGATTAGGGAACACAATCCGGCCACACGTCACTGATTATATAATCGGAGTAGGGAACACAATCCGGGCACACGTCACTGATTATATAATGAGAGTAGGGAACACAATCCGGCCACACGTTACTGATTATATAATGGGAGTAGGGAACACAATCTGGCCACACGTCACAGATTATATAATGGGAGTAGGGAACACAATCCAGCCTAACGTCACTGATTATATAATGGGAGTAGGGAACACAATCCAGCCTAATGTCACTGATTATATAAGGGGAGTAGGGAACACAATCCAGCCTAACGTCACTGATTATGTAATGGGAGTCGGGAACACAATCCGGCCACACGTCACTGATTATATAATGGTAGAAGGTAACACAATCCGGCCACACGTCACGGATTATAGAATGGGAGTAGGGAACAGAATCCGGCCACACGTCACTGATTATATAATGGGAGTATGGAATAAAATCTGGCCACACGTCACGGATTATATAATGGGAGTCGGGAACACAATCCGGTCATACGTCACTGGTTATATAATGGGGGTAGGGAACACAATCCGGACACACGTCACTGATTATATAATGGGATTAGGGAACACAATCCGGCCACACGTCACTGATTATATAATCGGAGTAGGGAACACAATCCGGCCACACGTCACTGATTATATAATGGTAGAAGGTAACACAATCCGGCCACATTCACGGATTATATAATGGGAGTAGGGAACACAATCCTGCCACACGTCACTGATTATATAATGGGAGTAGGGAACACAATCCGGCCACATGTCACTGATTATATAATGGGTGTAGGGAACACAATCCGGCCACACGTCACTGATTATATAATGGGAGTAGGGAACAGAATCCGGCCACACGTCACTGATTATATAATGGGAGTAGGGAACACAATCCGGCCATACTTCACTGATTATATAATGGGAGTAGGGAACACAATCCTGCCACATGTCACTGATTATATAATGGGAGTATGGAACACAATCCCGCCACATTCACGGATTATATAATGGGAGTAGGGAACACAATCCGGCCACACGTCAATGATGATATAATGGGAGTAGGGAACACAATCCGGCCACACGTCACTGATTATATAATGGGAGTAGAGGACACAATCCGGCCACACGTCACTGATTATATAATGGGCGTAGGGAACACAATCCTGCCACATGTCACTGATTCTATCATGGGAGTAGGGAACACAATCCGGCCAGACGTCACTGATTATATAATGGGAGTAGGGAACACAATCCAGTCTAACGTCACTGATTATATAATGGGAGTAGGGAACACAATCCGGTCACACGTCACTGAGTATATAATGGGAGTAGGGAACACAATCCGGCCACACGTCATCGATTATATAATGGGAGTAGGGAACTCAATGTGGCCACACGTCATCGATTATATAATGGGAGTAGGGAACACAATCCGGTCACACGTCACTGATTATATAATGGGAGTAGGGAACACAATCCGGCCTAACGTCACTGATTATATAATGGGAGTAGGGAACACAATCCGGTCACACGTCACTGATTATATAATGGGAGTAGGGAACACAATCCGGCCTAACGTCACTGATTATATAATGGGAGTAGGGAACACAATCCGGTCACACGTCACAGATTATATAATGGGAGTAGGGAACACAATCCAGCCTAACGTCACTGATTATATAATGGGAGTAGGGAACACAATCCAGCCTAACGTCACTGATTATATAATGGGAGTAGGGAACACAATCCGGCCACACGTCACAGATTATATAATGGGAGTAGGGAACACAATCCAGCCTAACGTCACTGATTATATAATGGGAGTAGGGAACACAATCCAGCCTAACGTCACTGATTATATAATGGGAGTAGGGAACACAATCTTGCCACACGTCACTGATTATATAATGGCAGTAGCAAACACAATCCGGCCACATGTCACTGATTATATAATGGGAGTAGGGAACACAATCCAGCCTAACGTCACTGATTATATAATGGGAGTAGGGAACACAATCTTGCCACACGTCACTGATTATATAATGGCAGTAGGGAACACAATCCGGCCAAACGTCACTGATTATATAATGGGAGTAGGGAACACAATCCGGTCACACGTCACTGATTATATAATGGGAGTCCACGTCACAGATTATATAATGGGAGTAGGGAACACAATCCAGCCTAACGTCACTGATTATATAATGGGAGTAGGGAACACAATCCAGTCTAACGTCACTGATTATATAATGGGAGTAGGGAACACAATCCAGCCTAACGTCACTGATTATATAATGGGAGTAGGGAACACAATCCAGCCTAATGTCACTGATTATATAAGGGGAGTAGGGAACACAATCCAGCCTAACGTCACTGATTATGTAATGGGAGTCGGGTACACAATCCGGCCACACGTCACTGATTATATAATGGTAGAAGGTAACACAATCCGGCCACACGTCACGGATTATAGAATGGGAGTAGGGAACAGAATCCGGCCACACGTCACTGATTATATAATGGGAGTATGGAATAAAATCTGGCCACACGTCACGGATTATATAATTGGAGTCGGGAACACAATCCGGTCATACGTCACTGGTTATATAATGGGGGTAGGGAACACAATCCGGACACACGTCACTGATTATATAATGGGATTAGGGAACACAATCCGGCCACACGTCACTGATTATATAATCGGAGTAGGGAACACAATCCGGTCACACGTCACGGATTCTATAATGGGAGTAGGGAACACAATCCGGCCACACGTCACTGATGATATAATGGGAGTAGGGAACACAATCCGGCCACACGTCACTGATTATATAATGGTAGTAGGGAACACAATCCGGCCACACGTCTCGGATTATATAATGGGAGTAGGGAACACAATCCGGCCACACGTCACTGATTATATAATGGGCGTAGGGAACACAATCCGGCCACATGTCACTGATTATATAATGGGAGTAGGGAACACAATCCCGCCACACGTCACGGATTATAAAATGGGAGTCGGGAACACAATCCGGCCACATTCACGGATTATATAATGGGAGTAGGGAACACAATCCTGCCACACGTCACTGATTATATAATGGGAGTAGGGAACACAATCCGGCCACATGTCACTGATTATATAATGGGTGTAGGGAACACAATCCGGCCACACGTCACTGATTATATAATGGGAGTAGGGAACAGAATCCGGCCACACGTCACTGATTATATAATGGGAGTAGGGAACACAATCCGGCCATACTTCACTGATTATATAATGGGAGTAGGGAACACAATCCTGCCACACGTCACTGATTATATAATGGGTGTAGGGAACACAATCCGGCCACACGTCACTGATTATATTATGGGAGTAGGGAACACAATCCGGCCACACGTCACGGATTATATCATGGGAGTATGGAACAAAATCTGGCCACACGTCACTGATTATATAATGGGAGTAGGGAACACAATCCGGCCAAATGTCACGGATTATATCATGGGAGTATGGAACAAAATCTGGCCACACGTCACGGATTATATAATTGGAGTCGGGTACACAATCCGGTCAGACGTCACTGATTATATAATGGGAGTAGGGAACACAATCCGGACACACGTCACTGATTATATAATGGGATTAGGGAACACAATCCGGCCACACGTCACTGATTATATAATCGGAGTAGGGAACACAATCCGGGCACACGTCACTGATTATATAATGAGAGTAGGGAACACAATCCGGCCATACTTCACTGATTATATAATGGGAGTAGGGAACACAATCCTGCCACATGTCACTGATTATATAATGGGAGTATGGAACACAATCCCGCCACATTCACGGATTATATAATGGGAGTAGGGAACACAATCCGGCCACACGTCAATGATGATATAATGGGAGTAGGGAACACAATCCGGCCACACGTCACTGATTATATAATGGGAGTAGAGGACACAATCCGGCCACACGTCACTGATTATATAATGGGCGTAGGGAACACAATCCTGCCACATGTCACTGATTCTATCATGGGAGTAGGGAACACAATCCGGCCAGACGTCACTGATTATATAATGGGAGTAGGGAACACAATCCAGTCTAACGTCACTGATTATATAATGGGAGTAGGGAACACAATCCGGTCACACGTCACTGAGTATATAATGGGAGTAGGGAACACAATCCGGCCACACGTCATCGATTATATAATGGGAGTAGGGAACTCAATGTGGCCACACGTCATCGATTATATAATGGGAGTAGGGAACACAATCCGGTCACACGTCACTGATTATATAATGGGAGTAGGGAACACAATCCGGCCTAACGTCACTGATTATATAATGGGAGTAGGGAACATAATCCGGTCACACGTCACAGATTATATAATGGGAGTAGGGAACACAATCCAGCCTAACGTCACTGATTATATAATGGGAGTAGGGAACACAATCCAGCCTAACGTCACTGATTATATAATGGGAGTAGGGAACACAATCCGGCCACACGTCACAGATTATATAATGGGAGTAGGGAACACAATCCAGCCTAACGTCACTGATTATATAATGGGAGTAGGGAACACAATCCAGCCTAACGTCACTGATTATATAATGGGAGTAGGGAACACAATCTTGCCACACGTCACTGATTATATAATGGCAGTAGCAAACACAATCCGGCCACATGTCACTGATTATATAATGGGAGTAGGGAACACAATCCAGCCTAACGTCACTGATTATATAATGGGAGTAGGGAACACAATCTTGCCACACGTCACTGATTATATAATGGCAGTAGGGAACACAATCCGGCCAAACGTCACTGATTATATAATGGGAGTAGGGAACACAATCCGGTCACACGTCACTGATTATATAATGGGAGTCCACGTCACAGATTATATAATGGGAGTAGGGAACACAATCCAGCCTAACGTCACTGATTATATAATGGGAGTAGGGAACACAATCCAGTCTAACGTCACTGATTATATAATGGGAGTAGGGAACACAATCCAGCCTAACGTCACTGATTATATAATGGGAGTAGGGAACACAATCCAGCCTAATGTCACTGATTATATAAGGGGAGTAGGGAACACAATCCAGCCTAACGTCACTGATTATGTAATGGGAGTCGGGTACACAATCCGGCCACACGTCACTGATTATATAATGGTAGAAGGTAACACAATCCGGCCACACGTCACGGATTATAGAATGGGAGTAGGGAACAGAATCCGGCCACACGTCACTGATTATATAATGGGAGTATGGAATAAAATCTGGCCACACGTCACGGATTATATAATTGGAGTCGGGAACACAATCCGGTCATACGTCACTGGTTATATAATGGGGGTAGGGAACACAATCCGGACACACGTCACTGATTATATAATGGGATTAGGGAACACAATCCGGCCACACGTCACTGATTATATAATCGGAGTAGGGAACACAATCCGGTCACACGTCACGGATTCTATAATGGGAGTAGGGAACACAATCCGGCCACACGTCACTGATGATATAATGGGAGTAGGGAACACAATCCGGCCACACGTCACTGATTATATAATGGTAGTAGGGAACACAATCCGGCCACACGTCTCGGATTATATAATGGGAGTAGGGAACACAATCCGGCCACACGTCACTGATTATATAATGGGCGTAGGGAACACAATCCGGCCACATGTCACTGATTATATAATGGGAGTAGGGAACACAATCCCGCCACACGTCACGGATTATAAAATGGGAGTCGGGAACACAATCCGGCCACATTCACGGATTATATAATGGGAGTAGGGAACACAATCCTGCCACACGTCACTGATTATATAATGGGAGTAGGGAACACAATCCGGCCACATGTCACTGATTATATAATGGGTGTAGGGAACACAATCCGGCCACACGTCACTGATTATATAATGGGAGTAGGGAACAGAATCCGGCCACACGTCACTGATTATATAATGGGAGTAGGGAACACAATCCGGCCATACTTCACTGATTATATAATGGGAGTAGGGAACACAATCCTGCCACACGTCACTGATTATATAATGGGTGTAGGGAACACAATCCGGCCACACGTCACTGATTATATTATGGGAGTAGGGAACACAATCCGGCCACACGTCACGGATTATATCATGGGAGTATGGAACAAAATCTGGCCACACGTCACTGATTATATAATGGGAGTAGGGAACACAATCCGGCCAAATGTCACGGATTATATCATGGGAGTATGGAACAAAATCTGGCCACACGTCACGGATTATATAATTGGAGTCGGGTACACAATCCGGTCAGACGTCACTGATTATATAATGGGAGTAGGGAACACAATCCGGACACACGTCACTGATTATATAATGGGATTAGGGAACACAATCCGGCCACACGTCACTGATTATATAATCGGAGTAGGGAACACAATCCGGGCACACGTCACTGATTATATAATGAGAGTAGGGAACACAATCCGGCCATACTTCACTGATTATATAATGGGAGTAGGGAACACAATCCTGCCACATGTCACTGATTATATAATGGGAGTATGGAACACAATCCCGCCACATTCACGGATTATATAATGGGAGTAGGGAACACAATCCGGCCACAAGTCAATGATGATATAATGGGAGTAGGGAACACAATCCGGCCACACGTCACTGATTATATAATGGGAGTAGAGGACACAATCCGGCCACACGTCACTGATTATATAATGGGCGTAGGGAACACAATCCTGCCACATGTCACTGATTCTATCATGGGAGTAGGGAACACAATCCGGCCAGACGTCACTGATTATATAATGGGAGTAGGGAACACAATCCAGTCTAACGTCACTGATTATATAATGGGAGTAGGGAACACAATCCGGTCACACGTCACTGAGTATATAATGGGAGTAGGGAACACAATCCGGCCACACGTCATCGATTATATAATGGGAGTAGGGAACTCAATGTGGCCACACGTCATCGATTATATAATGGGAGTAGGGAACACAATCCGGTCACACGTCACTGATTATATAATGGGAGTAGGGAACACAATCCGGCCTAACGTCACTGATTATATAATGGGAGTAGGGAACACAATCCGGTCACACGTCACTGATTATATAATGGGAGTAGGGAACACAATCCGGCCTAACGTCACTGATTATATAATGGGAGTAGGGAACACAATCCGGTCACACGTCACAGATTATATAATGGGAGTAGGGAACACAATCCAGCCTAACGTCACTGATTATATAATGGGAGTAGGGAACACAATCCAGCCTAACGTCACTGATTATATAATGGGAGTAGGGAACACAATCCGGCCACACGTCACAGATTATATAATGGGAGTAGGGAACACAATCCAGCCTAACGTCACTGATTATATAATGGGAGTAGGGAACACAATCCAGCCTAACGTCACTGATTATATAATGGGAGTAGGGAACACAATCTTGCCACACGTCACTGATTATATAATGGCAGTAGCAAACACAATCCGGCCACATGTCACTGATTATATAATGGGAGTAGGGAACACAATCCAGCCTAACGTCACTGATTATATAATGGGAGTAGGGAACACAATCTTGCCACACGTCACTGATTATATAATGGCAGTAGGGAACACAATCCGGCCACACGTCACTGATTATATAATGGGAGTAGGGAACACAATCCGGTCACACGTCACTGATTATATAATGGGAGTCCACGTCACAGATTATATAATGGGAGTAGGGAACACAATCCAGCCTAACGTCACTGATTATATAATGGGAGTAGGGAACACAATCCAGTCTAACGTCACTGATTATATAATGGGAGTAGGGAACACAATCCAGCCTAACGTCACTGATTATATAATGGGAGTAGGGAACACAATCCAGCCTAATGTCACTGATTATATAAGGGGAGTAGGGAACACAATCCAGCCTAACGTCACTGATTATGTAATGGGAGTCGGGTACACAATCCGGCCACACGTCACTGATTATATAATGGTAGAAGGTAACACAATCCGGCCACACGTCACGGATTATAGAATGGGAGTAGGGAACAGAATCCGGCCACACGTCACTGATTATATAATGGGAGTATGGAATAAAATCTGGCCACACGTCACGGATTATATAATTGGAGTCGGGAACACAATCCGGTCATACGTCACTGGTTATATAATGGGGGTAGGGAACACAATCCGGACACACGTCACTGATTATATAATGGGATTAGGGAACACAATCCGGCCACACGTCACTGATTATATAATCGGAGTAGGGAACACAATCCGGTCACACGTCACGGATTCTATAATGGGAGTAGGGAACACAATCCGGCCACACGTCACTGATGATATAATGGGAGTAGGGAACACAATCCGGCCACACGTCACTGATTATATAATGGTAGTAGGGAACACAATCCGGCCACACGTCTCGGATTATATAATGGGAGTAGGGAACACAATCCGGCCACACGTCACTGATTATATAATGGGCGTAGGGAACACAATCCGGCCACATGTCACTGATTATATAATGGGAGTAGGGAACACAATCCCGCCACACGTCACGGATTATAAAATGGGAGTCGGGAACACAATCCGGCCACATTCACGGATTATATAATGGGAGTAGGGAACACAATCCTGCCACACGTCACTGATTATATAATGGGAGTAGGGAACACAATCCGGCCACATGTCACTGATTATATAATGGGTGTAGGGAACACAATCCGGCCACACGTCACTGATTATATAATGGGAGTAGGGAACAGAATCCGGCCACACGTCACTGATTATATAATGGGAGTAGGGAACACAATCCGGCCATACTTCACTGATTATATAATGGGAGTAGGGAACACAATCCTGCCACACGTCACTGATTATATAATGGGTGTAGGGAACACAATCCGGCCACACGTCACTGATTATATTATGGGAGTAGGGAACACAATCCGGCCACACGTCACGGATTATATCATGGGAGTATGGAACAAAATCTGGCCACACGTCACTGATTATATAATGGGAGTAGGGAACACAATCCGGCCAAATGTCACGGATTATATCATGGGAGTATGGAACAAAATCTGGCCACACGTCACGGATTATATAATTGGAGTCGGGTACACAATCCGGTCAGACGTCACTGATTATATAATGGGAGTAGGGAACACAATCCGGACACACGTCACTGATTATATAATGGGATTAGGGAACACAATCCGGCCACACGTCACTGATTATATAATCGGAGTAGGGAACACAATCCGGGCACACGTCACTGATTATATAATGAGAGTAGGGAACACAATCCGGCCACACGTTACTGATTATATAATGGGAGTAGGGAACACAATCTGGCCACACGTCACAGATTATATAATGGGAGTAGGGAACACAATCCAGCCTAACGTCACTGATTATATAATGGGAGTAGGGAACACAATCCAGCCTAATGTCACTGATTATATAAGGGGAGTAGGGAACACAATCCAGCCTAACGTCACTGATTATGTAATGGGAGTCGGGAACACAATCCGGCCACACGTCACTGATTATATAATGGTAGAAGGTAACACAATCCGGCCACACGTCACGGATTATAGAATGGGAGTAGGGAACAGAATCCGGCCACACGTCACTGATTATATAATGGGAGTATGGAATAAAATCTGGCCACACGTCACGGATTATATAATGGGAGTCGGGAACACAATCCGGTCATACGTCACTGGTTATATAATGGGGGTAGGGAACACAATCCGGACACACGTCACTGATTATATAATGGGATTAGGGAACACAATCCGGCCACACGTCACTGATTATATAATCGGAGTAGGGAACACAATCCGGCCACACGTCACTGATTATATAATGGTAGAAGGTAACACAATCCGGCCACATTCACGGATTATATAATGGGAGTAGGGAACACAATCCTGCCACACGTCACTGATTATATAATGGGAGTAGGGAACACAATCCGGCCACATGTCACTGATTATATAATGGGTGTAGGGAACACAATCCGGCCACACGTCACTGATTATATAATGGGAGTAGGGAACAGAATCCGGCCACACGTCACTGATTATATAATGGGAGTAGGGAACACAATCCGGCCATACTTCACTGATTATATAATGGGAGTAGGGAACACAATCCTGCCACACGTCACTGATTATATAATGGGTGTAGGGAACACAATCCGGCCACACGTCACTGATTATATTATGGGAGTAGGGAACACAATCCGGCCACACGTCACGGATTATATCATGGGAGTATGGAACAAAATCTGGCCACACGTCACTGATTATATAATGGGAGTAGGGAACACAATCCGGCCAAATGTCACGGATTATATCATGGGAGTATGGAACAAAATCTGGCCACACGTCACGGATTATATAATTGGAGTCGGGTACACAATCCGGTCAGACGTCACTGATTATATAATGGAAGTAGGGAACACAATCCGGACACACGTCACTGATTATATAATGGGATTAGGGAACACAATCCGGCCACACGTCACTGATTATATAATCGGAGTAGGGAACACAATCCGGGCACACGTCACTGATTATATAATGAGAGTAGGGAACACAATCCGGCCACACGTTACTGATTATATAATGGGAGTAGGGAACACAATCTGGCCACACGTCACAGATAATATAATGGGAGTAGGGAACACAATCCAGCCTAACGTCACTGATTATATAATGGGAGTAGGGAACACAATCCAGCCTAATGTCACTGATTATATAAGGGGAGTAGGGAACACAATCCAGCCTAACGTCACTGATTATGTAATGGGAGTCGGGAACACAATCCGGCCACACGTCACTGATTATATAATGGTAGAAGGTAACACAATCCGGCCACAAGTCACGGATTATAGAATGGGAGTAGGGAACAGAATCCGGCCACACGTCACTGATTATATAATGGGAGTATGGAATAAAATCTGGCCACACGTCACGGATTATATAATGGGAGTCGGGAACACAATCCGGTCATACGTCACTGGTTATATAATGGGGGTAGGGAACACAATCCGGACACACGTCACTGATTATATAATGGGAGTAGGGAACACAATCCGGCCACACGTCACAGATTATATAATGGGAGTAGGGAACACAATCCAGCCTAACGTCACTGATTATATAATGGGAGTAGGGAACACAATCCAGCCTAACGTAACTGATTATATAATGGGAGTAGGGAACACAATCTTGCCACACGTCACTGATTATATAATGGCAGTAGCAAACACAATCCGGCCACATGTCACTGATTATATAATGGGAGTAGGGAACACAATCCAGCCTAACGTCACTGATTATATAATGGGAGTAGGGAACACAATCTTGCCACACGTCACTGATTATATAATGGCAGTAGGGAACACAATCCGGCCACACGTCACTGATTATATAATGGGAGTAGGGAACACAATCCGGTCACACGTCACTGAGTATATAATGGGAGTAGGGAACACAATCCGGCCACACGTCATCGATTATATAATGGGAGTAGGGAACTCAATGTGGCCACACGTCATCGATTATATAATGGGAGTAGGGAACACAATCCGGTCACACGTCACTGATTATATAATGGGAGTAGGGAACACAATCCGGCCTAACGTCACTGATTATATAATGGGAGTAGGGAACACAATCCGGTCACACGTCACTGATTATATAATGGGAGTAGGGAACACAATCCGGCCTAACGTCACTGATTATATAATGGGAGTAGGGAACACAATCCGGTCACACGTCACAGATTATATAATGGGAGTAGGGAACACAATCCAGCCTAACGTCACTGATTATATAATGGGAGTAGGGAACACAATCCAGCCTAACGTCACTGATTATATAATGGGAGTAGGGAACAGAATCCGGCCACACGTCACTGATTATATAATGGGAGTAGGGAACACAATCCGGCCATACTTCACTGATTATATAATGGGAGTAGGGAACACAATCCTGCCACACGTCACTGATTATATAATGGGTGTAGGGAACACAATCCGGCCACACGTCACTGATTATATTATGGGAGTAGGGAACACAATCCGGCCACACGTCACGGATTATATCATGGGAGTATGGAACAAAATCTGGCCACACGTCACTGATTATATAATGGGAGTAGGGAACACAATCCGGCCAAATGTCACGGATTATATCATGGGAGTATGGAACAAAATCTGGCCACACGTCACGGATTATATAATTGGAGTCGGGTACACAATCCGGTCAGACGTCACTGATTATATAATGGGAGTAGGGAACACAATCCGGACACACGTCACTGATTATATAATGGGATTAGGGAACACAATCCGGCCACACGTCACTGATTATATAATCGGAGTAGGGAACACAATCCGGGCACACGTCACTGATTATATAATGAGAGTAGGGAACACAATCCGGCCATACTTCACTGATTATATAATGGGAGTAGGGAACACAATCCTGCCACATGTCACTGATTATATAATGGGAGTATGGAACACAATCCCGCCACATTCACGGATTATATAATGGGAGTAGGGAACACAATCCGGCCACAAGTCAATGATGATATAATGGGAGTAGGGAACACAATCCGGCCACACGTCACTGATTATATAATGGGAGTAGAGGACACAATCCGGCCACACGTCACTGATTATATAATGGGCGTAGGGAACACAATCCTGCCACATGTCACTGATTCTATCATGGGAGTAGGGAACACAATCCGGCCAGACGTCACTGATTATATAATGGGAGTAGGGAACACAATCCAGTCTAACGTCACTGATTATATAATGGGAGTAGGGAACACAATCCGGTCACACGTCACTGAGTATATAATGGGAGTAGGGAACACAATCCGGCCACACGTCATCGATTATATAATGGGAGTAGGGAACTCAATGTGGCCACACGTCATCGATTATATAATGGGAGTAGGGAACACAATCCGGTCACACGTCACTGATTATATAATGGGAGTAGGGAACACAATCCGGCCTAACGTCACTGATTATATAATGGGAGTAGGGAACACAATCCGGTCACACGTCACTGATTATATAATGGGAGTAGGGA
This sequence comes from Hemitrygon akajei, assembly GCF_048418815.1. Classification (NCBI taxonomy): domain Eukaryota; kingdom Metazoa; phylum Chordata; class Chondrichthyes; order Myliobatiformes; family Dasyatidae; genus Hemitrygon; species Hemitrygon akajei. The sequence continues at coordinate 1,167,281 of NC_133132.1, read as the reverse complement.
ACACAATCCGGCCTAACGTCACTGATTATATAATGGGAGTAGGGAACACAATCCGGTCACACGTCACAGATTATATAATGGGAGTAGGGAACACAATCCAGCCTAACGTCACTGATTATATAATGGGAGTAGGGAACACAATCCAGCCTAACGTCACTGATTATATAATGGGAGTAGGGAACACAATCCGGCCACACGTCACAGATTATATAATGGGAGTAGGGAACACAATCCAGCCTAACGTCACTGATTATATAATGGGAGTAGGGAACACAATCCAGCCTAACGTCACTGATTATATAATGGGAGTAGGGAACACAATCTTGCCACACGTCACTGATTATATAATGGCAGTAGCAAACACAATCCGGCCACATGTCACTGATTATATAATGGGAGTAGGGAACACAATCCAGCCTAACGTCACTGATTATATAATGGGAGTAGGGAACACAATCTTGCCACACGTCACTGATTATATAATGGCAGTAGGGAACACAATCCGGCCACACGTCACTGATTATATAATGGGAGTAGGGAACACAATCCGGTCACACGTCACTGATTATATAATGGGAGTCCACGTCACAGATTATATAATGGGAGTAGGGAACACAATCCAGCCTAACGTCACTGATTATATAATGGGAGTAGGGAACACAATCCAGTCTAACGTCACTGATTATATAATGGGAGTAGGGAACACAATCCAGCCTAACGTCACTGATTATATAATGGGAGTAGGGAACACAATCCAGCCTAATGTCACTGATTATATAAGGGGAGTAGGGAACACAATCCAGCCTAACGTCACTGATTATGTAATGGGAGTCGGGTACACAATCCGGCCACACGTCACTGATTATATAATGGTAGAAGGTAACACAATCCGGCCACACGTCACGGATTATAGAATGGGAGTAGGGAACAGAATCCGGCCACACGTCACTGATTATATAATGGGAGTATGGAATAAAATCTGGCCACACGTCACGGATTATATAATTGGAGTCGGGAACACAATCCGGTCATACGTCACTGGTTATATAATGGGGGTAGGGAACACAATCCGGACACACGTCACTGATTATATAATGGGATTAGGGAACACAATCCGGCCACACGTCACTGATTATATAATCGGAGTAGGGAACACAATCCGGTCACACGTCACGGATTCTATAATGGGAGTAGGGAACACAATCCGGCCACACGTCACTGATGATATAATGGGAGTAGGGAACACAATCCGGCCACACGTCACTGATTATATAATGGTAGTAGGGAACACAATCCGGCCACACGTCTCGGATTATATAATGGGAGTAGGGAACACAATCCGGCCACACGTCACTGATTATATAATGGGCGTAGGGAACACAATCCGGCCACATGTCACTGATTATATAATGGGAGTAGGGAACACAATCCCGCCACACGTCACGGATTATAAAATGGGAGTCGGGAACACAATCCGGCCACATTCACGGATTATATAATGGGAGTAGGGAACACAATCCTGCCACACGTCACTGATTATATAATGGGAGTAGGGAACACAATCCGGCCACATGTCACTGATTATATAATGGGTGTAGGGAACACAATCCGGCCACACGTCACTGATTATATAATGGGAGTAGGGAACAGAATCCGGCCACACGTCACTGATTATATAATGGGAGTAGGGAACACAATCCGGCCATACTTCACTGATTATATAATGGGAGTAGGGAACACAATCCTGCCACACGTCACTGATTATATAATGGGTGTAGGGAACACAATCCGGCCACACGTCACTGATTATATTATGGGAGTAGGGAACACAATCCGGCCACACGTCACGGATTATATCATGGGAGTATGGAACAAAATCTGGCCACACGTCACTGATTATATAATGGGAGTAGGGAACACAATCCGGCCAAATGTCACGGATTATATCATGGGAGTATGGAACAAAATCTGGCCACACGTCACTGATTATATAATGGGAGTAGGGAACACAATCCAGTCTAACGTCACTGATTATATAATGGGAGTAGGGAACACAATCCGGTCACACGTCACTGAGTATATAATGGGAGTAGGGAACACAATCCGGCCACACGTCATCGATTATATAATGGGAGTAGGGAACTCAATGTGGCCACACGTCATCGATTATATAATGGGAGTAGGGAACACAATCCGGTCACACGTCACTGATTATATAATGGGAGTAGGGAACACAATCCGGCCTAACGTCACTGATTATATAATGGGAGTAGGGAACACAATCCGGTCACACGTCACTGATTATATAATGGGAGTAGGGAACACAATCCGGCCTAACGTCACTGATTATATAATGGGAGTAGGGAACACAATCCGGTCACACGTCACAGATTATATAATGGGAGTAGGGAACACAATCCAGCCTAACGTCACTGATTATATAATGGGAGTAGGGAACACAATCCAGCCTAACGTCACTGATTATATAATGGGAGTAGGGAACACAATCCGGCCACACGTCACAGATTATATAATGGGAGTAGGGAACACAATCCAGCCTAACGTCACTGATTATATAATGGGAGTAGGGAACACAATCCAGCCTAACGTCACTGATTATATAATGGGAGTAGGGAACACAATCTTGCCACACGTCACTGATTATATAATGGCAGTAGCAAACACAATCCGGCCACATGTCACTGATTATATAATGGGAGTAGGGAACACAATCCAGCCTAACGTCACTGATTATATAATGGGAGTAGGGAACACAATCTTGCCACACGTCACTGATTATATAATGGCAGTAGGGAACACAATCCGGCCACACGTCACTGATTATATAATGGGAGTAGGGAACACAATCCGGTCACACGTCACTGATTATATAATGGGAGTCCACGTCACAGATTATATAATGGGAGTAGGGAACACAATCCAGCCTAACGTCACTGATTATATAATGGGAGTAGGGAACACAATCCAGTCTAACGTCACTGATTATATAATGGGAGTAGGGAACACAATCCAGCCTAACGTCACTGATTATATAATGGGAGTAGGGAACACAATCCAGCCTAATGTCACTGATTATATAAGGGGAGTAGGGAACACAATCCAGCCTAACGTCACTGATTATGTAATGGGAGTCGGGTACACAATCCGGCCACACGTCACTGATTATATAATGGTAGAAGGTAACACAATCCGGCCACACGTCACGGATTATAGAATGGGAGTAGGGAACAGAATCCGGCCACACGTCACTGATTATATAATGGGAGTATGGAATAAAATCTGGCCACACGTCACGGATTATATAATTGGAGTCGGGAACACAATCCGGTCATACGTCACTGGTTATATAATGGGGGTAGGGAACACAATCCGGACACACGTCACTGATTATATAATGGGATTAGGGAACACAATCCGGCCACACGTCACTGATTATATAATCGGAGTAGGGAACACAATCCGGTCACACGTCACGGATTCTATAATGGGAGTAGGGAACACAATCCGGCCACACGTCACTGATGATATAATGGGAGTAGGGAACACAATCCGGCCACACGTCACTGATTATATAATGGTAGTAGGGAACACAATCCGGCCACACGTCTCGGATTATATAATGGGAGTAGGGAACACAATCCGGCCACACGTCACTGATTATATAATGGGCGTAGGGAACACAATCCGGCCACATGTCACTGATTATATAATGGGAGTAGGGAACACAATCCCGCCACACGTCACGGATTATAAAATGGGAGTCGGGAACACAATCCGGCCACATTCACGGATTATATAATGGGAGTAGGGAACACAATCCTGCCACACGTCACTGATTATATAATGGGAGTAGGGAACACAATCCGGCCACATGTCACTGATTATATAATGGGTGTAGGGAACACAATCCGGCCACACGTCACTGATTATATAATGGGAGTAGGGAACAGAATCCGGCCACACGTCACTGATTATATAATGGGAGTAGGGAACACAATCCGGCCATACTTCACTGATTATATAATGGGAGTAGGGAACACAATCCTGCCACACGTCACTGATTATATAATGGGTGTAGGGAACACAATCCGGCCACACGTCACTGATTATATTATGGGAGTAGGGAACACAATCCGGCCACACGTCACGGATTATATCATGGGAGTATGGAACAAAATCTGGCCACACGTCACTGATTATATAATGGGAGTAGGGAACACAATCCGGCCAAATGTCACGGATTATATCATGGGAGTATGGAACAAAATCTGGCCACACGTCACGGATTATATAATTGGAGTCGGGTACACAATCCGGTCAGACGTCACTGATTATATAATGGGAGTAGGGAACACAATCCGGACACACGTCACTGATTATATAATGGGATTAGGGAACACAATCCGGCCACACGTCACTGATTATATAATCGGAGTAGGGAACACAATCCGGGCACACGTCACTGATTATATAATGAGAGTAGGGAACACAATCCGGCCACACGTTACTGATTATATAATGGGAGTAGGGAACACAATCTGGCCACACGTCACAGATTATATAATGGGAGTAGGGAACACAATCCAGCCTAACGTCACTGATTATATAATGGGAGTAGGGAACACAATCCAGCCTAATGTCACTGATTATATAAGGGGAGTAGGGAACACAATCCAGCCTAACGTCACTGATTATGTAATGGGAGTCGGGAACACAATCCGGCCACACGTCACTGATTATATAATGGTAGAAGGTAACACAATCCGGCCACACGTCACGGATTATAGAATGGGAGTAGGGAACAGAATCCGGCCACACGTCACTGATTATATAATGGGAGTATGGAATAAAATCTGGCCACACGTCACGGATTATATAATGGGAGTCGGGAACACAATCCGGTCATACGTCACTGGTTATATAATGGGGGTAGGGAACACAATCCGGACACACGTCACTGATTATATAATGGGATTAGGGAACACAATCCGGCCACACGTCACTGATTATATAATCGGAGTAGGGAACACAATCCGGCCACACGTCACTGATTATATAATGGTAGAAGGTAACACAATCCGGCCACATTCACGGATTATATAATGGGAGTAGGGAACACAATCCTGCCACACGTCACTGATTATATAATGGGAGTAGGGAACACAATCCGGCCACATGTCACTGATTATATAATGGGTGTAGGGAACACAATCCGGCCACACGTCACTGATTATATAATGGGAGTAGGGAACAGAATCCGGCCACACGTCACTGATTATATAATGGGAGTAGGGAACACAATCCGGCCATACTTCACTGATTATATAATGGGAGTAGGGAACACAATCCTGCCACACGTCACTGATTATATAATGGGTGTAGGGAACACAATCCGGCCACACGTCACTGATTATATTATGGGAGTAGGGAACACAATCCGGCCACACGTCACGGATTATATCATGGGAGTATGGAACAAAATCTGGCCACACGTCACTGATTATATAATGGGAGTAGGGAACACAATCCGGCCAAATGTCACGGATTATATCATGGGAGTATGGAACAAAATCTGGCCACACGTCACGGATTATATAATTGGAGTCGGGTACACAATCCGGTCAGACGTCACTGATTATATAATGGAAGTAGGGAACACAATCCGGACACACGTCACTGATTATATAATGGGATTAGGGAACACAATCCGGCCACACGTCACTGATTATATAATCGGAGTAGGGAACACAATCCGGGCACACGTCACTGATTATATAATGAGAGTAGGGAACACAATCCGGCCACACGTTACTGATTATATAATGGGAGTAGGGAACACAATCTGGCCACACGTCACAGATAATATAATGGGAGTAGGGAACACAATCCAGCCTAACGTCACTGATTATATAATGGGAGTAGGGAACACAATCCAGCCTAATGTCACTGATTATATAAGGGGAGTAGGGAACACAATCCAGCCTAACGTCACTGATTATGTAATGGGAGTCGGGAACACAATCCGGCCACACGTCACTGATTATATAATGGTAGAAGGTAACACAATCCGGCCACAAGTCACGGATTATAGAATGGGAGTAGGGAACAGAATCCGGCCACACGTCACTGATTATATAATGGGAGTATGGAATAAAATCTGGCCACACGTCACGGATTATATAATGGGAGTCGGGAACACAATCCGGTCATACGTCACTGGTTATATAATGGGGGTAGGGAACACAATCCGGACACACGTCACTGATTATATAATGGGAGTAGGGAACACAATCCGGCCACACGTCACAGATTATATAATGGGAGTAGGGAACACAATCCAGCCTAACGTCACTGATTATATAATGGGAGTAGGGAACACAATCCAGCCTAACGTAACTGATTATATAATGGGAGTAGGGAACACAATCTTGCCACACGTCACTGATTATATAATGGCAGTAGCAAACACAATCCGGCCACATGTCACTGATTATATAATGGGAGTAGGGAACACAATCCAGCCTAACGTCACTGATTATATAATGGGAGTAGGGAACACAATCTTGCCACACGTCACTGATTATATAATGGCAGTAGGGAACACAATCCGGCCACACGTCACTGATTATATAATGGGAGTAGGGAACACAATCCGGTCACACGTCACTGAGTATATAATGGGAGTAGGGAACACAATCCGGCCACACGTCATCGATTATATAATGGGAGTAGGGAACTCAATGTGGCCACACGTCATCGATTATATAATGGGAGTAGGGAACACAATCCGGTCACACGTCACTGATTATATAATGGGAGTAGGGAACACAATCCGGCCTAACGTCACTGATTATATAATGGGAGTAGGGAACACAATCCGGTCACACGTCACTGATTATATAATGGGAGTAGGGAACACAATCCGGCCTAACGTCACTGATTATATAATGGGAGTAGGGAACACAATCCGGTCACACGTCACAGATTATATAATGGGAGTAGGGAACACAATCCAGCCTAACGTCACTGATTATATAATGGGAGTAGGGAACACAATCCAGCCTAACGTCACTGATTATATAATGGGAGTAGGGAACACAATCCGGCCACACGTCACAGATTATATAATGGGAGTAGGGAACACAATCCAGCCTAACGTCACTGATTATATAATGGGAGTAGGGAACACAATCCAGCCTAACGTCACTGATTATATAATGGGAGTAGGGAACACAATCTTGCCACACGTCACTGATTATATAATGGCAGTAGCAAACACAATCCGGCCACATGTCACTGATTATATAATGGGAGTAGGGAACACAATCCAGCCTAACGTCACTGATTATATAATGGGAGTAGGGAACACAATCTTGCCACACGTCACTGATTATATAATGGCAGTAGGGAACACAATCCGGCCACACGTCACTGATTATATAATGGGAGTAGGGAACACAATCCGGTCACACGTCACTGATTATATAATGGGAGTCCACGTCACAGATTATATAATGGGAGTAGGGAACACAATCCAGCCTAACGTCACTGATTATATAATGGGAGTAGGGAACACAATCCAGTCTAACGTCACTGATTATATAATGGGAGTAGGGAACACAATCCAGCCTAACGTCACTGATTATATAATGGGAGTAGGGAACACAATCCAGCCTAATGTCACTGATTATATAAGGGGAGTAGGGAACACAATCCAGCCTAACGTCACTGATTATGTAATGGGAGTCGGGTACACAATCCGGCCACACGTCACTGATTATATAATGGTAGAAGGTAACACAATCCGGCCACACGTCACGGATTATAGAATGGGAGTAGGGAACAGAATCCGGCCACACGTCACTGATTATATAATGGGAGTATGGAATAAAATCTGGCCACACGTCACGGATTATATAATTGGAGTCGGGAACACAATCCGGTCATACGTCACTGGTTATATAATGGGGGTAGGGAACACAATCCGGACACACGTCACTGATTATATAATGGGATTAGGGAACACAATCCGGCCACACGTCACTGATTATATAATCGGAGTAGGGAACACAATCCGGTCACACGTCACGGATTCTATAATGGGAGTAGGGAACACAATCCGGCCACACGTCACTGATGATATAATGGGAGTAGGGAACACAATCCGGCCACACGTCACTGATTATATAATGGTAGTAGGGAACACAATCCGGCCACACGTCTCGGATTATATCATGGGAGTAGGGAACACAATCTGGCCACACGTCACTGATTATATAATGGGCGTAGGGAACACAATCCGGCCACATGTCACTGATTATATAATGGGAGTAGGGAACACAATCCCGCCACACGTCACGGATTATAAAATGGGAGTCGGGAACACAATCCGGCCACATTCACGGATTATATAATGGGAGTAGGGAACACAATCCTGCCACACGTCACTGATTATATAATGGGAGTAGGGAACACAATCCGGCCACATGTCACTGATTATATAATGGGTGTAGGGAACACAATCCGGCCACACGTCACTGATTATATAATGGGAGTAGGGAACAGAATCCGGCCACACGTCACTGATTATATAATGGGAGTAGGGAACACAATCCGGCCATACTTCACTGATTATATAATGGGAGTAGGGAACACAATCCTGCCACACGTCACTGATTATATAATGGGTGTAGGGAACACAATCCGGCCACACGTCACTGATTATATTATGGGAGTAGGGAACACAATCCGGCCACACGTCACGGATTATATCATGGGAGTATGGAACAAAATCTGGCCACACGTCACTGATTATATAATGGGAGTAGGGAACACAATCCGGCCAAATGTCACGGATTATATCATGGGAGTATGGAACAAAATCTGGCCACACGTCACGGATTATATAATTGGAGTCGGGTACACAATCCGGTCAGACGTCACTGATTATATAATGGGAGTAGGGAACACAATCCGGACACACGTCACTGATTATATAATGGGATTAGGGAACACAATCCGGCCACACGTCACTGATTATATAATCGGAGTAGGGAACACAATCCGGGCACACGTCACTGATTATATAATGAGAGTAGGGAACACAATCCGGCCACACGTTACTGATTATATAATGGGAGTAGGGAACACAATCTGGCCACACGTCACAGAGTATATAATGGGAGTAGGGAACACAATCCAGCCTAACGTCACTGATTATATAATGGGAGTAGGGAACACAATCCAGCCTAATGTCACTGATTATATAAAGGGAGTAGGGAACACAATCCAGCCTAACGTCACTGATTATGTAATGGGAGTCGGGAACACAATCCGGCCACACGTCACTGATTATATAATGGTAGAAGGTAACACAATCCGGCCACACGTCACGGATTATAGAATGGGAGTAGGGAACAGAATCCGGCCACACGTCACTGATTATATAATGGGAGTATGGAATAAAATCTTGCCACACGTCACGGATTATATAATGGGAGTCGGGAACACAATCCGGTCATACGTCACTGGTTATATAATGGGGGTAGGGAACACAATCCGGACACACGTCACTGATTATATAATGGGATTAGGGAACACAATCCGGCCACACGTCACTGATTATATAATCGGAGTAGGGAACACAATCCGGCCACACGTCACTGATTATATAATGGTAGAAGGTAACACAATCCGGCCACATTCACGGATTATATAATGGGAGTAGGGAACACAATCCTGCCACACGTCACTGATTATATAATGGGAGTAGGGAACTAAATCCGGCCACATGTCACTGATTATATAATGGGTGTAGGGAACACAATCCGGCCACACGTCACTGATTATATAATGGGAGTAGGGAACAGAATCCGGCCACACGTCACTGATTATATAATGGGAGTAGGGAACACAATCCGGCCATACTTCACTGATTATATAATGGGAGTAGGGAACACAATCCTGCCACATGTCACTGATTATATAATGGGAGTATGGAACACAATCCCGCCACATTCACGGATTATATAATGGGAGTAGGGAACACAATCCGGCCACACGTCAATGATGATATAATGGGAGTAGGGAACACAATCCGGCCACACGTCACTGATTATATAATGGGAGTAGAGGACACAATCCGGCCACACGTCACTGATTATATAATGGGCGTAGGGAACACAATCCTGCCACATGTCACTGATTCTATCATGGGAGTAGGGAACACAATCCGGCCAGACGTCACTGATTATATAATGGGAGTAGGGAACACAATCCAGTCTAACGTCACTGATTATATAATGGGAGTAGGGAACACAATCCGGTCACACGTCACTGAGTATATAATGGGAGTAGGGAACACAATCCGGCCACACGTCATCGATTATATAATGGGAGTAGGGAACTCAATGTGGCCACACGTCATCGATTATATAATGGGAGTAGGGAACACAATCCGGTCACACGTCACTGATTATATAATGGGAGTAGGGAACACAATCCGGCCTAACGTCACTGATTATATAATGGGAGTAGGGAACACAATCCGGTCACACGTCACTGATTATATAATGGGAGTAGGGAACACAATCCGGCCTAACGTCACTGATTATATAATGGGAGTAGGGAACACAATCCGGTCACACGTCACAGATTATATAATGGGAGTAGGGAACACAATCCAGCCTAACGTCACTGATTATATAATGGGAGTAGGGAACACAATCCAGCCTAACGTCACTGATTATATAATGGGAGTAGGGAACACAATCCGGCCACACGTCACAGATTATATAATGGGAGTAGGGAACACAATCCAGCCTAACGTCACTGATTATATAATGGGAGTAGGGAACACAATCCAGCCTAACGTCACTGATTATATAATGGGAGTAGGGAACACAATCTTGCCACACGTCACTGATTATATAATGGCAGTAGCAAACACAATCCGGCCACATGTCACTGATTATATAATGGGAGTAGGGAACACAATCCAGCCTAACGTCACTGATTATATAATGGGAGTAGGGAACACAATCTTGCCACACGTCACTGATTATATAATGGCAGTAGGGAACACAATCCGGCCAAACGTCACTGATTATATAATGGGAGTAGGGAACACAATCCGGTCACACGTCACTGATTATATAATGGGAGTCCACGTCACAGATTATATAATGGGAGTAGGGAACACAATCCAGCCTAACGTCACTGATTATATAATGGGAGTAGGGAACACAATCCAGTCTAACGTCACTGATTATATAATGGGAGTAGGGAACACAATCCAGCCTAACGTCACTGATTATATAATGGGAGTAGGGAACACAATCCAGCCTAATGTCACTGATTATATAAGGGGAGTAGGGAACACAATCCAGCCTAACGTCACTGATTATGTAATGGGAGTCGGGTACACAATCCGGCCACACGTCACTGATTATATAATGGTAGAAGGTAACACAATCCGGCCACACGTCACGGATTATAGAATGGGAGTAGGGAACAGAATCCGGCCACACGTCACTGATTATATAATGGGAGTATGGAATAAAATCTGGCCACACGTCACGGATTATATAATTGGAGTCGGGAACACAATCCGGTCATACGTCACTGGTTATATAATGGGGGTAGGGAACACAATCCGGACACACGTCACTGATTATATAATGGGATTAGGGAACACAATCCGGCCACACGTCACTGATTATATAATCGGAGTAGGGAACACAATCCGGTCACACGTCACGGATTCTATAATGGGAGTAGGGAACACAATCCGGCCACACGTCACTGATGATATAATGGGAGTAGGGAACACAATCCGGCCACACGTCACTGATTATATAATGGTAGTAGGGAACACAATCCGGCCACACGTCTCGGATTATATAATGGGAGTAGGGAACACAATCCGGCCACACGTCACTGATTATATAATGGGCGTAGGGAACACAATCCGGCCACATGTCACTGATTATATAATGGGAGTAGGGAACACAATCCCGCCACACGTCACGGATTATAAAATGGGAGTCGGGAACACAATCCGGCCACATTCACGGATTATATAATGGGAGTAGGGAACACAATCCTGCCACACGTCACTGATTATATAATGGGAGTAGGGAACACAATCCGGCCACATGTCACTGATTATATAATGGGTGTAGGGAACACAATCCGGCCACACGTCACTGATTATATAATGGGAGTAGGGAACAGAATCCGGCCACACGTCACTGATTATATAATGGGAGTAGGGAACACAATCCGGCCATACTTCACTGATTATATAATGGGAGTAGGGAACACAATCCTGCCACACGTCACTGATTATATAATGGGTGTAGGGAACACAATCCGGCCACACGTCACTGATTATATTATGGGAGTAGGGAACACAATCCGGCCACACGTCACGGATTATATCATGGGAGTATGGAACAAAATCTGGCCACACGTCACTGATTATATAATGGGAGTAGGGAACACAATCCGGCCAAATGTCACGGATTATATCATGGGAGTATGGAACAAAATCTGGCCACACGTCACGGATTATATAATTGGAGTCGGGTACACAATCCGGTCAGACGTCACTGATTATATAATGGGAGTAGGGAACACAATCCGGACACACGTCACTGATTATATAATGGGATTAGGGAACACAATCCGGCCACACGTCACTGATTATATAATCGGAGTAGGGAACACAATCCGGGCACACGTCACTGATTATATAATGAGAGTAGGGAACACAATCCGGCCATACTTCACTGATTATATAATGGGAGTAGGGAACACAATCCTGCCACATGTCACTGATTATATAATGGGAGTATGGAACACAATCCCGCCACATTCACGGATTATATAATGGGAGTAGGGAACACAATCCGGCCACACGTCAATGATGATATAATGGGAGTAGGGAACACAATCCGGCCACACGTCACTGATTATATAATGGGAGTAGAGGACACAATCCGGCCACACGTCACTGATTATATAATGGGCGTAGGGAACACAATCCTGCCACATGTCACTGATTCTATCATGGGAGTAGGGAACACAATCCGGCCAGACGTCACTGATTATATAATGGGAGTAGGGAACACAATCCAGTCTAACGTCACTGATTATATAATGGGAGTAGGGAACACAATCCGGTCACACGTCACTGAGTATATAATGGGAGTAGGGAACACAATCCGGCCACACGTCATCGATTATATAATGGGAGTAGGGAACTCAATGTGGCCACACGTCATCGATTATATAATGGGAGTAGGGAACACAATCCGGTCACACGTCACTGATTATATAATGGGAGTAGGGAACACAATCCGGCCTAACGTCACTGATTATATAATGGGAGTAGGGAACACAATCCGGTCACACGTCACAGATTATATAATGGGAGTAGGGAACACAATCCAGCCTAACGTCACTGATTATATAATGGGAGTAGGGAACACAATCCAGCCTAACGTCACTGATTATATAATGGGAGTAGGGAACACAATCCGGCCACACGTCACAGATTATATAATGGGAGTAGGGAACACAATCCAGCCTAACGTCACTGATTATATAATGGGAGTAGGGAACACAATCCAGCCTAACGTCACTGATTATATAATGGGAGTAGGGAACACAATCTTGCCACACGTCACTGATTATATAATGGCAGTAGCAAACACAATCCGGCCACATGTCACTGATTATATAATGGGAGTAGGGAACACAATCCAGCCTAACGTCACTGATTATATAATGGGAGTAGGGAACACAATCTTGCCACACGTCACTGATTATATAATGGCAGTAGGGAACACAATCCGGCCAAACGTCACTGATTATATAATGGGAGTAGGGAACACAATCCGGTCACACGTCACTGATTATATAATGGGAGTCCACGTCACAGATTATATAATGGGAGTAGGGAACACAATCCAGCCTAACGTCACTGATTATATAATGGGAGTAGGGAACACAATCCAGTCTAACGTCACTGATTATATAATGGGAGTAGGGAACACAATCCAGCCTAACGTCACTGATTATATAATGGGAGTAGGGAACACAATCCAGCCTAATGTCACTGATTATATAAGGGGAGTAGGGAACACAATCCAGCCTAACGTCACTGATTATGTAATGGGAGTCGGGTACACAATCCGGCCACACGTCACTGATTATATAATGGTAGAAGGTAACACAATCCGGCCACACGTCACGGATTATAGAATGGGAGTAGGGAACAGAATCCGGCCACACGTCACTGATTATATAATGGGAGTATGGAATAAAATCTGGCCACACGTCACGGATTATATAATTGGAGTCGGGAACACAATCCGGTCATACGTCACTGGTTATATAATGGGGGTAGGGAACACAATCCGGACACACGTCACTGATTATATAATGGGATTAGGGAACACAATCCGGCCACACGTCACTGATTATATAATCGGAGTAGGGAACACAATCCGGTCACACGTCACGGATTCTATAATGGGAGTAGGGAACACAATCCGGCCACACGTCACTGATGATATAATGGGAGTAGGGAACACAATCCGGCCACACGTCACTGATTATATAATGGTAGTAGGGAACACAATCCGGCCACACGTCTCGGATTATATAATGGGAGTAGGGAACACAATCCGGCCACACGTCACTGATTATATAATGGGCGTAGGGAACACAATCCGGCCACATGTCACTGATTATATAATGGGAGTAGGGAACACAATCCCGCCACACGTCACGGATTATAAAATGGGAGTCGGGAACACAATCCGGCCACATTCACGGATTATATAATGGGAGTAGGGAACACAATCCTGCCACACGTCACTGATTATATAATGGGAGTAGGGAACACAATCCGGCCACATGTCACTGATTATATAATGGGTGTAGGGAACACAATCCGGCCACACGTCACTGATTATATAATGGGAGTAGGGAACAGAATCCGGCCACACGTCACTGATTATATAATGGGAGTAGGGAACACAATCCGGCCATACTTCACTGATTATATAATGGGAGTAGGGAACACAATCCTGCCACACGTCACTGATTATATAATGGGTGTAGGGAACACAATCCGGCCACACGTCACTGATTATATTATGGGAGTAGGGAACACAATCCGGCCACACGTCACGGATTATATCATGGGAGTATGGAACAAAATCTGGCCACACGTCACTGATTATATAATGGGAGTAGGGAACACAATCCGGCCAAATGTCACGGATTATATCATGGGAGTATGGAACAAAATCTGGCCACACGTCACGGATTATATAATTGGAGTCGGGTACACAATCCGGTCAGACGTCACTGATTATATAATGGGAGTAGGGAACACAATCCGGACACACGTCACTGATTATATAATGGGATTAGGGAACACAATCCGGCCACACGTCACTGATTATATAATCGGAGTAGGGAACACAATCCGGGCACACGTCACTGATTATATAATGAGAGTAGGGAACACAATCCGGCCATACTTCACTGATTATATAATGGGAGTAGGGAACACAATCCTGCCACATGTCACTGATTATATAATGGGAGTATGGAACACAATCCCGCCACATTCACGGATTATATAATGGGAGTAGGGAACACAATCCGGCCACAAGTCAATGATGATATAATGGGAGTAGGGAACACAATCCGGCCACACGTCACTGATTATATAATGGGAGTAGAGGACACAATCCGGCCACACGTCACTGATTATATAATGGGCGTAGGGAACACAATCCTGCCACATGTCACTGATTCTATCATGGGAGTAGGGAACACAATCCGGCCAGACGTCACTGATTATATAATGGGAGTAGGGAACACAATCCAGTCTAACGTCACTGATTATATAATGGGAGTAGGGAACACAATCCGGTCACACGTCACTGAGTATATAATGGGAGTAGGGAACACAATCCGGCCACACGTCATCGATTATATAATGGGAGTAGGGAACTCAATGTGGCCACACGTCATCGATTATATAATGGGAGTAGGGAACACAATCCGGTCACACGTCACTGATTATATAATGGGAGTAGGGAACACAATCCGGCCTAACGTCACTGATTATATAATGGGAGTAGGGAACACAATCCGGTCACACGTCACTGATTATATAATGGGAGTAGGGAACACAATCCGGCCTAACGTCACTGATTATATAATGGGAGTAGGGAACACAATCCGGTCACACGTCACAGATTATATAATGGGAGTAGGGAACACAATCCAGCCTAACGTCACTGATTATATAATGGGAGTAGGGAACACAATCCAGCCTAACGTCACTGATTATATAATGGGAGTAGGGAACACAATCCGGCCACACGTCACAGATTATATAATGGGAGTAGGGAACACAATCCAGCCTAACGTCACTGATTATATAATGGGAGTAGGGAACACAATCCAGCCTAACGTCACTGATTATATAATGGGAGTAGGGAACACAATCTTGCCACACGTCACTGATTATATAATGGCAGTAGCAAACACAATCCGGCCACATGTCACTGATTATATAATGGGAGTAGGGAACACAATCCAGCCTAACGTCACTGATTATATAATGGGAGTAGGGAACACAATCTTGCCACACGTCACTGATTATATAATGGCAGTAGGGAACACAATCCGGCCACACGTCACTGATTATATAATGGGAGTAGGGAACACAATCCGGTCACACGTCACTGATTATATAATGGGAGTCCACGTCACAGATTATATAATGGGAGTAGGGAACACAATCCAGCCTAACGTCACTGATTATATAATGGGAGTAGGGAACACAATCCAGTCTAACGTCACTGATTATATAATGGGAGTAGGGAACACAATCCAGCCTAACGTCACTGATTATATAATGGGAGTAGGGAACACAATCCAGCCTAATGTCACTGATTATATAAGGGGAGTAGGGAACACAATCCAGCCTAACGTCACTGATTATGTAATGGGAGTCGGGTACACAATCCGGCCACACGTCACTGATTATATAATGGTTAAAGGTAACACAATCCGGCCACACGTCACGGATTATAGAATGGGAGTAGGGAACAGAATCCGGCCACACGTCACTGATTATATAATGGGAGTATGGAATAAAATCTGGCCACACGTCACGGATTATATAATTGGAGTCGGGAACACAATCCGGTCATACGTCACTGGTTATATAATGGGGGTAGGGAACACAATCCGGACACACGTCACTGATTATATAATGGGATTAGGGAACACAATCCGGCCACACGTCACTGATTATATAATCGGAGTAGGGAACACAATCCGGTCACACGTCACGGATTCTATAATGGGAGTAGGGAACACAATCCGGCCACACGTCACTGATGATATAATGGGAGTAGGGAACACAATCCGGCCACACGTCACTGATTATATAATGGTAGTAGGGAACACAATCCGGCCACACGTCTCGGATTATATAATGGGAGTAGGGAACACAATCCGGCCACACGTCACTGATTATATAATGGGCGTAGGGAACACAATCCGGCCACATGTCACTGATTATATAATGGGAGTAGGGAACACAATCCCGCCACACGTCACGGATTATAAAATGGGAGTCGGGAACACAATCCGGCCACATTCACGGATTATATAATGGGAGTAGGGAACACAATCCTGCCACACGTCACTGATTATATAATGGGAGTAGGGAACACAATCCGGCCACATGTCACTGATTATATAATGGGTGTAGGGAACACAATCCGGCCACACGTCACTGATTATATAATGGGAGTAGGGAACAGAATCCGGCCACACGTCACTGATTATATAATGGGAGTAGGGAACACAATCCGGCCATACTTCACTGATTATATAATGGGAGTAGGGAACACAATCCTGCCACACGTCACTGATTATATAATGGGTGTAGGGAACACAATCCGGCCACACGTCACTGATTATATTATGGGAGTAGGGAACACAATCCGGCCACACGTCACGGATTATATCATGGGAGTATGGAACAAAATCTGGCCACACGTCACTGATTATATAATGGGAGTAGGGAACACAATCCGGCCAAATGTCACGGATTATATCATGGGAGTATGGAACAAAATCTGGCCACACGTCACGGATTATATAATTGGAGTCGGGTACACAATCCGGTCAGACGTCACTGATTATATAATGGGAGTAGGGAACACAATCCGGACACACGTCACTGATTATATAATGGGATTAGGGAACACAATCCGGCCACACGTCACTGATTATATAATCGGAGTAGGGAACACAATCCGGGCACACGTCACTGATTATATAATGAGAGTAGGGAACACAATCCGGCCACACGTTACTGATTATATAATGGGAGTAGGGAACACAATCTGGCCACACGTCACAGATTATATAATGGGAGTAGGGAACACAATCCAGCCTAACGTCACTGATTATATAATGGGAGTAGGGAACACAATCCAGCCTAATGTCACTGATTATATAAGGGGAGTAGGGAACACAATCCAGCCTAACGTCACTGATTATGTAATGGGAGTCGGGAACACAATCCGGCCACACGTCACTGATTATATAATGGTAGAAGGTAACACAATCCGGCCACACGTCACGGATTATAGAATGGGAGTAGGGAACAGAATCCGGCCACACGTCACTGATTATATAATGGGAGTATGGAATAAAATCTGGCCACACGTCACGGATTATATAATGGGAGTCGGGAACACAATCCGGTCATACGTCACTGGTTATATAATGGGGGTAGGGAACACAATCCGGACACACGTCACTGATTATATAATGGGATTAGGGAACACAATCCGGCCACACGTCACTGATTATATAATCGGAGTAGGGAACACAATCCGGCCACACGTCACTGATTATATAATGGTAGAAGGTAACACAATCCGGCCACATTCACGGATTATATAATGGGAGTAGGGAACACAATCCTGCCACACGTCACTGATTATATAATGGGAGTAGGGAACACAATCCGGCCACATGTCACTGATTATATAATGGGTGTAGGGAACACAATCCGGCCACACGTCACTGATTATATAATGGGAGTAGGGAACAGAATCCGGCCACACGTCACTGATTATATAATGGGAGTAGGGAACACAATCCGGCCATACTTCACTGATTATATAATGGGAGTAGGGAACACAATCCTGCCACACGTCACTGATTATATAATGGGTGTAGGGAACACAATCCGGCCACACGTCACTGATTATATTATGGGAGTAGGGAACACAATCCGGCCACACGTCACGGATTATATCATGGGAGTATGGAACAAAATCTGGCCACACGTCACTGATTATATAATGGGAGTAGGGAACACAATCCGGCCAAATGTCACGGATTATATCATGGGAGTATGGAACAAAATCTGGCCACACGTCACGGATTATATAATTGGAGTCGGGTACACAATCCGGTCAGACGTCACTGATTATATAATGGAAGTAGGGAACACAATCCGGACACACGTCACTGATTATATAATGGGATTAGGGAACACAATCCGGCCACACGTCACTGATTATATAATCGGAGTAGGGAACACAATCCGGGCACACGTCACTGATTATATAATGAGAGTAGGGAACACAATCCGGCCACACGTTACTGATTATATAATGGGAGTAGGGAACACAATCTGGCCACACGTCACAGATAATATAATGGGAGTAGGGAACACAATCCAGCCTAACGTCACTGATTATATAATGGGAGTAGGGAACACAATCCAGCCTAATGTCACTGATTATATAAGGGGAGTAGGGAACACAATCCAGCCTAACGTCACTGATTATGTAATGGGAGTCGGGAACACAATCCGGCCACACGTCACTGATTATATAATGGTAGAAGGTAACACAATCCGGCCACAAGTCACGGATTATAGAATGGGAGTAGGGAACAGAATCCGGCCACACGTCACTGATTATATAATGGGAGTATGGAATAAAATCTGGCCACACGTCACGGATTATATAATGGGAGTCGGGAACACAATCCGGTCATACGTCACTGGTTATATAATGGGGGTAGGGAACACAATCCGGACACACGTCACTGATTATATAATGGGATTAGGGAACACAATCCGGCCACACGTCACTGATTATATAATCGGAGTAGGGAACACAATCCGGTCACACGTCACGGATTCTATAATGGGAGTAGAGAACACAATCCGGCCACACGTCACTGATGATATAATGGGAGTAGGGAACACAATCCGGCCACACGTCACTGATTATATAATGGTAGTAGGGAACACAATCCGGCCACACGTCACGGATTATATAATGGGAGTAGGGAACACAATCCGGCCACACGTCACTGATTATATAATGGGCGTAGGTAACACAATCCGGCCACATGTCACTGATTATATAATGGGAGTAGGGAACACAATCCCGCCACATTCACGGATTATATAATGGGAGTAGGGAACACAATCCGGCCACACGTCAATGATGATATAATGGGAGTAGGGAACACAATCCGGCCACACGTCACTGATTATATAATGGGAGTAGAGGACACAATCCGGCCACACGTCACTGATTATATAATGGGCGTAGGGAACACAATCCTGCCACATGTCACTGATTCTATCATGGGAGTAGGGAACACAATCCGGCCAGACGTCACTGATTATATAATGGGAGTAGGGAACACAATCCAGTCTAACGTCACTGATTATATAATGGGAGTAGGGAACACAATCCAGCCTAACGTCACTGATTATATAATGGGAGTAGGGAACACAATCTAGCCTAACGTCACTGATTATATAAGGGGAGTAGGGAACACAATCTAGCCTAACGGCACTGATTATGTAATGGGAGTAGGGAACACAATCCAGCCTAACGTCACTGATTATATAATGGGAGTCGGGAACACAATCCGGTGATACGTCACTGGTTATATAATGGGGGTAGGAAACACAATCCGGACACACGTCACTGATTATATAATGGGATTAGGGAACACAATCCGGCCACACGTCACTGATTATATAATGGGAGTAGGGAACACAATCCGGCCACACGTCACTGATTATATAATGGATGTAGGGAACACAATCCGGCCACACGTCACTGATTATATAATGGGAGTAGGGAACACAATCCGGCCACACGTCACTGATTATATAATGGGAGTAGGGAACACAATCTTGCCACACGTCACTGATTATATAATGGCAGTAGCAAACACAATCCGGCCGCATGTCACTGATTATATAATGGGAGTAGGGAACACAATCCAGCCTAACGTCACTGATTATATAATGGGAGTAGGGAACACAATCTTGCCACACGTCACTGATTATATAATGGCAGTAGGGAACACAATCCGGCCACACGTCACTGATTATATAATGGGAGTAGGGAACACAATCCGGTCACACGTCACTGATTATATAATGGGAGTCCACGTCACAGATTATATAATGGGAGTAGGGAACACAATCCAGCCTAACGTCACTGATTATATAATGGGAGTAGGGAACACAATCCAGTCTAACGTCACTGATTATATAATGGGAGTAGGGAACACAATCCAGCCTAACGTCACTGATTATATAATGGGAGTAGGGAACACAATCCAGCCTAATGTCACTGATTATATAAGGGGAGTAGGGAACACAATCCAGCCTAACGTCACTGATTATGTAATGGGAGTCGGGAACACAATCCGGCCACACGTCACTGATTATATAATGGTAGAAGGTAACACAATCCGGCCACACGTCACGGATTATAGAATGGGAGTAGGGAACAGAATCCGGCCACACGTCACTGATTATATAATGGGAGTATGGAATAAAATCTGGCCACACGTCACGGATTATATAATTGGAGTCGGGAACACAATCTTGCCACACGTCACTGATTATATAATGGCAGTAGCAAACACAATCCGGCCGCATGTCACTGATTATATAATGGGAGTAGGGAACACAATCCAGCCTAACGTCACTGATTATATAATGGGAGTAGGGAACACAATCTTGCCACACGTCACTGATTATATAATGGCAGTAGGGAACACAATCCGGCCACACGTCACTGATTATATAATGGGAGTAGGGAACACAATCCGGTCACACGTCACTGATTATATAATGGGAGTCCACGTCACAGATTATATAATGGGAGTAGGGAACACAATCCAGCCTAACGTCACTGATTATATAATGGGAGTAGGGAACACAATCCAGTCTAACGTCACTGATTATATAATGGGAGTAGGGAACACAATCCAGCCTAACGTCACTGATTATATAATGGGAGTAGGGAACACAATCCAGCCTAATGTCACTGATTATATAAGGGGAGTAGGGAACACAATCCAGCCTAACGTCACTGATTATGTAATGGGAGTCGGGAACACAATCCGGCCACACGTCACTGATTATATAATGGTAGAAGGTAACACAATCCGGCCACACGTCACGGATTATAGAATGGGAGTAGGGAACAGAATCCGGCCACACGTCACTGATTATATAATGGGAGTATGGAATAAAATCTGGCCACACGTCACGGATTATATAATTGGAGTCGGGAACACAATCCGGTCATACGTCACTGGTTATATAATGGGGGTAGGGAACACAATCCGGACACACGTCACTGATTATATAATGGGATTAGGGAACACAATCCGGCCACACGTCACTGATTATATAATCGGAGTAGGGAACACAATCCGGTCACACGTCACGGATTCTATAATGGGAGTAGGGAACACAATCCGGCCACACGTCACTGATGATATAATGGGAGTAGGGAACACAATCCGGCCACACGTCACTGATTATATAATGGTAGTAGGGAACACAATCCGGCCACACGTCTCGGATTATATAATGGGCGTAGGGAACACAATCCGGCCACATGTCACTGATTATATAATGGGAGTAGGGAACACAATCCCGCCACACGTCACGGATTATAAAATGGGAGTCGGGAACACAATCCGGCCACATTCACGGATTATATAATGGGAGTAGGGAACACAATCCTGCCACACGTCACTGATTATATAATGGGAGTAGGGAACACAATCCGGCCACATGTCACTGATTATATAATGGGTGTAGGGAACACAATCCGGCCACACGTCACTGATTATATAATGGGAGTAGGGAACAGAATCCGGCCACACGTCACTGATTATATAATGGGAGTAGGGAACACAATCCGGCCATACTTCACTGATTATATAATGGGAGTAGGGAACACAATCCTGCCACACGTCACTGATTATATAATGGGTGTAGGGAACACAATCCGGCCACACGTCACTGATTATATTATGGGAGTAGGGAACACAATCCGGCCACACGTCACGGATTATATCATGGGAGTATGGAACAAAATCTGGCCACACGTCACTGATTATATAATGGGAGTAGGGAACACAATCCGGCCAAATGTCACGGATTATATCATGGGAGTATGGAACAAAATCTGGCCACACGTCACGGATTATATAATTGGAGTCGGGTACACAATCCGGTCAGACGTCACTGATTATATAATGGGAGTAGGGAACACAATCCGGACACACGTCACTGATTATATAATGGGATTAGGGAACACAATCCGGCCACACGTCACTGATTATATAATCGGAGTAGGGAACACAATCCGGGCACACGTCACTGATTATATAATGAGAGTAGGGAACACAATCCGGCCACACGTTACTGATTATATAATGGGAGTAGGGAACACAATCTGGCCACACGTCACAGATTATATAATGGGAGTAGGGAACACAATCCAGCCTAACGTCACTGATTATATAATGGGAGTAGGGAACACAATCCAGCCTAATGTCACTGATTATATAAGGGGAGTAGGGAACACAATCCAGCCTAACGTCACTGATTATGTAATGGGAGTCGGGAACACAATCCGGCCACACGTCACTGATTATATAATGGTAGAAGGTAACACAATCCGGCCACACGTCACGGATTATAGAATGGGAGTAGGGAACAGAATCCGGCCACACGTCACTGATTATATAATGGGAGTATGGAATAAAATCTGGCCACACGTCACGGATTATATAATGGGAGTCGGGAACACAATCCGGTCATACGTCACTGGTTATATAATGGGGGTAGGGAACACAATCCGGACACACGTCACTGATTATATAATGGGATTAGGGAACACAATCCGGCCACACGTCACTGATTATATAATCGGAGTAGGGAACACAATCCGGTCACACGTCACGGATTCTATAATGGGAGTAGGGAACACAATCCGGCCACACGTCACTGATGATATAATGGGAGTAGGGAACACAATCCGGCCACACGTCACTGATTATATAATGGTAGTAGGGAACACAATCCGGCCACACGTCACGGATTATATAATGGGAGTAGGGAACACAATCCGGCCACACGTCACTGATTATATAATGGGCGTAGGTAACACAATCCGGCCACATGTCACTGATTATATAATGGGAGTAGGGAACACAATCCCGCCACATTCACGGATTATATAATGGGAGTAGGGAACACAATCCGGCCACACGTCAATGATGATATAATGGGAGTAGGGAACACAATCCGGCCACACGTCACTGATTATATAATGGGAGTAGAGGACACAATCCGGCCACACGTCACTGATTATATAATGGGCGTAGGGAACACAATCCTGCCACATGTCACTGATTCTATCATGGGAGTAGGGAACACAATCCGGCCAGACGTCACTGATTATATAATGGGAGTAGGGAACACAATCCAGTCTAACGTCACTGATTATATAATGGGAGTAGGGAACACAATCCAGCCTAACGTCACTGATTATATAATGGGAGTAGGGAACACAATCTAGCCTAACGTCACTGATTATATAAGGGGAGTAGGGAACACGATCTAGCCTAACGGCACTGATTATGTAATGGGAGTAGGGAACACAATCCAGCCTAACGTCACTGATTATATAATGGGAGTCGGGAACACAATCCGGTCATACGTCACTGGTTATATAATGGGGGTAGGAAACACAATCCGGACACACGTCACTGATTATATAATGGGATTAGGGAACACAATCCGGCCACACGTCACTGATTATATAATGGGAGTAGGGAACACAATCCGGCCACACGTCACTGATTATATAATGGATGTAGGGAACACAATCCGGCCACACGTCACTGATTATATAATGGGAGTAGGGAACACAATCCGGCCACACGTCACTGATTATATTATGGGAGTAGGGAACACAATCCGGCCACACATCACGGATTATATCATGGGAGTATGGAACAAAATCTGGCCACACGTCACTGATTATATAATGGGAGTAGGGAACACAATCCGGCCAAATGTCACGGATTATATCATGGGAGTATGGAACAAAATCTGGCCACACGTCACGGATTATATAATTGGAGTCGGGTACACAATCCGGTCAGACGTCACTGACTATATAATGGGAGTAGGGAACACAATCCGGACACACGTCACTGATTATATAATGGGATTCGGGAACACAATCCGGCCACACGTCACTGATTATATAGCGGAGTAGGGAACACAATCCGGCCACACGTCACTGATTATATAATGGGAGTAGGAAACTCAATCCGGCCACACGTCAATGATGATATAATGGGAGTAGGGAACACAATCCGGCCACACGTCACTGATTATATAATGGGAGTAGAGGACACAATCCGGCCACACGTCACTGATTATATAATGGGCGTAGGGAACACAATCCTGCCACATGTCACTGATTCTATCATGGGAGTAGGGAACACAATCCGGCCAGACGTCACTGATTATATAATGGGAGTAGGGAACACAATCCAGTCTAACGTCACTGATTATATAATGTGAGTAGGGAACACAATCTAGCCTAACGTCACTGATTATATAAGGGGAGTAGGGAACACGATCTAGCCTAACGGCACTGATTATGTAATGGGAGTAGGGAACACAATCCAGCCTAACGTCACTGATTATATAATGGGAGTCGGGAACACAATCCGGTCATACGTCACTGGTTATATAATGGGGGTAGGAAACACAATCCGGACACACGTCACTGATTATATAATGGGATTAGGGAACACAATCCGGCCACACGTCACTGATTATATAATCGGAGTAGGGAACACAATCCGGTCACACGTCACGGATTATATAATGGGAGTAGGGAACACAATCCGGCCATACTTCACTGATTATATAATGGGCGTAGGGAACACAATCCGGCCACATGTCACTGATTATATAATGGGAGTAGGGAACACAATCCGGCCACACGTCACTGATTATATAATGGGCGTAGGGAACACAATCCGGCCACATGTCACTGATTCTATCATGGGAGTAGGGAACACAATCCGGCCAGACGTCATTGATTATATAATGGGAGTAGGGAACACAATCCGGCCACATGTCACTGATTATATAATGGGAGTAGGGAACACAATCCGGCCACACGTCACGGATTATATAATGGGAGTAGGGAACAGAATCCGGCCACACGTCACTGATTATATAATGGGAGTAGGGAGCACCATCCGGCCACACGTCACTGATTATATAATGAGCGTAGGGAACACAATCCCGCCACACGTCACGGATTGTAAAATGGGAGTCGGGAACACAATCCGGCCACATTCACGGATTATATAATGGGAGTAGGGAACACAATCCTGCCACACGTCACTGATTATATAATGGGAGTAGGGAACACAATCCGGCCACAGGTCACTGATTATATAATGGGTGTAGGGAACACAGTCCGGGCACACGTCATTGATTATATAATGGGAGTAGGGAACACAATCCGGCCACACGTCACTGATTATATAATGGGAGTAGGGAACACAATCCGGCCATACTTCACTGATTATATAATGGGAGTAGGGAACACAATCCTGCCACACGTCACTGATTATATAATGGGTGTAGGGAACACAATCCGGCCACACGTCACTGATTATATTATGGGAGTAGGGAACACAATCCGGCCACACGTCACGGATTATATCATGGGAGTATGGAACAAAATCTGGCCACACGTCACTGATTATATAATGGGAGTAGGGAACACAATCCGGCCAAATGTCACGGATTATATCATGGGAGTATGGAACAAAATCTGGCCACACGTCACGGATTATATAATTGGAGTCGGGTACACAATCCGGTCAGACGTCACTGATTATATAATGGGAGTAGGGAACACAATCCGGCCACACGTCACTGATTATATAATGGGAGTAGGGAACACAATCCGGCCACACGTCACTGATTATATAATGGGAGTAGGGAACACAATCCGGCCAAACGTCACGGATTATATCATGGGAGTATGGAACAAAATCTGGCCACACGTCACGGATTATATAATTGGAGTCGGGTACACAATCCGGTCAGACGTCACTGATTATATAATGGGAGTCGGGTACACAATCCGGTCAGACGTCACTGATTATATAATGGGAGTAGGGAACACAATCCGGACACACGTCACTGATTATATAATGGGATTAGGGAACACAATCCGGCCACACGTCACTGATTATATAATCGGAGTAGGGAACACAATCCGGCCACACGTCACTGATTATATAATGAGAGTAGGGAACACAATCCGGCCACACGTTACTGATTATATAATGGGAGTAGGGAACACAATCTGGCCACACGTCACAGATTATATAATCGGAGTAGGGAACACAATCCGGGCACACGTCACTGATTATATAATGAGAGTAGGGAACACAATCCGGCCACACGTTACTGATTATATAATGGGAGTAGGGAACACAATCTGGCCACACGTCACAGATTATATAATGGGAGTAGGGAACACAATCCAGCCTAACGTCACTGATTATATAATGGGAGTAGGGAACACAATCCAGCCTAATGTCACTGATTATATAAGGGGAGTAGGGAACACAATCCAGCCTAACGTCACTGATTATGTAATGGGAGTCGGGAACACAATCCGGCCACACGTCACTGATTATATAATGGTAGAAGGTAACACAATCCGGCCACATGTCACGGATTATAGAATGGGAGTAGGGAACAGAATCCGGCCACACGTCACTGATTATATAATGGGAGTATGGAATAAAATCTGGCCACACGTCACGGATTATATAATGGGAGTCGGGAACACAATCCGGTCATACGTCACTGGTTATATAATGGGGGTAGGGAACACAATCCGGCCACACGTCACTGATTATATAATGGGAGTAGGGAACACAATCTAGCCTAACGTCACTGATTATATAAGGGGAGTAGGGAACACGATCTAGCCTAACGGCACTGATTATGTAATGGGAGTAGGGAACACAATCCAGCCTAACGTCACTGATTATATAATGGGAGTCGGGAACACAATCCGGTCATACGTCACTGGTTATATAATGGGGGTAGGAAACACAATCCGGACACACGTCACTGATTATATAATGGGATTAGGGAACACAATCCGGCCACACGTCACTGATTATATAATGGGAGTAGGGAACACAATCCGGCCACACGTCACTGATTATATAATGGATGTAGGGAACACAATCCGGCCACACGTCACTGATTATATAATGGGAGTAGGGAACACAATCCGGCCACACGTCACTGATTATATTATGGGAGTAGGGAACACAATCCGGCCACACATCACGGATTATATCATGGGAGTATGGAACAAAAACTGGCCACACGTCACTGATTATATAATGGGAGTAGGGAACACAATCCGGCCAAATGTCACGGATTATATCATGGGAGTATGGAACAAAATCTGGCCACACGTCACGGATTATATAATTGGAGTCGGGTACACAATCCGGTCAGACGTCACTGATTATATAATGGGAGTAGGGAACACAATCCGGACACACGTCACTGATTATATAATGGGATTCGGGAACACAATCCGGCCACACGTCACTGATTATATAATCGGAGTAGGGAACACAATCCGGCCACACGTCACTGATTATATAATGGGAGTAGGAAACACAATCCGGCCACACGTCAATGATGATATAATGGGAGTAGGGAACACAATCCGGCCACACGTCACTGATTATATAATGGGAGTAGAGGACACAATCCGGCCACACGTCACTGATTATATAATGGGCGTAGGGAACACAATCCTGCCACATGTCACTGATTCTATCATGGGAGTAGGGAACACAATCCGGCCAGACGTCACTGATTATATAATGGGAGTAGGGAACACAATCCAGTCTAACGTCACTGATTATATAATGGGAGTAGGGAACACAATCCAGCCTAACGTCACTGATTATATAATGGGAGTAGGGAACACAATCCAGCCTAACGTCACTGATTATATAATGGGAGTAGGGAACACAATCCAGTCTAACGTCACTGATTATATAATGGGAGTAGGGAACACAATCCAGCCTAACGTCACTGATTATATAATGGGAGTAGGGAACACAATCCAGCCTAATGTCACTGATTATATAAGGGGAGTAGGGAACACAATCCAGCCTAACGTCACTGATTATGTAATGGGAGTCGGGAACACAATCCGGCCACACGTCACTGATTATATAATGGTAGAAGGTAACACAATCCGGCCACACGTCACGGATTATAGAATGGGAGTAGGGAACAGAATCCGGCCACACGTCACTGATTATATAATGGGAGTATGGAATAAAATCTGGCCACACGTCACGGATTATATAATGGGAGTCGGGAACACAATCCGGTCATACG
The DNA here is from genome assembly GCF_048418815.1 of Hemitrygon akajei. Classification (NCBI taxonomy): domain Eukaryota; kingdom Metazoa; phylum Chordata; class Chondrichthyes; order Myliobatiformes; family Dasyatidae; genus Hemitrygon; species Hemitrygon akajei. The sequence goes on along the minus strand of NC_133132.1, from coordinate 1,137,364 downwards.
TCACTGGTTATATAATGGGGGTAGGGAACACAATCCGGACACACGTCACTGATTATATAATGGGATTAGGGAACACAATCCGGCCACACGTCACTGATTATATAATCGGAGTAGGGAACACAATCCGGTCACACGTCACGGATTCTATAATGGGAGTAGGGAACACAATCCGGCCACACGTCACTGATGATATAATGGGAGTAGGGAACACAATCCGGCCACACGTCACTGATTATATAATGGTAGTAGGGAACACAATCCGGCCACACGTCACGGATTATATAATGGGAGTAGGGAACACAATCCGGCCACACGTCACTGATTATATAATGGGCGTAGGGAACACAATCCGGCCACATGTCACTGATTATATAATGGGAGTAGGGAACACAATCCCGCCACATTCACGGATTATATAATGGGAGTAGGGAACACAATCCTGCCACACGTCACTGATTATATAATGGGAGTAGGGAACACAATCCGGCCACACGTCACTGATTATATAATGGATGTAGGGAACACAATCCGGCCACACGTCACTGATCATATAATGGGAGTAGGGAACACAATCCGGCCACACGTCACTGATTATATTATGGGAGTAGGGAACACAATCCGGCCACACATCACGGATTATATCATGGGAGTATGGAACAAAATCTGGCCACACGTCACTGTTTATATAATGGGAGTAGGGAACACAATCCGGCCAAATGTCACGGATTATATCATGGGAGTATGGAACAAAATCTGGCCACACGTCACGGATTATATAATTGGAGTCGGGTACACAATCCGGTCAGACATCACTGATTATATAATGGGAGTAGGGAACACAATCCGGACACACGTCACTGATTATATAATGGGATTCGGGAACACAATCCGGCCACACGTCACTGATTATATAATCGGAGTAGGGAACACAATCCGGCCACACGTCACTGATTATATAATGGGAGTTGGAAACACAATCCGGCCACACGTCAATGATGATATAATGGGAGTAGGGAACACAATCCGGCCACACGTCACTGATTATATAATGGGAGTAGAGGACACAATCCGGCCACACGTCACTGATTATATAATGGGCGTAGGGAACACAATCCTGCCACATGTCACTGATTCTATCATGGGAGTAGGGAACACAATCCGGCCAGACGTCACTGATTATATAATGGGAGTAGGGAACACAATCCGGTCACACGTCACGGATTATATAATGGGAGTAGGGAACACAATCCGGCCATACTTCTCTGATGATATAATGGGAGTAGGGAACACAATCTGGCCACACGTCACTGATTATATAATGGTAGTAGGGAACACAATCCGGCCACACGTCATGGATTATATAATGGGAGTAGGGAACAGAATCCGGCCACACGTCACTGATTATATAATGGGAGTAGGGAACACAATCCGGCCACACGTCACTGATTATATAATGGGCGTAGGGAACACAATCCGGCCACATGTCACTGATTATATAATGGGCGTAGGGAACACAATCCGGCCACATGTCACTGATTATATAATGGGAGTAGGGAACACAATCCGGCCACACGTCACTGATTATATAATGGGCGTAGGGAACACAATCCGGCCACATGTCACTGATTCTATCATGGGAGTAGGGAACACAATCCGGCCAGACGTCATTGATTATATAATGGGAGTAGGGAACACAATCCGGCCACATGTCACTGATTATATAATGGGAGTAGGGAGCACAATCCGGCCACACGTCACGGATTATATAATGGGAGTAGGGAACAGAATCCGGCCACACGTCACTGATTATATAATGGGAGTAGGGCGCACCATCCGGCCACACGTCACTGATTATATAATGAGCGTAGGGAACACAATCCGGTCACACGTCACGGATTATATAATGGGCGTAGGGAACACAATCCGGCCACACGTCACTGATTATATAATGAGCGTAGGGAACACAATCCGGCCACATCTCACTGATTATATAATGGGAGTAGGGAGCACCATCCGGCCACACGTCACTGATTATATAATGAGCGTAGGGAACACAATCCGGCCACATGTCACTGATTAGATAATGGGAGCAGGGAACACAATCCCGCCACACGTCACGGATTATATAATGGGAGTCGGGAACACAATCCGGCCACACGTCACGGATTATATAATGGGAGTAGCGAATACAGTCCGGCCACACGTCACTGATTATATAATGGGAGTAGGGAACAGAATCCGGCCACACGTCACTGATTATATAGTGGGAGTAGGGAACACAATCCGGCCACACATCACTGATTATATAATGGGAGTAGGGAACACAATCCGGCAACACGTCACTGATTATATAATGGGAGTAGGGAACACAATCCGGCCTTACTTCACTGATTATATAATGGTAGTAGGGAACACAATCCGGCCACACTTCACTGTTTATATAATGGGCGTAGGGAACACAATCCGGCCACACGTCACTGATTATATAATGGGCGTAGGGAACACAATCCGGCCACATGTCACTGATTCTATCATGGGAGTAGGGAACACAATCCGGCCAGACGTCATTGATTATATAATGGGAGTAGGGAACACAATCTGGTCACACGTCACAGATTATATAATGGGAGTAGGGAACACAATCCGGTCACACGTTACTGATTATATAATGGGAGTAGGGAACACAATCTGGCCACACGTCACAGATTATATAATGGGAGTAGGGAACACAATCCAGCCTAACGTCACTGATTATATAATGGGAGTAGGGAACACAATCCAGTCTAACGTCACTGATTATATAATGGGAGTAGGGAACACAATCCAGCCTAACGTCACTGATTATATAATGGGAGTAGGGAACACAATCCAGCCTAATGTCACTGATTATATAAGGGGAGTAGGGAACACAATCCAGCCTAACGTCACTGATTATGTAATGGGAGTAGGGAACACAATCCGGCCACACGTCACTGATTATATAATGGGAGTCGGGAACAGAATCCGGCCACACGTCACTGATTATATAATGGGAGTATGGAATAAAATCTGGCCACACGTCACGGATTATATAATGGGAGTCGGGAACACAATCCGGTCATACGTCACTGGTTATATAATGGGGGTAGGGAACACAATCCGGACACACGTCACTGATTATATAATGGGATTAGGGAACACAATCCGGCCACACGTCACTGATTATATAATCGGAGTAGGGAACACAATCCGGTCACACGTCACGGATTCTATAATGGGAGTAGGGAACACAATCCGGCCACACGTCACTGATGATATAATGGGAGTAGGGAACACAATCCGGCCACACGTCACTGATTATATAATGGTAGTAGGGAACACAATCCGGCCACACGTCACGGATTATATAATGGGAGTAGGGAACACAATCCGGCCACACGTCACTGATTATATAATGGGCGTAGGGAACACAATCCGGCCACATGTCACTGATTATATAATGGGAGTAGGGAACACAATCCCGCCACATTCACGGATTATATAATGGGAGTAGGGAACACAATCCTGCCACACGTCACTGATTATATAATGGGAGTAGGGAACACAATCCGGCCACACGTCACTGATTATATAATGGGTGTAGGGAACACAATCCGGCCACACGTCACTGATTATATAATGGGAGTAGGGAACACAATCCGGCCACACGTCACTGATTATATTATGGGAGTAGGGAACACAATCCGGCCACACGTCACGGATTATATCATGGGAGTATGGAACAAAATCTGGCCACACGTCACTGATTATATAATGGGAGTAGGGAACACAATCCGGCCAAATGTCACGGATTATATCATGGGGGTATGGAACAAAATCTGGCCACACGTCACGGATTATATAATTGGAGTCGGGTACACAATCCGGTCAGACGTCACTGATTATATAATGGGAGTAGGGAACACAATCCGGACACACGTCACTGATTATATAATGGGATTCGGGAACACAATCCGGCCACACGTCACTGATTATATAATCGGAGTAGGGAACACAATCCGGCCACACGTCACTGATTATATAATGGGAGTAGGAAACACAATCCGGCCACACGTCAATGATGATATAATGGGAGTAGGGAACACAATCCGGCCACACGTCACTGATTATATAATGGGAGTAGAGGACACAATCCGGCCACACGTCACTGATTATATAATGGGCGTAGGGAACACAATCCTGCCACATGTCACTGATTATATAATGGGAGTAGGGAACACAATCCAGTCTAACGTCACTGATTATATAATGGGAGTAGGGAACACAATCCAGCCTAACGTCACTGATTATATAATGGGAGTAGGGAACACAATCCAGCCTAACGTCACTGATTATATAAGGGGAGTAGGGAACACGATCTAGCCTAACGGCACTGATTATGTAATGGGAGTAGGGAACACAATCCAGCCTAACGTCACTGATTATATAATGGGAGTCGGGAACACAATCCGGTCATACGTCACTGGTTATATAATGGGGGTAGGAAACACAATCCGGACACACGTCACTGATTATATAATGGGATTAGGGAACACAATCTGGCCACACGTCACTGATTATATAATCGGAGTAGGGAACACAATCCGGTCACACTTCACGGATTATATAATGGGAGTAGGGAACACAATCCAGCCATACTTCACTGATTATATAATGGGATTAGGGAACACAATCCGGCCACACGTCACTGATGATATAATGGGAGTAGGGAACACAATCTGGCCACACGTCACTGATTATATAATGGTAGTAGGGAACACAATCCGGCCACACGTCACGGATTATATAATGGGAGTAGGGAACAGAATCCGGCCACACGTCACTGATTATATAATGGGAGTAGGGAACACAATCCGGCCACACGTCACTGATTATATAATTGGCGTAGGGAACACAATCCGGCCACATGTCACTGATTATATAATGGGTGTAGGGAACACAATCCGGCCGCATGTCACTGATTATATAATGGGAGTAGGGAACACAATCCGGCCACACGTCACTGATTATATAATGGGCGTAGGGAACACAATCCGGCCACATGTCACTGATTCTATCATGGGAGTAGGGAACACAATCCGGCCACACGTCAATGATGATATAATGGGAGTAGGGAACACAATCCGGCCACACGTCACTGATTATATAATGGGAGTAGAGGACACAATCCGGCCACACGTCACTGATTATATAATGGGCGTAGGGAACACAATCCTGCCACATGTCACTGATTCTATCATGGGAGTAGGGAACACAATCCGGCCAGACGTCACTGATTATATAATGGGAGTAGGGAACACAATCCGGTCACACGTCACGGATTATATAATGGGAGTAGGGAACACAATCCGGCCATACTTCTCTGATGATATAATGGGAGTAGGGAACACAATCTGGCCACACGTCACTGATTATATAATGGTAGTAGGGAACACAATCCGGCCACACGTCATGGATTATATAATGGGAGTAGGGAACAGAATCCGGCCACACGTCACTGATTATATAATGGGAGTAGGGAACACAATCCGGCCACACGTCACTGATTATATAATGGGCGTAGGGAACACAATCCGGCCACATGTCACTGATTATATAATGGGCGTAGGGAACACAATCCGGCCACATGTCACTGATTATATAATGGGAGTAGGGAACACAATCCGGCCACACGTCACTGATTATATAATGGGCGTAGGGAACACAATCCGGCCACATGTCACTGATTCTATCATGGGAGTAGGGAACACAATCCGGCCAGACGTCATTGATTATATAATGGGAGTAGGGAACACAATCCGGCCACATGTCACTGATTATATAATGGGAGTAGGGAACACAATCCGGCCACACGTCACTGATTATATAATGAGCGTAGGGAACACAATCCGGCCACACGTCACTGATTATATAATGAGCGTAGGGAACACAATCCGGTCACACGTCACGGATTATATAATGGGCGTAGGGAACACAATCCGGCCACACGTCACTGATTATATAATGAGCGTAGGGAACACAATCCGGCCACATCTCACTGATTATATAATGGGAGTAGGGAGCACCATCCGGCCACACGTCACTGATTATATAATGAGCGTAGGGAACACAATCCGGCCACATGTCACTGATTAGATAATGGGAGCAGGGAACACAATCCCGCCACACGTCACGGATTATATAATGGGAGTCGGGAACACAATCCGGCCACACGTCACGGATTATATAATGGGAGTAGCGAATACAGTCCGGCCACACGTCACTGATTATATAATGGGAGTAGGGAACAGAATCCGGCCACACGTCACTGATTATATAGTGGGAGTAGGGAACACAATCCGGCCACACATCACTGATTATATAATGGGAGTAGGGAACACAATCCGGCAACACGTCACTGATTATATAATGGGAGTAGGGAACACAATCCGGCCTTACTTCACTGATTATATAATGGAAGTAGGGAACACAATCCGGCCACACTTCACTGTTTATATAATGGGCGTAGGGAACACAATCCGGCCACACGTCACTGATTATATAATGGGCGTAGGGAACACAATCCGGCCACATGTCACTGATTCTATCATGGGAGTAGGGAACACAATCCGGCCAGACGTCATTGATAATATAATGGGAGTAGGGAACACAATCTGGTCACACGTCACAGATTATATAATGGGAGTAGGGAACACAATCCGGTCACACGTTACTGATTATATAATGGGAGTAGGGAACACAATCTGGCCACACGTCACAGATTATATAATGGGAGTAGGGAACACAATCCAGCCTAACGTCACTGATTATATAATGGGAGTAGGGAACACAATCCAGTCTAACGTCACTGATTATATAATGGGAGTAGGGAACACAATCCAGCCTAACGTCACTGATTATATAATGGGAGTAGGGAACACAATCCAGCCTAATGTCACTGATTATATAAGGGGAGTAGGGAACACAATCCAGCCTAACGTCACTGATTATGTAATGGGAGTAGGGAACACAATCCGGCCACACGTCACTGATTATATAATGGGAGTCGGGAACAGAATCCGGCCACACGTCACTGATTATATAATGGGAGTATGGAATAAAATCTGGCCACACGTCACGGATTATATAATGGGAGTCGGGAACACAATCCGGTCATACGTCACTGGTTATATAATGGGGGTAGGGAACACAATCCGGACACACGTCACTGATTATATAATGGGATTAGGGAACACAATCCGGCCACACGTCACTGATTATATAATCGGAGTAGGGAACACAATCCGGTCACACGTCACGGATTCTATAATGGGAGTAGGGAACACAATCCGGCCACACGTCACTGATGATATAATGGGAGTAGGGAACACAATCCGGCCACACGTCACTGATTATATAATGGTAGTAGGGAACACAATCCGGCCACACGTCACGGATTATATAATGGGAGTAGGGAACACAATCCGGCCACACGTCACTGATTATATAATGGGCGTAGGGAACACAATCCGGCCACATGTCACTGATTATATAATGGGAGTAGGGAACACAATCCCGCCACATTCACGGATTATATAATGGGAGTAGGGAACACAATCCTGCCACACGTCACTGATTATATAATGGGAGTAGGGAACACAATCCGGCCACACGTCACTGATTATATAATGGGTGTAGGGAACACAATCCGGCCACACGTCACTGATTATATAATGGGAGTAGGGAACACAATCCGGCCACACGTCACTGATTATATTATGGGAGTAGGGAACACAATCCGGCCACACGTCACGGATTATATCATGGGAGTATGGAACAAAATCTGGCCACACGTCACTGATTATATAATGGGAGTAGGGAACACAATCCGGCCAAATGTCACGGATTATATCATGGGGGTATGGAACAAAATCTGGCCACACGTCACGGATTATATAATTGGAGTCGGGTACACAATCCGGTCAGACGTCACTGATTATATAATGGGAGTAGGGAACACAATCCGGACACACGTCACTGATTATATAATGGGATTCGGGAACACAATCCGGCCACACGTCACTGATTATATAATCGGAGTAGGGAACACAATCCGGCCACACGTCACTGATTATATAATGGGAGTAGGAAACACAATCCGGCCACACGTCAATGATGATATAATGGGAGTAGGGAACACAATCCGGCCACACGTCACTGATTATATAATGGGAGTAGAGGACACAATCCGGCCACACGTCACTGATTATATAATGGGCGTAGGGAACACAATCCTGCCACATGTCACTGATTATATAATGGGAGTAGGGAACACAATCCAGTCTAACGTCACTGATTATATAATGGGAGTAGGGAACACAATCCAGCCTAACGTCACTGATTATATAATGGGAGTAGGGAACACAATCCAGCCTAACGTCACTGATTATATAAGGGGAGTAGGGAACACGATCTAGCCTAACGGCACTGATTATGTAATGGGAGTAGGGAACACAATCCAGCCTAACGTCACTGATTATATAATGGGAGTCGGGAACACAATCCGGTCATACGTCACTGGTTATATAATGGGGGTAGGAAACACAATCCGGACACACGTCACTGATTATATAATGGGATTAGGGAACACAATCTGGCCACACGTCACTGATTATATAATCGGAGTAGGGAACACAATCCGGTCACACTTCACGGATTATATAATGGGAGTAGGGAACACAATCCAGCCATACTTCACTGATTATATAATGGGATTAGGGAACACAATCCGGCCACACGTCACTGATGATATAATGGGAGTAGGGAACACAATCTGGCCACACGTCACTGATTATATAATGGTAGTAGGGAACACAATCCGGCCACACGTCACGGATTATATAATGGGAGTAGGGAACAGAATCCGGCCACACGTCACTGATTATATAATGGGAGTAGGGAACACAATCCGGCCACACGTCACTGATTATATAATTGGCGTAGGGAACACAATCCGGCCACATGTCACTGATTATATAATGGGTGTAGGGAACACAATCCGGCCGCATGTCACTGATTATATAATGGGAGTAGGGAACACAATCCGGCCACACGTCACTGATTATATAATGGGCGTAGGGAACACAATCCGGCCACATGTCACTGATTCTATCATGGGAGTAGGGAACACAATCCGGCCACACGTCAATGATGATATAATGGGAGTAGGGAACACAATCCGGCCACACGTCACTGATTATATAATGGGAGTAGAGGACACAATCCGGCCACACGTCACTGATTATATAATGGGCGTAGGGAACACAATCCTGCCACATGTCACTGATTCTATCATGGGAGTAGGGAACACAATCCGGCCAGACGTCACTGATTATATAATGGGAGTAGGGAACACAATCCGGTCACACGTCACGGATTATATAATGGGAGTAGGGAACACAATCCGGCCACACGTCACTGATTATATAATGGGAGTAGGGAACACAATCCGGCCACACGTCACTGATTATATAATGGGCGTAGGGAACACAATCCGGCCACATGTCACTGATTATATAATGGGCGTAGGGAACACAATCCGGCCACATGTCACTGATTATATAATGGGAGTAGGGAACACAATCCGGCCACACGTCACTGATTATATAATGGGCGTAGGGAACACAATCCGGCCACATGTCACTGATTCTATCATGGGAGTAGGGAACACAATCCGGCCAGACGTCATTGATTATATAATGGGAGTAGGGAACACAATCCGGCCACATGTCACTGATTATATAATGGGAGTAGGGAACACAATCCGGCCACACGTCACTGATTATATAATGAGCGTAGGGAACACAATCCGGTCACACGTCACGGATTATATAATGGGCGTAGGGAACACAATCCGGCCACACGTCACTGATTATATAATGAGCGTAGGGAACACAATCCGGCCACATCTCACTGATTATATAATGGGAGTAGGGAGCACCATCCGGCCACACGTCACTGATTATATAATGAGCGTAGGGAACACAATCCGGCCACATGTCACTGATTAGATAATGGGAGCAGGGAACACAATCCCGCCACACGTCACGGATTATATAATGGGAGTCGGGAACACAATCCGGCCACACGTCACGGATTATATAATGGGAGTAGCGAATACAGTCCGGCCACACGTCACTGATTATATAATGGGAGTAGGGAACAGAATCCGGCCACACGTCACTGATTATATAGTGGGAGTAGGGAACACAATCCGGCCACACATCACTGATTATATAATGGGAGTAGGGAACACAATCCGGCAACACGTCACTGATTATATAATGGGAGTAGGGAACACAATCCGGCCTTACTTCACTGATTATATAATGGAAGTAGGGAACACAATCCGGCCACACTTCACTGTTTATATAATGGGCGTAGGGAACACAATCCGGCCACACGTCACTGATTATATAATGGGCGTAGGGAACACAATCCGGCCACATGTCACTGATTCTATCATGGGAGTAGGGAACACAATCCGGCCAGACGTCATTGATAATATAATGGGAGTAGGGAACACAATCTGGTCACACGTCACAGATTATATAATGGGAGTAGGGAACACAATCCGGTCACACGTTACTGATTATATAATGGGAGTAGGGAACACAATCTGGCCACACGTCACAGATTATATAATGGGAGTAGGGAACACAATCCAGCCTAACGTCACTGATTATATAATGGGAGTAGGGAACACAATCCAGTCTAACGTCACTGATTATATAATGGGAGTAGGGAACACAATCCAGCCTAACGTCACTGATTATATAATGGGAGTAGGGAACACAATCCAGCCTAATGTCACTGATTATATAAGGGGAGTAGGGAACACAATCCAGCCTAACGTCACTGATTATGTAATGGGAGTAGGGAACACAATCCGGCCACACGTCACTGATTATATAATGGGAGTCGGGAACAGAATCCGGCCACACGTCACTGATTATATAATGGGAGTATGGAATAAAATCTGGCCACACGTCACGGATTATATAATGGGAGTCGGGAACACAATCCGGTCATACGTCACTGGTTATATAATGGGGGTAGGGAACACAATCCGGACACACGTCACTGATTATATAATGGGATTAGGGAACACAATCCGGCCACACGTCACTGATTATATAATCGGAGTAGGGAACACAATCCGGTCACACGTCACGGATTCTATAATGGGAGTAGGGAACACAATCCGGCCACACGTCACTGATGATATAATGGGAGTAGGGAACACAATCCGGCCACACGTCACTGATTATATAATGGTAGTAGGGAACACAATCCGGCCACACGTCACGGATTATATAATGGGAGTAGGGAACACAATCCGGCCACACGTCACTGATTATATAATGGGCGTAGGGAACACAATCCGGCCACATGTCACTGATTATATAATGGGAGTAGGGAACACAATCCCGCCACATTCACGGATTATATAATGGGAGTAGGGAACACAATCCTGCCACACGTCACTGATTATATAATGGGAGTAGGGAACACAATCCGGCCACACGTCACTGATTATATAATGGGTGTAGGGAACACAATCCGGCCACACGTCACTGATTATATAATGGGAGTAGGGAACACAATCCGGCCACACGTCACTGATTATATTATGGGAGTAGGGAACACAATCCGGCCACACGTCACGGATTATATCATGGGAGTATGGAACAAAATCTGGCCACACGTCACTGATTATATAATGGGAGTAGGGAACACAATCCGGCCAAATGTCACGGATTATATCATGGGAGTATGGAACAAAATCTGGCCACACGTCACGGATTATATAATTGGAGTCGGGTACACAATCCGGTCAGACGTCACTGATTATATAATGGGAGTAGGGAACACAATCCGGACACACGTCACTGATTATATAATGGGATTCGGGAACACAATCCGGCCACACGTCACTGATTATATAATCGGAGTAGGGAACACAATCCGGCCACACGTCACTGATTATATAATGGGAGTAGGAAACACAATCCGGCCACACGTCAATGATGATATAATGGGAGTAGGGAACACAATCCGGCCACACGTCACTGATTATATAATGGGAGTAGAGGACACAATCCGGCCACACGTCACTGATTATATAATGGGCGTAGGGAACACAATCCTGCCACATGTCACTGATTATATAATGGGAGTAGGGAACACAATCCAGTCTAACGTCACTGATTATATAATGGGAGTAGGGAACACAATCCAGCCTAACGTCACTGATTATATAATGGGAGTAGGGAACACAATCCAGCCTAACGTCACTGATTATATAAGGGGAGTAGGGAACACGATCTAGCCTAACGGCACTGATTATGTAATGGGAGTAGGGAACACAATCCAGCCTAACGTCACTGATTATATAATGGGAGTCGGGAACACAATCCGGTCATACGTCACTGGTTATATAATGGGGGTAGGAAACACAATCCGGACACACGTCACTGATTATATAATGGGATTAGGGAACACAATCTGGCCACACGTCACTGATTATATAATCGGAGTAGGGAACACAATCCGGTCACACTTCACGGATTATATAATGGGAGTAGGGAACACAATCCGGCCATACTTCACTGATTATATAATGGGATTAGGGAACACAATCCGGCCACACGTCACTGATGATATAATGGGAGTAGGGAACACAATCTGGCCACACGTCACTGATTATATAATGGTAGTAGGGAACACAATCCGGCCACACGTCACGGATTATATAATGGGAGTAGGGAACAGAATCCGGCCACACGTCACTGATTATATAATGGGAGTAGGGAACACAATCCGGCCACACGTCACTGATTATATAATTGGCGTAGGGAACACAATCCGGCCACATGTCACTGATTATATAATGGGTGTAGGGAACACAATCCGGCCGCATGTCACTGATTATATAATGGGAGTAGGGAACACAATCCGGCCACACGTCACTGATTATATAATGGGCGTAGGGAACACAATCCGGCCACATGTCACTGATTCTATCATGGGAGTAGGGAACACAATCCGGCCAGACGTCATTGATTATATAATGGGAGTAGGGAACACAATCCGGCCACATGTCACTGATTATATAATGGGAGTAGGGAACACAATCCGGCCACACGTCACGGATTATATAATGGGAGTAGGGAACACGATCTAGCCTAACGGCACTGATTATGTAATGGGAGTAGGGAACACAATCCAGCCTAACGTCACTGATTATATAATGGTAGTAGGGAACACAATCCAGCCTAACGTCACTGATTATATAAGGGGAGTAGGGAACACGATCTAGCCTAACGGCACTGATTATGTAATGGGAGTAGGGAACACAATCCGGTCATACATCACTGGTTATATAATGGGGGTAGGAAACACAATCCGGACACACGTCACTGATTATATAATGGGATTAGGGAACACAATCCGGCCACACGTCACTGATTATATAATCGGAGTAGGGAACACAATCCGGTCACACGTCACGGATTATATAATGGGAGTAGGGAACACAATCCGGCCATACTTCACTGATTATATAATGGGATTAGGGAACACAATCCGGCCACACGTCACTGATGATATAATGGGAGTAGGGAACAAAATCTGGCCACACGTCACTGATTATATAATGGTAGTAGGGAACACAATCCGGCCACACGTCACGGATTATAAAATGGGAGTAGGGAACAGAATCCGGCCACACGTCACTGATTATATAATGGGATTAGGGAACACAATCCGGCCACACGTCACTGATGATATAATGGGAGTAGGGAACACAATCTGGCCACACGTCACTGATTATATAATGGTAGTAGGGAACACAATCCGGCCACACGTCACGGATTATATAATGGGAGTAGGGAACAGAATCCGGCCACACGTCACTGATTATATAATGGGAGTAGGGAACACAATCCGGCCACACGTCACTGATTATATAATGGGCGTAGGGAACACAATCCGGCCACATGTCACTGATTATATAATGGGCGTAGGGAACACAATCCGGCCACATGTCACTGATTCTATCATGGGAGTAGGGAACACAATCCGGCCAGACTTCATTGATTATATAATGGGAGTAGGGAACACAATCCGGCCACATGTCACTGATTATATAATGGGAGTAGGGAACACAATCCGGCCACACGTCACGGATTATATAATGGGAGTAGGGAACAGAATCCGGCCACACGTCACTGATTATATAATGGGAGTAGGGAGCACCATCCGGCCACACGTCACTGATTATATAATGAGCGTAGGGAACACAATCCGGCCACACGTCACGGATTATATAATGGGCGTAGGGAACACAATCCGGCCACACGTCACTGATTATATAATGAGCGTAGGGAACACAATCCGGCCACATGTCACTGATTATATAATGGGAGTAGGGAGCACCATCCGGCCACACGTCACTGATTATATAATCAGCGTAGGGAACACAATCCGGCCACTTGTCACTGATTATATAATGGGAGCAGGGAACACAATCCCGCCACACGTCACGGATTATATAATGGGAGTCGGGAACACAATCCGGCCACACGTCACGGATTATATAATGGTAGTAGGGAACACAATCCGGCCACACGTCATGGATTATATAATGGGAGTAGGGAACAGAATCCGGCCACACGTCACTGATTATATAATGGGAGTAGGGAACACAATCCGGCCACACGTCACTGATTATATAATGGGCGTAGGGAACACAATCCGGCCACATGTCACTGATTATATAATGGGAGCAGGGAACACAATCCGGCCACACGTCACTGATGATATAATGGGAGTAGGGAACACAATCTGGCCACACGTCACTGATTATATAATGGTAGTAGGGAACACAATCCGGCCACACGTCATGGATTATATAATGGGAGTAGGGAACAGAATCCGGCCACACGTCACTGATTATATAATGGGAGTAGGGAACACAATCCGGCCACACGTCACTGATTATATAATGGGAGTATGGAATAAAATCTGGCCACACGTCACGGATTATATAATGGGAGTCGGGAACACAATCCGGTCATACGTCACTGGTTATATAATGGGGGTAGGGAACACAATCCGGACACACGTCACTGATTATATAATGGGATTAGGGAACACAATCCGGCCACACGTCACTGATTATATAATCGGAGTAGGGAACACAATCCGGTCACACGTCACGGATTCTATAATGGGAGTAGGGAACACAATCCGGCCACACGTCACTGATGATATAATGGGAGTAGGGAACACAATCCGGCCACACGTCACTGATTATATAATGGTAGTAGGGAACACAATCCGGCCACACGTCACGGATTATATAATGGGAGTAGGGAACACAATCCGGCCACACGTCACTGATTATATAATGGGCGTAGGGAACACAATCCGGCCACATGTCACTGATTATATAATGGGAGTAGGGAACACAATCCCGCCACATTCACGGATTATATAATGGGAGTAGGGAACACAATCCTGCCACACGTCACTGATTATATAATGGGAGTAGGGAACACAATCCGGCCACACGTCACTGATTATATAATGGGTGTAGGGAACACAATCCGGCCACACGTCACTGATTATATAATGGGAGTAGGGAACACAATCCGGCCACACGTCACTGATTATATTATGGGAGTAGGGAACACAATCCGGCCACACGTCACGGATTATATCATGGGAGTATGGAACAAAATCTGGCCACACGTCACTGATTATATAATGGGAGTAGGGAACACAATCCGGCCAAATGTCACGGATTATATCATGGGAGTATGGAACAAAATCTGGCCACACGTCACGGATTATATAATTGGAGTCGGGTACACAATCCGGTCAGACGTCACTGATTATATAATGGGAGTAGGGAACACAATCCGGACACACGTCACTGATTATATAATGGGATTCGGGAACACAATCCGGCCACACGTCACTGATTATATAATCGGAGTAGGGAACACAATCCGGCCACACGTCACTGATTATATAATGGGAGTAGGAAACACAATCCGGCCACACGTCAATGATGATATAATGGGAGTAGGGAACACAATCCGGCCACACGTCACTGATTATATAATGGGAGTAGAGGACACAATCCGGCCACACGTCACTGATTATATAATGGGCGTAGGGAACACAATCCTGCCACATGTCACTGATTATATAATGGGAGTAGGGAACACAATCCAGTCTAACGTCACTGATTATATAATGGGAGTAGGGAACACAATCCAGCCTAACGTCACTGATTATATAAGGGGAGTAGGGAACACGATCTAGCCTAACGGCACTGATTATGTAATGGGAGTAGGGAACACAATCCAGCCTAACGTCACTGATTATATAATGGGAGTCCGGAACACAATCCTGTCATAAGTCACTGGTTATATAATGGGGGTAGGAAACACAATCCGGACACACGTCACTGATTATATAATGGGATTAGGGAACACAATCTGGCCACACGTCACTGATTATATAATCGGAGTAGGGAACACAATCCGGTCACACTTCACGGATTATATAATGGGAGTAGGGAACACAATCCGGCCATACTTCACTGATTATATAATGGGATTAGGGAACACAATCCGGCCACACGTCACTGATGATATAATGGGAGTAGGGAACACAATCTGGCCACACGTCACTGATTATATAATGGTAGTAGGGAACACAATCCGGCCACACGTCACGGATTATATAATGGGAGTAGGGAACAGAATCCGGCCACACGTCACTGATTATATAATGGGAGTAGGGAACACAATCCGGCCACACGTCACTGATTATATAATTGGCGTAGGGAACACAATCCGGCCACATGTCACTGATTATATAATGGGTGTAGGGAACACAATCCGGCCGCATGTCACTGATTATATAATGGGAGTAGGGAACACAATCCGGCCACACGTCACTGATTATATAATGGGCGTAGGGAACACAATCCGGCCACATGTCACTGATTCTATCATGGGAGTAGGGAACACAATCCGGCCAGACGTCATTGATTATATAATGGGAGTAGGGAACACAATCCGGCCACATGTCACTGATTATATAATGGGAGTAGGGAACACAATCCGGCCACACGTCACGGATTATATAATGGGAGTAGGGAACAGAATCCGGCCACACGTCACTGATTCTATCATGGGAGTAGGGAACACAATCCGGCCAGACGTCACTGATTATATAATGGGAGTAGGGAACACAATCCAGTCTAACGTCACTGATTATGTAATGGGAGTAGGGAACACAATCCAGCCTAACGTCACTGATTATATAATGGGAGTAGGGAACACAATCTAGCCTAACGTCACTGATTATATAAGGGGAGTAGGGAACACGATCTAGCCTAACGGCACTGATTATGTAATGGGAGTAGGGAACACAATCCAGCCTAACGTCACTGATTATATAATGGTAGTAGGGAACACAATCCAGCCTAACGTCGCTGATTATATAAGGGGAGTAGGGAACACGATCTAGCCTAACGGCACTGATTATGTAATGGGAGTAGGGAACACAATCCGGTCATACATCACTGGTTATATAATGGGGGTAGGAAACACAATCCGGACACACGTCACTGATTATATAATGGGATTAGGGAACACAATCCGGCCGCACGTCACTGATTATATAATCGGAGTAGGGAACACAATCCGGTCACACGTCACGGATTATATAATGGGAGTAGGGAACACAATCCGGCCATACTTCACTGATTATATAATGGGATTAGGGAACACAATCCGGCCACACGTCACTGATGATATAATGGGAGTAGGGAACAAAATCTGGCCACACGTCACTGATTATATAATGGTAGTAGGGAACACAATCCGGCCACACGTCACGGATTATAAAATGGGAGTAGGGAACAGAATCCGGCCACACGTCACTGATTATATAATGGGATTAGGGAACACAATCCGGCCACACGTCACTGATGATATAATGGGAGTAGGGAACTCAATCTGGCCACACGTCACTGATTATATAATGGTAGTAGGGAACACAATCCGGCCACACGTCACGGATTATATAATGGGAGTAGGGAACAGAATCCGGCCACACGTCACTGATTATATAATGGGAGTAGGGAACACAATCCGGCCACACGTCACTGATTATATAATGGGCGTAGGGAACTCAATCCGGCCACATGTCACTGATTATATAATGGGCGTAGGGAACACAATCCGGCCACATGTCACTGATTATATAATGGGAGTAGGGAACATAATCCGGCCACACGTCACTGATTATATAATGGGCGTAGGGAACACAATCCGGCCACATGTCACTGATTCTATCATGGGAGTAGGGAACACAATCCGGCCAGACTTCATTGATTATATAATGGGAGTAGGGAACACAATCCGGCCACATGTCACTGATTATATAATGGGAGTAGGGAACACAATCCGGCCACACGTCACGGATTATATAATGGGAGTAGGGAACAGAATCCGGCCACACGTCACTGATTATATAATGGGAGTAGGGAGCACCATCCGGCCACACGTCACTGATTATATAATGAGCGTAGGGAACACAATCCGGCCACACGTCACGGATTATATAATGGGCGTAGGGAACACAATCCGGCCACACGTCACTGATTATATAATGAGCGTAGGGAACACAATCCGGCCACATGTCACTGATTATATAATGGGAGTAGGGAGCACCATCCGGCCACACGTCACTGATTATATAATCAGCGTAGGGAACACAATCCGGCCACTTGTCACTGATTATATAATGGGAGCAGGGAACACAATCCCGCCACACGTCACGGATTATATAATGGGAGTCGGGAACACAATCCGGCCACACGTCACGGATTATATAATGGTAGTAGGGAACACAATCCGGCCACACGTCATGGATTATATAATGGGAGTAGGGAACAGAATCCGGCCACACGTCACTGATTATATAATGGGAGTAGGGAACACAATCCGGCCACACGTCACTGATTATATAATGGGCGTAGGGAACACAATCCGGCCACATGTCACTGATTATATAATGGGAGCAGGGAACACAATCCGGCCACACGTCACTGATGATATAATGGGAGTAGGGAACACAATCTGGCCACACGTCACTGATTATATAATGGTAGTAGGGAACACAATCCGGCCACACGTCATGGATTATATAATGGGAGTAGGGAACAGAATCCGGCCACACGTCACTGATTATATAATGGGAGTAGGGAACACAATCCGGCCACACGTCACTGATTATATAATGGGCGTAGGGAACACAATCCGGCCACATGTCACTGATTATATAATGGGCGTAGGGAACACAATCCGGCCACATGTCACTGATTCTATCATGGGAGTAGGGAACACAATCCGGACACACGTCACTGATTATATAATGGGAGTAGGGAACACAATCCGGCCACATTCACGGATTATATAATGGGAGTAGGGAACACAATCCTGCCACACGTCACTGATTATATAATGGGAGTAGGGAACACAATCCGGCCACACGTCACTGATTATATAATGGGTGTAGGGAACACAATCCGGCCACACGTCACTGATTATATAATGGGAGTAGGGAACACAATCCGGCCACACGTCACTGATTATATTATGGGAGTAGGGAACACAATCCGGCCACACGTCACGGATTATATCATGGGAGTATGGAACAAAATCTGGCCACACGTCACTGATTATATAATGGGAGTAGGGAACACAATCCGGCCAAATGTCACGGATTATATCATGGGAGTATGGAACAAAATCTGGCCACACGTCACGGATTATATAATTGGAGTCGGGTACACAATCCGGTCAGACGTCACTGATTATATAATGGGAGTAGGGAACACAATCCGGACACACGTCACTGATTATATAATGGGATTCGGGAACACAATCCGGCCACACGTCACTGATTATATAATCGGAGTAGGGAACACAATCCGGCCACACGTCACTGATTATATAATGGGAGTAGGAAACACAATCCGGCCACACGTCAATGATGATATAATGGGAGTAGGGAACACAATCCGGCCACACGTCACTGATTATATAATGGGAGTAGAGGACACAATCCGGCCACACGTCACTGATTATATAATGGGCGTAGGGAACACAATCCTGCCACATGTCACTGATTATATAATGGGAGTAGGGAACACAATCCAGTCTAACGTCACTGATTATATAATGGGAGTAGGGAACACAATCCAGCCTAACGTCACTGATTATATAAGGGGAGTAGGGAACACGATCTAGCCTAACGGCACTGATTATGTAATGGGAGTAGGGAACACAATCCAGCCTAACGTCACTGATTATATAATGGGAGTCCGGAACACAATCCTGTCATACGTCACTGGTTATATAATGGGGGTAGGAAACACAATCCGGACACACGTCACTGATTATATAATGGGATTAGGGAACACAATCTGGCCACACGTCACTGATTATATAATCGGAGTAGGGAACACAATCCGGTCACACTTCACGGATTATATAATGGGAGTAGGGAACACAATCCGGCCATACTTCACTGATTATATAATGGGATTAGGGAACACAATCCGGCCACACGTCACTGATGATATAATGGGAGTAGGGAACACAATCTGGCCACACGTCACTGATTATATAATGGTAGTAGGGAACACAATCCGGCCACACGTCACGGATTATATAATGGGAGTAGGGAACAGAATCCGGCCACACGTCACTGATTATATAATGGGAGTAGGGAACACAATCCGGCCACACGTCACTGATTATATAATTGGCGTAGGGAACACAATCCGGCCACATGTCACTGATTATATAATGGGTGTAGGGAACACAATCCGGCCGCATGTCACTGATTATATAATGGGAGTAGGGAACACAATCCGGCCACACGTCACTGATTATATAATGGGCGTAGGGAACACAATCCGGCCACATGTCACTGATTCTATCATGGGAGTAGGGAACACAATCCGGCCAGACGTCATTGATTATATAATGGGAGTAGGGAACACAATCCGGCCACATGTCACTGATTATATAATGGGAGTAGGGAACACAATCCGGCCACACGTCACGGATTATATAATGGGAGTAGGGAACACAATCCGGCCACACGTCACTGATTCTATCATGGGAGTAGGGAACACAATCCGGCCAGACGTCACTGATTATATAATGGGAGTAGGGAACACAATCCAGTCTAACGTCACTGATTATGTAATGGGAGTAGGGAACACAATCCAGCCTAACGTCACTGATTATATAATGGGAGTAGGGAACACAATCTAGCCTAACGTCACTGATTATATAAGGGGAGTAGGGAACACGATCTAGCCTAACGGCACTGATTATGTAATGGGAGTAGGGAACACAATCCAGCCTAACGTCACTGATTATATAATGGTAGTAGGGAACACAATCCAGCCTAACGTCGCTGATTATATAAGGGGAGTAGGGAACACGATCTAGCCTAACGGCACTGATTATGTAATGGGAGTAGGGAACACAATCCGGTCATACATCACTGGTTATATAATGGGGGTAGGAAACACAATCCGGACACACGTCACTGATTATATAATGGGATTAGGGAACACAATCCGGCCACACGTCACTGATTATTTAATCGGAGTAGGGAACACAATCCGGTCACACGTCACGGATTATATAATGGGAGTAGGGAACACAATCCGGCCATACTTCACTGATTATATAATGGGATTAGGGAACACAATCCGGCCACACGTCACTGATGATATAATGGGAGTAGGGAACAAAATCTGGCCACACGTCACTGATTATATAATGGTAGTAGGGAACACAATCCGGCCACACGTCACGGATTATAAAATGGGAGTAGGGAACAGAATCCGGCCACACATCACTGATTATATAATGGGATTAGGGAACACAATCCGGCCACACGTCACTGATGATATAATGGGAGTAGGGAACACAATCTGGCCACACGTCACTGATTATATAATGGTAGTAGGGAACACAATCCGGCCACACGTCACGGATTATATAATGGGAGTAGGGAACAGAATCCGGCCACACGTCACTGATTATATAATGGGAGTAGGGAACACAATCCGGCCACACGTCACTGATTATATAATGGGCGTAGGGAACTCAATCCGGCCACATGTCACTGATTATATAATGGGCGTAGGGAACACAATCCGGCCACATGTCACTGATTATATAATGGGAGTAGGGAACATAATCCGGCCACACGTCACTGATTATATAATGGGCGTAGGGAACACAATCCGGCCACATGTCACTGATTCTATCATGGGAGTAGGGAACACAATCCGGCCAGACTTCATTGATTATATAATGGGAGTAGGGAACACAATCCGGCCACATGTCACTGATTATATAATGGGAGTAGGGAACACAATCCGGCCACACGTCACGGATTATATAATGGGAGTAGGGAACAGAATCCGGCCACACGTCACTGATTATATAATGGGAGTAGGGAGCACCATCCGGCCACACGTCACTGATTATATAATGAGCGTAGGGAACACAATCCGGCCACACGTCACGGATTATATAATGGGCGTAGGGAACACAATCCGGCCACACGTCACTGATTATATAATGAGCGTAGGGAACACAATCCGGCCACATGTCACTGATTATATAATGGGAGTAGGGAGCACCATCCGGCCACACGTCACTGATTATATAATCAGCGTAGGGAACACAATCCGGCCACTTGTCACTGATTATATAATGGGAGCAGGGAACACAATCCCGCCACACGTCACGGATTATATAATGGGAGTCGGGAACACAATCCGGCCACACGTCACGGATTATATAATGGTAGTAGGGAACACAATCCGGCCACACGTCATGGATTATATAATGGGAGTAGGGAACAGAATCCGGCCACACGTCACTGATTATATAATGGGAGTAGGGAACACAATCCGGCCACACGTCACTGATTATATAATGGGCGTAGGGAACACAATCCGGCCACATGTCACTGATTATATAATGGGAGCAGGGAACACAATCCGGCCACACGTCACTGATGATATAATGGGAGTAGGGAACACAATCTGGCCACACGTCACTGATTATATAATGGTAGTAGGGAACACAATCCGGCCACACGTCACTGATTATATAATGGGCGTAGGGAACACAATCCGGCCACATGTCACTGATTCTATCATGGGAGTAGGGAACACAATCCGGCCAGACGTCATTGATTATATAATGGGAGTAGGGAACACAATCCGGCCACATGTCACTGATTATATAATGGGAGTAGGGAACACAATCCGGCCACACGTCACGGATTATATAATGGGAGTAGGGAACAGAATCCGGCCACACGTCACTGATTCTATCATGGGAGTAGGGAACACAATCCGGCCAGACGTCACTGATTATATAATGGGAGTAGGGAACACAATCTAGTCTAACATCACTGATTATGTAATGGGAGTAGGGAACACAATCCAGCCTAACGTCACTGATTATATAATGGCAGTAGGGAACACAATCTAGCCTAACGTCACTGATTATATAAGGGGAGTAGGGAACACGATCTAGCCTAACGGCACTGATTATGTAATGGGAGTAGGGAACACAATCCAGCCTAACGTCACTGATTATATAATGGTAGTAGGGAACACAATCCAGCCTAACGTCGCTGATTATATAAGGGGAGTAGGGAACACGATCTAGCCTAACGGCACTGATTATGTAATGGGAGTAGGGAACACAATCCGGTCATACATCACTGGTTATATAATGGGGGTAGGAAACACAATCCGGACACACGTCACTGATTATATAATGGGATTAGGGAACACAATCCGGCCACACGTCACTGATTATATAATCGGAGTAGGGAACACAATCCGGTCACACGTCACGGATTATATAATGGGAGTAGGGAACACAATCCGGCCATACTTCACTGATTATATAATGGGATTAGGGAACACAATCCGGCCACACGTCACTGATGATATAATGGGAGTAGGGAACAAAATCTGGCCACACGTCACTGATTATATAATGGTAGTAGGGAACACAATCCGGCCACACGTCACGGATTATAAAATGGGAGTAGGGAACAGAATCCGGCCACACGTCACTGATTATATAATGGGATTAGGGAACACAATCCGGCCACACGTCACTGATGATATAATGGGAGTAGGGAACACAATCTGGCCACACGTCACTGATTATATAATGGTAGTAGGGAACACAATCCGGCCACACGTCACGGATTATATAATGGGAGTAGGGAACAGAATCCGGCCACACGTCACTGATTATATAATGGGAGTAGGGAACACAATCCGGCCACACGTCACTGATTATATAATGGGCGTAGGGAACTCAATCCGGCCACATGTCACTGATTATATAATGGGCGTAGGGAACACAATCCGGCCACATGTCACTGATTATATAATGGGAGTAGGGAACATAATCCGGCCACACGTCACTGATTATATAATGGGCGTAGGGAACACAATCCGGCCACATGTCACTGATTCTATCATGGGAGTAGGGAACACAATCCGGCCAGACTTCATTGATTATATAATGGGAGTAGGGAACACAATCCGGCCACATGTCACTGATTATATAATGGGAGTAGGGAACACAATCCGGCCACACTTCACGGATTATATAATGGGAGTAGGGAACAGAATCCGGCCACACGTCACTGATTATATAATGGGAGTAGGGAGCACCATCCGGCCACACGTCACTGATTATATAATGAGCGTAGGGAACACAATCCGGCCACACGTCACGGATTATATAATGGGCGTAGGGAACACAATCCGGCCACACGTCACTGATTATATAATGAGCGTAGGGAACACAATCCGGCCACATGTCACTGATTATATAATGGGAGTAGGGAGCACCATCCGGCCACACGTCACTGATTATATAATCAGCGTAGGGAACACAATCCGGCCACTTGTCACTGATTATATAATGGGAGCAGGGAACACAATCCCGCCACACGTCACGGATTATATAATGGGAGTCGGGAACACAATCCGGCCACACGTCACGGATTATATAATGGTAGTAGGGAACACAATCCGGCCACACGTCATGGATTATATAATGGGAGTAGGGAACAGAATCCGGCCACACGTCACTGATTATATAATGGGAGTAGGGAACACAATCCGGCCACACGTCACTGATTATATAATGGGCGTAGGGAACACAATCCGGCCACATGTCACTGATTATATAATGGGAGCAGGGAACACAATCCGGCCACACGTCACTGATGATATAATGGGAGTAGGGAACACAATCTGGCCACACGTCACTGATTATATAATGGTAGTAGGGAACACAATCCGGCCACACGTCATGGATTATATAATGGGAGTAGGGAACAGAATCCGGCCACACGTCACTGATTATATAATGGGAGTAGGGAACACAATCCGGCCACACGTCACTGATTATATAATGGGAGTAGGGAACACAATCCGGCCACACGTCACTGATTATATAATGGGCGTAGGGAACACAATCCGGCCACATGTCACTGATTATATAATGGGAGCAGGGAACACAATCCGGCCACACGTCACTGATGATATAATGGGAGTAGGGAACACAATCTGGCCACACGTCACTGATTATATAATGGTAGTAGGGAACACAATCCGGCCACACGTCATGGATTATATAATGGGAGTAGGGAACAGAATCCGGCCACACGTCACTGATTAAATAATGGGAGTAGGGAACACAATCCGGCCACACGTCACTGATTATATAATGGGCGTAGGGAACACAATCCGGCCACATGTCACTGATTATATAATGGGCGTACGGAACACAATCTGGCCACACGTCACTGATTATATAATGGGAGTAGGGAACACAATCCGGCCACACGTCACTGATTATATAATGGTAGTAGGGAACACAATCCGGCCACACGTCACTGATTATATAAAGGTAGTAGGGAACACCATCCGGCCACACGTCACTGATTATATAATGAGCGTAGGGAACACAATCCGGCCACACGTCACGGATTATATAATGGGCTTAGGGAACACAATCCGGCCACACGTCACTGATTATATAATGAGCGTAGGGAACACAATCCGGCCACATGTCACTGATTATATAATGTGAGTAGGGAGCACCATCCGGCCACACGTCACTGATTATATAATCAGCGTAGGGAACACAATCCGGCCACATGTCACTGATTATATAATGGGAGCAGGGAACACAATCCCGCCACACGTCATGGATTATATAATGGGAGTCGGGAACACAATCCGGCCACACGTCACGGATTATATAATGGTAGAAGGTAACACAATCCGGCCACACGTCACGGATTATAGAATGGGAGTAGGGAACAGAATCCGGCCACACGTCACTGATTATATAATGGGAGTATGGAATAAAATCTGGCCACACGTCACGGATTATATAATGGGAGTCGGGAACACAATCCGGTCATACGTCACTGGTTATATAATGGGGGTAGGGAACACAATCCGGACACACGTCACTGATTATATAATGGGATTAGGGAACACAATCCGGCCACACGTCACTGATTATATAATCGGAGTAGGGAACACAATCCGGTCACACATCACGGATTCTATAATGGGAGTAGGGAACACAATCCGGCCACACGTCACTGATGATATAATGGGAGTAGGGAACACAATCCGGCCACACGTCACTGATTATATAATGGTAGTAGGGAACACAATCCGGCCACACGTCACGGATTATATAATGGGAGTAGGGAACACAATCCGGCCACATGTCACTGATTATATAATGGGAGTAGGGAACACAATCCGGCCACACGTCACTGATTATATAATGGGCGTAGGGAACACAATCCGGCCACATGTCACTGATTATATAATGGGAGCAGGGAACACAATCCGGCCACACGTCACTGATGATATAATGGGAGTAGGGAACACAATCTGGCCACACGTCACTGATTATATAATGGTAGTAGGGAACACAATCCGGCCACACGTCATGGATTATATAATGGGAGTAGGGAACAGAATCCGGCCACACGTCACTGATTATATAATGGGAGTAGGGAACACAATCCGGCCACACGTCACTGATTATATAATGGGAGTAGGGAACACAATCCGGCCACACGTCACTGATTATATAATGGGCGTAGGGAACACAATCCGGCCACATGTCACTGATTATATAATGGGAGCAGGGAACACAATCCGGCCACACGTCACTGATGATATAATGGGAGTAGGGAACACAATCTGGCCACACGTCACTGATTATATAATGGTAGTAGGGAACACAATGCGGCCACACGTCATGGATTATATAATGGGAGTAGGGAACAGAATCCGGCCACACGTCACTGATTAAATAATGGGAGTAGGGAACACAATCCGGCCACACGTCACTGGTTATATAATGGGGGTAGGAAACACAATCCGGACACACGTCACTGATTATATAATGGGATTAGGGAACACAATCTGGCCACACGTCACTGATTATATAATCGGAGTAGGGAACACAATCCGGTCACACTTCACGGATTATATAATGGGAGTAGGGAACACAATCCGGCCATACTTCACTGATTATATAATGGGATTAGGGAACACAATCCGGCCACACGTCACTGATGATATAATGGGAGTAGGGAACACAATCTGGCCACACGTCACTGATTATATAATGGTAGTAGGGAACACAATCCGGCCACACGTCACGGATTATATAATGGGAGTAGGGAACAGAATCCGGCCACACGTCACTGATTATATAATGGGAGTAGGGAACACAATCCGGCCACACGTCACTGATTATATAATTGGCGTAGGGAACACAATCCGGCCACATGTCACTGATTATATAATGGGTGTAGGGAACACAATCCGGCCGCATGTCACTGATTATATAATGGGAGTAGGGAACACAATCCGGCCACACTTCACTGATTATATAATGGGCGTAGGGAACACAATCCGGCCACATGTCACTGATTCTATCATGGGAGTAGGGAACACAATCCGGCCAGACGTCATTGATTATATAATGGGAGTAGGGAACACAATCCGGCCACATGTCACTGATTATATAATGGGAGTAGGGAACACAATCCGGCCACACGTCACGGATTATATAATGGGAGTAGGGAACACAATCCGGCCACACGTCACTGATTCTATCATGGGAGTAGGGAACACAATCCGGCCAGACGTCACTGATTATATAATGGGAGTAGGGAACACAATCCAGTCTAACGTCACTGATTATGTAATGGGAGTAGGGAACACAATCCAGCCTAACGTCACTGATTATATAATGGGAGTAGGGAACACAATCTAGCCTAACGTCACTGATTATATAAGGGGAGTAGGGAACACGATCTAGCCTAACGGCACTGATTATGTAATGGGAGTAGGGAACACAATCCAGCCTAACGTCACTGATTATATAATGGTAGTAGGGAACACAATCCAGCCTAACGTCGCTGATTATATAAGGGGAGTAGGGAACACGATCTAGCCTAACGGCACTGATTATGTAATGGGAGTAGGGAACACAATCCGGTCATACATCACTGGTTATATAATGGGGGTAGGAAACACAATCCGGACACACGTCACTGATTATATAATGGGATTAGGGAACACAATCCGGCCACACGTCACTGATTATATAATCGGAGTAGGGAACACAATCCGGTCACACGTCACGGATTATATAATGGGAGTAGGGAACACAATCCGGCCATACTTCACTGATTATATAATGGGATTAGGGAACACAATCCGGCCACACGTCACTGATGATATAATGGGAGTAGGGAACAAAATCTGGCCACACGTCACTGATTATATAATGGTAGTAGGGAACACAATCCGGCCACACGTCACGGATTATAAAATGGGAGTAGGGAACAGAATCCGGCCACACGTCACTGATTATATAATGGGATTAGGGAACACAATCCGGCCACACGTCACTGATGATATAATGGGAGTAGGGAACACAATCTGGCCACACGTCACTGATTATATAATGGTAGTAGGGAACACAATCCGGCCACACGTCACGGATTATATAATGGGAGTAGGGAACAGAATCCGGCCACACGTCACTGATTATATAATGGGAGTAGGGAACACAATCCGGCCACACGTCACTGATTATATAATGGGCGTAGGGAACTCAATCCGGCCACATGTCACTGATTATATAATGGGCGTAGGGAACACAATCCGGCCACATGTCACTGATTATATAATGGGAGTAGGGAACATAATCCGGCCACACGTCACTGATTATATAATGGGCGTAGGGAACACAATCCGGCCACATGTCACTGATTCTATCATGGGAGTAGGGAACACAATCCGGCCAGACTTCATTGATTATATAATGGGAGTAGGGAACACAATCCGGCCACATGTCACTGATTATATAATGGGAGTAGGGAACACAATCCGGCCACACGTCACGGATTATATAATGGGAGTAGGGAACAGAATCCGGCCACACGTCACTGATTATATAATGGGAGTAGGGAGCACCATCCGGCCACACGTCACTGATTATATAATGAGCGTAGGGAACACAATCCGGCCACACGTCACGGATTATATAATGGGCGTAGGGAACACAATCCGGCCACACGTCACTGATTATATAATGAGCGTAGGGAACACAATCCGGCCACATGTCACTGATTATATAATGGGAGTAGGGAGCACCATCCGGCCACACGTCACTGATTATATAATCAGCGTAGGGAACACAATCCGGCCACTTGTCACTGATTATATAATGGGAGCAGGGAACACAATCCCGCCACACGTCACGGATTATATAATGGGAGTCGGGAACACAATCCGGCCACACGTCACGGATTATATAATGGTAGTAGGGAACACAATCCGGCCACACGTCATGGATTATATAATGGGAGTAGGGAACAGAATCCGGCCACACGTCACTGATTATATAATGGGAGTAGGGAACACAATCCGGCCACACGTCACTGATTATATAATGGGCGTAGGGAACACAATCCGGCCACATGTCACTGATTATATAATGGGAGCAGGGAACACAATCCGGCCACACGTCACTGATGATATAATGGGAGTAGGGAACACAATCTGGCCACACGTCACTGATTATATAATGGTAGTAGGGAACACAATCCGGCCACACGTCACTGATTATATAATGGGCGTAGGGAACACAATCCGGCCACATGTCACTGATTCTATCATGGGAGTAGGGAACACAATCCGGCCAGACGTCATTGATTATATAATGGGAGTAGGGAACACAATCCGGCCACATGTCACTGATTATATAATGGGAGTAGGGAACACAATCCGGCCACACGTCACGGATTATATAATGGGAGTAGGGAACAGAATCCGGCCACACGTCACTGATTCTATCATGGGAGTAGGGAACACAATCCGGCCAGACGTCACTGATTATATAATGGGAGTAGGGAACACAATCCAGTCTAACGTCACTGATTATGTAATGGGAGTAGGGAACACAATCCAGCCTAACGTCACTGATTATATAATGGGAGTAGGGAACACAATCTAGCCTAACGTCACTGATTATATAAGGGGAGTAGGGAACACGATCTAGCCTAACGGCACTGATTATGTAATGGGAGTAGGGAACACAATCCAGCCTAACGTCACTGATTATATAATGGTAGTAGGGAACACAATCCAGCCTAACGTCGCTGATTATATAAGGGGAGTAGGGAACACGATCTAGCCTAACGGCACTGATTATGTAATGGGAGTAGGGAACACAATCCGGTCATACATCACTGGTTATATAATGGGGGTAGGAAACACAATCCGGACACACGTCACTGATTATATAATGGGATTAGGGAACACAATCCGGCCACACGTCACTGATTATATAATCGGAGTAGGGAACACAATCCGGTCACACGTCACGGATTATATAATGGGAGTAGGGAACACAATCCGGCCATACTTCACTGATTATATAATGGGATTAGGGAACACAATCCGGCCACACGTCACTGATGATATAATGGGAGTAGGGAACAAAATCTGGCCACACGTCACTGATTATATAATGGTAGTAGGGAACACAATCCGGCCACACGTCACGGATTATAAAATGGGAGTAGGGAACAGAATCCGGCCACACGTCACTGATTATATAATGGGATTAGGGAACACAATCCGGCCACACGTCACTGATGATATAATGGGAGTAGGGAACACAATCTGGCCACACGTCACTGATTATATAATGGTAGTAGGGAACACAATCCGGCCACACGTCACGGATTATATAATGGGAGTAGGGAACAGAATCCGGCCACACGTCACTGATTATATAATGGGAGTAGGGAACACAATCCGGCCACACGTCACTGATTATATAATGGGCGTAGGGAACTCAATCCGGCCACATGTCACTGATTATATAATGGGCGTAGGGAACACAATCCGGCCACATGTCACTGATTATATAATGGGTGTAGGGAGCACCATCCGGCCACATGTCACTGATTATATAATGGGAGTAGGGAACATAATCCGGCCACACGTCACTGATTATATAATGGGCGTAGGGAACACAATCCGGCCACATGTCACTGATTCTATCATGGGAGTAGGGAACACAATCCGGCCAGACTTCATTGATTATATAATGGGAGTAGGGAACACAATCCGGCCACATGTCACTGATTATATAATGGGAGTAGGGAACACAATCCGGCCACACGTCACGGATTATATAATGGGAGTAGGGAACAGAATCCGGCCACACGTCACTGATTATATAATGGGAGTAGGGAGCACCATCCGGCCACACGTCACTGATTATATAATGAGCGTAGGGAACACAATCCGGCCACACGTCACGGATTATATAATGGGCGTAGGGAACACAATCCGGCCACACGTCACTGATTATATAATGAGCGTAGGGAACACAATCCGGCCACATGTCACTGATTATATAATGAGCGTAGGGAACACAATCCGGCCACACGTCACTGATTATATAATGGGAGTAGGGAACACAATCCGGCCATACTTCACTGATTATATAATGGGATTAGGGAACACAATCCGGCCACACGTCACTGATGATATAATGGGAGTAGGGAACACAATCTGGCCACACGTCACTGATTATATAATGGTAGTAGGGAACACAATCCGGCCACACGTCACGGATTATATAATGGGAGTAGGGAACAGAATCCGGCCACACGTCACTGATTATATAATGGGAGTAGGGAACACAATCCGGCCACACGTCACTGATTATATAATTGGCGTAGGGAACACAATCCGGCCACATGTCACTGATTATATAATGGGTGTAGGGAACACAATCCGGCCGCATGTCACTGATTATATAATGGGAGTAGGGAACACAATCCGGCCACACTTCACTGATTATATAATGGGCGTAGGGAACACAATCCGGCCACATGTCACTGATTCTATCATGGGAGTAGGGAACACAATCCGGCCAGACGTCATTGATTATATAATGGGAGTAGGGAACTCAATCCGGCCACATGTCACTGATTATATAATGGGAGTAGGGAACACAATCCGGCCACACGTCACGGATTATATAATGGGAGTAGGGAACACAATCCGGCCACACGTCACTGATTCTATCATGGGAGTAGGGAACACAATCCGGCCAGACGTCACTGATTATATAATGGGAGTAGGGAACACAATCCAGTCTAACGTCACTGATTATGTAATGGGAGTAGGGAACACAATCCAGCCTAACGTCACTGATTATATAATGGGAGTAGGGAACACAATCTAGCCTAACGTCACTGATTATATAAGGGGAGTAGGGAACACGATCTAGCCTAACGGCACTGATTATGTAATGGGAGTAGGGAACACAATCCAGCCTAACGTCACTGATTATATAATGGTAGTAGGGAACACAATCCAGCCTAACGTCGCTGATTATATAAGGGGAGTAGGGAACACGATCTAGCCTAACGGCACTGATTATGTAATGGGAGTAGGGAACACAATCCGGTCATACATCACTGGTTATATAATGGGGGTAGGAAACACAATCCGGACACACGTCACTGATTATATAATGGGATTAGGGAACACAATCTGGCCACACGTCACTGATTATATAATCGGAGTAGGGAACACAATCCGGTCACACGTCACGGATTATATAATGGGAGTAGGGAACACAATCCGGCCATACTTCACTGATTATATAATGGGATTAGGGAACACAATCCGGCCACACGTCACTGATGATATAATGGGAGTAGGGAACAAAATCTGGCCACACGTCACTGATTATATAATGGTAGTAGGGAACACAATCCGGCCACACGTCACGGATTATAAAATGGGAGTAGGGAACAGAATCCGGCCACACGTCACTGATTATATAATGGGATTAGGGAACACAATCCGGCCACACGTCACTGATGATATAATGGGAGTAGGGAACACAATCTGGCCACACGTCACTGATTATATAATGGTAGTAGGGAACACAATCCGGCCACACGTCACGGATTATATAATGGGAGTAGGGAACAGAATCCGGCCACACGTCACTGATTATATAATGGGAGTAGGGAACACAATCCGGCCACACGTCACTGATTATATAATGGGCGTAGGGAACTCAATCCGGCCACATGTCACTGATTATATAATGGGCGTAGGGAACACAATCCGGCCACATGTCACTGATTATATAATGGGAGTAGGGAACATAATCCGGCCACACGTCACTGATTATATAATGGGCGTAGGGAACACAATCCGGCCACATGTCACTGATTCTATCATGGGAGTAGGGAACACAATCCGGCCAGACTTCATTGATTATATAATGGGAGTAGGGAACACAATCCGGCCACATGTCACTGATTATATAATGGGAGTAGGGAACACAATCCGGCCACACGTCACGGATTATATAATGGGAGTAGGGAACAGAATCCGGCCACACGTCACTGATTATATAATGGGAGTAGGGAGCACCATCCGGCCACACGTCACTGATTATATAATGAGCGTAGGGAACACAATCCGGCCACACGTCACGGATTATATAATGGGCGTAGGGAACACAATCCGGCCACACGTCACTGATTATATAATGAGCGTAGGGAACACAATCCGGCCACATGTCACTGATTATATAATGGGAGTAGGGAGCACCATCCGGCCACACGTCACTGATTATATAATCAGCGTAGGGAACACAATCCGGCCACTTGTCACTGATTATATAATGGGAGCAGGGAACACAATCCCGCCACACGTCACGGATTATATAATGGGAGTCGGGAACACAATCCGGCCACACGTCACGGATTATATAATGGTAGTAGGGAACACAATCCGGCCACACGTCATGGATTATATAATGGGAGTAGGGAACAGAATCCGGCCACACGTCACTGATTATATAATGGGAGTAGGGAACACAATCCGGCCACACGTCACTGATTATATAATGGGCGTAGGGAACACAATCCGGCCACATGTCACTGATTATATAATGGGAGCAGGGAACACAATCCGGCCACACGTCACTGATGATATAATGGGAGTAGGGAACACAATCTGGCCACACGTCACTGATTATATAATGGTAGTAGGGAACACAATCCGGCCACACGTCACTGATTATATAATGGGCGTAGGGAACACAATCCGGCCACATGTCACTGATTCTATCATGGGAGTAGGGAACACAATCCGGCCAGACGTCATTGATTATATAATGGGAGTAGGGAACACAATCCGGCCACATGTCACTGATTATATAATGGGAGTAGGGAACACAATCCGGCCACACGTCACGGATTATATAATGGGAGTAGGGAACAGAATCCGGCCACACGTCACTGATTCTATCATGGGAGTAGGGAACACAATCCGGCCAGACGTCACTGATTATATAATGGGAGTAGGGAACACAATCCAGTCTAACGTCACTGATTATGTAATGGGAGTAGGGAACACAATCCAGCCTAACGTCACTGATTATATAATGGGAGTAGGGAACACAATCTAGCCTAACGTCACTGATTATATAAGGGGAGTAGGGAACACGATCTAGCCTAACGGCACTGATTATGTAATGGGAGTAGGGAACACAATCCAGCCTAACGTCACTGATTATATAATGGTAGTAGGGAACACAATCCAGCCTAACGTCGCTGATTATATAAGGGGAGTAGGGAACACGATCTAGCCTAACGGCACTGATTATGTAATGGGAGTAGGGAACACAATCCGGTCATACATCACTGGTTATATAATGGGGGTAGGAAACACAATCCGGACACACGTCACTGATTATATAATGGGATTAGGGAACACAATCCGGCCACACGTCACTGATTATATAATCGGAGTAGGGAACACAATCCGGTCACACGTCACGGATTATATAATGGGAGTAGGGAACACAATCCGGCCATACTTCACTGATTATATAATGGGATTAGGGAACACAATCCGGCCACACGTCACTGATGATATAATGGGAGTAGGGAACAAAATCTGGCCACACGTCACTGATTATATAATGGTAGTAGGGAACACAATCCGGCCACACGTCACGGATTATAAAATGGGAGTAGGGAACAGAATCCGGCCACACGTCACTGATTATATAATGGGATTAGGGAACACAATCCGGCCACACGTCACTGATGATATAATGGGAGTAGGGAACACAATCTGGCCACACGTCACTGATTATATAATGGTAGTAGGGAACACAATCCGGCCACACGTCACGGATTATATAATGGGAGTAGGGAACAGAATCCGGCCACACGTCACTGATTATATAATGGGAGTAGGGAACACAATCCGGCCACACGTCACTGATTATATAATGGGCGTAGGGAACTCAATCCGGCCACATGTCACTGATTATATAATGGGCGTAGGGAACACAATCCGGCCACATGTCACTGATTATATAATGGGTGTAGGGAGCACCATCCGGCCACATGTCACTGATTATATAATGGGAGTAGGGAACATAATCCGGCCACACGTCACTGATTATATAATGGGCGTAGGGAACACAATCCGGCCACATGTCACTGATTCTATCATGGGAGTAGGGAACACAATCCGGCCAGACTTCATTGATTATATAATGGGAGTAGGGAACACAATCCGGCCACATGTCACTGATTATATAATGGGAGTAGGGAACACAATCCGGCCACACGTCACGGATTATATAATGGGAGTAGGGAACAGAATCCGGCCACACGTCACTGATTATATAATGGGAGTAGGGAGCACCATCCGGCCACACGTCACTGATTATATAATGAGCGTAGGGAACACAATCCGGCCACACGTCACGGATTATATAATGGGCGTAGGGAACACAATCCGGCCACACGTCACTGATTATATAATGAGCGTAGGGAACACAATCCGGCCACATGTCACTGATTATATAATGGGAGTAGGGAGCACCATCCGGCCACACGTCACTGATTATATAATCAGCGTAGGGAACACAATCCGGCCACTTGTCACTGATTATATAATGGGAGCAGGGAACACAATCCCGCCACATGTCACGGATTATATAATGGGAGTCGGGAACACAATCCGGCCCTACGTCACGGATTATATAATGGTAGTAGGGAACACAATCCGGCCACACGTCATGGATTATATAATGGGAGTAGGGAACAGAATCCGGCCACACGTCACTGATTATATAATGGGAGTAGGGAACACAATCCGGCCACACGTCACTGATTATATAATGGGCGTAGGGAACACAATCCGGCCACATGTCACTGATTATATAATGGGAGCAGGGAACACAATCCGGCCACACGTCACTGATGATATAATGGGAGTAGGGAACACAATCTGGCCACACGTCACTGATTATATAATGGTAGTAGGGAACACAATCCGGCCACACGTCATGGATTATATAATGGGAGTAGGGAACAGAATCCGGCCACACGTCACTGATTATATAATGGGAGTAGGGAACACAATCCGGCCACACGTCACTGATTATATAATGGGAGTAGGGAACACAATCCGGCCACACGTCACTGATTATATAATGGGTGTAGGGAACACAATCCGGCCACATGTCACTGATTATATAATGGGAGCAGGGAACACAATCCGGCCACACGTCACTGATGATATAATGGGAGTAGGGAACACAATCTGGCCACACGTCACTGATTATATAATGGTAGTAGGGAACACAATCCGGCCACACGTCATGGATTATATAATGGGAGTAGGGAACAGAATCCGGCCACACGTCACTGATTAAATAATGGGAGTAGGGAACACAATCCGGCCACACGTCACTGATTATATAATGGGCGTAGGGAACACAATCCGGCCACATGTCACTGATTATATAATGGGCGTACGGAACACAATCTGGCCACACGTCACTGATTATATAATGGGAGTAGGGAACACAATCCGGCCACACGTCACTGATTATATAATGGTAGTAGGGAACACAATCCGGCCACACGTCACTGATTATATAAAGGTAGTAGGGAACACCATCCGGCCACACGTCACTGATTATATAATGAGCGTAGGGAACACAATCCGGCCACACGTCACGGATTATATAATGGGCTTAGGGAA
Source organism: Hemitrygon akajei (assembly GCF_048418815.1). Classification (NCBI taxonomy): domain Eukaryota; kingdom Metazoa; phylum Chordata; class Chondrichthyes; order Myliobatiformes; family Dasyatidae; genus Hemitrygon; species Hemitrygon akajei. The sequence continues at coordinate 1,099,452 of NC_133132.1, read as the reverse complement.
CACAATCCGGCCACACGTCACTGATTATATAATGAGCGTAGGGAACACAATCCGGCCACATGTCACTGATTATATAATGGGAGTAGGGAGCACCATCCGGCCACACGTCACTGATTATATAATCAGCGTAGGGAACACAATCCGGCCACATGTCACTGATTATATAATGGGAGCAGGGAACACAATCCCGCCACACGTCATGGATTATATAATGGGAGTCGGGAACACAATCCGGCCACACGTCACGGATTATATAATGGTAGAAGGTAACACAATCCGGCCACACGTCACGGATTATAGAATGGGAGTAGGGAACAGAATCCGGCCACACGTCACTGATTATATAATGGGAGTATGGAATAAAATCTGGCCACACGTCACGGATTATATAATGGGAGTCGGGAACACAATCCGGTCATACGTCACTGGTTATATAATGGGGGTAGGGAACACAATCCGGACACACGTCACTGATTATATAATGGGATTAGGGAACACAATCCGGCCACACGTCACTGATTATATAATCGGAGTAGGGAACACAATCCGGTCACACATCACTGATTCTATAATGGGAGTAGGGAACACAATCCGGCCACACGTCACTGATGATATAATGGGAGTAGGGAACACAATCCGGCCACACGTCACTGATTATATAATGGTAGTAGGGAACACAATCCGGCCACACGTCACGGATTATATAATGGGAGTAGGGAACACAATCCGGCCACACGTCACTGATTATATAATGGGAGTAGGGAACACAATCCGGCCACACGTCACTGATTATATAATGGGCGTAGGGAACACAATCCGGCCACATGTCACTGATTATATAATGGGAGCAGGGAACACAATCCGGCCACACGTCACTGATGATATAATGGGAGTAGGGAACACAATCTGGCCACACGTCACTGATTATATAATGGTAGTAGGGAACACAATCCGGCCACACGTCATGGATTATATAATGGGAGTAGGGAACAGAATCCGGCCACACGTCACTGATTATATAATGGGAGTAGGGAACACAATCCGGCCACACGTCACTGATTATATAATGGGAGTAGGGAACACAATCCGGCCACACGTCACTGATTATATAATGGGCGTAGGGAACACAATCCGGCCACATGTCACTGATTATATAATGGGAGCAGGGAACACAATCCGGCCACACGTCACTGATGATATAATGGGAGTAGGGAACACAATCTGGCCACACGTCACTGATTATATAATGGTAGTAGGGAACACAATCCGGCCACACGTCATGGATTATATAATGGGAGTAGGGAACAGAATCCGGCCACACGTCACTGATTAAATAATGGGAGTAGGGAACACAATCCGGCCACACGTCACTGATTATATAATGGGCGTAGGGAACACAATCCGGCCACATGTCACTGATTATATAATGGGCATACGGAACACAATCTGGCCACACGTCACTGATTATATAATGGGAGTAGGGAACACAATCCGGCCACACGTCACTGATTATATAATGGTAGTAGGGAACACAATCCGGCCACACGTCACTGATTATATAAAGGTAGTAGGGAACACCATCCGGCCACACGTCACTGATTATATAATGAGCGTAGGGAACACAATCCGGCCACACGTCACGGATTATATAATGGGCGTAGGGAACACAATCCGGCCACACGTCACTGATTATATAATGAGCGTAGGGAACACAATCCGGCCACATGTCACTGATTATATAATGGGAGTAGGGAGCACCATCCGGCCACACGTCACTGATTATATAATCAGCGTAGGGAACACAATCCGGCCACATGTCACTGATTATATAATGGGAGCAGGGAACACAATCCCGCCACACGTCATGGATTATATAATGGGAGTCGGGAACACAATCCGGCCACACGTCACGGATTATATAATGGTAGAAGGTAACACAATCCGGCCACACGTCACGGATTATAGAATGGGAGTAGGGAACAGAATCCGGCCACACGTCACTGATTATATAATGGGAGTATGGAATAAAATCTGGCCACACGTCACGGATTATATAATGAGAGTCGGGAACACAATCCGGTCATACGTCACTGGTTATATAATGGGGGTAGGGAACACAATCCGGACACACGTCACTGATTATATAATGGGATTAGGGAACACAATCCGGCCACACGTCACTGATTATATAATCGGAGTAGGGAACACAATCCGGTCACACATGACGGATTCTATAATGGGAGTAGGGAACACAATCCGGCCACACGTCACTGATGATATAATGGGAGTAGGGAACACAATCCGGCCACACGTCACTGATTATATAATGGTAGTAGGGAACACAATCCGGCCACACGTCACGGATTATATAATGGGAGTAGGGAACACAATCCGGCCACACGTCACTGATTATATAATGGGCGTAGGGAACACAATCCGGCCACATGTCACTGATTATATAATGGGAGTAGGGAACACAATCCCGCCACATTCACGGATTATATAATGGGAGTAGGGAACACAATCCGGCCACACGTCACTGATTATATAATGGGAGTAGGGAACACAATCCGGCCACACGTCACTGATTATATAATGGGAGTAGGGAACACAATCCGGCCACACGTCACTGATTATATAATGGATGTAGGGAACACAATCCGGCCACACGTCACTGATTATATAATGGGAGTAGGGAACACAATCCGGCCACTCGTCACTGATTATATTATGGGAGTAGGGAACACAATCCGGCCACACATCACGGATTATATCATGGGAGTATGGAACAAAATCTGGCCACACGTCACTGATTATATAATGGGAGTAGGGAACACAATCCGGCCAAATGTCACGGATTATATCATGGGAGTATGGAACAAAATCTGGCCACACGTCACGGATTATATAATTGGAGTCGGGTACACAATCCGGTCAGACGTCACTGATTATATAATGGGAGTAGGGAACACAATCCGGACACACGTCACTGATTATATAATGGGATTCGGGAACACAATCCGGCCACACGTCACTGATTATATAATCGGAGTAGGGAACACAATCCGGCCACACGTCACTGATTATATAATGGGAGTAGGAAACACAATCCGGCCACACGTCAATGATGATATAATGGGAGTAGGGAACACAATCCGGCCACACGTCACTGATTATATAATGGGAGTAGAGGACACAATCCGGCCACACGTCACTGATTATATAATGGGCGTAGGGAACACAATCCTGCCACAAGTCACTGATTCTATCATGGGAGTAGGGAACACAATCCGGCCAGACGTCACTGATTATATAATGGGAGTAGGGAACACAATCCGGTCACACGTCACGGATTATATAATTGGAGTAGGGAACACAATCCGGCCATACTTCACTGATTATATAATGGGATTAGGGAACACAATCCGGCCACACGTCACTGATGATATAATGGGAATAGGGAACACAATCTGGCCACACGTCACTGATTATATAATGGTAGTAGGGAACACAATCCGGCCACACGTCATGGATTATATAATGGGAGTAGGGAACACAATCCGGCCACACGTCACTGATTATATAATGGGAGTAGGGAACACAATCCGGCCACACGTCACTGATTATATAATGGGCGTAGGGAACACAATCCGGCCACATGTCACTGATTATATAATGGGCGTAGGGAACACAATCCGGCCACATGTCACTGATTATATAATGGGAGTAGGGAACACAATCCGGCCACACGTCACTGATTATATAATGGGCGTAGGGAACACAATCCGGCCACATGTCACTGATTCTATCATGGGAGTAGGGAACACAATCCGGCCAGACGTCATTGATTATATAATGGGAGTAGGGAACACAATCCGGCCACATGTCACTGATTATATAATGGGAGTAGGGAACACAATCCGGCCACACGTCACGGATTATATAATGGGAGTAGGGAACAGAATCCGGCCACACGTCACTGATTATATAATGGGAGTAGGGCGCACCATCCGGCCACACGTCACTGATTATATAATGAGCGTAGGGAACACAATCCGGCCACACGTCACGGATTATATAATGGGCGTAGGGAACACAATCCGGCCACACGTCACTGATTATATAATGAGCGTAGGGAACACAATCCGGCCACATGTCACTGATTATATAATGGGAGTAGGGAGCACCATCCGGCCACACGTCACTGATTATATAATGAGCGTAGGGAACACAATCCGGCCACATGTCACTGATTAGATAATGGGAGCAGGGAACACAATCCCGCCACACGTCACGGATTATATAATGGGAGTCGGGAACACAATCCGGCCACACGTCACGGATTATATAATGGGAGTAGCGAATACAGTCCGGCCACACGTCACTGATTATATAATGGGAGTAGGGAACAGAATCCGGCCACACGTCACTGATTATATAATGGGAGTAGGGAACACAATCTGGCCACACGTCACTGATTATATAATGGGAGTAGGGAACACAATCCGGCAACACGTCACTGATTATATAATGGGAGTAGGGAACACAATCCGGCCTTACTTCACTGATTATATAATGGGAGTAGGGAACACAATCCGGCCACACTTCACTGTTTATATAATGGGCGTAGGGAACACAATCCGTCCACACGTCACTGATTATATAATGGGCGTAGGGAACACAATCCGGCCACATGTCACTGATTCTATCATGGGAGTAGGGAACACAATCCGGCCAGACGTCATTGATTATATAATGGGAGTAGGGAACACAATCTGGTCACACGTCACAGATTATATAATGGGAGTAGGGAACACAATCCGGTCACACGTTACTGATTATATAATGGGAGTAGGGAACACAATCTGGCCACACGTCACAGATTATATAATGGGAGTAGGGAACACAATCCAGCCTAACGTCACTGATTATATAATGGGAGTAGGGAACACAATCCAGTCTAACGTCACTGATTATATAATGGGAGTAGGGAACACAATCCAGCCTAACGTCACTGATTATATAATGGGAGTAGGGAACACAATCCAGCCTAATGTCACTGATTATATAAGGGGAGTAGGGAACACAATCCAGCCTAACGTCACTGATTATGTAATGGGAGTCGGGAACACAATCCGGCCACACGTCACTGATTATATAATGGGAGTAGGGAACAGAATCCGGCCACACGTCACTGATTATATAATGGGAGTATGGAATAAAATCTGGCCACACGTCACGGATTATATAATGGGAGTCGGGAACACAATCCGGTCATACGTCACTGGTTATATAATGGGGGTAGGGAACACAATCCGGACACACGTCACTGATTATATAATCGGAGTAGGGAACACAATCCGGCCACACGTCACTGATTATATAATGGGAGTAGGAAACACAATCCGGCCACACGTCAATGATGATATAATGGGAGTAGGGAACACAATCCGGCCACACGTCACTGATTATATAATGGGAGTAGAGGACACAATCCGGCCACACGTCACTGATTATATAATGGGCGTAGGGAACACAATCCTGCCACATGTCACTGATTCTATCATGGGAGTAGGGAACACAATCCGGCCAGACGTCACTGATTATATAATGGGAGTAGGGAACACAATCCGGTCACACGTCACGGATTATATAATGGGAGTAGGGAACACAATCCGGCCATACTTCACTGATTATATAATGGGATTAGGGAACACAATCCGGCCACATGTCACTGATTCTATCATGGGAGTAGGGAACACAATCCGGCCAGACGTCATTGATTATATAATGGGAGTAGGGAACACAATCTGGTCACACGTCACAGATTATATAATGGGAGTAGGGAACACAATCCGGTCACACGTTACTGATTATATAATGGGAGTAGGGAACACAATCTGGCCACACGTCACAGATTATATAATGGGAGTAGGGAACACAATCCAGCCTAACGTCACTGATTATATAATGGGAGTAGGGAACACAATCCAGTCTAACGTCACTGATTATATAATGGGAGTAGGGAACACAATCCAGCCTAACGTCACTGATTATATAATGGGAGTAGGGAACACAATCCAGCCTAATGTCACTGATTATATAAGGGGAGTAGGGAACACAATCCAGCCTAACGTCACTGATTATGTAATGGGAGTCGGGAACACAATCCGGCCACACGTCACTGATTATATAATGGGAGTAGGGAACAGAATCCGGCCACACGTCACTGATTATATAATGGGAGTATGGAATAAAATCTGGCCACACGTCACGGATTATATAATGGGAGTCGGGAACACAATCCGGTCATACGTCACTGGTTATATAATGGGGGTAGGGAACACAATCCGGACACACGTCACTGATTATATAATCGGAGTAGGGAACACAATCCGGCCACACGTCACTGATTATATAATGGGAGTAGGAAACACAATCCGGCCACACGTCAATGATGATATAATGGGAGTAGGGAACACAATCCGGCCACACGTCACTGATTATATAATGGGAGTAGAGGACACAATCCGGCCACACGTCACTGATTATATAATGGGCGTAGGGAACACAATCCTGCCACATGTCACTGATTCTATCATGGGAGTAGGGAACACAATCCGGCCAGACGTCACTGATTATATAATGGGAGTAGGGAACACAATCCGGTCACACGTCACGGATTATATAATGGGAGTAGGGAACACAATCCGGCCATACTTCACTGATTATATAATGGGATTAGGGAACACAATCCGGCCACACGTCACTGATGATATAATGGGAATAGGGAACACAATCTGGCCACACGTCACTGATTATATAATGGTAGTAGGGAACACAATCCGGCCACACGTCATGGATTATATAATGGGAGTAGGGAACACAATCCGGCCACACGTCACTGATTATATAATGGGAGTAGGGAACACAATCCGGCCACACGTCACTGATTATATAATGGGCGTAGGGAACACAATCCGGCCACATGTCACTGATTATATAATGGGCGTAGGGAACACAATCCGGCCACATGTCACTGATTATATAATGGGAGTAGGGAACACAATCCGGCCACACGTCACTGATTATATAATGGGCGTAGGGAACACAATCCGGCCACATGTCACTGATTCTATCATGGGAGTAGGGAACACAATCCGGCCAGACGTCATTGATTATATAATGGGAGTAGGGAACACAATCCGGCCACTTGTCACTGATTATATAATGGGAGTAGGGAACACAATCCGGCCACACGTCACGGATTATATAATGGGAGTAGGGAACAGAATCCGGCCACACGTCACTGATTATATAATGGGAGTAGGGCGCACCATCCGGCCACACGTCACTGATTATATAATGAGCGTAGGGAACACAATCCGGCCACACGTCACGGATTATATAATGGGCGTAGGGAACACAATCCGGCCACACGTCACTGATTATATAATGAGCGTAGGGAACACAATCCGGCCACATGTCACTGATTATATAATGGGAGTAGGGAGCACCATCCGGCCACACGTCACTGATTATATAATGAGCGTAGGGAACACAATCCGGCCACATGTCACTGATTAGATAATGGGAGCAGGGAACACAATCCCGCCACACGTCACGGATTATATAATGGGAGTCGGGAACACAATCCGGCCACACGTCACGGATTATATAATGGGAGTAGCGAATACAGTCCGGCCACACGTCACTGATTATATAATGGGAGTAGGGAACAGAATCCGGCCACACGTCACTGATTATATAATGGGAGTAGGGAACACAATCTGGCCACACGTCACTGATTATATAATGGGAGTAGGGAACACAATCCGGCAACACGTCACTGATTATATAATGGGAGTAGGGAACACAATCCGGCCTTACTTCACTGATTATATAATGGGAGTAGGGAACACAATCCGGCCACACTTCACTGTTTATATAATGGGCGTAGGGAACACAATCCGTCCACACGTCACTGATTATATAATGGGCGTAGGGAACACAATCCGGCCACATGTCACTGATTCTATCATGGGAGTAGGGAACACAATCCGGCCAGACGTCATTGATTATATAATGGGAGTAGGGAACACAATCTGGTCACACGTCACAGATTATATAATGGGAGTAGGGAACACAATCCGGTCACACGTTACTGATTATATAATGGGAGTAGGGAACACAATCTGGCCACACGTCACAGATTATATAATGGGAGTAGGGAACACAATCCAGCCTAACGTCACTGATTATATAATGGGAGTAGGGAACACAATCCAGTCTAACGTCACTGATTATATAATGGGAGTAGGGAACACAATCCAGCCTAACGTCACTGATTATATAATGGGAGTAGGGAACACAATCCAGCCTAATGTCACTGATTATATAAGGGGAGTAGGGAACACAATCCAGCCTAACGTCACTGATTATGTAATGGGAGTCGGGAACACAATCCGGCCACACGTCACTGATTATATAATGGGAGTAGGGAACAGAATCCGGCCACACGTCACTGATTATATAATGGGAGTATGGAATAAAATCTGGCCACACGTCACGGATTATATAATGGGAGTCGGGAACACAATCCGGTCATACGTCACTGGTTATATAATGGGGGTAGGGAACACAATCCGGACACACGTCACTGATGATATAATGGGATTAGGGAACACAATCCGGCCACACGTCACTGATTATATAATCGGAGTAGGGAACACAATCCGGTCACACGTCACGGATTCTATAATGGGAGTAGGGAACACAATCCGGCCACACGTCACTGATGATATAATGGGAGTAGGGAACACAATCCGGCCACATGTCACTGATTATATAATGGGAGTAGGGAACACAATCCGGCCACACGTCACTGATGATATAATGGGAGTAGGGAACACAATCCGGCCACACGTCACTGATTATATAATGGTAGTAGGGAACACAATCGGCCACATGTCACTGATTATATAATGGGAGTAGGGAACACAATCCGGTCACACGTCACGGATTCTATAATGGGAGTAGGGAACACAATCCGGCCACACGTCACTGATGATATAATGGGAGTAGGGAACACAATCCGGCCACACGTCACTGATTATATAATCGGAGTAGGGAACACAATCCGGTCACACGTCACGGATTCTATAATGGGAGTAGGGAACACAATCCGGCCACACGTCACTGATGATATAATGGGAGTAGGGAACACAATCCGGCCACACGTCACGGATTCTATAATGGGAGTAGGGAACACAATCCGGCCACACGTCACTGATGATATAATGGGAGTAGGGAACACAATCCGGCCACACGTCACTGATTATATAATGGTAGTAGGGAACACAATCCGGCCACATGTCACTGATTATATAATGGGAGTAGGGAACACAATCCGGCCACACGTCACTGATGATATAATGGGAGTAGGGAACACAATCCGGCCACACGTCACGGATTCTATAATGGGAGTAGGGAACACAATCCGGCCACACGTCACTGATGATATAATGGGAGTAGGGAACACAATCCGGCCACACGTCACTGATTATATAATGGTAGTAGGGAACACAATCCGGCCACATGTCACTGATTATATAATGGGAGTAGGGAACACAATCCGGCCACACGTCACTGATTATATAATGGGCGTAGGGAACACAATCCGGCCACATGTCACTGATTCTATCATGGGAGTAGGGAACACAATCCGGCCAGACGTCATTGATTATATAATGGGAGTAGGGAACACAATCCGGCCACATGTCACTGATTATATAATGGGAGTAGGGAACACAATCCGGCCACACGTCACGGATTATATAATGGGAGTAGGGAACAGAATCCGGCCACACGTCACTGATTATATAATCGGAGTAGGGAACACAATCCGGTCACACGTCACGGATTCTATAATGGGAGTAGGGAACACAATCCGGCCACACGTCACTGATGATATAATGGGAGTAGGGAACACAATCCGGCCACATGTCACTGATTATATAATGGGAGTAGGGAACACAATCCGGCCACACGTCACTGATGATATAATGGGAGTAGGGAACACAATCCGGCCACACGTCACTGATTATATAATGGTAGTAGGGAACACAATCCGGCCACATGTCACTGATTATATAATGGGAGTAGGGAACACAATCCGGTCACACGTCACGGATTCTATAATGGGAGTAGGGAACACAATCCGGCCACACGTCACTGATGATATAATGGGAGTAGGGAACACAATCCGGCCACACGTCACTGATTATATAATCGGAGTAGGGAACACAATCCGGTCACACGTCACGGATTCTATAATGGGAGTAGGGAACACAATCCGGCCACACGTCACTGATGATATAATGGGAGTAGGGAACACAATCTGGCCACACGTCACGGATTCTATAATGGGAGTAGGGAACACAATCCGGCCACACGTCACTGATGATATAATGGGAGTAGGGAACACAATCCGGCCACACGTCACTGATTATATAATGGTAGTAGGGAACACAATCCGGCCACATGTCACTGATTATATAATGGGAGTAGGGAACACAATCCGGCCACACGTCACTGATTATATAATGGGCGTAGGGAACACAATCCGGCCACATGTCACTGATTCTATCATGGGAGTAGGGAACACAATCCGGCCAGACGTCATTGATTATATAATGGGAGTAGGGAACACAATCCGGCCACATGTCACTGATTATATAATGGGAGTAGGGAACACAATCCGGCCACACGTCACGGATTATATAATGGGAGTAGGGAACAGAATCCGGCCACACGTCACTGATTATATAATGGGAGTAGGGCGCACCATCCGGCCACACGTCACTGATTATATAATGAGCGTAGGGAACACAATACGGCCACACGTCACGGATTATATAATGGGCGTAGGGAACACAATCCGGCCACACGTCACTGATTATATAATGAGCGTAGGGAACACAATCCGGCCACATGTCACTGATTATATAATGGGAGTAGGGAGCACCATCCGGCCACACGTCACTGATTATATAATGAGCGTAGGGAACACAATCCGGCCACATGTCACTGATTAGATAATGGGAGCAGGGAACACAATCCCGCCACACGTCACGGATTATATAATGGGAGTCGGGAACACAATCCGGCCACACGTCACTGATTATATAATCGGAGTAGGGAACACAATCCGGTCACACGTCACGGATTCTATAATGGGAGTAGGGAACACAATCCGGCCACACGTCACTGATGATATAATGGGAGTAGGGAACACAATCTGGCCACACGTCACGGATTCTATAATGGGAGTAGGGAACACAATCCGGCCACACGTCACTGATGATATAATGGGAGTAGGGAACACAATCCGGCCACACGTCACTGATTATATAATGGTAGTAGGGAACACAATCCGGCCACATGTCACTGATTATATAATGGGAGTAGGGAACACAATCCGGCCACACGTCACTGATTATATAATGGGCGTAGGGAACACAATCCGGCCACATGTCACTGATTCTATCATGGGAGTAGGGAACACAATCCGGCCAGACGTCATTGATTATATAATGGGAGTAGGGAACACAATCCGGCCACATGTCACTGATTATATAATGGGAGTAGGGAACACAATCCGGCCACACGTCACGGATTATATAATGGGAGTAGGGAACAGAATCCGGCCACACGTCACTGATTATATAATGGGAGTAGGGCGCACCATCCGGCCACACGTCACTGATTATATAATGAGCGTAGGGAACAGAATACGGCCACACGTCACGGATTATATAATGGGCGTAGGGAACACAATCCGGCCACACGTCACTGATTATATAATGAGCGTAGGGAACACAATCCGGCCACATGTCACTGATTATATAATGGGAGTAGGGAGCACCATCCGGCCACACGTCACTGATTATATAATGAGCGTAGGGAACACAATCCGGCCACATGTCACTGATTAGATAATGGGAGCAGGGAACACAATCCCGCCACACGTCACGGATTATATAATGGGAGTCGGGAACACAATCCGGCCACACGTCACGGATTATATAATGGGAGTAGCGAATACAGTCCGGCCACACGTCACTGATTATATAATGGGAGTAGGGAACAGAATCCGGCCACACGTCACTGATTATATAATGGGAGTAGGGAACACAATCTGGCCACACGTCACTGATTATATAATGGGAGTAGGGAACACAATCCGGCAACACGTCACTGATTATATAATGGGAGTAGGGAACACAATCCGGCCTTACTTCACTGATTATATAATGGGAGTAGGGAACACAATCCGGCCACACTTCACTGTTTATATAATGGGCGTAGGGAACACAATCCGTCCACACGTCACTGATTATATAATGGGCGTAGGGAACACAATCCGGCCACATGTCACTGATTCTATCATGGGAGTAGGGAACACAATCCGGCCAGACGTCATTGATTATATAATGGGAGTAGGGAACACAATCTGGTCACACGTCACAGATTATATAATGGGAGTAGGGAACACAATCCGGTCACACGTTACTGATTATATAATGGGAGTAGGGAACACAATCTGGCCACACGTCACAGATTATATAATGGGAGTAGGGAACACAATCCAGCCTAACGTCACTGATTATATAATGGGAGTAGGGAACACAATCCAGTCTAACGTCACTGATTATATAATGGGAGTAGGGAACACAATCCAGCCTAACGTCACTGATTATATAATGGGAGTAGGGAACACAATCCAGCCTAATGTCACTGATTATATAAGGGGAGTAGGGAACACAATCCAGCCTAACGTCACTGATTATGTAATGGGAGTCGGGAACACAATCCGGCCACACGTCACTGATTATATAATGGGAGTAGGGAACAGAATCCGGCCACACGTCACTGATTATATAATGGGAGTATGGAATAAAATCTGGCCACACGTCACGGATTATATAATGGGAGTCGGGAACACAATCCGGTCATACGTCACTGGTTATATAATGGGGGTAGGGAACACAATCCGGACACACGTCACTGATTATATAATGGGATTAGGGAACACAATCCGGCCACACGTCACTGATTATATAATCGGAGTAGGGAACACAATCCGGTCAGACGTCACGGATTCTATAATGGGAGTAGGGAACACAATCCGGCCACACGTCACTGATGATATAATGGGAGTAGGGAACACAATCCGGCCACACGTCACTGATTATATAATGGTAGTAGGGAACACAATCCGGCCACACGTCACGGATTATATAATGGGAGTAGGGAACACAATCCGGCCACACGTCACTGATTATATAATGGGTGTAGGGAACACAATCCGGCCACACGTCACTGATTATATAATGGGAGTAGGGAACACAATCCGGCCACACGTCACTGATTATATTATGGGAGTAGGGAACACAATCCGGCCACACGTCACGGATTATATCATGGGAGTATGGAACAAAATCTGGCCACACGTCACTGATTATATAATGGGAGTAGGGAACACAATCCGGCCAAATGTCACGGATTATATCATGGGAGTATGGAACAAAATCTGGCCACACGTCACGGATTATATAATTGGAGTCGGGTACACAATCCGGTCAGACGTCACTGATTATATAATGGGAGTAGGGAACACAATCCGGACACACGTCACTGATTATATAATGGGATTCGGGAACACAATCCGGCCACACGTCACTGATTATATAATCGGAGTAGGGAACACAATCCGGCCACACGTCACTGATTATATAATGGGAGTAGGAAACACAATCCGGCCACACGTCAATGATGATATAATGGGAGTAGGGAACACAATCCGGCCACACGTCACTGATTATATAATGGGAGTAGAGGACACAATCCGGCCACACGTCACTGATTATATAATGGGCGTAGGGAACACAATCCTGCCACATGTCACTGATTATATAATGGGAGTAGGGAACACAATCCAGTCTAACGTCACTGATTATATAATGGGACTAGGGAACACAATCCAGCCTAACGTCACTGATTATATAATGGGAGTAGGGAACACAATCCAGCCTAACGTCACTGATTATATAAGGGGAGTAGGGAACACGATCTAGCCTAACGGCACTGATTATGTAATGGGAGTAGGGAACACAATCCAGCCTAACGTCACTGATTATATAATGGGAGTCGGGAACACAATCCGGTCATACGTCACTGGTTATATAATGGGGGTAGGAAACACAATCCGGACACACGTCACTGATTATATAATGGGATTAGGGAACACAATCTGGCCACACGTCACTGATTATATAATCGGAGTAGGGAACACAATCCGGTCACACGTCACGGATTATATAATGGGAGTAGGGAACACAATCCGGCCATACTTCACTGATTATATAATGGGATTAGGGAACACAATCCGGCCACACGTCACTGATGATATAATGGGAGTAGGGAACACAATCTGGCCACACGTCACTGATTATATAATGGTAGTAGGGAACACAATCCGGCCACACGTCACGGATTATATAATGGGAGTAGGGAACAGAATCCGGCCACACGTCACTGATTATATAATGGGAGTAGGGAACACAATCCGGCCACACGTCACTGATTATATAATTGGCGTAGGGAACACAATCCGGCCACATGTCACTGATTATATAATGGGTGTAGGGAACACAATCCGGCCGCATGTCACTGATTATATAATGGGAGTAGGGAACACAATCCGGCCACACGTCACTGATTATATAATGGGCGTAGGGAACACAATCCGGCCACATGTCACTGATTCTATCATGGGAGTAGGGAACACAATCCGGCCAGACGTCATTGATTATATAATGGGAGTAGGGAACACAATCCGGCCACATGTCACTGATTATATAATGGGAGTAGGGAACACAATCCGGCCACACGTCACGGATTTTATAATGGGAGTAGGGAACAGAATCCGGCCACACGTCACTGATTATATAATGGGAGTAGGGAGCACCATCCGGCCACACGTCACTGATTATATAATGGGCGTAGGGAACACAATCCTGCCACATGTCACTGATTCTATCATGGGAGTAGGGAACACAATCCGGCCAGACGTCACTGATTATATAATGGGAGTAGGGAACACAATCCAGTCTAACGTCACTGATTATGTAATGGGAGTAGTGAACACAATCCAGCCTAACGTCACTGATTATATAACGGGAGTAGGGAACACAATCTAGCCTAACGTCACTGATTATATAAGGGGAGTAGGGAACACGATCTAGCCTAACGGCACTGATTATGTAATGGGAGTAGGGAACACAATCCAGCCTAACGTCACTGATTATATAATGGGAGTCGGGAACACAATCCGGTCATACGTCACTGGTTATATAATGGGGGTAGGAAACACAATCCGGACACACGTCACTGATTATATAATGGGATTAGGGAACACAATCCGGCCACACGTCACTGATTATATATTCGGAGTAGGGAACACAATCCGGTCACACGTCACGGATTATATAATGGGAGTAGGGAACACAATCCGGCCATACTTCACTGATTATATAATGGATTTGGGAACACAATCCGGCCACACGTCACTGATGATATAATGGGAGTAGGGAACAAAATCTGGCCACACGTCACTGATTATATAATGGTAGTAGGGAACACAATCCGGCCACACGTCACGGATTATAAAATGGGAGTAGGGAACAGAATCCGGCCACACGTCACTGATTATATAATGGGATTAGGGAACACAATCCGGCCACACGTCACTGATGATATAATGGGAGTAGGGAACACAATCTGGCCACACGTCACTGATTATATAATGGTAGTAGGGAACACAATCCGGCCACACGTCACGGATTATATAATGGGAGTAGGGAACAGAATCCGGCCACACGTCACTGATTATATAATGGGAGTAGGGAACACAATCCGGCCACACGTCACTGATTATATAATGGGCGTAGGGAACACAATCCGGCCACATGTCACTGATTATATAATGGGCGTAGGGTACACAATCCGGCCACATGTCACTGATTATATAATGGGAGTAGGGAACACAATCCGGCCACACGTCACTGATTATATAATGGGCGTAGGGAACACAATCCGGCCACATGTCACTGATTCTATCATGGGAGTAGGGAACACAATCCGGCCAGACTTCATTGATTATATAATGGGAGTAGGGAACACAATCCGGCCACCTGTCACTGATTATATAATGGGAGTAGGGAACACAATCCGGCCACACGTCACGGATTATATAATGGGAGTAGGGAACAGAATCCGGCCACACGTCACTGATTATATAATGGGAGTAGGGAGCACCATCCGGCCACACGTCACTGATTATATAATGAGCGTAGGGAACACAATCCGGCCACACGTCACGGATTATATAATGGGCGTAGGGAACACAATCCGGCCACACGTCACTGATTATATAATGAGCGTAGGGAACACAATCCGGCCACATGTCACTGATTATATAATGGGAGTAGGGAGCACCATCCGGCCACACGTCACTGATTATATAATGAGCGTAGGGAACACAATCCCGCCACACGTCACGGATTATATAATGGGAGTCGGGAACACAATCCGGCCACACGTCACGGATTATATAATGGTAGTAGGGAACACAATCCGGCCACACGTCATGGATTATATAATGGGAGTAGGGAACAGAATCCGGCCACACGTCACTGATTATATAATGGGAGTAGGGAACACAATCCGGCCACACGTCACTGATTATATAATGGGCGTAGGGAACACAATCCGGCCACATGTCACTGATTATATAATGGGAGCAGGGAACACAATCCGGCCACACGTCACTGATGATATAATGGGAGTAGGGAACACAATCTGGCCACACGTCACTGATTATATAATGGTAGTAGGGAACACAATCCGGCCACACGTCATGGATTATATAATGGGAGTAGGGAACAGAATCCGGCCACACGTCACTGATTATATAATGGGAGTAGGGAACACAATCCGGCCACACGTCACTGATTATATAATGGGAGTAGGGAACACAATCCGGCCACACGTCACTGATTATATAATGGGCGTAGGGAACACAATCCGGCCACATGTCACTGATTATATAATGGGAGCAGGGAACACAATCCGGCTACACGTCACTGATGATATAATGGGAGTAGGGAACACAATCTGGCCACACGTCACTGATTATATAATGGTAGTAGGGAACACAATCCGGCCACACGTCATGGATTATATAATGGGAGTAGGGAACAGAATCCGGCCACACGTCACTGATTATATAATGGGAGTAGGGAACACAATCCGGCCACACGTCACTGATTATATAATGGGCGTAGGGAACACAATCCGGCCACATGTCACTGATTATATAATGGGCGTAGGGAACACAATCTGGCCACACGTCACTGATTATATAATGGTAGTAGGGAACACAATCCGGCCACACGTCACTGATTATATAATGGTAGTAGGGAACACAATCCGGCCACACGTCACTGATTATATAATGGTAGTAGGGAACACCATCCGGCCACACGTCACTGATTATATAATGAGCGTAGGGAACACAATCCGGCCACACGTCACGGATTATATAATGGGCGTAGGGAACACAATCCGGCCACACGTCACTGATTATATAATGAGCGTAGGGAACACAATCCGGCCACATGTCACTGATTATATAATGGGAGTAGGGAGCACCATCCGGCCACACGTCACTGATTATATAATCAGCGTAGGGAACACAATCCGGCCACATGTCACTGATTATATAATGGGAGCAGGGAACACAATCCCGCCACACGTCACGGATTATATAATGGGAGTCGGGAACACAATCCGGCCACACGTCACGGATTATATAATGGTAGTAGGGAACACAATCCGGCCACACGTCATGGATTATATAATGGGAGTAGGGAACAGAATCCGGCCACACGTCACTGATTATATAATGGGAGTAGGGAACACAATCCGGCCACACGTCACTGATTATATAATGGGCGTAGGGAACACAATCCGGCCACATGTCACTGATTATATAATGGGAGCAGGGAACACAATCCGGCCACACGTCACTGATGATATAATGGGAGTAGGGAACACAATCTGGCCACACGTCACTGATTATATAATGGTAGTAGGGAACACAATCCGGCCACACGTCATGGATTATATAATGGGAGTAGGGAACAGAATCCGGCCACACGTCACTGATTATATAATGGGAGTAGGGAACACAATCCGGCCACACGTCACTGATTATATAATGGGAGTAGGGTACACAATCCGGCCACACGTCACTGATTATATAATGGGCGTAGGGAACACAATCCGGCCACATGTCACTGATTATATAATGGGAGCAGGGAACACAATCCGGCCACACGTCACTGATGATATAATGGGAGTAGGGAACACAATCTGGCCACACGTCACTGATTATATAATGGTAGTAGGGAACACAATCCGGCCACACGTCACGGATTATATAATGGGAGTAGGGAACAGAATCCGGCCACACGTCACTGATTATATAATGGGAGTAGGGAACACAATCCGGCCACACGTCACTGATTATATAATGGGCGTAGGGAACACAATCCGGCCACATGTCAATGATTATATAATGGGCGTAGGGAACACAATCCGGCCACATGTCACTGATTATATAATGGGAGTAGGGAACACAATCCGGCCACACGTCACTGATTATATAATGGGCGTAGGGAACACAATCCGGCCACATGTCACTGATTCTATCATGGGAGTAGGGAACACAATCCGGCCAGACGTCATTGATTATATAATGGGAGTAGGGAACACAATCCGGCCACATGTCACTGATTATATAATGGGAGTAGGGAACACAATCCGGCCACACGTCACGGATTATATAATGGGAGTAGGGAACAGAATCCGGCCACACGTCACTGATTATATAATGGGAGTAGGGCGCACCATCCGGCCACACGTCACTGATTATATAATGAGCGTAGGGAACACAATCCGGCCACACGTCACGGATTATATAATGGGAGTAGGGAACACAATCCGGCCACATGTCACTGATTATATAATGGGAGTAGGGAACACAATCCGGCCACACGTCACGGATTATATAATGGGAGTAGGGAACACAATCCGGCCACACGTCACTGATTATACAATGAGCGTAGGGAACACAATCCGGCCACATGTCACTGATTATATAATGGGAGTAGGGAGCACCATCCGGCCACACGTCACTGATTTTATAATGAGCGTAGAGAACACAATCCGGCCACATGTCACTGATTATATAATGGGAGCAGGGAACACAATCCCGCCACACGTCACGGATTATATAATGGGAGTCGGGAACACAATCCGGCCACACGTCACGGATTATATAATCGGAGTAGCGAATACAGTCCGGCCACACGTCACTGATTATATAATGGGAGTAGGGAACACAATCCGGCCACACGTCACTGATTATATAATGGGAGTACGGAACACAATCCGGCCACACGTCACTGATTATATAATGGGAGTAGGGAACACAATCCGGCAACACGTCACTGATTATATAATGGGAGTAGGGAACACAATCCGGCCTTACTTCACTGATTATATAATGGGAGTAGGGAACACAATCCGGCCACACGTCACTGATTATATAATGGGAGTAGTGAACTCAATCTGGCCACACGTCTCTGATTATATAATGGGAGTAGGGAACACAATCCGGCCATACTTCACTGATTATATAATGGGAGTAGGGAACACAATCCGGCCACACGTCACTGATTATATAATGGGTGTAGGGAACACAATCCGGCCACACGTCACTGATTATAGAATGGGAGTAGGGAACACAATCCGGCCACACTTCACGGATTATGTCATGGGAGTATGGAACAAAATCTGGCCACACGTCACGGATTATATAATCGGAGTAGAGGACACAATCCGGCCACACGTCACTGATTATATAATGGGCGTAGGGAACACAATCCTGCCACATGTCACTGATTCTATCATGGGAGTAGGGAACACAATCCGGCCAGACGTCACTGATTATATACTGGGAGTAGGGAACACAATCCAGTCTAACGTCACTGATTATATAATGGGAGTAGGGAACACAATCCAGCCTAACGTCACTGATTATATAATGGGAGTAGGGAACACAATCTAGCCTAACGTCACTGATTATATAAGGGGAGTAGGGAACACCATCTAGCCTAACGGCACTGATTATGTAATGGGAGTAGGGAACACAATCCAGCCTAACGTCACTGATTATATAATGGGAGTCGGGAACACAATCCGGTGATACGTCACTGGATAAATAATGGGGGTAGGAAACACAATCCGGACACTCGTCACTGATTATATAATGGGATTAGGGAACACAATCCGGCCACACGTTACTGATTATATAATCGGAGTAGGGAACACAATCCGGTCACACGTCACGGATTATATAATGGGAGTAGGGAACACAATCCGGCCATACTTCACTGATTATTAATGGGATTAGGGAACACAATCCGGCCACACGTCACTGATGATATAATGGGAGTAGGGAACACAATCTGGCCACACGTCACTGATTATATAATGGTAGTAGGGAACACAATCCGGCCACACGTCACGGATTATATAATGGGAGTAGGGAACAGAATCCGGCCACACGTCACTGATTATATAATGGGAGTAGGGAACACAATCCGGCCACACGTCACTGATTATATAATGGGCGTAGGGAACACAATCCGGCCACATGTCACTGATTATATAATGGGCGTAGGGAACACAATCCGGCCACATGTCACTGATTATATAATGGGAGTAGGGAACACAATCCGGCCACACGTCACTGATTATATAATGGGCGTAGGGAACACAATCCAGCCACACGTCACTGATTATATAATGGGAGTAGGGAACACAATCCGGCCACACGTCACGGATTATATAATGGGAGTAGGGAACAGAATCCGGCCACACGTCACTGATTATATAATGGGAGTAGGGAGCACCATCCGGCCACACGTCACTGATTATATAATGAGCGTAGGGAACACAATCCGGCCACACGTCACGGATTATATAATGGGCGTAGGGAACACAATCCGGCCACACGTCACTGATTATATAATGAGTGTAGGGAACACAATCCGGCCACATGTCACTGATTATATAATGGGAGTAGGGAGCACCATCCGGCCACACGTCACTGATTATATAATGAGCGTAGGGAACACAATCCGGCCACATGTCACTGATTATATAATGGGAGCAGGGAACACAATCCCACCACACGTCACGGAATATATAATGGGAGTCGGGAACACAATCCGGCCACACGTCACGGATTATATAATGGGAGTAGCGAATACAGTCCGGCCACACGTCACTGATTATATAATGGGAGTAGGGAACACAATCCGGCGAAACGTCACTGATTATATAATGGGAGTAGGGAACACAATCCGGCCACAAGTCACTGATTATATAATGGGAGTAGGGAACACAATCCGGCAACACGTCACTGATTATATAATGGGAGTAGGGAACACAATCCGGCCTTACTTCACTGATTATTTAATGGGAGTAGGGAACACAATCCGGCCACACGTCACTGATTATATAATGGGAGTAGGGAACTCAATCCGGCCACACGTCTCTGATTATATAATGGGAGTAGGGAACACAATCCGGCCAGACGTCACTGATTATATAATGGGAGTAGGGAACACAATCCGGCCACACTTCACTGATTATATAATGGGCGTAGGGAACACAATCCGGCCACATGTCACTGATTATATAATGGGCGTAGGGAACACAATCCGGCCACATGTCACTGATTCTATCATGGGAGTAGGGAACACAATCCGGCCAGACGTCATTGATTATATAATGGGAGTAGGGAACACAATCCGGTCACACGTCACAGATTATATAATGGGAGTAGGGAACACAATCCGGTCACACGTTACTGATTATATAATGGGAGTAGGGAACACAATCTGGCCACACGTCACAGATTATATAATGGGAGTAGGGAACACAATCCAGCCTAACGTCACTGATTATATAATGGGCGTAGGGAACACAATCCGGCCACATGTCACTGATTATATAATGGGCGTAGGTTACACAATCCGGCCACATGTCACTGATTATATAATGGGAGTAGGGAACACAATCCGGCCACACGTCACTGATTATATAATGGGCGTAGGGAACACAATCCGGCCACATGTCACTGATTCTATCATGGGAGTAGGGAACACAATCCGGCCAGACTTCATTGATTATATAATGGGAGTAGGGAACACAATCCGGCCACCTGTCACTGATTATATAATGGGAGTAGGGAACACAATCCGGCCACACGTCACGGATTATATAATGGGAGTAGGGAACAGAATCCGGCCACACGTCACTGATTATATAATGGGAGTAGGGAGCACCATCCGGCCACACGTCACTGATTATATAATGGGCGTAGGGAACACAATCCGGCCACATGTCACTGATTCTATCATGGGAGTAGGGAACACAATCCGGCCAGACTTCATTGATTATATAATGGGAGTAGGGAACACAATCCGGCCACCTGTCACTGATTATATAATGGGAGTAGGGAACACAATCCGGCCACACGTCACGGATTATATAATGGGAGTAGGGAACAGAATCCGGCAACACGTCACTGATTATATAATGGGAGTAGGGAGCACCATCCGGCCACACGTCACTGATTATATAATGAGCGTAGGGAACACAATCCGGCCACACGTCACGGATTATATAATGGGCGTAGGGAACACAATCCGGCCACACGTCACTGATTATATAATGAGCGTAGGGAACACAATCCGGCCACATGTCACTGATTATATAATGGGAGTAGGGAGCACCATCCGGCCACACGTCACTGATTATATAATCAGCGTAGGGAACACAATCCGGCCACATGTCACTGATTATATAATGGGAGCAGGGAACACAATCCCGCCACACGTCACGGATTATATAATGGGAGTCGGGAACACAATCCGGCCACACGTTACGGATTATATAATGGTAGTAGGGAACACAATCCGGCCACACGTCATGGATTATATAATGGGAGTAGGGAACAGAATCCGGCCACACGTCACTGATTATATAATGGGAGTAGGGAACACAATCCGGCCACACGTCACTGATTATATAATGGGCGTAGGGAACACAATCCGGCCACATGTCACTGATTATATAATGGGAGCAGGGAACACAATCCGGCCACACGTCACTGATGATATAATGGGAGTAGGGAACACAATCTGGCCACACTTCACTGATTATATAATGGTAGTAGGGAACACAATCCGGCCACACGTCATGGATTATATAATGGGAGTAGGGAACAGAATCCGGCCACACGTCACTGATTATATAATGGGAGTAGGGAACACAATCCGGCCACACGTCACTGATTATATAATGGGCGTAGGGAACACAATCCGGCCACATGTCACTGATTATATAATGGGCGTAGGGAACACAATCTGGCCACACGTCACTGATTATATAATGGTAGTAGGGAACACAATCCGGCCACACGTCACTGATTATATAATGGTAGTAGGGAACACAATCCGGCCACACGTCACTGATTATATAATGGTAGTAGGGAACACCATCCGGCCACACGTCACTGATTATATAATGGGAGTAGGGAACACAATCTGGCCACACGTCACTGATTATATAATGGTAGTAGGGAACACAATCCGGCCACACGTCATGGATTATATAATGGGAGTAGGGAACAGAATCCGGCCACACGTCACTGATTATATAATGGGAGTAGGGAACACAATCCGGCCACACGTCACTGATTATATAATGGGAGTAGGGTACACAATCCGGCCACACGTCACTGATTATATAATGGGCGTAGGGAACACAATCCGGCCACATGTCACTGATTATATAATGGGAGCAGGGAACACAATCCGGCCACACGTCACTGATGATATAATGGGAGTAGGGAACACAATCTGGCCACACGTCACTGATTATATAATGGTAGTAGGGAACACAATCCGGCCACACGTCACGGATTATATAATGGGAGTAGGGAACAGAATCCGGCCACACGTCACTGATTATATAATGGGAGTAGGGAACACAATCCGGCCACACGTCACTGATTATATAATGGGCGTAGGGAACACAATCCGGCCACATGTCAATGATTATATAATGGGCGTAGGGAACACAATCCGGCCACATGTCACTGATTATATAATGGGAGTAGGGAACACAATCCGGCCACACGTCACTGATTATATAATGGGCGTAGGGAACACAATCCGGCCACATGTCACTGATTCTATCATGGGAGTAGGGAACACAATCCGGCCAGACGTCATTGATTATATAATGGGAGTAGGGAACACAATCCGGCCACATGTCACTGATTATATAATGGGAGTAGGGAACACAATCCGGCCACACGTCACTGATTATATAATGGTAGTAGGGAACACCATCCGGCCACACGTCACTGATTATATAATGGGAGTAGGGAACACAATCTGGCCACACGTCACTGATTATATAATGGTAGTAGGGAACACAATCCGGCCACACGTCATGGATTATATAATGGGAGTAGGGAACAGAATCCGGCCACACGTCACTGATTATATAATGGGAGTAGGGAACACAATCCGGCCACACGTCACTGATTATATAATGGGAGTAGGGTACACAATCCGGCCACACGTCACTGATTATATAATGGGCGTAGGGAACACAATCCGGCCACATGTCACTGATTATATAATGGGAGCAGGGAACACAATCCGGCCACACGTCACTGATGATATAATGGGAGTAGGGAACACAATCTGGCCACACGTCACTGATTATATAATGGTAGTAGGGAACACAATCCGGCCACACGTCACGGATTATATAATGGGAGTAGGGAACAGAATCCGGCCACACGTCACTGATTATATAATGGGAGTAGGGAACACAATCCGGCCACACGTCACTGATTATATAATGGGCGTAGGGAACACAATCCGGCCACATGTCAATGATTATATAATGGGCGTAGGGAACACAATCCGGCCACATGTCACTGATTATATAATGGGAGTAGGGAACACAATCCGGCCACACGTCACTGATTATATAATGGGCGTAGGGAACACAATCCGGCCACATGTCACTGATTCTATCATGGGAGTAGGGAACACAATCCGGCCAGACGTCATTGATTATATAATGGGAGTAGGGAACACAATCCGGCCACATGTCACTGATTATATAATGGGAGTAGGGAACACAATCCGGCCACACGTCACGGATTATATAATGGGAGTAGGGAACAGAATCCGGCCACACGTCACTGATTATATAATGGGAGTAGGGCGCACCATCCGGCCACACGTCACTGATTATATAATGAGCGTAGGGAACACAATCCGGCCACACGTCACGGATTATATAATGGGAGTAGGGAACACAATCCGGCCACATGTCACTGATTATATAATGGGAGTAGGGAACACAATCCGGCCACACGTCACGGATTATATAATGGGAGTAGGGAACACAATCCGGCCACACGTCACTGATTATACAATGAGCGTAGGGAACACAATCCGGCCACATGTCACTGATTATATAATGGGAGTAGGGAGCACCATCCGGCCACACGTCACTGATTTTATAATGAGCGTAGGGAACACAATCCGGCCACATGTCACTGATTATATAATGGGAGCAGGGAACACAATCCCGCCACACGTCACGGATTATATAATGGGAGTCGGGAACACAATCCGGCCACACGTCACGGATTATATAATCGGAGTAGCGAATACAGTCCGGCCACACGTCACTGATTATATAATGGGAGTAGGGAACACAATCCGGCCACACGTCACTGATTATATAATGGGAGTACGGAACACAATCCGGCCACACGTCACTGATTATATAATGGGAGTAGGGAACACAATCCGGCAACACGTCACTGATTATATAATGGGAGTAGGGAACACAATCCGGCCTTACTTCACTGATTATATAATGGGAGTAGGGAACACAATCCGGCCACACGTCACTGATTATATAATGGGAGTAGTGAACTCAATCTGGCCACACGTCTCTGATTATATAATGGGAGTAGGGAACACAATCCGGCCATACTTCACTGATTATATAATGGGAGTAGGGAACACAATCCGGCCACACGTCACTGATTATATAATGGGTGTAGGGAACACAATCCGGCCACACGTCACTGATTATAGAATGGGAGTAGGGAACACAATCCGGCCACACTTCACGGATTATGTCATGGGAGTATGGAACAAAATCTGGCCACACGTCACGGATTATATAATCGGAGTAGAGGACACAATCCGGCCACACGTCACTGATTATATAATGGGCGTAGGGAACACAATCCTGCCACATGTCACTGATTCTATCATGGGAGTAGGGAACACAATCCGGCCAGACGTCACTGATTATATACTGGGAGTAGGGAACACAATCCAGTCTAACGTCACTGATTATATAATGGGAGTAGGGAACACAATCCAGCCTAACGTCACTGATTATATAATGGGAGTAGGGAACACAATCTAGCCTAACGTCACTGATTATATAAGGGGAGTAGGGAACACCATCTAGCCTAACGGCACTGATTATGTAATGGGAGTAGGGAACACAATCCAGCCTAACGTCACTGATTATATAATGGGAGTCGGGAACACAATCCGGTGATACGTCACTGGATAAATAATGGGGGTAGGAAACACAATCCGGACACTCGTCACTGATTATATAATGGGATTAGGGAACACAATCCGGCCACACGTTACTGATTATATAATCGGAGTAGGGAACACAATCCGGTCACACGTCACGGATTATATAATGGGAGTAGGGAACACAATCCGGCCATACTTCACTGATTATTAATGGGATTAGGGAACACAATCCGGCCACACGTCACTGATGATATAATGGGAGTAGGGAACACAATCTGGCCACACGTCACTGATTATATAATGGTAGTAGGGAACACAATCCGGCCACACGTCACGGATTATATAATGGGAGTAGGGAACAGAATCCGGCCACACGTCACTGATTATATAATGGGAGTAGGGAACACAATCCGGCCACACGTCACTGATTATATAATGGGCGTAGGGAACACAATCCGGCCACATGTCACTGATTATATAATGGGCGTAGGGAACACAATCCGGCCACATGTCACTGATTATATAATGGGAGTAGGGAACACAATCCGGCCACACGTCACTGATTATATAATGGGCGTAGGGAACACAATCCAGCCACACGTCACTGATTATATAATGGGAGTAGGGAACACAATCCGGCCACACGTCACGGATTATATAATGGGAGTAGGGAACAGAATCCGGCCACACGTCACTGATTATATAATGGGAGTAGGGAGCACCATCCGGCCACACGTCACTGATTATATAATGAGCGTAGGGAACACAATCCGGCCACACGTCACGGATTATATAATGGGCGTAGGGAACACAATCCGGCCACACGTCACTGATTATATAATGAGTGTAGGGAACACAATCCGGCCACATGTCACTGATTATATAATGGGAGTAGGGAGCACCATCCGGCCACACGTCACTGATTATATAATGAGCGTAGGGAACACAATCCGGCCACATGTCACTGATTATATAATGGGAGCAGGGAACACAATCCCACCACACGTCACGGAATATATAATGGGAGTCGGGAACACAATCCGGCCACACGTCACGGATTATATAATGGGAGTAGCGAATACAGTCCGGCCACACGTCACTGATTATATAATGGGAGTAGGGAACACAATCCGGCGAAACGTCACTGATTATATAATGGGAGTAGGGAACACAATCCGGCCACAAGTCACTGATTATATAATGGGAGTAGGGAACACAATCCGGCAACACGTCACTGATTATATAATGGGAGTAGGGAACACAATCCGGCCTTACTTCACTGATTATTTAATGGGAGTAGGGAACACAATCCGGCCACACGTCACTGATTATATAATGGGAGTAGGGAACTCAATCCGGCCACACGTCTCTGATTATATAATGGGAGTAGGGAACACAATCCGGCCAGACGTCACTGATTATATAATGGGAGTAGGGAACACAATCCGGCCACACTTCACTGATTATATAATGGGCGTAGGGAACACAATCCGGCCACATGTCACTGATTATATAATGGGCGTAGGGAACACAATCCGGCCACATGTCACTGATTCTATCATGGGAGTAGGGAACACAATCCGGCCAGACGTCATTGATTATATAATGGGAGTAGGGAACACAATCCGGTCACACGTCACAGATTATATAATGGGAGTAGGGAACACAATCCGGTCACACGTTACTGATTATATAATGGGAGTAGGGAACACAATCTGGCCACACGTCACAGATTATATAATGGGAGTAGGGAACACAATCCAGCCTAACGTCACTGATTATATAATGGGCGTAGGGAACACAATCCGGCCACATGTCACTGATTATATAATGGGCGTAGGTTACACAATCCGGCCACATGTCACTGATTATATAATGGGAGTAGGGAACACAATCCGGCCACACGTCACTGATTATATAATGGGCGTAGGGAACACAATCCGGCCACATGTCACTGATTCTATCATGGGAGTAGGGAACACAATCCGGCCAGACTTCATTGATTATATAATGGGAGTAGGGAACACAATCCGGCCACCTGTCACTGATTATATAATGGGAGTAGGGAACACAATCCGGCCACACGTCACGGATTATATAATGGGAGTAGGGAACAGAATCCGGCCACACGTCACTGATTATATAATGGGAGTAGGGAGCACCATCCGGCCACACGTCACTGATTATATAATGGGCGTAGGGAACACAATCCGGCCACATGTCACTGATTCTATCATGGGAGTAGGGAACACAATCCGGCCAGACTTCATTGATTATATAATGGGAGTAGGGAACACAATCCGGCCACCTGTCACTGATTATATAATGGGAGTAGGGAACACAATCCGGCCACACGTCACGGATTATATAATGGGAGTAGGGAACAGAATCCGGCAACACGTCACTGATTATATAATGGGAGTAGGGAGCACCATCCGGCCACACGTCACTGATTATATAATGAGCGTAGGGAACACAATCCGGCCACACGTCACGGATTATATAATGGGCGTAGGGAACACAATCCGGCCACACGTCACTGATTATATAATGAGCGTAGGGAACACAATCCGGCCACATGTCACTGATTATATAATGGGAGTAGGGAGCACCATCCGGCCACACGTCACTGATTATATAATCAGCGTAGGGAACACAATCCGGCCACATGTCACTGATTATATAATGGGAGCAGGGAACACAATCCCGCCACACGTCACGGATTATATAATGGGAGTCGGGAACACAATCCGGCCACACGTTACGGATTATATAATGGTAGTAGGGAACACAATCCGGCCACACGTCATGGATTATATAATGGGAGTAGGGAACAGAATCCGGCCACACGTCACTGATTATATAATGGGAGTAGGGAACACAATCCGGCCACACGTCACTGATTATATAATGGGCGTAGGGAACACAATCCGGCCACATGTCACTGATTATATAATGGGAGCAGGGAACACAATCCGGCCACACGTCACTGATGATATAATGGGAGTAGGGAACACAATCTGGCCACACTTCACTGATTATATAATGGTAGTAGGGAACACAATCCGGCCACACGTCATGGATTATATAATGGGAGTAGGGAACAGAATCCGGCCACACGTCACTGATTATATAATGGGAGTAGGGAACACAATCCGGCCACACGTCACTGATTATATAATGGGCGTAGGGAACACAATCCGGCCACATGTCACTGATTATATAATGGGCGTAGGGAACACAATCTGGCCACACGTCACTGATTATATAATGGTAGTAGGGAACACAATCCGGCCACACGTCACTGATTATATAATGGTAGTAGGGAACACAATCCGGCCACACGTCACTGATTATATAATGGTAGTAGGGAACACCATCCGGCCACACGTCACTGATTATATAATGAGCGTAGGGAACACAATCCGGCCACACGTCACGGATTATATAATGGGCGTAGGGAACACAATCCGGCCACACGTCACTGATTATATAATGAGCGTAGGGAACACAATCCGGCCACATGTCACTGATTATATAATGGGAGTAGGGAGCACCATCCGGCCACACGTCACTGATTATATAATCAGCGTAGGGAACACAATCCGGCCACATGTCACTGATTATATAATGGGAGCAGGGAACACAATCCCGCCACATGTCACGGATTATATAATGGGAGTCGGGAACACAATCCGGCCACACGTCACGGATTATATAATGGTAGTAGGGAACACAATCCGGCCACATGTCACTGATTCTATCATGGGAGTAGGGAACACAATCCGGCCAGACTTCATTGATTATATAATGGGAGTAGGGAACACAATCCGGCCACCTGTCACTGATTATATAATGGGAGTAGCGAATACAGTCCGGCCACACGTCACTGATTATATAATGGGAGTAGGGAACACAATCCGGCGAAACGTCACTGATTATATAATGGGAGTAGGGAACTCAATCCGGCCACACGTCACTGATTATATAATGGGAGTAGGGAACACAATCCGGCAACACGTCACTGATTATATAATGGGAGTAGGGAACACAATCCGGCCTTACTTCACTGATTATTTAATGGGAGTAGGGAACACAATCCGGCCACACGTCACTGATTATATAATGGGAGTAGGGAACTCAATCCGGCCACACGTCTCTGATTATATAATGGGAGTAGGGAACACAATCCGGCCAGACGTCAGTGATTATATAATGGGAGTAGGGAACACAATCCGGCCACACTTCACTGATTATATAATGGGCGTAGGGAACACAATCCGGCCACATTTCACTGATTATATAATGGGCGTAGGGAACACAATCCGGCCACATGTCACTGATTCTATCATGGGAGTAGGGAACACAATCCGGCCAGACGTCATTGATTATATAATGGGAGTAGGGAACACAATCCGGTCACACGTCACAGATTATATAATGGGAGTAGGGAACACAATCCGGTCACACGTTACTGATTATATAATGGGAGTAGGGAACACAATCAGGCCACACGTCACAGATTATATAATGGGAGTAGGGAACACAATCCAGCCTAACGTCACTGATTATATAATGGGCGTAGGGAACACAATCCGGCCACATGTCACTGATTATATAATGGGCGTAGGGTACACAATCCGGCCACATGTCACTGATTATATAATGGGAGTAGGGAACACAATCCGGCCACACGTCACTGATTATATAATGGGCGTAGGGAACACAATCCGGCCAAATGTCACTGATTCTATCATGGGAGTAGGGAACACAATCCGGCCAGACTTCATTGATTATATAATGGGAGTAGGGAACACAATCCGGCCACCTGTCACTGATTATATAATGGGAGTAGGGAACACAATCCGGCCACACGTCACGGATTATATAATGGGAGTAGGGAACAGAATCCGGCCACACGTCACTGATTATATAATGGGAGTAGGGAGCACCATCCGGCCACACGTCACTGATTATATAATGAGCGTAGGGAACACAATCCGGCCACACGTCACGGATTATATAATGGGCGTAGGGAACACAATCCGGCCACACGTCACTGATTATATAATGAGCGTAGGGAACACAATCCGGCCACATGTCACTGATTATATAATGGGAGTAGGGAGCACCATCCGGCCACACGTCACTGATTATATAATCAGCGTAGGGAACACAATCCGGCCACATGTCACTGATTATATAATGGGAGCAGGGAACACAATCCCGCCACACGTCACGGATTATATAATGGGAGTCGGGAACACAATCCGGCCACACGTCACGGATTATATAATGGTTGTAGGGAACACAATCCGGCCACACGTCATGGATTATATAATGGGAGTAGGGAACAGAATCCGGCCACACGTCACTGATTATATAATGGGAGTAGGGAACACAATCCGGCTACACGTCACTGATTATATAATGGGCGTAGGGAACACAATCCGGCCACATGTCACTGATTATATAATGGGAGCAGGGAACACAATCCGGCCACACGTCACTGATGATATAATGGGAGTAGGGAACACAATCTGGCCACACGTCACTGATTATATAATGGTAGTAGTGAACACAATCCGGCCACACGTCATGGATTATATAATGGGAGTAGGGAACAGAATCCGGCCAGACGTCACTGATTATATAATGGGAGTAGGGAACACAATCCGGCCACACGTCACTGATTATATAATGGGAGTAGGGAACACAATCCGGCCACACGTCACTGATTATATAATGGGCGTAGGGAACACAATCCGGCCACATGTCACTGATTATATAATGGGAGCAGGGTACACAATCCGGCCACACGTCACTGATGATATAATGGGAGTAGGGAACACAATCTGGCCACACGTCACTGATTATATAATGGTAGTAGGGAACACAATCCGGCCACACGTCATGGATTATATAATGGGAGTAGGGAACAGAATCCGGCCACACGTCACTGATTATATAATGGGAGTAGGGAACACAATCCGGCCACACGTCACTGATTATATAATGGGCGTAGGGAACACAATCCGGCCACATGTCACTGATTATATAATGGGCGTAGGGAACACAATCTGGCCACACGTCACTGATTATATAATGGTAGTAGGGAACACAATCCGGCCACACGTCACTGATTATATAATGGTAGTAGGGAACACAATCCGGCCACACGTCACTGATTATATAATGGTAGTAGGGAACACCATCCGGCCACACGTCACTGATTATATAATGAGCGTAGGGAACACAATCCGGCCACACGTCACGGATTATATAATGGGCGTAGGGAACACAATCCGGCCACACGTCACTGATTATATAATGAGCGTAGGGAACACAATCCGGCCACATGTCACTGATTATATAATGGGAGTAGGGAGCACCATCCGGCCACACGTCACTGATTATATAATCAGCGTAGGGAACACAATCCGGCCACATGTCACTGATTATATAATGGGAGCAGGGAACACAATCCCGCCACACGTCACGGATTATATAATGGGAGTCGGGAACACAATCCGGCCACACGTCACGGATTATATAATGGTAGTAGGGAACACAATCCGGCCACACGTCATGGATTATATAATGGGAGTAGGGAACAGAATCCGGCCACACGTCACTGATTATATAATGGGAGTAGGGAACACAATCCGGCCACACGTCACTGATTATATAATGGGCGTAGGGAACACAATCCGGCCACATGTCACTGATTATATAATGGGAGCAGGGAACACAATCCGGCCACACGTCACTGATGATATAATGGGAGTAGGGAACACAATCTGGCCACACGTCACTGATTATATAATGGGCGTAGGGAACACAATCCGGCCACATGTCACTGATTATATAATGGGCGTAGGGAACACAATCCGGCCACATGTCACTGATTCTATCATGGGAGTAGGGAACACAATCCGGCCAGACGTCATTGATTATATAATGGGAGTAGGGAACACAATCCGGTCACACGTCACAGATTATATAATGGGAGTAGGGAACACAATCCGGCCAGACGTCACTGATTATATAATGGGAGTAGGGAACACAATCCGGCCACACGTCACTGATTATATAATGGGAGTAGGGAACACAATCCGGCCACACGTCACTGATTATATAATGGGCGTAGGGAACACAATCCGGCCACATGTCACTGATTATATAATGGGAGCAGGGTACACAATCCGGCCACACGTCACTGATGATATAATGGGAGTAGGGAACACAATCTGGCCACACGTCACTGATTATATAATGGTAGTAGGGAACACAATCCGGCCACACGTCATGGATTATATAATGGGAGTAGGGAACAGAATCCGGCCACACGTCACTGATTATATAATGGGAGTAGGGAACACAATCCGGCCACACGTCACTGATTATATAATGGGCGTAGGGAACACAATCCGGCCACATGTCACTGATTATATAATGGGCGTAGGGAACACAATCTGGCCACACGTCACTGATTATATAATGGTAGTAGGGAACACAATCCGGCCACACGTCACTGATTATATAATGGTAGTAGGGAACACAATCCGGCCACACGTCACTGATTATATAATGGTAGTAGGGAACACCATCCGGCCACACGTCACTGATTATATAATGAGCGTAGGGAACACAATCCGGCCACACGTCACGGATTATATAATGGGCGTAGGGAACACAATCCGGCCACACGTCACTGATTATATAATGAGCGTAGGGAACACAATCCGGCCACATGTCACTGATTATATAATGGGAGTAGGGAGCACCATCCGGCCACACGTCACTGATTATATAATCAGCGTAGGGAACACAATCCGGCCACATGTCACTGATTATATAATGGGAGCAGGGAACACAATCCCGCCACACGTCACGGATTATATAATGGGAGTCGGGAACACAATCCGGCCACACGTCACGGATTATATAATGGTAGTAGGGAACACAATCCGGCCACACGTCATGGATTATATAATGGGAGTAGGGAACAGAATCCGGCCACACGTCACTGATTATATAATGGGAGTAGGGAACACAATCCGGCCACACGTCACTGATTATATAATGGGCGTAGGGAACACAATCCGGCCACATGTCACTGATTATATAATGGGAGCAGGGAACACAATCCGGCCACACGTCACTGATGATATAATGGGAGTAGGGAACACAATCTGGCCACACGTCACTGATTATATAATGGGCGTAGGGAACACAATCCGGCCACATGTCACTGATTATATAATGGGCGTAGGGAACACAATCCGGCCACATGTCACTGATTCTATCATGGGAGTAGGGAACACAATCCGGCCAGACGTCATTGATTATATAATGGGAGTAGGGAACACAATCCGGTCACACGTCACAGATTATATAATGGGAGTAGGGAACACAATCCGGTCACACGTTACTGATTATATAATGGGAGTAGGGAACACAATCTGGCCACACGTCACAGATTATATAATGGGAGTAGGGAACACAATCCAGCCTAACGTCACTGATTATATAATGGGCGTAGGGAACACAATCCGGCCACATGTCACTGATTATATAATGGGCGTAGGGTACACAATCCGGCCACATGTCACTGATTATATAATGGGAGTAGGGAACACAATCCAGCCACACGTCACTGATTATATAATGGGCGTAGGGAACACAATCCGGCCACATGTCACTGATTCTATCATGGGAGTAGGGAACACAATCCGGCCAGACTTCATTGATTATATAATGGGAGTAGGGAACACAATCCGGCCACCTGTCACTGATTATATAATGGGAGTAGGGAACACAATCCGGCCACACGTCACGGATTATATAATGGGAGTAGGGAACAGAATCCGGCCACACGTCACTGATTATATAATGGGAGTAGGGAGCACCATCCGGCCACACGTCACTGATTATATAATGAGCGTAGGGAACACAATCCGGCCACACGTCACGGATTATATAATGGGCGTAGGGAACACAATCCGGCCACACGTCACTGATTATATAATGAGCGTAGGGAACACAATCCGGCCACATGTCACTGATTATATAATGGGAGTAGGGAGCACCATCCGGCCACACGTCACTGATTATATAATCAGCGTAGGGAACACAATCCGGCCACATGTCACTGATTATATAATGGGAGCAGGGAACACAATCCCGCCAGACGTCACGGATTATATAATGGGAGTCGGGAACACAATCCGGCCACACGTCACGGATTATATAATGGTAGTAGGGAACACAATCCGGCCACACGTCATGGATTATATAATGGGAGTAGGGAACAGAATCCGGCCACACGTCACTGATTATATAATGGGAGTAGGGAACACAATCCGGCCACACGTCACTGATTATATAATGGGCGTAGGGAGCACAATCCGGCCACATGTCACTGATTATATAATGGGAGCAGGGAACACAATCCGGCCACACGTCACTGATGATATAATGGGAGTAGGGAACACAATCTGGCCACACGTCACTGATTATATAATGGTAGTAGGGAACACAATCCGGCCACACGTCATGGATTATATAATGGGAGTAGGGAACAGAATCCGGCCACACGTCACTGATTATATAATGGGAGTAGGGAACACAATCCGGCCACACGTCACTGATTATATAATGGGAGTAGGGAACACAATCCGGCCACACGTCACTGATTATATAATGGGCGTAGGGAACACAATCCGGCCACATGTCACTGATTATATAATGGGAGCAGGGTACACAATCCGGCCACACGTCACTGATGATATAATGGGAGTAGGGAACACAATCTGGCCACACGTCACTGATTATATAATGGTAGTAGGGAACACAATCCGGCCACACGTCATGGATTATATAATGGGAGTAGGGAACAGAATCCGGCCACACGTCACTGATTATATAATGGGAGTAGGGAACACAATCCGGCCACACGTCACTGATTATATAATGGGCGTAGGGAACACAATCCGGCCACATGTCACTGATTATATAATGGGCGTAGGGAACACAATCTGGCCACACGTCACTGATTATATAATGGTAGTAGGGAACACAATCCGGCCACACGTCACTGATTATATAATGGTAGTAGGGAACACAATCCGGCCACACGTCACTGATTATATAATGGTAGTAGGGAACACCATCCGGCCACACGTCACTGATTATATAATGAGCGTAGGGAACACAATCCGGCCACACGTCACGGATTATATAATGGGCGTAGGGAACACAATCCGGCCACACGTCACTGATTATATAATGAGCGTAGGGAACACAATCCGGCCACATGTCACTGATTATATAATGGGAGTAGGGAGCACCATCCGGCCACACGTCACTGATTATATAATCAGCGTAGGGAACACAATCCGGCCACATGTCACTGATTATATAATGGGAGCAGGGAACACAATCCCGCCACACGTCACGGATTATATAATGGGAGTCGGGAACACAATCCGGCCACACGTCACGGATTATATAATGGTAGTAGGGAACACAATCCGGCCACATGTCACTGATTCTATCATGGGAGTAGGGAACACAATCCGGCCAGACTTCATTGATTATATAATGGGAGTAGGGAACACAATCCGGCCACCTGTCACTGATTATATAATGGGAGTAGCGAATACAGTCCGGCCACACGTCACTGATTATATAATGGGAGTAGGGAACACAATCCGGCGAAACGTCACTGATTATATAATGGGAGTAGGGAACTCAATCCGGCCACACGTCACTGATTATATAATGGGAGTAGGGAACACAATCCGGCAACACGTCACTGATTATATAATGGGAGTAGGGAACACAATCCGGCCTTACTTCACTGATTATTTAATGGGAGTAGGGAACACAATCCGGCCACACGTCACTGATTATATAATGGGAGTAGGGAACTCAATCCGGCCACACGTCTCTGATTATATAATGGGAGTAGGGAACACAATCCGGCCAGACGTCACTGATTATATAATGGGCGTAGGGAACACAATCCGGCCACATGTCACTGATTATATAATGGGCGTAGGGAACACAATCCGGCCACATGTCACTGATTCTATCATGGGAGTAGGGAACACAATCCGGCCAGACGTCATTGATTATATAATGGGAGTAGGGAACACAATCCGGTCACACGTCACAGATTATATAATGGGAGTAGGGAACACAATCCGGTCACACGTTACTGATTATATAATGGGAGTAGGGAACACAATCTGGCCACACGTCACAGATTATATAATGGGAGTAGGGAACACAATCCAGCCTAACGTCACTGATTATATAATGGGCGTAGGGAACACAATCCGGCCACTTGTCACTGATTATATAATGGGCGTAGGGTACACAATCCGGCCACATGTCACTGATTATATAATGGGAGTAGGGAACACAATCCGGCCACACGTCACTGATTATATAATTGGCGTAGGGAACACAATCCGGCCACATGTCACTGATTCTATCATGGGAGTAGGGAACACAATCCGGCCAGACTTCATTGATTATATAATGGGAGTAGGGAACACAATCCGGCCACCTGTCACTGATTATATAATGGGAGTAGGGAACACAATCCGGCCACACGTCACGGATTATATAATGGGAGTAGGGAACAGAATCCGGCCACACGTCACTGATTATATAATGGGAGTAGGGAGCACCATCCGGCCACACGTCACTGATTATATAATGAGCGTAGGGAACACAATCCGGCCACACGTCACGGATTATATAATGGGCGTAGGGAACACAATCCGGCCACACGTCACTGATTATATAATGAGCGTAGGGAACACAATCCGGCCACATGTCACTGATTATATAATGGGAGTAGGGAGCACCATCCGGCCACACGTCACTGATTATATAATCAGCGTAGGGAACACAATCCGGCCACATGTCACTGATTATATAATGGGAGCAGGGAACACAATCCCGCCACACGTCACGGATTATATAATGGGAGTCGGGAACACAATCCGGCCACACGTCACGGATTATATAATGGTAGTAGGGAACACAATCCGGCCACACGTCATGGATTATATAATGGGAGTAGGGAACAGAATCCGGCCACACGTCACTGATTATATAATGGGAGTAGGGAACACAATCCGGCTACACGTCACTGATTATATAATGGGCGTAGGGAACACAATCCGGCCACATGTCACTGATTATATAATGGGAGCAGGGAACACAATCCGGCCACACGTCACTGATGATATAATGGGAGTAGGGAACACAATCTGGCCACACGTCACTGATTATATAATGGTAGTAGGGAACACAATCCGGCCACACGTCATGGATTATATAATGGGAGTAGGGAACAGAATCCGGCCACACGTCACTGATTATATAATGGGAGTAGGGAACACAATCCGGCCACACGTCACTGATTATATAATGGGAGTAGGGAACACAATCCGGCCACACGTCACTGATTATATAATGGGCGTAGGGAACACAATCCGGCCACATGTCACTGATTATATAATGGGAGCAGGGTACACAATCCGGCCACACGTCACTGATGATATAATGGGAGTAGGGAACACAATCTGGCCACACGTCACTGATTATATAATGGTAGTAGGGAACACAATCCGGCCACACGTCATGGATTATATAATGGGAGTAGGGAACAGAATCCGGCCACACGTCACTGATTATATAATGGGAGTAGGGAACACAATCCGGCCACACGTCACTGATTATATAATGGGCGTAGGGAACACAATCCGGCCACATGTCACTGATTATATAATGGGCGTAGGGAACACAATCTGGCCACACGTCACTGATTATATAATGGTAGTAGGGAACACAATCCGGCCACACGTCACTGATTATATAATGGTAGTAGGGAACACAATCCGGCCACACGTCACTGATTATATAATGGTAGTAGGGAACACCATCCGGCCACACGTCACTGATTATATAATGAGCGTAGGGAACACAATCCGGCCACACGTCACGGATTATATAATGGGCGTAGGGAACACAATCCGGCCACACGTCACTGATTATATAATGAGCGTAGGGAACACAATCCGGCCACATGTCACTGATTATATAATGGGAGTAGGGAGCACCATCCGGCCACACGTCACTGATTATATAATCAGCGTAGGGAACACAATCCGGCCACATGTCACTGATTATATAATGGGAGCAGGGAACACAATCCCGCCACACGTCACGGATTATATAATGGGAGTCGGGAACACAATCCGGCCACACGTCACGGATTATATAATGGTAGTAGGGAACACAATCCGGCCACACGTCATGGATTATATAATGGGAGTAGGGAACAGAATCCGGCCACACGTCACTGATTATATAATGGGAGTAGGGAACACAATCCGGCCACACGTCACTGATTATATAATGGGCGTAGGGAACACAATCCGGCCACATGTCACTGATTATATAATGGGAGCAGGGAACACAATCCGGCCACACGTCACTGATGATATAATGGGAGTAGGGAACACAATCTGGCCACACGTCACTGATTATATAATGGTAGTAGGGAACACAATCCGGCCACACGTCAGGGATTATATAATGGGAGTAGGGAACAGAATCCGGCCACACGTCACTGATTATATAATGGGAGTAGGGAACACAATCCGGCCACACGTCACTGATTATATAATGGGAGTAGGGAACACAATCCGGCCACACGTCACTGATTATATAATGGGCGTAGGGAACACAATCCGGCCACATGTCACTGATTATATAATGGGAGCAGGGAACACAATCCGGCCACACGTCACTGATGATATAATGGGAGTAGGGAACACAATCTGGCCACACGTCACTGATTATATAATGGTAGTAGGGAACACAATCCGGCCACACGTCATGGATTATATAATGGGAGTAGGGAACAGAATCCGGCCACACGTCACTGATTATATAATGGGAGTAGGGAACACAATCCGGCCACACGTCACTGATTATATAATGGGCGTAGGGAACACAATCCGGCCACATGTCACTGATTATATAATGGGAGTAGGGAACACAATCCGGCCACACGTCACTGATTATATAATGGGCGTAGGGAACACAATCCGGCCACATGTCACTGATTCTATCATGGGAGTAGGGAACACAATCCGGCCAGACGTCATTGATTATATAATGGGAGTAGGGAACACAATCCGGCCACATGTCACTGATTATATAATGGGAGTAGGGAACACAATCCGGCCACACGTCACGGATTATATAATGGGAGTAGGGAACACAATCCGGCCACATGTCACTGATTATATAATGGGAGTAGGTAACACAATCCGGCCACACGTCACGGATTATATAATGGGAGTAGGGAACACAATCCGGCCACACGTCACTGATTATATAATGAGCGTAGGGAACACAATCCGGCCACATGTCACTGATTATATAATGGGAGTAGGGAGCACCATCCGGCCACACGTCACTGATTTTATAATGAGCGTAGGGAACACAATCCAGCCACATGTCACTGATTATATAATGGGAGCAGGGAACACAATCCCGCCACACGTCACGGATTATATAATGGGAGTCGGGAACACAATCCGGCCACACGTCACGGATTATATAATCGGAGTAGCGAATACAGTCCGGCCACACGTCACTGATTATATAATGGGAGTAGGGAACACAATCCGGCCACACGTCACTGATTATATAATGGGAGTAGGGAACACAATCCGGCCTATCTTCACTGATTATATAATGGGAGTAGGGAACACAATCCGGCCACACGTCACTGATTATATAATGGGAGTAGTGAACTCAATCTGGCCACACGTCTCTGATTATATAATGGG
This sequence comes from Hemitrygon akajei, assembly GCF_048418815.1. NCBI lineage: Eukaryota > Metazoa > Chordata > Chondrichthyes > Myliobatiformes > Dasyatidae > Hemitrygon > Hemitrygon akajei. The sequence continues at coordinate 1,057,706 of NC_133132.1, read as the reverse complement.
AGTAGGGAACACAATCCGGCCATACTTCACTGATTATATAATGGGAGTAGGGAACACAATCCGGCCACACGTCACTGATTATATAATGGGTGTAGGGAACACAATCCGGCCACACGTCACTGATTATAGAATGGGAGTAGGGAACACAATCCGGCCACACTTCACGGATTATATCATGGGAGTATGGAACAAAATCTGGCCACACGTCACGGATTATATAATCGGAGTAGAGGACACAATCCGGCCACACGTCACTGATTATATAATGGGCGTAGGGAACACAATCCTGCCACATGTCACTGATTCTATCATGGGAGTAGGGAACACAATCCGGCCAGACGTCACTGATTATATAATGGGAGTAGGGAACACAATCCAGTCTAACGTCACTGATTATATAATGGGAGTAGGGAACACAATCCAGCCTAACGTCACTGATCATATAATGGGAGTAGGGAACACAATCTAGCCTAACGTCACTGATTATATAAGGGGAGTAGGGAACACGATCTAGCCTAACGGCACTGATTATGTAATGGGAGTAGGGAACACAATCCAGCCTAACGTCACTGATTATATAATGGGAGTCGGGAACACAATCCGGTCATACGTCACTGGTTAAATAATGGGGGTAGGAAACACAATCCGGACACTCGTCACTGATTATATAATGGGATTAGGGAACACAATCCGGCCACACGTCACTGATTATATAATCGGAGTAGGGAACACAATCCGGTCACACGTCACGGATTATATAATGGGAGTAGGGAACACAATCCGGCCATACTTCACTGATTATTAATGGGATTAGGGAACACAATCCGGCCACACGTCACTGATGATATAATGGGAGTAGGGAACACAATCTGGCCACACGTCACTGATTATATAATGGTAGTAGGGAACACAATCCGGCCACACGTCACGGATTATATAATGGGAGTAGGGAACAGAATCCGGCCACACGTCACTGATTATATAATGGGAGTAGGGAGCACCATCCGGCCACACGTCACTGATTATATAATGAGCGTAGGGAACACAATCCGGCCACACGTCACGGATTATATAATGGGCGTAGGGAACACAATCCGGCCACACGTCACTGATTATATAATGAGTGTAGGTAACACAATCCGGCCACATGTCACTGATTATATAATGGGAGTAGGGAGCACCATCCGGCCACACGTCACTGATTATATAATGAGCGTAGGGAACACAATCCGGCCACATGTCACTGATTATATAATGGGAGCAGGGAACACAATCCCGCCACACGTCACGGATTATATAATGGGAGTAGCGAATACAGTCCGGCCACACGTCACTGATTATATAATGGGAGTAGGGAACACAATCCGGCGAAACGTCACTGATTATATAATGGGAGTAGGGAACACAATCCGGCCACACGTCACTGATTATATAATGGGAGTAGGGAACACAATCCGGCAACACGTCACTGATTATATAATGGGAGTAGGGAACACAATCCGGCCTTACTTCACTGATTATTTAATGGGAGTAGGGAACACAATCCGGCCACACGTCACTGATTATATAATGGGAGTAGGGAACTCAATCCGGCCACACGTCTCTGATTATATAATGGGAGTAGGGAACACAATCCGGCCAGACGTCACTGATTATATAATGGGAGTAGGGAACACAATCCGGCCACACTTCACTGATTATATAATGGGCGTAGGGAACACAATCCGGCCACATGTCACTGATTATATAATGGGCGTAGGGAACACAATCCGGCAACATGTCACTGATTCTATCATGGGAGTAGGGAACACAATCCGGCCAGACGTCATTGATTATATAATGGGAGTAGGGAACACAATCCGGTCACACGTCACAGATTATATAATGGGAGTAGGGAACACAATCCGGTCACACGTTACTGATTATATAATGGGAGTAGGGAACACAATCCGGCCACACGTCACTGATTATATAATGGGCGTAGGGAACACAATCCGGCCACATGGCACTGATTATGTAATGGGAGTAGGGAACACAATCCAGCCTAACGTCACTGATTATATAATGGGAGTCGGGAACACAATCCGGTCATACGTCACTGGTTAAATAATGGGGGTAGGAAACACAATCCGGACACTCGTCACTGATTATATAATGGGAGTAGGGAACACAATCCGGCCACACGTCACTGATTATATAATGGGCGTAGGGAACACAATCCGGCCACATGTCACTGATTATATAATGGGAGCAGGGAACACAATCCGGCCACACGTCACTGATGATATAATGGGAGTAGGGAACACAATCTGGCCACACGTCACTGATTATATAATGGTAGTAGGGAACACAATCCGGCCACACGTCATGGATTATATAATGGGAGTAGGGAACAGAATCCGGCCACACGTCACTGATTATATAATGGGAGTAGGGAACACAATCCGGCCACACGTCACTGATTATATAATGGGCGTAGGGAACACAATCCGGCCACATGTCACTGATTATATAATGGGCGTAGGGAACACAATCCGGCCACATGTCACTGATTATATAATGGGAGTAGGGAACACAATCCGGCCACACGTCACTGATTATATAATGGGCGTAGGGAACACAATCCGGCCACATGTCACTGATTCTATCATGGGAGTAGGGAACACAATCCGGCCAGACGTCATTGATTATATAATGGGAGTAGGGAACACAATCCGGCCACATTTCACTGATTATATAATGGGAGTAGGGAACACAATCCGGCCACACGTCACGGATTATATAATGGGAGTAGGGAACAGAATCCGGCCACACGTCACTGATTATATAATGGGAGTAGGGCGCACCATCCGGCCACACGTCACTGATTATATAATGAGCGTAGGGAACACAATCCGGCCACACGTCACGGATTATATAATGGGAGTAGGGAACACAATCCGGCCACATGTCACTGATTATATAATGGGAGTAGGTAACACAATCCGGCCACACGTCACGGATTATATAATGGGAGTAGGGAACACAATTCGGCCACACGTCACTGATTATATAATGAGCGTAGGGAACACAATCCGGCCACATGTCACTGATTATATAATGGGAGTAGGGAGCACCATCCGGCCACACGTCACTGATTTTATAATGAGCGTAGGGAACACAATCCGGCCACATGTCACTGATTATATAATGGGAGCAGGGAACACAATCCCGCCACACGTCACGGATTATATAATGGGAGTCGGGAACACAATCCGGCCACACGTCACGGATTATATAATCGGAGTAGCGAATACAGTCCGGCCACACGTCACTGATTATTTAATGGGAGTAGGGAACACAATCCGGCCACACGTCACTGATTATATAATGGGAGTAGGGAACACAATCCGGCCTATCTTCACTGATTATATAATGGGAGTAGGGAACACAATCCGGCCACACGTCACTGATTATATAATGGGAGTAGTGAACTCAATCTGGCCACACGTCTCTGATTATATAATGGGAGTAGGGAACACAATCCGGCCATACTTCACTGATTATATAATGGGAGTAGGGAACACAATCCGGCCACACGTCACTGATTATATAATGGGTGTAGGGAACACAATCCGGCCACACGTCACTGATTATAGAATGGGAGTAGGGAACACAATCCGGCCACACGTCACTGATTATATAATGGTAGTAGGGAACACAATCCGGCCACACGTCACTGATTATATAATGGTAGTAGGGAACACCATCCGGCCACACGTCACTGATTATATAATGAGCGTAGGGAACACAATCCGGCCACACGTCACGGATTATATAATGGGCGTAGGGAACACAATCCGGCCACACGTCACTGATTATATAATGAGCGTAGGGAACACAATCCGGCCACATGTCACTGATTATATAATGGGAGTAGGGAGCACCATCCGGCCACACGTCACTGATTATATAATCAGCGTAGGGAACACAATCCGGCCACATGTCACTGATTATATAATGGGAGCAGGGAACACAATCCCGCCACACGTCACGGATTATATAATGGGAGTCGGGAACACAATCCGGCCACACGTCACGGATTATATAATGGTAGTAGGGAACACAATCCGGCCACACGTCATGGATTATATAATGGGAGTAGGGAACAGAATCCGGCCACACGTCACTGATTATATAATGGGAGTAGGGAACACAATCCGGCCACACGTCACTGATTATATAATGGGCGTAGGGAACACAATCCGGCCACATGTCACTGATTATATAATGGGAGCAGGGAACACAATCCGGCCACACGTCACTGATGATATAATGGGAGTAGGGAACACAATCTGGCCACACGTCACTGATTATATAATGGTAGTAGGGAACACAATCCGGCCACACGTCATGGATTATATAATGGGAGTAGGGAACAGAATCCGGCCACACGTCACTGATTATATAATGGGAGTAGGGAACACAATCCGGCCACACGTCACTGATTATATAATGGGAGTAGGGAACACAATCCGGCCACACGTCACTGATTATATAATGGGCGTAGGGAACACAATCCGGCCACATGTCACTGATTATATAATGGGAGCAGGGAACACAATCCGGCCACACGTCACTGATGATATAATGGGAGTAGGGAACACAATCTGGCCACACGTCACTGATTATATAATGGTAGTAGGGAACACAATCCGGCCACACGTCATGGATTATATAATGGGAGTAGGGAACAGAATCCGGCCACACGTCACTGATTATATAATGGGAGTAGGGAACACAATCCGGCCACACGTCACTGATTATATAATGGGCGTAGGGAACACAATCCGGCCACATGTCACTGATTATATAATGGGAGTAGGGAACACAATCCGGCCACACGTCACTGATTATATAATGGGCGTAGGGAACACAATCCGGCCACATGTCACTGATTCTATCATGGGAGTAGGGAACACAATCCGGCCAGACGTCATTGATTATATAATGGGAGTAGGGAACACAATCCGGCCACATGTCACTGATTATATAATGGGAGTAGGGAACACAATCCGGCCACACGTCACGGATTATATAATGGGAGTAGGGAACACAATCCGGCCACATGTCACTGATTATATAATGGGAGTAGGTAACACAATCCGGCCACACGTCACGGATTATATAATGGGAGTAGGGAACACAATCCGGCCACACGTCACTGATTATATAATGAGCGTAGGGAACACAATCCGGCCACATGTCACTGATTATATAATGGGAGTAGGGAGCACCATCCGGCCACACGTCACTGATTTTATAATGAGCGTAGGGAACACAATCCAGCCACATGTCACTGATTATATAATGGGAGCAGGGAACACAATCCCGCCACACGTCACGGATTATATAATGGGAGTCGGGAACACAATCCGGCCACACGTCACGGATTATATAATCGGAGTAGCGAATACAGTCCGGCCACACGTCACTGATTATATAATGGGAGTAGGGAACACAATCCGGCCACACGTCACTGATTATATAATGGGAGTAGGGAACACAATCCGGCCTATCTTCACTGATTATATAATGGGAGTAGGGAACACAATCCGGCCACACGTCACTGATTATATAATGGGAGTAGTGAACTCAATCTGGCCACACGTCTCTGATTATATAATGGGAGTAGGGAACACAATCCGGCCATACTTCACTGATTATATAATGGGAGTAGGGAACACAATCCGGCCACACGTCACTGATTATATAATGGGTGTAGGGAACACAATCCGGCCACACGTCACTGATTATAGAATGGGAGTAGGGAACACAATCCGGCCACACTTCACGGATTATATCATGTGAGTATGGAACAAAATCTGGCCACACGTCACGGATTATATAATCGGAGTAGAGGAACAAATCCGGCCACACGTCACTGATTATATAATGGGCGTAGGGAACACAATCCTGCCACATGTCACTGATTCTATCATGGGAGTAGGGAACACAATCCGGCCAGACGTCACTGATTATATAATGGGAGTAGGGAACACAATCCAGTCTAACGTCACTGATTATATAATGGGAGTAGGGAACACAATCCAGCCTAACGTCACTGATCATATAATGGGAGTAGGGAACACAATCTAGCCTAACGTCACTGATTATATAAGGGGAGTAGGGAACACGATCTAGCCTAACGGCACTGATTATGTAATGGGAGTAGGGAACACAATCCAGCCTAACGTCACTGATTATATAATGGGAGTCGGGAACACAATCCGGTCATACGTCACTGGTTAAATAATGGGGGTAGGAAACACAATCCGGACACTCGTCACTGATTATATAATGGGATTAGGGAACACAATCCGGCCACACGTCACTGATTATATAATCGGAGTAGGGAACACAATCCGGTCACACGTCACGGATTATATAATGGGAGTAGGGAACACAATCCGGCCATACTTCACTGATTATTAATGGGATTAGGGAACACAATCCGGCCACACGTCACTGATGATATAATGGGAGTAGGGAACACAATCTGGCCACACGTCACTGATTATATAATGGTAGTAGGGAACACAATCCGGCCACACGTCACGGATTATATAATGGGAGTAGGGAACAGAATCCGGCCACACGTCACTGATTATATAATGGGAGTAGGGAGCACCATCCGGCCACACGTCACTGATTATATAATGAGCGTAGGGAACACAATCTGGCCACACGTCACGGATTATATAATGGGCGTAGGGAACACAATCCGGCCACACGTCACTGATTATATAATGAGTGTAGGTAACACAATCCGGCCACATGTCACTGATTATATAATGGGAGTAGGGAGCACCATCCGGCCACACGTCACTGATTATATAATGAGCGTAGGGAACACAATCCGGCCACATGTCACTGATTATATAATGGGAGCAGGGAACACAATCCCGCCACACGTCACGGAATATATAATGGGAGTCGGGAACACAATCCGGCCACACGTCACGGATTATATAATGGGAGTAGCGAATACAGTCCGGCCACACGTCACTGATTATATAATGGGAGTAGGGAACACAATCCGGCGAAACGTCACTGATTATATAATGGGAGTAGGGAACACAATCCGGCCACACGTCACTGATTATATAATGGGAGTAGGGAACACAATCCGGCAACACGTCACTGATTATATAATGGGAGTAGGGAACACAATCCGGCCTTACTTCACTGATTATTTAATGGGAGTAGGGAACACAATCCGGCCACACGTCACTGATTATATAATGGGAGTAGGGAACTCAATCCGGCCACACGTCTCTGATTATATAATGGGAGTAGGGAACACAATCCGGCCAGACGTCACTGATTATATAATGGGAGTAGGGAACACAATCCGGCCACACTTCACTGATTATATAATGGGCGTAGGGAACACAATCCGGCCACATGTCACTGATTATATAATGGGCGTAGGGAACACAATCCGGCCACATGTCACTGATTCTATCATGGGAGTAGGGAACACAATCCGGCCAGACGTCATTGATTATATAATGGGAGTAGGGAACACAATCCGGTCACACGTCACAGATTATATAATGGGAGTAGGGAACACAATCCGGTCACACGTTACTGATTATATAATGGGAGTAGGGAACACAATCCGGCCACACGTCACTGATTATATAATGGGCGTAGGGAACACAATCCGGCCACATGGCACTGATTATGTAATGGGAGTAGGGAACACAATCCAGCCTAACGTCACTGATTATATAATGGGAGTCGGGAACACAATCCGGTCATACGTCACTGGTTAAATAATGGGGGTAGGAAACACAATCCGGACACTCGTCACTGATTATATAATGGGAGTAGGGAACACAATCCGGCCACACGTCACTGATTATATAATGGGCGTAGGGAACACAATCCGGCCACATGTCACTGATTATATAATGGGAGCAGGGAACACAATCCGGCCACACGTCACTGATGATATAATGGGAGTAGGGAACACAATCTGGCCACACGTCACTGATTATATAATGGTAGTAGGGAACACAATCCGGCCACACGTCATGGATTATATAATGGGAGTAGGGAACAGAATCCGGCCACACGTCACTGATTATATAATGGGAGTAGGGAACACAATCCGGCCACACGTCACTGATTATATAATGGGCGTAGGGAACACAATCCGGCCACATGTCACTGATTATATAATGGGCGTAGGGAACACAATCCGGCCACATGTCACTGATTATATAATGGGAGTAGGGAACACAATCCGGCCACACGTCACTGATTATATAATGGGCGTAGGGAACACAATCCGGCCACATGTCACTGATTCTATCATGGGAGTAGGGAACACAATCCGGCCAGACGTCATTGATTATATAATGGGAGTAGGGAACACAATCCGGCCACATGTCACTGATTATATAATGGGAGTAGGGAACACAATCCGGCCACACGTCACGGATTATATAATGGGAGTAGGGAACAGAATCCGGCCACACGTCACTGATTATATAATGGGAGTAGGGCGCACCATCCGGCCACACGTCACTGATTATATAATGAGCGTAGGGAACACAATCCGGCCACACGTCACGGATTATATAATGGGAGTAGGGAACACAATCCGGCCACATGTCACTGATTATATAATGGGAGTAGGTAACACAATCCGGCCACACGTCACGGATTATATAATGGGAGTAGGGAACACAATCCGGCCACACGTCACTGATTATATAATGAGCGTAGGGAACACAATCCGGCCACATGTCACTGATTATATAATGGGAGTAGGGAGCACCATCCGGCCACACGTCACTGATTTTATAATGAGCGTAGGGAACACAATCCGGCCACATGTCACTGATTATATAATGGGAGCAGGGAACACAATCCCGCCACACGTCACGGATTATATAATGGGAGTCGGGAACACAATCCGGCCACACGTCACGGATTATATAATCGGAGTAGCGAATACAGTCCGGCCACACGTCACTGATTATATAATGGGAGTAGGGAACACAATCCGGCCACACGTCACTGATTATATAATGGGAGTAGGGAACACAATCCGGCCTATCTTCACTGATTATATAATGGGAGTAGGGAACACAATCCGGCCACACGTCACTGATTATATAATGGGAGTAGTGAACTCAATCTGGCCACACGTCTCTGATTATATAATGGGAGTAGGGAACACAATCCGGCCATACTTCACTGATTATATAATGGGAGTAGGGAACACAATCCGGCCACACGTCACTGATTATATAATGGGTGTAGGGAACACAATCCGGCCACACGTCACTGATTATAGAATGGGAGTAGGGAACACAATCCGGCCACACTTCACGGATTATATCATGGGAGCATGGAACAAAATCTGGCCACACGTCACGGATTATATAATCGGAGTAGAGGACACAATCCGGCCACACGTCACTGATTATATAATGGGCGTAGGGAACACAATCCTGCCACATGTCACTGATTCTATCATGGGAGTAGGGAACACAATCCGGCCAGACGTCACTGATTATATAATGGGAGTAGGGAACACAATCCAGTCTAACGTCACTGATTATATAATGGGAGTAGGGAACACAATCCAGCCTAACGTCACTGATTATATAATGGGAGTAGGGAACACAATCTAGCCTAACGTCACTGATTATATAAGGGGAGTAGGGAACACGATCTAGCCTAACGGCACTGATTATGTAATGGGAGTAGGGAACACAATCCAGCCTAACGTCACTGATTATATAATGGGAGTCGGGAACACAATCCGGTCATACGTCACTGGTTAAATAATGGGGGTAGGAAACACAATCCGGACACTCGTCACTGATTATATAATGGGATTAGGGAACACAATCCGGCCACACGTCACTGATTATATAATCGGAGTAGGGAACACAATCCGGTCACACGTCACGGATTATATAATGGGAGTAGGGAACACAATCCGGCCATACTTCACTGATTATTAATGGGATTAGGGAACACAATCCGGCCACACGTCACTGATGATATAATGGGAGTAGGGAACACAATCTGGCCACACGTCACTGATTATATAATGGTAGTAGGGAACACAATCCGGCCACACGTCACGGATTATATAATGGGAGTAGGGAACAGAATCCGGCCACACGTCACTGATTATATAATGGGAGTAGGGAGCACCATCCGGCCACACGTCACTGATTATATAATGAGCGTAGGGAACACAATCCGGCCACACGTCACGGATTATATAATGGGCGTAGGGAACACAATCCGGCCACACGTCACTGATTATATAATGAGTGTAGGGAACACAATCCGGCCACATGTCACTGATTATATAATGGGAGTAGGGAGCACCATCCGGCCACACGTCACTGATTATATAATGAGTGTAGGGAACACAATCCGGCCACATGTCACTGATTATATAATGGGAGCAGGGAACACAATCCCGCCACACGTCACGGAATATATAATGGGAGTCGGGAACACAATCCGGCCACACGTCACGGATTATATAATGGGAGTAGCGAATACAGTCCGGCCACACGTCACTGATTATATAATGGGAGTAGGGAACACAATCCGGCGAAACGTCACTGATTATATAATGGGAGTAGGGAACACAATCCGGCCACACGTCACTGATTATATAATGGGAGTAGGGAACACAATCCGGCAACACGTCACTGATTATATAATGGGAGTAGGGAACACAATCCGGCCTTACTTCACTGATTATTTAATGGGAGTAGGGAACACAATCCGGCCACACGTCACTGATTATATAATGGGAGTAGGGAACTCAATCCGGCCACACGTCTCTGATTATATAATGGGAGTAGGGAACACAATCCGGCCAGACGTCACTGATTATATAATGGGAGTAGGGAACACAATCCGGCCACACTTCACTGATTATATAATGGGCGTAGGGAACACAATCCGGCCACATGTCACTGATTATATAATGGGCGTAGGGAACACAATCCGGCCACATGTCACTGATTCTATCATGGGAGTAGGGAACACAATCCGGCCAGACGTCATTGATTATATAATGGGAGTAGGGAACACAATCCGGTCACACGTCACAGATTATATAATGGGAGTAGGGAACACAATCTGGCCACACGTCACAGATTATATAATGGGAGTAGGGAACACAATCCAGCCTAACGTCACTGATTATATAATGGCAGTAGGGAACACAATCCAGTCTAACGTCACTGATTATATAATGGGAGTAGGGAACACAATCCAGCCTAACGTCACTGATTATATAATGGGAGTAGGGAACACAATCCAGCCTAATGTCACTGATTATATAAGGGGAGTAGGGAACACAATCCAGCCTAACGTCACTGATTATGTAATGGGAGTCGGGAACACAATCCGGCCACACGTCACTGATTATATAATGGTAGAAGGTAACACAATCCGGCCACACGTCACGGATTATAGAATGGGAGTAGGGAACAGAATCCGGCCACACGTCACTGATTATATAATGGGAGTATGGAATAAAATCTGGCCACACGTCACGGATTATATAATGGGAGTCGGGAACACAATCCGGTCATACGTCACTGGTTATATAATGGGGGTAGGGAACACAATCCGGACACACGTCACTGATTATATAATGGGATTAGGGAACACAATCCGGCCACACGTCACTGATTATATAATCGGAGTAGGGAACACAATCCGGTCACACGTAACGGATTCTATAATGGGAGTAAGGAACACAATCCGGCCACACGTCACTGATGATATAATGGGAGTAGGGAACACAATCCGGCCACACGTCACTGATTATATAATGGTAGTAGGGAACACAATCCGGCCACACGTCACGGATTATATAATGGGAGTAGGGAACACAATCCGGCCACACGTTACTGATTATATAATGGGCGTAGGGAACACAATCCGGTCACATGTCACTGATTATATAATGGGAGTAGGGAACACAATCCCGCCACATTCACGGATTATATAATGGGAGTAGGGAACACAATCCTGCCACACGTCACTGATTATATAATGGGAGTAGGGAACACAATCCGGCCACACGTCACTGATTATATAATGGGTGTAGGGAACACAATCCGGCCACACGTCACTGATTATATAATGGGAGTAGGGAACACAATCCGGCCACACGTCACTGATTATATTATGGGAGTAGGGAACACAATCCGGCCACACGTCACGGATTATATCATGGGAGTATGGAACAAAATCTGGCCACACGTCACTGATTATATAATGGGAGTAGGGAACACAATCCGGCCAAATGTCACGGATTATATCATGGGAGTATGGAACAAAATCTGGCCACACGTCACGGATTATATAATTGGAGTCGGGTACACAATCCGGTCAGACGTCACTGATTATATAATGGTAGTAGGGAACACAATCCGGACACACGTCATTGATTATATAATGGGATTCGGGAACACAATCCGGCCACACGTCACTGATTATATAATCGGAGTAGGGAACACAATCCGGCCACACGTCAATTATGAAATAATGGGCGTAGGGAACACAATCCTGCCACATGTCACTGATTCTATCATGGGAGTAGGGAACACAATCCGGCCAGACGTCACTGATTATATAATGGGAGTAGGGAACACAATCCAGTCTAACGTCACTGATTATATAATGGGAGTAGGGAACACAATCCAGCCTAATGTCACTGATTATATAATGGGAGTAGGGAACACAATCCAGCCTAACGTCACTGATTATATAAGGGGAGTAGGGAACACGATCTAGCCTAACGGCACTGATTATGTAATGGGAGTAGGGAACACAATCCAGCCTAACGTCACTGATTATATAATGGGAGTCGGGAACACAATCCGGTCATACGTCACTGGTTATATAATGGGGGTAGGAAACACAATCCGGACACACGTCACTGATTATATAATGGGATTAGGGAACACAATCCGGCCAAACGTCACTGATTATATAATCGGAGTAGGGAACACAATCCGGTCACACGTCACGGATTATATAATGGGAGTAGGGAACACAATCCGGCCATACTTCACTGATTATATAATGGGATTAGGGAACACAATCCGGCCACAAGTCACTGATGATATAATGGGAGTAGGGAACACAATCTGGCCACACGTCACTGATTATATAATGGTAGTAGGGAACAAAATCCGGCCACACGTCACGGATTATATAATGGGAGTAGGGAACAGAATCCGGCCACACGTCACTGATTATATAATGGGAGTAGGGAACACAATCCGGCCACACGTCACTGATTATATAATGGGCGTAGGGAACACAATCCGGCCACATGACACTGATTATATAATGGGCGTAGGGAACACAATCCGGCCGCATGTCACTGATTATATAATGGGAGTAGGGAACACAATCCGGCCACACGTCACTGATTATATAATGGGCGTAGGGAACACAATCCGGCCACATGTCACTGATTCTATCATGGGAGTAGGGAACACAATCCGGCCAGACGTCATTGATTATATAATGGGAGTAGGGAACACAATCCGGCCACATGTCACTGATTATATAATGGGAGTAGGGAACACAATCCGGCCACACGTCACGGATTATATAATGGGAGTAGGGAACAGAATCCGGCCACACGGCACTGATTATATAATGGGAGTAGGGAGCACCATCCGGCCACACGTCACTGATTATATAATGAGCGTAGGGAACACAATCCGGCCACACGTCACGGATTATATAATGGGCGTAGGGAACACAATCCGGCCACATGTCACTGATTATATAATGGGAGTAGGGAGCACCATCCGGCCACACGTCACTGATTATATAATGAGCGTAGGGAACACAATCCGGCCACATGTCACTGATTATATAATGGGAGCAGGGAACACAATCCCGCCACACGTCACGGATTATATAATGGGAGTCGGGAACACAATCCGGCCACACGTCACGGATTATATAATGGGAGTAGCGAATACAGTCCGGCCACACGTCACTGATTATATAATGGGAGTAGGAAACACAATCCGTCCACACGTCACTGATTATATAATGGGAGTAGGGAACACAATCCGGCCACACGTCACTGATTTTATAATGGGAGTAGGGAACACAATCCGGCAACACGTCACTGATTATATAATGGGAGTAGGGAACACAATCCGGCCTTACTTCACTGATTATATAATGGGAGTAGGGAACACAATCCGGCCACACGTCACTGATTATATAATGGGAGTAGGGAACTCAATCCGGCCACACGTCTCTGATTATATAATGGGAGTAGGGAACACAATCCGGCCATACTTCACTGATTATATAATGGGAGTAGGGAACACAATCCGGCCACACGTCACTGATTATATAATGGGTGTGTTTGGAACACAATCCGGCCACACGTCACTGATTATAGAATGGGAGTAGGGAACACAATCCGGCCACACTTCACGGATTATATCATGGGAGTATGGAACAAAATCTGGCCACACGTCACGGATTATATAATCGGAGTAGGGAACACAATCCGGTCACACGTCACGGATTATATAATGGGAGTAGGGAACACAATCCGCCCACACTTCACTGATTATATAATGGGATTAGGGAACACAATCCGGCCACACGTCACTGATGATATAATGGGAGTAGTGAACAGAATCCGGCCACACGTCACTGATTATATAATGGTAGTAGGGAACACAATCCGGCCACACGTCACTGATTATATAATGGGAGTAGGGAACACAATCCGGCCATACTTCACTGATTATATAATGGGAGTAGGGAACACCATCCAGCCACACGTCACTGATTATAGAATGGGAGTAGGGAACACAATCCGGCCACACGTCACGGATTATATCATGGGAGTATGGAACAAAATCTGGCCACACGTCACGGATTATATAATCGGAGTAGGGAACACAATCCGGCCACACGTCACTGATGATATAATGGGAGTAGGGAACAGAATCCGGCCACACGTCACTGATTATATAATGGTAGTAGGGAACACAATCCGGCCACACCTCACGGATTATATAATGGGAGTAGGGAACAGAATCCGGCCACACGTCACTGATTATATAATGGGCGTAGGGAACACAATCCGGCCACATGTCACTGATTATATAATGGGAGTAGGGAAAACCATCTGGCCACACGTCACTGATTATATAATGGGCGTAGGGAACACAATCCGGCCACACGTCACTGATTATATAATGGGAGTAGGGAACACAATCTGGTCACACGTCACTGATTATATAATGGGAGTAGGGAACACAATCCAGCCTAACGTCACTGATTATATAATGGGAGTAGGGAACACAATCTAGCCTAACGTCACTGATTATGTAAGGGGAGTAGGGAACACGATCTAGCCTAACGGCACTGATTATGTAATGGGAGTAGGGAACACAATCCAGCCTAACGTCACTGATTATATAATGGGAGTCGGGAACACAATCCGGTCATACGTCACTGGTTATATAATGGGGGTAGGAAACACAATCCGGACACACGTCACTGATTATATAATGGGATTAGGGAACACAATCCGGCCACACGTCACTGATTATATAATCGGAGTAGGGAACACAATCCGGTCACACGTCACGGATTATATAATGGGAGTAGGGAACACAATCCGGCCATACTTCACTGATTATATAATGGGATTAGGGAACACAATCCGGCCACACGTCACTGATGATATAATGGGAGTAGGGAACACAATCTGGCCACACGTCACTGATTATATAATGGTAGTAGGGAACACAATCCGGCCACACGTCACGGATTATATAATGGGAGTAGGGAACAGAATCCGGCCACACGTCACTGATTATATAATGGGAGTAGGGAACACAATCCGGCCACACGTCACTGATTATATAATGGGCGTAGGGAACACAATCCGGCCACATGTCACTGATTATATAATGGGCATAGGGAACACAATCCGGCCGCATGTCACTGATTATATAATGGGAGTAGGGAGCACCATCCGGCCACACGTCACTGATTATATAATGAGCGTAGGGAACACAATCCGGCCACATGTCACTGATTATATAATGGGAGCAGGGAACACAATCCCGCCACACGTCACGGATTATATAATGGGAGTCGGGAACACAATCCGGCCACACGTCACGGATTATATAATGGGAGTAGCGAATACAGTCCGGCCACACGTCACTGATTATATAATGGGAGTAGGAAACACAATCCGTCCACACGTCACTGATTATATAATGGGAGTAGGGAACACAATCCGGCCACACGTCACTGATTTTATAATGGGAGTAGGGAACACAATCCGGCAACACGTCACTGATTATATAATGGGAGTAGGGAACACAATCCGGCCTTACTTCACTGATTATATAATGGGAGTAGGGAACACAATCCGGCCACACGTCACTGATTATATAATGGGAGTAGGGAACTCAATCCGGCCACACGTCTCTGATTATATAATGGGAGTAGGGAACACAATCCGGCCATACTTCACTGATTATATAATGGGAGTAGGGAACACAATCCGGCCACACGTCACTGATTATATAATGGGTGTGTTTGGAACACAATCCGGCCACACGTCACTGATTATAGAATGGGAGTAGGGAACACAATCCGGCCACACTTCACGGATTATATCATGGGAGTATGGAACAAAATCTGGCCACACGTCACGGATTATATAATCGGAGTAGGGAACACAATCCGGTCACACGTCACGGATTATATAATGGGAGTAGGGAACACAATCCGCCCACACTTCACTGATTATATAATGGGATTAGGGAACACAATCCGGCCACACGTCACTGATGATATAATGGGAGTAGTGAACAGAATCCGGCCACACGTCACTGATTATATAATGGTAGTAGGGAACACAATCCGGCCACACGTCACTGATTATATAATGGGAGTAGGGAACACAATCCGGCCATACTTCACTGATTATATAATGGGAGTAGGGAACACCATCCAGCCACACGTCACTGATTATAGAATGGGAGTAGGGAACACAATCCGGCCACACGTCACGGATTATATCATGGGAGTATGGAACAAAATCTGGCCACACGTCACGGATTATATAATCGGAGTAGGGAACACAATCCGGCCACACGTCACTGATGATATAATGGGAGTAGGGAACAGAATCCGGCCACACGTCACTGATTATATAATGGTAGTAGGGAACACAATCCGGCCACACCTCACGGATTATATAATGGGAGTAGGGAACAGAATCCGGCCACACGTCACTGATTATATAATGGGCGTAGGGAACACAATCCGGCCACATGTCACTGATTATATAATGGGAGTAGGGAAAACCATCTGGCCACACGTCACTGATTATATAATGGGCGTAGGGAACACAATCCGGCCACACGTCACTGATTATATAATGGGAGTAGGGAACACAATCTGGTCACACGTCACTGATTATATAATGGGAGTAGGGAACACAATCCAGCCTAACGTCACTGATTATATAATGGGAGTAGGGAACACAATCTAGCCTAACGTCACTGATTATGTAAGGGGAGTAGGGAACACGATCTAGCCTAACGGCACTGATTATGTAATGGGAGTAGGGAACACAATCCAGCCTAACGTCACTGATTATATAATGGGAGTCGGGAACACAATCCGGTCATACGTCACTGGTTATATAATGGGGGTAGGAAACACAATCCGGACACACGTCACTGATTATATAATGGGATTAGGGAACACAATCCGGCCACACGTCACTGATTATATAATCGGAGTAGGGAACACAATCCGGTCACACGTCACGGATTATATAATGGGAGTAGGGAACACAATCCGGCCATACTTCACTGATTATATAATGGGATTAGGGAACACAATCCGGCCACACGTCACTGATGATATAATGGGAGTAGGGAACACAATCTGGCCACACGTCACTGATTATATAATGGTAGTAGGGAACACAATCCGGCCACACGTCACGGATTATATAATGGGAGTAGGGAACAGAATCCGGCCACACGTCACTGATTATATAATGGGAGTAGGGAACACAATCCGGCCACACGTCACTGATTATATAATGGGCGTAGGGAACACAATCCGGCCACATGTCACTGATTATATAATGGGCATAGGGAACACAATCCGGCCGCATGTCACTGATTATAGAATGGGAGTAGGGAACACAATCCGGCCACACGTCACTGATTATATAATGGGCGTAGGGAACACAATCCGGCCACATGTCACTGATTCTATCATGGGAGTAGGGAACACAATCCGGCCAGACGTCATTGATTATATAATGGGAGTAGGGAACACAATCCGGCCACATGTCACTGATTATATAATGGGAGTAGGGAACACAATCCGGCCACACGTCACGGATTATATAATGGGAGTAGGGAACAGAATCCGGCCACACGTCACTGATTATATAATGGGAGTAGGGAGCACCATCCGGCCACACGTCACTGATTATATAATGGGCGTAGGGAACACAATCCGGCCACATGTCACTGATTATATAATGGGCGTAGGGAACACAATCCGGCCACATGTCACTGATTCTATCATGGGAGTAGGGAACACAATCCGGCCAGACGTCATTGATTATATAATGGGAGTAGGGAACACAATCCGGTCACACGTCACAGATTATATAATGGGAGTAGGGAACACAATCCGGCCACACGTCACTGATTATATAATGGGAGTAGGGAGCACCATCCGGCCACACGTCACTGATTATATAATGGGCGTAGGGAACACAATCCGGCCACATGTCACTGATTATATAATGGGCGTAGGGAACACAATCCGGCCACATGTCACTGATTCTATCATGGGAGTAGGGAACACAATCCGGCCAGACGTCATTGATTATATAATGGGAGTAGGGAACACAATCCGGTCACACGTCACAGATTATATAATGGGAGTAGGGAACACAATCCGGTCACACGTTACTGATTATATAATGGGAGTAGGGAACACAATCTGGCCACACGTCACAGATTATATAATGGGAGTAGGGAACACAATCCAGCCTAACGTCACTGATTATATAATGGCAGTAGGGAACACAATCCAGTCTAACGTCACTGATTATATAATGGGAGTAGGGAACACAATCCAGCCTAACGTCACTGATTATATAATGGGAGTAGGGAACACAATCCAGCCTAATGTCACTGATTATATAAGGGGAGTAGGGAACACAATCCAGCCTAACGTCACTGATTATGTAATGGGAGTCGGGAACACAATCCGGCCACACGTCACTGATTATATAATGGTAGAAGGTAACACAATCCGGCCACACGTCACGGATTATAGAATGGGAGTAGGGAACAGAATCCGGCCACACGTCACTGATTATATAATGGGAGTATGGAATAAAATCTGGCCACACGTCACGGATTATATAATGGGAGTCGGGAACACAATCCGGTCATACGTCACTGGTTATATAATGGGGGTAGGGAACACAATCCGGACACACGTCACTGATTATATAATGGGATTAGGGAACACAATCCGGCCACACGTCACTGATTATATAATCGGAGTAGGGAACACAATCCGGTCACACGTCACGGATTCTATAATGGGAGTAAGGAACACAATCCGGCCACACGTCACTGATGATATAATGGGAGTAGGGAACACAATCCGGCCACACGTCACTGATTATATAATGGTAGTAGGGAACACAATCCGGCCACACGTCACGGATTATATAATGGGAGTAGGGAACACAATCCGGCCACACGTTACTGATTATATAATGGGCGTAGGGAACACAATCCGGTCACATGTCACTGATTATATAATGGGAGTAGGGAACACAATCCCGCCACATTCACGGATTATATAATGGGAGTAGGGAACACAATCCTGCCACACGTCACTGATTATATAATGGGAGTAGGGAACACAATCCGGCCACACGTCACTGATTATATAATGGGTGTAGGGAACACAATCCGGCCACACGTCACTGATTATATAATGGGAGTAGGGAACACAATCCGGCCACACGTCACTGATTATATTATGGGAGTAGGGAACACAATCCGGCCACACGTCACGGATTATATCATGGGAGTATGGAACAAAATCTGGCCACACGTCACTGATTATATAATGGGAGTAGGGAACACAATCCGGCCAAATGTCACGGATTATATCATGGGAGTATGGAACAAAATCTGGCCACACGTCACGGATTATATAATTGGAGTCGGGTACACAATCCGGTCAGACGTCACTGATTATATAATGGTAGTAGGGAACACAATCCGGACACACGTCATTGATTATATAATGGGATTCGGGAACACAATCCGGCCACACGTCACTGATTATATAATCGGAGTAGGGAACACAATCCGGCCACACGTCAATTATGAAATAATGGGAGTAGGGAACACAATCCGGCCACACGTCACTGATTATATAATGGGAGTAGAGGACACAATCCGGCCACACGTCACTGATTATATAATGGGCGTAGGGAACACAATCCTGCCACATGTCACTGATTCTATCATGGGAGTAGGGAACACAATCCGGCCAGACGTCACTGATTATATAATGGGAGTAGGGAACACAATCCAGTCTAACGTCACTGATTATATAATGGGAGTAGGGAACACAATCCAGCCTAATGTCACTGATTATATAATGGGAGTAGGGAACACAATCCAGCCTAACGTCACTGATTATATAAGGGGAGTAGGGAACACGATCTAGCCTAACGGCACTGATTATGTAATGGGAGTAGGGAACACAATCCAGCCTAACGTCACTGATTATATAATGGGAGTCGGGAACACAATCCGGTCATACGTCACTGGTTATATAATGGGGGTAGGAAACACAATCCGGACACACGTCACTGATTATATAATGGGATTAGGGAACACAATCCGGCCAAACGTCACTGATTATATAATCGGAGTAGGGAACACAATCCGGTCACACGTCACGGATTATATAATGGGAGTAGGGAACACAATCCGGCCATACTTCACTGATTATATAATGGGATTAGGGAACACAATCCGGCCACACGTCACTGATGATATAATGGGAGTAGGGAACACAATCTGGCCACACGTCACTGATTATATAATGGTAGTAGGGAACAAAATCCGGCCACACGTCACGGATTATATAATGGGAGTAGGGAACAGAATCCGGCCACACGTCACTGATTATATAATGGGAGTAGGGAACACAATCCGGCCACACGTCACTGATTATATAATGGGCGTAGGGAACACAATCCGGCCACATGACACTGATTATATAATGGGCGTAGGGAACACAATCCGGCCGCATGTCACTGATTATATAATGGGAGTAGGGAACACAATCCGGCCACATGTCACTGATTCTATCATGGGAGTAGGGAACACAATCCGGCCAGACGTCATTGATTATATAATGGGAGTAGGGAACACAATCCGGCCACATGTCACTGATTATATAATGGGAGTAGGGAACACAATCCGGCCACACGTCACGGATTATATAATGGGAGTAGGGAACAGAATCCGGCCACACGGCACTGATTATATAATGGGAGTAGGGAGCACCATCCGGCCACACGTCACTGATTATATAATGAGCGTAGGGAACACAATCCGGCCACACGTCACGGATTATATAATGGGCGTAGGGAACACAATCCGGCCACATGTCACTGATTATATAATGGGAGTAGGGAGCACCATCCGGCCACACGTCACTGATTATATAATGAGCGTAGGGAACACAATCCGGCCACATGTCACTGATTATATAATGGGAGCAGGGAACACAATCCCGCCACACGTCACGGATTATATAATGGGAGTCGGGAACACAATCCGGCCACACGTCACGGATTATATAATGGGAGTAGCGAATACAGTCCGGCCACACGTCACTGATTATATAATGGGAGTAGGAAACACAATCCGTCCACACGTCAC
This sequence comes from Hemitrygon akajei, assembly GCF_048418815.1. Classification (NCBI taxonomy): domain Eukaryota; kingdom Metazoa; phylum Chordata; class Chondrichthyes; order Myliobatiformes; family Dasyatidae; genus Hemitrygon; species Hemitrygon akajei. The sequence continues at coordinate 1,035,627 of NC_133132.1, read as the reverse complement.
TGATTATATAATGGGAGTAGGGAACACAATCCGGCCACACGTCACTGATTTTATAATGGGAGTAGGGAACACAATCCGGCAACACGTCACTGATTATATAATGGGAGTAGGGAACACAATCCGGCCTTACTTCACTGATTATATAATGGGAGTAGGGAACACAATCCGGCCACACGTCACTGATTATATAATGGGAGTAGGGAACTCAATCCGGCCACACGTCTCTGATTATATAATGGGAGTAGGGAACACAATCCGGCCATACTTCACTGATTATATAATGGGAGTAGGGAACACAATCCGGCCACACGTCACTGATTATATAATGGGTGTGTTTGGAACACAATCCGGCCACACGTCACTGATTATAGAATGGGAGTAGGGAACACAATCCGGCCACACTTCACGGATTATATCATGGGAGTATGGAACAAAATCTGGCCACACGTCACGGATTATATAATCGGAGTAGGGAACACAATCCGGTCACACGTCACGGATTATATAATGGGAGTAGGGAACACAATCCGCCCACACTTCACTGATTATATAATGGGATTCGGGAACACAATCCGGCCACACGTCACTGATGATATAATGGGAGTAGTGAACAGAATCCGGCCACACGTCACTGATTATATAATGGTAGTAGGGAACACAATCCGGCCACACGTCACTGATTATATAATGGGAGTAGGGAACACAATCCGGCCATACTTCACTGATTATATAATGGGAGTAGGGAACACCATCCAGCCACACGTCACTGATTATAGAATGGGAGTAGGGAACACAATCCGGCCACACGTCACGGATTATATCATGGGAGTATGGAACAAAATCTGGCCACACGTCACGGATTATATAATGGGAGTAGGGAACAGAATCCGGCCACACGTCACTGATGATATAATGGGAGTAGGGAACAGAATCCGGCCACACGTCACTGATTATATAATGGTAGTAGGGAACACAATCCGGCCACACCTCACGGATTATATAATGAGAGTAGGGAACAGAATCCGGCCACACGTCACTGATTATATAATGGGCGTAGGGAACACAATCCGGCCACATGTCACTGATTATATAATGGGAGTAGGGAAAACCATCTGGCCACACGTCACTGATTATATAATGGGCGTAGGGAACACAATCCGGCCACACGTCACTGATTATATAATGGGAGTAGGGAACACAATCTGGTCACACGTCACTGATTATATAATGGGAGTAGGGAACACAATCCAGCCTAACGTCACTGATTATATAATGGGAGTAGGGAACACAATCTAGCCTAACGTCACTGATTATGTAAGGGGAGTAGGGAACACGATCTAGCCTAACGGCACTGATTATGTAATGGGAGTAGGGAACACAATCCAGCCTAACGTCACTGATTATATAATGGGAGTCGGGAACACAATCCGGTCATACGTCACTGGTTATATAATGGGGGTAGGAAACACAATCCGGACACACGTCACTGATTATATAATGGGATTAGGGAACACAATCCGGCCACACGTCACTGATTATATAATCGGAGTAGGGAACACAATCCGGTCACACGTCACGGATTATATAATGGGAGTAGGGAACACAATCCGGCCATACTTCACTGATTATATAATGGGATTAGGAAACACAATCCGGCCACACGTCACTGATGATATAATGGGAGTAGGGAACACAATCTGGCCACACGTCACTGATTATATAATGGTAGTAGGGAACACAATCCGGCCACACGTCACGGATTATATAATGGGAGTAGGGAACAGAATCCGGCCACACGTCACTGATTATATAATGGGAGTAGGGAACACAATCCGGCCACACGTCACTGATTATATAATGGGCGTAGGGAACACAATCCGGCCACATGTCACTGATTATATAATGGGCATAGGGAACACAATCCGGCCGCATGTCACTGATTATAGAATGGGAGTAGGGAACACAATCCGGCCACACGTCACTGATTATATAATGGGCGTAGGGAACACAATCCGGCCACATGTCACTGATTCTATCATGGGAGTAGGGAACACAATCCGGCCAGACGTCATTGATTATATAATGGGAGTAGGGAACACAATCCGGCCACATGTCACTGATTATATAATGGGAGTAGGGAACACAATCCGGCCACACGTCACGGATTATATAATGGGAGTAGGGAACAGAATCCGGCCACACGTCACTGATTATATAATGGGAGTAGGGAGCACCATCCGGCCACACGTCACTGATTATATAATGAGCGTAGGGAACACAATCCGGCCACACGTCACGGATTATATAATGGGCGTAGGGAACACAATCCGGCCACACGTCACTGATTATATAATGGGAGTAGGGAACAGAATCCGGCCACATGTCACTGATTATATAATGGGAGTAGGGAGCACCATCCGGCCACACGTCACTGATTATATAATGAGCGTAGGGAACACAATCCGGCCACACGTCACGGATTATATAATGGGCGTAGGGAACACAATCCGGCCACACGTCACTGATTATATAATGAGCGTAGGGAACACAATCCGGCCACATGTCACTGATTATATAATGGGAGCAGGGAACACAATCCCGCCACACGTCACGGATTATATAATTGGAGTCGGGAACACAATCCGGCCACACGTCACGGATTATATAATGGGAGTAGCGAATACAGTCCGGCCACACGTCACTGATTATATAATGGGAGTAGGGAACACAATCCGGCCACACGTCACTGATTATATAATGGGAGTAGGGAACACAATCCGGCCACACGTCACTGATTATATAATGGGAGTAGGGAACACAATCCGGCAACACGTCACTGATTATATAATGGGAGGAGGGAACACAATCCGGCCTTACTTCACTGATTATATAATGGGAGTAGGGAACACAATCCGGCCACACGTCACTGATTATATAATGGGAGTAGGGAACTCAATCCGGCCACACGTCTCTGATTATATAATGGGAGTAGGGAACACAATCCGGCCATTCTTCACTGATTATATAATGGGAGTAGGGAACACAATCCGGCCACACGTCACTGATTATATAATGGGTGTAGGGAACACAATCCGGCCACACGTCACTGATTATAGAATGGGAGTAGGGAACACAATCCGGCCACACTTCACGGATTATATCATGGGAGTATGGAACAAAATCTGGCCACACGTCACGGATTATATAATCGGAGTAGGGAACACAATCCGGTAACACGTCACGGATTATATAATGGGAGTAGGGAACACAATCCGCCCACACTTCACTGATTATATAATGGGATTAGGGAACACAATCCGGCCACACGTCACTGATTATATAATGAGCGTAGGGAACACAATCCGGCCACACGTCACGGATTATATAATGGGCGTAGGGAACACAATCCGGCCACACGTCACTGATTATATAATGAGTGTAGGGAACACAATCCGGCCACATGTCACTGATTATATAATGGGAGTAGGGAGCACCATCCGGCCACACGTCACTGATTATATAATGAGCGTAGGGAACACAATCCGGCCACATGTCACTGATTATATAATGGGAGCAGGGAACACAATCCCGCCACACGTCACGGAATATATAATGGGAGTCGGGAACACAATCCGGCCACACGTCACGGATTATATAATGGGAGTAGCGAATACAGTCCGGCCACACGTCACTGATTATATAATGGGAGTAGGGAACACAATCCGGCGAAACGTCACTGATTATATAATGGGAGTAGGGAACACAATCCGGCCACACGTCACTGATTATATAATGGGAGTAGGGAACACAATCCGGCAACACGTCACTGATTATATAATGGGAGTAGGGAACACAATCCGGCCTTACTTCACTGATTATTTAATGGGAGTAGGGAACACAATCCGGCCACACGTCACTGATTATATAATGGGAGTAGGGAACTCAATCCGGCCACACGTCTCTGATTATATAATGGGAGTAGGGAACACAATCCGGCCAGACGTCACTGATTATATAATGGGAGTAGGGAACACAATCCGGCCACACTTCACTGATTATATAATGGGCGTAGGGAACACAATCCGGCCACATGTCACTGATTATATAATGGGCGTAGGGAACACAATCCGGCCACATGTCACTGATTCTATCATGGGAGTAGGGAACACAATCCGGCCAGACGTCATTGATTATATAATGGGAGTAGGGAACACAATCCGGTCACACGTCACAGATTATATAATGGGAGTAGGGAACACAATCCGGTCACACGTTACTGATTATATAATGGGAGTAGGGAACACAATCTGGCCACACGTCACAGATTATATAATGGGAGTAGGGAACACAATCCAGCCTAACGTCACTGATTATATAATGGCAGTAGGGAACACAATCCAGTCTAACGTCACTGATTATATAATGGGAGTAGGGAACACAATCCAGCCTAACGTCACTGATTATATAATGGGAGTAGGGAACACAATCCAGCCTAATGTCACTGATTATATAAGGGGAGTAGGGAACGCAATCCAGCCTAACGTCACTGATTATGTAATGGGAGTCGGGAACACAATCCGGCCACACGTCACTGATTATATAATGGTAGAAGGTAACACAATCCGGCCACACGTCACGGATTATAGAATGGGAGTAGGGAACAGAATCCGGCCACACGTCACTGATTATATAATGAGAGTATGGAATAAAATCTGGCCACACGTCACGGATTATATAATGGGAGTCGGGAACACAATCCGGTCATACGTCACTGGTTATATAATGGGGGTAGGGAACACAATCCGGACACACGTCACTGATTATATAATGGGATTAGGGAACACAATCCGGCCACACGTCACTGATTATATAATCGGAGTAGGGAACACAATCCGGTCACACGTCACGGATTCTATAATGGGAGTAAGGAACACAATCCGGCCACACGTCACTGATGATATAATGGGAGTAGGGAACACAATCCGGCCACACGTCACTGATTATATAATCGGAGTAGGGAACACAATCCGGTCACACGTCACGGATTATATAATGGGAGTAGGGAACACAATCCGGCCATACTTCACTGATTATATAATGGGATTAGGGAACACAATCCGGCCACACGTCACTGATGATATAATGGGAGTAGGGAACACAATCTGGCCACACGTCACTGATTATATAATGGTAGTAGGGAACACAATCCGGCCACACGTCACGGATTATATAATGGGAGTAGGGAACAGAATCCGGCCACACGTCACTGATTATATAATGGGAGTAGGGAACACAATCCGGCCACACGTCACTGATTATATAATGGGCGTAGGGAACACAATCCGGCCACATGTCACTGATTATATAATGGGCATAGGGAACACAATCCGGCCGCATGTCACTGATTATAGAATGGGAGTAGGGAACACAATCCGGCCACACGTCACTGATTATATAATGGGCGTAGGGAACACAATCCGGCCACATGTCACTGATTCTATCATGGGAGTAGGGAACACAATCCGGCCAGACGTCATTGATTATATAATGGGAGTAGGGAACACAATCCGGCCACATGTCACTGATTATATAATGGGAGTAGGGAACACAATCCGGCCACACGTCACGGATTATATAATGGGAGTAGGGAACAGAATCCGGCCACACGTCACTGATTATATAATGGGAGTAGGGAGCACCATCCGGCCACACGTCACTGATTATATAATGGGCGTAGGGAACACAATCCGGCCACATGTCACTGATTATATAATGGGCGTAGGGAACACAATCCGGCCACATGTCACTGATTCTATCATGGGAGTAGGGAACACAATCCGGCCAGACGTCATTGATTATATAATGGGAGTAGGGAACACAATCCGGTCACACGTCACAGATTATATAATGGGAGTAGGGAACACAATCCGGCCACACGTCACTGATTATATAATGGGAGTAGGGAGCACCATCCGGCCACACGTCACTGATTATATAATGGGCGTAGGGAACACAATCCGGCCACATGTCACTGATTATATAATGGGCGTAGGGAACACAATCCGGCCACATGTCACTGATTCTATCATGGGAGTAGGGAACACAATCCGGCCAGACGTCATTGATTATATAATGGGAGTAGGGAACACAATCCGGTCACACGTCACAGATTATATAATGGGAGTAGGGAACACAATCCGGTCACACGTTACTGATTATATAATGGGAGTAGGGAACACAATCTGGCCACACGTCACAGATTATATAATGGGAGTAGGGAACACAATCCAGCCTAACGTCACTGATTATATAATGGCAGTAGGGAACACAATCCAGTCTAACGTCACTGATTATATAATGGGAGTAGGGAACACAATCCAGCCTAACGTCACTGATTATATAATGGGAGTAGGGAACACAATCCAGCCTAATGTCACTGATTATATAAGGGGAGTAGGGAACACAATCCAGCCTAACGTCACTGATTATGTAATGGGAGTCGGGAACACAATCCGGCCACACGTCACTGATTATATAATGGTAGAAGGTAACACAATCCGGCCACACGTCACGGATTATAGAATGGGAGTAGGGAACAGAATCCGGCCACACGTCACTGATTATATAATGGGAGTATGGAATAAAATCTGGCCACACGTCACGGATTATATAATGGGAGTCGGGAACACAATCCGGTCATACGTCACTGGTTATATAATGGGGGTAGGGAACACAATCCGGACACACGTCACTGATTATATAATGGGATTAGGGAACACAATCCGGCCACACGTCACTGATTATATAATCGGAGTAGGGAACACAATCCGGTCACACGTCACGGATTCTATAATGGGAGTAAGGAACACAATCCGGCCACACGTCACTGATGATATAATGGGAGTAGGGAACACAATCCGGCCACACGTCACTGATTATATAATGGTAGTAGGGAACACAATCCGGCCACACGTCACGGATTATATAATGGGAGTAGGGAACACAATCCGGCCACACGTTACTGATTATATAATGGGCGTAGGGAACACAATCCGGTCACATGTCACTGATTATATAATGGGAGTAGGGAACACAATCCCGCCACATTCACGGATTATATAATGGGAGTAGGGAACACAATCCTGCCACACGTCACTGATTATATAATGGGAGTAGGGAACACAATCCGGCCACACGTCACTGATTATATAATGGGTGTAGGGAACACAATCCGGCCACACGTCACTGATTATATAATGGGAGTAGGGAACACAATCCGGCCACACGTCACTGATTATATTATGGGAGTAGGGAACACAATCCGGCCACACGTCACGGATTATATCATGGGAGTATGGAACAAAATCTGGCCACACGTCACTGATTATATAATGGGAGTAGGGAACACAATCCGGCCAAATGTCACGGATTATATCATGGGAGTATGGAACAAAATCTGGCCACACGTCACGGATTATATAATTGGAGTCGGGTACACAATCCGGTCAGACGTCACTGATTATATAATGGTAGTAGGGAACACAATCCGGACACACGTCATTGATTATATAATGGGATTCGGGAACACAATCCGGCCACACGTCACTGATTATATAATCGGAGTAGGGAACACAATCCGGCCACACGTCAATTATGAAATAATGGGAGTAGGGAACACAATCCGGCCACACGTCACTGATTATATAATGGGAGTAGAGGACACAATCCGGCCACACGTCACTGATTATATAATGGGCGTAGGGAACACAATCCTGCCACATGTCACTGATTCTATCATGGGAGTAGGGAACACAATCCGGCCAGACGTCACTGATTATATAATGGGAGTAGGGAACACAATCCAGTCTAACGTCACTGATTATATAATGGGAGTAGGGAACACAATCCAGCCTAATGTCACTGATTATATAATGGGAGTAGGGAACACAATCCAGCCTAACGTCACTGATTATATAAGGGGAGTAGGGAACACGATCTAGCCTAACGGCACTGATTATGTAATGGGAGTAGGGAACACAATCCAGCCTAACGTCACTGATTATATAATGGGAGTCGGGAACACAATCCGGTCATACGTCACTGGTTATATAATGGGGGTAGGAAACACAATCCGGACACACGTCACTGATTATATAATGGGATTAGGGAACACAATCCGGCCAAACGTCACTGATTATATAATCGGAGTAGGGAACACAATCCGGTCACACGTCACGGATTATATAATGGGAGTAGGGAACACAATCCGGCCATACTTCACTGATTATATAATGGGATTAGGGAACACAATCCGGCCACACGTCACTGATGATATAATGGGAGTAGGGAACACAATCTGGCCACACGTCACTGATTATATAATGGTAGTAGGGAACAAAATCCGGCCACACGTCACGGATTATATAATGGGAGTAGGGAACAGAATCCGGCCACACGTCACTGATTATATAATGGGAGTAGGGAACACAATCCGGCCACACGTCACTGATTATATAATGGGCGTAGGGAACACAATCCGGCCACATGACACTGATTATATAATGGGCGTAGGGAACACAATCCGGCCGCATGTCACTGATTATATAATGGGAGTAGGGAACACAATCCGGCCACATGTCACTGATTCTATCATGGGAGTAGGGAACACAATCCGGCCAGACGTCATTGATTATATAATGGGAGTAGGGAACACAATCCGGCCACATGTCACTGATTATATAATGGGAGTAGGGAACACAATCCGGCCACACGTCACGGATTATATAATGGGAGTAGGGAACAGAATCCGGCCACACGGCACTGATTATATAATGGGAGTAGGGAGCACCATCCGGCCACACGTCACTGATTATATAATGAGCGTAGGGAACACAATCCGGCCACACGTCACGGATTATATAATGGGCGTAGGGAACACAATCCGGCCACATGTCACTGATTATATAATGGGAGTAGGGAGCACCATCCGGCCACACGTCACTGATTATATAATGAGCGTAGGGAACACAATCCGGCCACATGTCACTGATTATATAATGGGAGCAGGGAACACAATCCCGCCACACGTCACGGATTATATAATGGGAGTCGGGAACACAATCCGGCCACACGTCACGGATTATATAATGGGAGTAGCGAATACAGTCCGGCCACACGTCACTGATTATATAATGGGAGTAGGAAACACAATCCGTCCACACGTCACTGATTATATAATGGGAGTAGGGAACACAATCCGGCCACACGTCACTGATTTTATAATGGGAGTAGGGAACACAATCCGGCAACACGTCACTGATTATATAATGGGAGTAGGGAACACAATCCGGCCTTACTTCACTGATTATATAATGGGAGTAGGGAACACAATCCGGCCACACGTCACTGATTATATAATGGGAGTAGGGAACTCAATCCGGCCACACGTCTCTGATTATATAATGGGAGTAGGGAACACAATCCGGCCATACTTCACTGATTATATAATGGGAGTAGGGAACACAATCCGGCCACACGTCACTGATTATATAATGGGTGTGTTTGGAACACAATCCGGCCACACGTCACTGATTATAGAATGGGAGTAGGGAACACAATCCGGCCACACTTCACGGATTATATCATGGGAGTATGGAACAAAATCTGGCCACACGTCACGGATTATATAATCGGAGTAGGGAACACAATCCGGTCACACGTCACGGATTATATAATGGGAGTAGGGAACACAATCCGCCCACACTTCACTGATTATATAATGGGATTAGGGAACACAATCCGGCCACACGTCACTGATGATATAATGGGAGTAGTGAACAGAATCCGGCCACACGTCACTGATTATATAATGGTAGTAGGGAACACAATCCGGCCACACGTCACTGATTATATAATGGGAGTAGGGAACACAATCCGGCCATACTTCACTGATTATATAATGGGAGTAGGGAACACCATCCAGCCACACGTCACTGATTATAGAATGGGAGTAGGGAACACAATCCGGCCACACGTCACGGATTATATCATGGGAGTATGGAACAAAATCTGGCCACACGTCACGGATTATATAATCGGAGTAGGGAACACAATCCGGCCACACGTCACTGATGATATAATGGGAGTAGGGAACAGAATCCGGCCACACGTCACTGATTATATAATGGTAGTAGGGAACACAATCCGGCCACACCTCACGGATTATATAATGGGAGTAGGGAACAGAATCCGGCCACACGTCACTGATTATATAATGGGCGTAGGGAACACAATCCGGCCACATGTCACTGATTATATAATGGGAATAGGGAAAACCATCTGGCCACACGTCACTGATTATATAATGGGCGTAGGGAACACAATCCGGCCACACGTCACTGATTATATAATGGGAGTAGGGAACACAATCTGGTCACACGTCACTGATTATATAATGGGAGTAGGGAACACAATCCAGCCTAACGTCACTGATTATATAATGGGAGTAGGGAACACAATCTAGCCTAACGTCACTGATTATGTAAGGGGAGTAGGGAACACGATCTAGCCTAACGGCACTGATTATGTAATGGGAGTAGGGAACACAATCCAGCCTAACGTCACTGATTATATAATGGGAGTCGGGAACACAATCCGGTCATACGTCACTGGTTATATAATGGGGGTAGGAAACACAATCCGGACACACGTCACTGATTATATAATGGGATTAGGGAACACAATCCGGCCACACGTCACTGATTATATAATCGGAGTAGGGAACACAATCCGGTCACACGTCACGGATTATATAATGGGAGTAGGGAACACAATCCGGCCATACTTCACTGATTATATAATGGGATTAGGGAACACAATCCGGCCACACGTCACTGATGATATAATGGGAGTAGGGAACACAATCTGGCCACACGTCACTGATTATATAATGGTAGTAGGGAACACAATCCGGCCACACGTCACGGATTATATAATGGGAGTAGGGAACAGAATCCGGCCACACGTCACTGATTATATAATGGGAGTAGGGAACACAATCGGGCCACACGTCACTGATTATATAATGGGCGTAGGGAACACAATCCGGCCACACGTCACTGATTATATAATGGGCATAGGGAACACAATCCGGCCGCATGTCACTGATTATAGAATGGGAGTAGGGAACACAATCCGGCCACACGTCACTGATTATATAATGGGCGTAGGGAACACAATCCGGCCACATGTCACTGATTCTATCATGGGAGTAGGGAACACAATCCGGCCAGACGTCATTGATTATATAATGGGAGTAGGGAACACAATCCGGCCACATGTCACTGATTATATAATGGGAGTAGGGAACACAATCCGGCCACACGTCACGGATTATATAATGGGAGTAGGGAACAGAATCCGGCCACACGTCACTGATTATATAATGGGAGTAGGGAGCACCATCCGGCCACACGTCACTGATTATATAATGAGCGTAGGGAACACAATCCGGCCACACGTCACGGATTATATAATGGGCGTAGGGAACACAATCCGGCCACACGTCACTGATTATATAATGGGAGTAGGGAACAGAATCCGGCCACATGTCACTGATTATATAATGGGAGTAGGGAGCACCATCCGGCCACACGTCACTGATTATATAATGAGCGTAGGGAACACAATCCGGCCACACGTCACGGATTATATAATGGGCGTAGGGAACACAATCCGGCCACACGTCACTGATTATATAATGAGCGTAGGGAACACAATCCGGCCACATGTCACTGATTATATAATGGGAGCAGGGAACACAATCCCGCCACACGTCACGGATTATATAATTGGAGTCGGGAACACAATCCGGCCACACGTCACGGATTATATAATGGGAGTAGCGAATACAGTCCGGCCACACGTCACTGATTATATAATGGGAGTAGGGAACACAATCCGGCCACACGTCACTGATTATATAATGGGAGTAGGGAACACAATCCGGCCACACGTCACTGATTATATAATGGGAGTAGGGAACACAATCCGGCAACACGTCACTGATTATATAATGGGAGGAGGGAACACAATCCGGCCTTACTTCACTGATTATATAATGGGAGTAGGGAACACAATCCGGCCACACGTCACTGATTATATAATGGGAGTAGGGAACTCAATCCGGCCACACGTCTCTGATTATATAATGGGAGTAGGGAACACAATCCGGCCATTCTTCACTGATTATATAATGGGAGTAGGGAACACAATCCGGCCACACGTCACTGATTATATAATGGGTGTAGGGAACACAATCCGGCCACACGTCACTGATTATAGAATGGGAGTAGGGAACACAATCCGGCCACACTTCACGGATTATATCATGGGAGTATGGAACAAAATCTGGCCACACGTCACGGATTATATAATCGGAGTAGGGAACACAATCCGGTAACACGTCACGGATTATATAATGGGAGTAGGGAACACAATCCGCCCACACTTCACTGATTATATAATGGGATTAGGGAACACAATCCGGCCACACGTCACTGATTATATAATGAGCGTAGGGAACACAATCCGGCCACACGTCACGGATTATATAATGGGCGTAGGGAACACAATCCGGCCACACGTCACTGATTATATAATGAGTGTAGGGAACACAATCCGGCCACATGTCACTGATTATATAATGGGAGTAGGGAGCACCATCCGGCCACACGTCACTGATTATATAATGAGCGTAGGGAACACAATCCGGCCACATGTCACTGATTATATAATGGGAGCAGGGAACACAATCCCGCCACACGTCACGGAATATATAATGGGAGTCGGGAACACAATCCGGCCACACGTCACGGATTATATAATGGGAGTAGCGAATACAGTCCGGCCACACGTCACTGATTATATAATGGGAGTAGGGAACACAATCCGGCGAAACGTCACTGATTATATAATGGGAGTAGGGAACACAATCCGGCCACACGTCACTGATTATATAATGGGAGTAGGGAACACAATCCGGCAACACGTCACTGATTATATAATGGGAGTAGGGAACACAATCCGGCCTTACTTCACTGATTATTTAATGGGAGTAGGGAACACAATCCGGCCACACGTCACTGATTATATAATGGGAGTAGGGAACTCAATCCGGCCACACGTCTCTGATTATATAATGGGAGTAGGGAACACAATCCGGCCAGACGTCACTGATTATATAATGGGAGTAGGGAACACAATCCGGCCACACTTCACTGATTATATAATGGGCGTAGGGAACACAATCCGGCCACATGTCACTGATTATATAATGGGCGTAGGGAACACAATCCGGCCACATGTCACTGATTCTATCATGGGAGTAGGGAACACAATCCGGCCAGACGTCATTGATTATATAATGGGAGTAGGGAACACAATCCGGTCACACGTCACAGATTATATAATGGGAGTAGGGAACACAATCCGGTCACACGTTACTGATTATATAATGGGAGTAGGGAACACAATCTGGCCACACGTCACAGATTATATAATGGGAGTAGGGAACACAATCCAGCCTAACGTCACTGATTATATAATGGCAGTAGGGAACACAATCCAGTCTAACGTCACTGATTATATAATGGGAGTAGGGAACACAATCCAGCCTAACGTCACTGATTATATAATGGGAGTAGGGAACACAATCCAGCCTAATGTCACTGATTATATAAGGGGAGTAGGGAACACAATCCAGCCTAACGTCACTGATTATGTAATGGGAGTCGGGAACACAATCCGGCCACACGTCACTGATTATATAATGGTAGAAGGTAACACAATCCGGCCACACGTCACGGATTATAGAATGGGAGTATGGAATAAAATCTGGCCACACGTCACGGATTATATAATGGGAGTCGGGAACACAATCCGGTCATACGTCACTGGTTATATAATGGGGGTAGGGAACACAATCCGGACACACGTCACTGATTATATAATGGGATTAGGGAACACAATCCGGCCACACGTCACTGATTATATAATCGGAGTAGGGAACACAATCCGGTCACACGTCACGGATTCTATAATGGGAGTAAGGAACACAATCCGGCCACACGTCACTGATGATATAATGGGAGTAGGGAACACAATCCGGCCACACGTCACTGATTATATAATGGTAGTAGGGAACACAATCCGGCCACACGTCACGGATTATATAATGGGAGTAGGGAACACAATCCGGCCACACGTTACTGATTATATAATGGGCGTAGGGAACACAATCCGGTCACATGTCACTGATTATATAATGGGAGTAGGGAACACAATCCCGCCACATTCACGGATTATATAATGGGAGTAGGGAACACAATCCTGCCACACGTCACTGATTATATAATGGGAGTAGGGAACACAATCCGGCCACACGTCACTGATTATATAATGGGTGTAGGGAACACAATCCGGCCACACGTCACTGATTATATAATGGGAGTAGGGAACACAATCCGGCCACACGTCACTGATTATATTATGGGAGTAGGGAACACAATCCGGCCACACGTCACGGATTATATCATGGGAGTATGGAACAAAATCTGGCCACACGTCACTGATTATATAATGGGAGTAGGGAACACAATCCGGCCAAATGTCACGGATTATATCATGGGAGTATGGAACAAAATCTGGCCACACGTCACGGATTATATAATTGGAGTCGGGTACACAATCCGGTCAGACGTCACTGATTATATAATGGTAGTAGGGAACACAATCCGGACACACGTCATTGATTATATAATGGGATTCGGGAACACAATCCGGCCACACGTCACTGATTATATAATCGGAGTAGGGAACACAATCCGGCCACACGTCAATTATGAAATAATGGGAGTAGGGAACACAATCCGGCCACACGTCACTGATTATATAATGGGAGTAGAGGACACAATCCGGCCACACGTCACTGATTATATAATGGGCGTAGGGAACACAATCCTGCCACATGTCACTGATTCTATCATGGGAGTAGGGAACACAATCCGGCCAGACGTCACTGATTATATAATGGGAGTAGGGAACACAATCCAGTCTAACGTCACTGATTATATAATGGGAGTAGGGAACACAATCCAGCCTAATGTCACTGATTATATAATGGGAGTAGGGAACACAATCCAGCCTAACGTCACTGATTATATAAGGGGAGTAGGGAACACGATCTAGCCTAACGGCACTGATTATGTAATGGGAGTAGTGAACACAATCCAGCCTAACGTCACTGATTATATAATGGGAGTCGGGAACACAATCCGGTCATACGTCACTGGTTATATAATGGGGGTAGGAAACACAATCCGGACACACGTCACTGATTATATAATGGGATTAGGGAACACAATCCGGCCAAACGTCACTGATTATATAATCGGAGTAGGGAACACAATCCGGTCACACGTCACGGATTATATAATGGGAGTAGGGAACACAATCCGGCCATACTTCACTGATTATATAATGGGATTAGGGAACACAATCCGGCCACACGTCACTGATGATATAATGGGAGTAGGGAACACAATCTGGCCACACGTCACTGATTATATAATGGTAGTAGGGAACAAAATCCGGCCACACGTCACGGATTATATAATGGGAGTAGGGAACAGAATCCGGCCACACGTCACTGATTATATAATGGGAGTAGGGAACACAATCCGGCCACACGTCACTGATTATATAATGGGCGTAGGGAACACAATCCGGCCACATGACACTGATTATATAATGGGCGTAGGGAACACAATCCGGCCGCATGTCACTGATTATATAATGGGAGTAGGGAACACAATCCGGCCACACGTCACTGATTATATAATGGGCGTAGGGAACACAATCCGGCCACATGTCACTGATTCTATCATGGGAGTAGGGAACACAATCCGGCCAGACGTCATTGATTATATAATGGGAGTAGGGAACACAATCCGGCCACATGTCACTGATTATATAATTGGAGTAGGGAACACAATCCGGCCACACGTCACGGATTATATAATGGGAGTAGGGAACAGAATCCGGCCACACGGCACTGATTATATAATGGGAGTAGGGAGCACCATCCGGCCACACGTCACTGATTATATAATGAGCGTAGGGAACACAATCCGGCCACACGTCACGGATTATATAATGGGCGTAGGGAACACAATCCGGCCACATGTCACTGATTATATAATGGGAGTAGGGAGCACCATCCGGCCACACGTCACTGATTATATAATGAGCGTAGGGAACACAATCCGGCCACATGTCACTGATTATATAATGGGAGCAGGGAACACAATCCCGCCACACGTCACGGATTATATAATGGGAGTCGGGAACACAATCCGGCCACACGTCACGGATTATATAATGGGAGTAGCGAATACAGTCCGGCCACACGTCACTGATTATATAATGGGAGTAGGAAACACAATCCGGCCACACGTCACTGATTATATAATGGGAGTAGGGAACACAATCCGGCCACACGTCACTGATTTTATAATGGGAGTAGGGAACACAATCCGGCAACACGTCACTGATTATATAATGGGAGTAGGGAACACAATCCGGCCTTACTTCACTGATTATATAATGGGAGTAGGGAACACAATCCGGCCACACGTCACTGATTATATAATGGGAGTAGGGAACTCAATCCGGCCACACGTCTCTGATTATATAATGGGAGTAGGGAACACAATCCGGCCATACTTCACTGATTATATAATGGGAGTAGGGAACACAATCCGGCCACACGTCACTGATTATAGAATGGGAGTAGGGAACACAATCCGGCCACACTTCACGGATTATATCATGGGAGTATGGAACAAAATCTGGCCACACGTCACGGATTATATAATCGGAGTAGGGAACACAATCCGGTCACACGTCACGGATTATATAATGGGAGTAGGGAACACAATCCGCCCACACTTCACTGATTATATAATGGGATTAGGGAACACAATCCGGCCACACGTCACTGATGATATAATGGGAGTAGTGAACAGAATCCGGCCACACGTCACTGATTATATAATGGTAGTAGGGAACACAATCCGGCCACACGTCACTGATTATATAATGGGAGTAGGGAACACAATCCGGCCATACTTCACTGATTATATAATGGGAGTAGGGAACACCATCCAGCCACACGTCACTGATTATAGAATGGGAGTAGGGAACACAATCCGGCCACACGTCACGGATTATATCATGGGAGTATGGAACAAAATCTGGCCACACGTCACGGATTATATAATCGGAGTAGGGAACACAATCCGGCCACACGTCACTGATGATATAATGGGAGTAGGGAACAGAATCCGGCCACACGTCACTGATTATATAATGGTAGTAGGGAACACAATCCGGCCACACCTCACGGATTATATAATGGGAGTAGGGAACAGAATCCGGCCACACGTCACTGATTATATAATGGGCGTAGGGAACACAATCCGGCCACATGTCACTGATTATATAATGGGAGTAGGGAAAACCATCTGGCCACACGTCACTGATTATATAATGGGCGTAGGGAACACAATCCGGCCACACGTCACTGATTATATAATGGGAGTAGGGAACACAATCTGGTCACACGTCACTGATTATATAATGGGAGTAGGGAACACAATCCAGCCTAACGTCACTGATTATATAATGGGAGTAGGGAACACAATCTAGCCTAACGTCACTGATTATGTAAGGGGAGTAGGGAACACGATCTAGCCTAACGGCACTGATTATGTAATGGGAGTAGGGAACACAATCCAGCCTAACGTCACTGATTATATAATGGGAGTCGGGAACACAATCCGGTCATACGTCACTGGTTATATAATGGGGGTAGGAAACACAATCCGGACACACGTCACTGATTATATAATGGGATTAGGGAACACAATCCGGCCACACGTCACTGATTATATAATCGGAGTAGGGAACACAATCCGGTCACACGTCACGGATTATATAATGGGAGTAGGGAACACAATCCGGCCATACTTCACTGATTATATAATGGGATTAGGGAACACAATCCGGCCACACGTCACTGATGATATAATGGGAGTAGGGAACACAATCTGGCCACACGTCACTGATTATATAATGGTAGTAGGGAACACAATCCGGCCACACGTCACGGATTATATAATGGGAGTAGGGAACAGAATCCGGCCACACGTCACTGATTATATAATGGGAGTAGGGAACACAATCCGGCCACACGTCACTGATTATATAATGGGCGTAGGGAACACAATCCGGCCACATGTCACTGATTATATAATGGGCATAGGGAACACAATCCGGCCGCATGTCACTGATTATAGAATGGGAGTAGGGAACACAATCCGGCCACACGTCACTGATTATATAATGGGCGTAGGGAACACAATCCGGCCACATGTCACTGATTCTATCATGGGAGTAGGGAACACAATCCGGCCAGACGTCATTGATTATATAATGGGAGTAGGGAACACAATCCGGCCACATGTCACTGATTATATAATGGGAGTAGGGAACACAATCCGGCCACACGTCACGGATTATATAATGGGAGTAGGGAACAGAATCCGGCCACACGTCACTGATTATATAATGGGAGTAGGGAGCACCATCCGGCCACACGTCACTGATTATATAATGAGCGTAGGGAACACAATCCGGCCACACGTCACGGATTATATAATGGGCGTAGGGAACACAATCCGGCCACACGTCACTGATTATATAATGGGAGTAGGGAACAGAATCCGGCCACATGTCACTGATTATATAATGGGAGTAGGGAGCACCATCCGGCCACACGTCACTGATTATATAATGAGCGTAGGGAACACAATCCGGCCACACGTCACGGATTATATAATGGGCGTAGGGAACACAATCCGGCCACACGTCACTGATTATATAATGAGCGTAGGGAACACAATCCGGCCACATGTCACTGATTATATAATGGGAGCAGGGAACACAATCCCGCCACACGTCACGGATTATATAATTGGAGTCGGGAACACAATCCGGCCACACGTCACGGATTATATAATGGGAGTAGCGAATACAGTCCGGCCACACGTCACTGATTATATAATGGGAGTAGGGAACACAATCCGGCCACACGTCACTGATTATATAATGGGAGTAGGGAACACAATCCGGCCACACGTCACTGATTATATAATGGGAGTAGGGAACACAATCCGGCAACACGTCACTGATTATATAATGGGAGGAGGGAACACAATCCGGCCTTACTTCACTGATTATATAATGGGAGTAGGGAACACAATCCGGCCACACGTCACTGATTATATAATGGGAGTAGGGAACTCAATCCGGCCACACGTCTCTGATTATATAATGGGAGTAGGGAACACAATCCGGCCATTCTTCACTGATTATATAATGGGAGTAGGGAACACAATCCGGCCACACGTCACTGATTATAGAATGGGAGTAGGGAACACAATCCGGCCACACTTCACGGATTATATCATGGGAGTATGGAACAAAATCTGGCCACACGTCACGGATTATATAATCGGAGTAGGGAACACAATCCGGTAACACGTCACGGATTATATAATGGGAGTAGGGAACACAATCCGCCCACACTTCACTGATTATATAATGGGATTAGGGAACACAATCCGGCCACACGTCACTGATGATATAATGGGAGTAGTGAACAGAATCCGGCCACACGTCACTGATTATATAATGGTAGTAGTGAACACAATCCGGCCACACGTCACTGATTATATAATGGGAGTAGGGAACACAATCCGGCCATACTTCACTGATTATATAATTGGAGTAGGGAACACAATCCGGCCACACGTCACTGATTATAGAATGGGAGTAGGGAACACAATCCGGCCACACGTCACGGATTATATCATGGGAGTATGGAACAAAATCTGGCCACACGTCACGGATTATATAATCGGAGTAGGGAACACAATCCGGCCACACGTCACTGATGATATAATGGGAGTAGGGAACAGAATCCGGCCACACGTCACTGATTATATAATGGTAGTAGGGAACACAATCCGGCCACACCTCACGGATTATATAATGGGAGTAGGGAACAGAATCCGGCCACACGTCACTGATTATATAATGGGAGTAGGGAACACCATCCGGCCACACGTCACTGATTATATAATGGGCGTAGGGAACACAATCCGGCCACATGTCACTGATTATATAATGGGAGTAGGGAACACCATCTGGCCACACGTCACTGATTATATAATGGGCGTAGGGAACACAATCCGGCCACACGTCACTGATTATATAATGGGAGTAGGGAACACAATCTGGTCACACGTCACTGATTATATAATGGGAGTAGGGAACACAATCCGGCCACATGTCACTGATTATATAATGGGAGTAGGGAACACAATCGGGCCACACGTCACTGATTATATAATAGGAGTAGGGAACACAATCCGGCCACACGTCACTGATTATATAATGGGAGTAGGGAACACAATCCTGTCACCCGTCACTGATTATATAATGGGAGTAGGGAACACAATCCGGCCACATGTCACTGATTATATATTGGGAGTAGGGAACACAATCCGGCCACACGTCACTGATTATATAATGGGAGTAGGGAACACAATCCGGTCACACGTCTCTGATTATATAATGGGAGTAGGGAACACAATCCAGCCTAACTTCACTGATTATATAATGGGAGTAGGGAACACAATCCAGCCTAACGTCACTGATTATATAATGGCAGTAGGGAACACAATCCGGTCACACGTCACTGATTATATAATGGGAGTAGGGAACACAATCCAGCCTAATGTCACTGATTATATAATGGGAGTAGGGAACACAATCCAGCCTAATGTCACTGATTATATAATGGCAGTAGGGAACACAATCAGGTCACACGTCACTGATTATATAATGGGAGTAGGGAACACAATCCGGTCACACGTCACTGATTATATAATGGGAGTAGGGAACACAATCCGGTCACACGTCACTGATTATATAATGGGAGTAGGGAACACAATCCGGTCACACGTCACTGATTATATAATGGGAGTAGGGAACACAATCCAGCGTAATGTCACTGATTATATAATGGCTGTACGGAACACAATCCGGTCACACGTCACTGATTATATAATGGGAGTAGGGAACACAATCCAGCCTAACGTCACTGATTATATAATTTCAGTAGGGAACACAATCCGGTCACACGTCACGGATTATATAATGGGAGTAGGGAACACAATCCGGTCAGACGTCACGGATTATATAATGGGAGTAGGGAACACAATCCGGTCACACGTCACTGATTATATAATGGGAGTAGGGAACTCAATCCGGCCACACGTCACTGATTATATAATGGGAGTAGGGAACATAATCCGGCAACACGTCACTGATTATATAATGGGAGTAGGGAACACAATCCGGCCTTACTTCACTGATTATATAATGGGAGTAGGGAACACAATCCGGCCACACGTCACTGATTATATAATGGGAGTAGGGAACTCAATCCGGCCACACGTCTCTGATTATATAATGGGAGTAGGGAACACAATCCGGCCATACTTCACTGAATATATAATGGGTGTAGGGAACACAATCCGGCCACACGTCACTGATTATAGAATGGGAGTAGGGAACACAATCTGGCCACACGTCACGGATTATATCATGGGCGTAGGGAACACAATCCGGCCACACGTCACTGATTATATAATGGGTGTAGGGAACACAATCTGGTCACACGTCACTGATTATATAATGGGAGTAGGGAACACAATCCAGCCTAACGTCACTGATTATATAATGGGAGTAGGGAACACAATCTAGCCTAACGTCACTGATTATGTAAGGGGAGTAGGGAACACGATCTAGCCTAACGGCACTGATTATGTAATGGGAGTAGGGAACACAATCCAGCCTAACGTCACTGAATATATAATGGGAGTCGGGAACACAATCCGGTCATACGTCACTGGTTATATAAAGGGGGTAGGAAACACAATCCGGACACACGTCACTGATTATATAATGGGATTAGGGAACACAATCCGGCCACACGTCACTGATTATATAATCGGAGTAGGGAACACAATCCGGTCACACGTCACGGATTATATAATGGGAGTAGGGAACACAATCCGGCCATACTTCACTGATTATATAATGGGATTAGGGAACACAATCCGACCACACGTCACTGATGATATAATGGGAGTAGGGAACACAATCTGGCCACACGTCACTGATTATATAATGGTAGTAGGGAACACCATCTGGCCACACGTCACTGATTATATAATGGGCGTAGGGAACACAATCCGGCCATACTTCACTGATTATATAATGGGAGTAGGGAACACAATCTGGTCACACGTCACTGATTATATAATGGGAGTAGGGAACACAATCCGGCCACACGTCACTGATTATATAATAGGAGTAGGGAACACAATCCAGCCTAACGTCACTGATTATATAATTTCAGTAGGGAACACAATCCGGTCACACGTCACGGATTATATAATGGGAGTAGGGAACACAATCCGGTCAGACGTCACGGATTATATAATGGGAGTAGGGAACACAATCCGGTCACACGTCACTGATTATATAATGGGAGTAGGGAACACAATCCGGCCACACGTCACTGATTATAGAATGGGAGTAGGGAACACAATCCGGCCACACTTCACGGATTATATCATGGGAGTATGGAACAAAATCTGGCCACACGTCACGGACTATATAATCGGAGTAGGGAACACAATCCGGTCACACGTCACGGATTATATAATGGGAGTAGGGAACACAATCCGCCCACACTTCACTGATTATATAATGGGATTAGGGAACACAATCCGGCCACACGTCACTGATGATATAATGGGAGTAGTGAACAGAATCCGGCCACACGTCACTGATTATATAATGGTAGTAGGGAACACAATCCGGCCACACGTCACTGATTATATAATGGGAGTAGGGAACACAATCCGGCCATACTTCACTGATTATATAATGGGAGTAGGGAACACCATCCAGCCACACGTCACTGATTATAGAATGGGAGTAGGGAACACAATCCGGCCACACGTCACGGATTATATCATGGGAGTATGGAACAAAATCTGGCCACACGTCACGGATTATATAATCGGAGTAGGGAACACAATCCGGCCACACGTCACTGATGATATAATGGGAGTAGGGAACAGAATCCGGCCACACGTCACTGATTATATAATGGTAGTAGGGAACACAATCCGGCCACACCTCACGGATTATATAATGGGAGTAGGGAACAGAATCCGGCCACACGTCACTGATTATATAATGGGCGTAGGGAACACAATCCGGCCACATGTCACTGATTATATAATGGGAGTAGGGAAAACCATCTGGCCACACGTCACTGATTATATAATGGGCGTAGGGAACACAATCCGGCCACACGTCACTGATTATATAATGGGAGTAGGGAACACAATCTGGTCACACGTCACTGATTATATAATGGGAGTAGGGAACACAATCCAGCCTAACGTCACTGATTATATAATGGGAGTAGGGAACACAATCTAGCCTAACGTCACTGATTATGTAAGGGGAGTAGGGAACACGATCTAGCCTAACGGCACTGATTATGTAATGGGAGTAGGGAACACAATCCAGCCTAACGTCACTGATTATATAATGGGAGTCGGGAACACAATCCGGTCATACGTCACTGGTTATATAATGGGGGTAGGAAACACAATCCGGACACACGTCACTGATTATATAATGGGATTAGGGAACACAATCCGGCCACACGTCACTGATTATATAATCGGAGTAGGGAACACAATCCGGTCACACGTCACGGATTATATAATGGGAGTAGGGAACACAATCCGGCCATACTTCACTGATTATATAATGGGATTAGGGAACACAATCCGGCCACACGTCACTGATGATATAATGGGAGTAGGGAACACAATCTGGCCACACGTCACTGATTATATAATGGTAGTAGGGAACACAATCCGGCCACACGTCACGGATTATATAATGGGAGTAGGGAACAGAATCCGGCCACACGTCACTGATTATATAATGGGAGTAGGGAACACAATCCGGCCACACGTCACTGATTATATAATGGGCGTAGGGAACACAATCCGGCCACATGTCACTGATTATATAATGGGCATAGGGAACACAATCCGGCCGCATGTCACTGATTATAGAATGGGAGTAGGGAACACAATCCGGCCACACGTCACTGATTATATAATGGGCGTAGGGAACACAATCCGGCCACATGTCACTGATTCTATCATGGGAGTAGGGAACACAATCCGGCCAGACGTCATTGATTATATAATGGGAGTAGGGAACACAATCCGGCCACATGTCACTGATTATATAATGGGAGTAGGGAACACAATCCGGCCACACGTCACGGATTATATAATGGGAGTAGGGAACAGAATCCGGCCACACGTCACTGATTATATAATGGGAGTAGGGAGCACCATCCGGCCACACGTCACTGATTATATAATGAGCGTAGGGAACACAATCCGGCCACACGTCACGGATTATATAATGGGCGTAGGGAACACAATCCGGCCACACGTCACTGATTATATAATGGGAGTAGGGAACAAAATCCGGCCACATGTCACTGATTATATAATGGGAGTAGGGAGCACCATCCGGCCACACGTCACTGATTATATAATGAGCGTAGGGAACACAATCCGGCCACACGTCACGGATTATATAATGGGCGTAGGGAACACAATCCGGCCACACGTCACTGATTATATAATGAGCGTAGGGAACACAATCCGGCCACATGTCACTGATTATATAATGGGAGCAGGGAACACAATCCCGCCACACGTCACGGATTATATAATTGGAGTCGGGAACACAATCCGGCCACACGTCACGGATTATATAATGGGAGTAGCGAATACAGTCCGGCCACACGTCACTGATTATATAATGGGAGTAGGGAACACAATCCGGCCACACGTCACTGATTATATAATGGGAGTAGGGAACACAATCCGGCCACACGTCACTGATTATATAATGGGAGTAGGGAACACAATCCGGCAACACGTCACTGATTATATAATGGGAGGAGGGAACACAATCCGGCCTTACTTCACTGATTATATAATGGGAGTAGGGAACACAATCCGGCCACACGTCACTGATTATATAATGGGAGTAGGGAACTCAATCCGGCCACACGTCTCTGATTATATAATGGGAGTAGGGAACACAATCCGGCCATTCTTCACTGATTATATAATGGGAGTAGGGAACACAATCCGGCCACACGTCACTGATTATATAATGGGTGTAGGGAACACAATCCGGCCACACGTCACTGATTATAGAATGGGAGTAGGGAACACAATCCGGCCACACTTCACGGATTATATCATGGGAGTATGGAACAAAATCTGGCCACACGTCACGGATTATATAATCGGAGTAGGGAACACAATCCGGTAACACGTCACGGATTATATAATGGGAGTAGGGAACACAATCCGCCCACACTTCACTGATTATATAATGGGATTAGGGAACACAATCCGGCCACACGTCACTGATGATATAATGGGAGTAGTGAACAGAATCCGGCCACACGTCACTGATTATATAATGGTAGTAGTGAACACAATCCGGCCACACGTCACTGATTATATAATGGGAGTAGGGAACACAATCCGGCCATACTTCACTGATTATATAATTGGAGTAGGGAACACAATCCGGCCACACGTCACTGATTATAGAATGGGAGTAGGGAACACAATCCGGCCACACGTCACGGATTATATCATGGGAGTATGGAACAAAATCTGGCCACACGTCACGGATTATATAATCGGAGTAGGGAACACAATCCGGCCACACGTCACTGATGATATAATGGGAGTAGGGAACAGAATCCGGCCACACGTCACTGATTATATAATGGTAGTAGGGAACACAATCCGGCCACACCTCACGGATTATATAATGGGAGTAGGGAACAGAATCCGGCCACACGTCACTGATTATATAATGGGAGTAGGGAACACCATCCGGCCACACGTCACTGATTATATAATGGGCGTAGGGAACACAATCCGGCCACATGTCACTGATTATATAATGGGAGTAGGGAACACCATCTGGCCACACGTCACTGATTATATAATGGGCGTAGGGAACACAATCCGGCCACACGTCACTGATTATATAATGGGAGTAGGGAACACAATCTGGTCACACGTCACTGATTATATAATGGGAGTAGGGAACACAATCCGGCCACATGTCACTGATTATATAATGGGAGTAGGGAACACAATCGGGCCACACGTCACTGATTATATAATAGGAGTAGGGAACACAATCCGGCCACACGTCACTGATTATATAATGGGAGTAGGGAACACAATCCTGTCACCCGTCACTGATTATATAATGGGAGTAGGGAACACAATCCGGCCACATGTCACTGATTATATATTGGGAGTAGGGAACACAATCCGGCTACACGTCACTGATTATATAATGGGAGTAGGGAACACAATCCGGTCACACGTCTCTGATTATATAATGGGAGTAGGGAACACAATCCAGCCTAACTTCACTGATTATATAATGGGAGTAGGGAACACAATCCAGCCTAACGTCACTGATTATATAATGGCAGTAGGGAACACAATCCGGTCACACGTCACTGATTATATAATGGGAGTAGGGAACACAATCCAGCCTAATGTCACTGATTATATAATGGGAGTAGGGAACACAATCCAGCCTAATGTCACTGATTATATAATGGCAGTAGGGAACACAATCAGGTCACACGTCACTGATTATATAATGGGAGTAGGGAACACAATCCGGTCACACGTCACTGATTATATAATGGGAGTAGGGAACACAATCCGGTCACACGTCACTGATTATATAATGGGAGTAGGGAACACAATCCAGCGTAATGTCACTGATTATATAATGGCAGTACGGAACACAATCCGGTCACACGTCACTGATTATATAATGGGAGTAGGGAACACAATCCAGCCTAACGTCACTGATTATATAATTTCAGTAGGGAACACAATCCGGTCACACGTCACGGATTATATAATGGGAGTAGGGAACACAATCCGGTCAGACGTCACGGATTATATAATGGGAGTAGGGAACACAATCCGGTCACACGTCACTGATTATATAATGGGAGTAGGGAACTCAATCCGGCCACACGTCACTGATTATATAATGGGAGTAGGGAACATAATCCGGCAACACGTCACTGATTATATAATGGGAGTAGGGAACACAATCCGGCCTTACTTCACTGATTATATAATGGGAGTAGGGAACACAATCCGGCCACACGTCACTGATTATATAATGGGAGTAGGGAACTCAATCCGGCCACACGTCTCTGATTATATAATGGGAGTAGGGAACACAATCCGGCCATACTTCACTGAATATATAATGGGTGTAGGGAACACAATCCGGCCACACGTCACTGATTATAGAATGGGAGTAGGGAACACAATCTGGCCACACGTCACGGATTATATCATGGGAGTATGGAACAAAATCTGGCCACACGTCACGGATTATATAATGGGCGTAGGGAACACAATCCGGCCACACGTCACTGATTATATAATGGGTGTAGGGAACACAATCTGGTCACACGTCACTGATTATATAATGGGAGTAGGGAACACAATCCAGCCTAACGTCACTGATTATATAATGGGAGTAGGGAACACAATATAGCCTAACGTCACTGATTATGTAAGGGGAGTAGGGAACACGATCTAGCCTAACGGCACTGATTATGTAATGGGAGTAGGGAACACAATCCAGCCTAACGTCACTGATTATATAATGGGAGTCGGGAACACAATCCGGTCATACGTCACTGGTTATATAATGGGGGTAGGAAACACAATCCGGACACACGTCACTGATTATATAATGGGATTAGGGAACACAATCCGGCCACACGTCACTGATTATATAATCGGAGTAGGGAACACAATCCGGTCACACGTCACGGATTATATAATGGGAGTAGGGAACACAATCCGGCCATACTTCACTGATTATATAATGGGATTAGGGAACACAATCCGACCACACGTCACTGATGATATAATGGGAGTAGGGAACACAATCTGGCCACACGTCACTGATTATATAATGGTAGTAGGGAACACCATCTGGCCACACGTCACTGATTATATAATGGGCGTAGGGAACACAATCCGGCCATACTTCACTGATTATATAATGGGAGTAGGGAACACAATCTGGTCACACGTCACTGATTATATAATGGGAGTAGGGAACACAATCCGGCCACACGTCACTGATTATATAATAGGAGTAGGGAACACAATCCAGCCTAACGTCACTGATTATATAATTTCAGTAGGGAACACAATCCGGTCACACGTCACGGATTATATAATGGGTGTAGGGAACACAATCCGGTCAGACGTCACGGATTATATAATGGGAGTAGGGAACACAATCCGGTCACACGTCACTGATTATATAATGGGAGTAGGGAACTCAATCCGGCCACACGTCACTGATTATATAATGGGAGTAGGGAACATAATCCGGCAACACGTCACGATTATATAATGGGAGTAGGGAACACAATCCGGCCTTACTTCACTGATTATATAATGGGAGTAGGGAACACAATCCGGCCAGACGTCACTGATTATATAATGGGAGTAGGGAACACAATCCGGCCACACGTCACTGATTATATAATGGGAGTAGGGAACACAATCCGGCAACACGTCACTGATTATATAATGGGAGGAGGGAACACAATCCGGCCTTACTTCACTGATTATATAATGGGAGTAGGGAACACAATCCGGCCACACGTCACTGATTATATAATGGGAGTAGGGAACTCAATCCGGCCACACGTCTCTGATTATATAATGGGAGTAGGGAACACAATCCGGCCATTCTTCACTGATTATATAATGGGAGTAGGGAACACAATCCGGCCACACGTCACTGATTATATAATGGGTGTAGGGAACACAATCCGGCCACACGTCACTGATTATAGAATGGGAGTAGGGAACACAATCCGGCCACACTTCACGGATTATATCATGGGAGTATGGAACAAAATCTGGCCACACGTCACGGATTATATAATCGGAGTAGGGAACACAATCCGGTAACACTTCACGGATTATATAATGGGAGTAGGGAACACAATCCGCCCACACTTCACTGATTATATAATGGGATTAGGGAACACAATCCGGCCACACGTCACTGATGATATAATGGGAGTAGTGAACAGAATCCGGCCACACGTCACTGATTATATAATGGTAGTAGTGAACACAATCCGGCCACACGTCACTGATTATATAATGGGAGTAGGGAACACAATCCGGCCATACTTCACTGATTATATAATTGGAGTAGGGAACACAATCCGGCCACACGTCACTGATTATAGAATGGGAGTAGGGAACACAATCCGGCCACACGTCACGGATTATATCATGGGAGTATGGAACAAAATCTGGCCACACGTCACGGATTATATAATCGGAGTAGGGAACACAATCCGGCCACACGTCACTGATGATATAATGGGAGTAGGGAACAGAATCCGGCCACACGTCACTGATTATATAATGGTAGTAGGGAACACAATCCGGCCACACCTCACGGATTATATAATGGGAGTAGGGAACAGAATCCGGCCACACGTCACTGATTATATAATGGGAGTAGGGAACACCATCCGGCCACACGTCACTGATTATATAATGGGCGTAGGGAACACAATCCGGCCACATGTCACTGATTATATAATGGGAGTAGGGAACACCATCTGGCCACACGTCACTGATTATATAATGGGCGTAGGGAACACAATCCGGCCACACGTCACTGATTATATAATGGGAGTAGGGAACACAATCTGGTCACACGTCACTGATTATATAATGGGAGTAGGGAACACAATCCGGCCACATGTCACTGATTATATAATGGGAGTAGGGAACACAATCGGGCCACACGTCACTGATTATATAATAGGAGTAGGGAACACAATCCGGCCACACGTCACTGATTATATAATGGGAGTAGGGAACACAATCCTGTCACCCGTCACTGATTATATAACGGGAGTAGGGAACACAGTCCGGCCACATGTCACTGATTATATATTGGGAGTAGGGAACACAATCCGGCCACACGTCACTGATTATATAATGGGAGTAGGGAACACAATCCGGTCACACGTCTCTGATTATATAATGGGAGTAGGGAACACAATCCAGCCTAACTTCACTGATTATATAATGGGAGTAGGGAACACAATCCAGCCTAACGTCACTGATTATATAATGGCAGTAGGGAACACAATCCGGTCACACGTCACTGATTATATAATGGGAGTAGGGAACACAATCCAGCCTAATGTCACTGATTATATAATGGGAGTAGGGAACACAATCCAGCCTAATGTCACTGATTATATAATGGCAGTAGGGAACACAATCAGGTCACACGTCACTGATTATATAATGGGAGTAGGGAACACAATCCGGTCACACGTCACTGATTATATAATGGGAGTAGGGAACACAATCCGGTCACACGTCACTGATTATATAATGGGAGTAGGGAACACAATCCAGCGTAATGTCACTGATTATATAATGGCAGTACGGAACACAATCCGGTCACACGTCACTGATTATATAATGGGAGTAGGGAACACAATCCAGCCTAACGTCACTGATTATATAATTTCAGTAGGGAACACAATCCGGTCACACGTCACGGATTATATAATGGGAGTAGGGAACACAATCCGGTCAGACGTCACGGATTATATAATGGGAGTAGGGAACACAATCCGGTCACACGTCACTGATTATATAATGGGAGTAGGGAACTCAATCCGGCCACACGTCACTGATTATATAATGGGAGTAGGGAACATAATCCGGCAACACGTCACTGATTATATAATGGGAGTAGGGAACACAATCCGGCCTTACTTCACTGATTATATAATGGGAGTAGGGAACACAATCCGGCCACACGTCACTGATTATATAATGGGAGTAGGGAACTCAATCCGGCCACACGTCTCTGATTATATAATGGGAGTAGGGAACACAATCCGGCCATACTTCACTGAATATATAATGGGTGTAGGGAACACAATCCGGCCACACGTCACTGATTATAGAATGGGAGTAGGGAACACAATCTGGCCACACGTCACGGATTATATCATGGGAGTATGGAACAAAATCTGGCCACACGTCACGGATTATATAATGGGCGTAGGGAACACAATCCGGCCACACGTCACTGATTATATAATGGGTGTAGGGAACACAATCTGGTCACACGTCACTGATTATATAATGGGAGTAGGGAACACAATCCAGCCTAACGTCACTGATTATATAATGGGAGTAGGGAACACCATCTAGCCTAACGTCACTGATTATGTAAGGGGAGTAGGGAACACGATCTAGCCTAACGGCACTGATTATGTAATGGGAGTAGGGAACACAATCCAGCCTAACGTCACTGATTATATAATGGGAGTCGGGAACACAATCCGGTCATACGTCACTGGTTATATAATGGGGGTAGGAAACACAATCCGGACACACGTCACTGATTATATAATGGGATTAGGGAACACAATCCGGCCAGACGTCACTGATTATATAATCGGAGTAGGGAACACAATCCGGTCACACGTCACGGATTATATAATGGGAGCAGGGAACACAATCCGGCCATACTTCACTGATTATATAATGGGATTAGGGAACACAATCCGACCACACGTCACTGATGATATAATGGGAGTAGGGAACACAATCTGGCCACACGTCACTGATTATATAATGGTAGTAGGGAACACCATCTGGCCACACGTCACTGATTAT
Organism: Hemitrygon akajei; assembly: GCF_048418815.1. NCBI lineage: Eukaryota > Metazoa > Chordata > Chondrichthyes > Myliobatiformes > Dasyatidae > Hemitrygon > Hemitrygon akajei. The sequence continues at coordinate 1,003,489 of NC_133132.1, read as the reverse complement.
ATAATGGGCGTAGGGAACACAATCCGGCCATACTTCACTGATTATATAATGGGAGTAGGGAACACAATCTGGTCACACGTCACTGATTATATAATGGGAGTAGGGAACACAATCCGGCCACACGTCACTGATTATATAATAGGAGTAGGGAACACAATCCAGCCTAACGTCACTGATTATATAATTTCAGTAGGGAACACAATCCGGTCACACGTCACGGATTATATAATGGGAGTAGGGAACACAATCCGGTCAGACGTCACGGATTATATAATGGGAGTAGGGAACACAATCCGGTCACACGTCACTGATTATATAATGGGAGTAGGGAACTCAATCCGGCCACACGTCACTGATTATATAATGGGAGTAGGGAACATAATCCGGCAACACGTCACTGATTATATAATGGGAGTAGGGAACACAATCCGGCCTTACTTCACTGATTATATAATGGGAGTAGGGAACACAATCCGGCCACACGTCACTGATTATATAATGGGAGTAGGGAACTCAATCCGGCCACACGTCTCTGATTATATAATGGGAGTAGGGAACACAATCCGGCCATACTTCACTGAATATATAATGGGTGTAGGGAACACAATCCGGCCACACGTCACTGATTATAGAATGGGAGTAGGGAACACAATCTGGCCACACGTCACGGATTATATCATGGGAGTATGGAACAAAATCTGGCCACACGTCACGGATTATATAATGGGCGTAGGGAACACAATCCGGCCACACGTCACTGATTATATAATGGGAGTAGGGAACACAATCTGGTCACACGTCACTGATTATATAATGGGAGTAGGGAACACAATCCAGCCTAACGTCACTGATTATATAATGGGAGTAGGGAACACAATCTAGCCTAACGTCACTGATTATGTAAGGGGAGTAGGGAACACGATCTAGCCTAACGGCACTGATTATGTAATGGGAGTAGGGAACACAATCCAGCCTAACGTCACTGATTATATAATGGGAGTCGGGAACACAATCCGGTCATACGTCACTGGTTATATAATGGGGGTAGGAAACACAATCCGGACACACGTCACTGATTATATAATGGGATTAGGGAACACAATCCGGCCACACGTCACTGATTATATAATCGGAGTAGGGAACACAATCCGGTCACACGTCACGGATTATATAATGGGAGTAGGGAACACAATCCGGCCATACTTCACTGATTATATAATGGGATTAGGGAACACAATCCGGCCACACGTCACTGATGATATAATGGGAGTAGGGAACACAATCTGGCCACACGTCACTGATTATATAATGGTAGTAGGGAACACCATCTGGCCACACGTCACTGATTATATAATGGGCGTAGGGAACACAATCCGGCCACACGTCACTGATTATATAATGGGAGTAGGGAACACAATCTGGTCACACGTCACTGATTATATAATGGGAGTAGGAAACACAATCCGGCCACATGTCACTGATTATATAATGGGAGTAGGGAACACAATCCGGCCACACGTCACTGATTATATAATAGGAGTAGGGAACTCAATCCGGCCACACGTCACTGATTATATAATGGGAGTAGGGAACACAATCCGGTCACCCGTCACTGATTATATAATGGGAGTAGGGAACACAATCCGGCCACATGTCACTGATTATATATTGGGAGTAGGGAACACAATCCGGCCACACGTCACTGATTATATAATGGGAGTAGCGAACACAATCCGGTCACACGTCTCTGATTATATAATCGGAGTAGGGAACACAATCCGGTAACACGTCACGGATTATATAATGGGAGTAGGGAACACAATCCGCCCACACTTCACTGATTATATAATGGGATTAGGGAACACAATCTGGCAACACGTCACTGATGATATAATGGGAGTAGTGAACAGAATCCGGCCACACGTCACTGATTATATAATGGTAGTAGGGAACACAATCCGGCCACACGTCACTGATTATATAATGGGAGTAGGGAACACAATCCGGCCATACTTCACTGATTATATAATTGGAGTAGGGAACACAATCCGGCCACACGTCACTGATTATAGAATGGGAGTAGGGAACACAATCCGGCCACACGTCACGGATGATATCATGGGAGTATGGAACAAAATCCGGCCACACGTCACGGATTATATAATCGGAGTAGGGAACACAATCCGGCCACACGTCACTGATGATATAATGGGAGTAGGGAACAGAATCCGGCCACACGTCACTGATTATATAATGGTAGTAGGGAACACAATCCGGCCACACCTCACGGATTATATAATGGGAGTAGGGAACAGAATCCGGCCACACGTCACTGATTATATAATGGGAGTAGGGAACACCATCCGGCCACACGTCACTGATTATATAATGGGCGTAGGGAACACAATCCGGCCACATGTCACTGATTATATAATGGGAGTAGGGAACACCATCTGGCCACACGTCACTGATTATATAATGGGCGTAGGGAACACAATCCGGCCACACGTCACTGATTATATAATGGGAGTAGGGAACACAATCTGGTCACACGTCACTGATTATATAATGGGAGTAGGGAACACAATCCGGCCACATGTCACTGATTATATAATGGGAGTAGGGAACACAATCGGGCCACACGTCACTGATTATATAATAGGAGTAGGGAACACAATCCGGCCACACGTCACTGATTATATAATGGGAGTAGGGAACACAATCCTGTCACCCGTCACTGATTATATAATGGGAGTAGGGAACACAATCCGGCCACATGTCACTGATTATATATTGGGAGTAGGGAACACAATCCGGCCACACGTCACTGATTATATAATGGGAGTAGGGAACACAATCCGGTCACACGTCTCTGATTATATAATGGGAGTAGGGAACACAATCCAGCCTAACTTCACTGATTATATAATGGGAGTAGGGAACACAATCCAGCCTAACGTCACTGATTATATAATGGCAGTAGGGAACACAATCCGGTCACACGTCACTGATTATATAAGGGGAGTAGGGAACACAATCCAGCCTAATGTCACTGATTATATAATGGGAGTAGGGAACACAATCCAGCCTAATGTCACTGATTATATAATGGCAGTAGGGAACACAATCAGGTCACACGTCACTGATTATATAATGGGAGTAGGGAACACAATCCGGTCACACGTCACTGATTATATAATGGGAGTAGGGAACACAATCCGGTCACACGTCACTGATTATATAATGGGAGTAGGGAACACAATCCAGCGTAATGTCACTGATTATATAATGGCAGTACGGAACACAATCCGGTCACACGTCACTGATTATATAATGGGAGTAGGGAACACAATCCAGCCTAACGTCACTGATTATATAATTTCAGTAGGGAACACAATCCGGTCACACGTCACGGATTATATAATGGGAGTAGGGAACACAATCCGGTCAGACGTCACGGATTATATAATGGGAGTAGGGAACACAATCCGGTCACACGTCACTGATTATATAATGGGAGTAGGGAACTCAATCCGGCCACACGTCACTGATTATATAATGGGAGTAGGGAACATAATCCGGCAACACGTCACTGATTATATAATGGGAGTAGGGAACACAATCCGGCCTTTCTTCACTGATTATATAATGGGAGTAGGGAACACAATCCGGCCACACGTCACTGATTATATAATGGGAGTAGGGAACTCAATCCAGCCACACGTCTCTGATTATATAATGGGAGTAGGGAACACAATCCGGCCATACTTCACTGAATATATAATGGGTGTAGGGAACACAATCCGGCCACACGTCACTGATTATAGAATGGGAGTAGGGAACACAATCTGGCCACACGTCACGGATTATATCATGGGAGTATGGAACAAAATCTGGCCACACGTCACGGATTATATAATTGGCGTAGGGAACACAATCCGGCCACACGTCACTGATTATATAATGGGTGTAGGGAACACAATCTGGTCACACGTCACTGATTATATAATGGGAGTAGGGAACACAATCCAGCCTAACGTCACTGATTATATAATGGGAGTAGGGAACACAATCTAGCCTAACGTCACTGATTATGTAAGGGGAGTAGGGAACACGATCTAGCCTAACGGCACTGATTATGTAATGGGAGTAGGGAACACAATCCAGCCTAACGTCACTGATTATATAATGGGAGTCGGGAACACAATCCGGTCATACGTCACTGGTTATATAATGGGGGTAGGAAACACAATCCGGACACACGTCACTGATTATATAATGGGATTAGGGAACACAATCCGGCCACACGTCACTGATTATATAATCGGAGTAGGGAACACAATCCGGTCACACGTCACGGATTATATAATGGGAGTAGGGAACACCATCTGGCCACACGTCACTGATTATATAATGGGCGTAGGGAACACAATCCGGCCATACTTCACTGATTATATAATGGGAGTAGGGAACACAATCTGGTCACACGTCACTGATTATATAATGGGAGTAGGGAACACAATCCGGCCACACGTCACTGATTATATAATAGGAGTAGGGAACACAATCCAGCCTAACGTCACTGATTATATAATTTCAGTAGGGAACACAATCCGGTCACACGTCACGGATTATATAATGGGAGTAGGGAACACAATCCGGTCAGACGTCACGGATTATATAATGGGAGTAGGGAACACAATCCGGTCACACGTCACTGATTATATAATGGGAGTAGGGAACTCAATCCGGCCACACGTCACTGATTATATAATGGGAGTAGGGAACATAATCCGGCAACACGTCACTGATTATATAATGGGAGTAGGGAACACAATCCGGCCTTACTTCACTGATTATATAATGGGAGTAGGGAACACAATCCGGCCACACGTCACTGATTATATAATGGGAGTAGGGAACTCAATCCGGCCACACGTCTCTGATTATATAATGGGAGTAGGGAACACAATCCGGCCATACTTCACTGAATATATAATGGGTGTAGGGAACACAATCCGGCCACACGTCACTGATTATAGAATGGGAGTAGGGAACACAATCTGGCCACACGTCACGGATTATATCATGGGAGTATGGAACAAAATCTGGCCACACGTCACGGATTATATAATGGGCGTAGGGAACACAATCCGGCCACACGTCACTGATTATATAATGGGAGTAGGGAACACAATCTGGTCACACGTCACTGATTATATAATGGGAGTAGGGAACACAATCCAGCCTAACGTCACTGATTATATAATGGGAGTAGGGAACACAATCTAGCCTAACGTCACTGATTATGTAAGGGGAGTAGGGAACACGATCTAGCCTAACCGCACTGATTATGTAATGGGAGTAGGGAACACAATCCAGCCTAACGTCACTGATTATATAATGGGAGTCGGGAACACAATCCGGTCATACGTCACTGGTTATATAATGGGGGTAGGAAACACAATCCGGACACACGTCACTGATTATATAATGGGATTAGGGAACACAATCCGGCCACACGTCACTGATTATATAATCGGAGTAGGGAACACAATCCGGTCACACGTCACGGATTATATAATGGGAGTAGGGAACAAAATCCGGCCATACTTCACTGATTATATAATGGGATTAGGGAACACAATCCGGCCACACGTCATTGATGATATAATGGGAGTAGGGAACACAATCTGGCCACACGTCACTGATTATATAATGGTAGTAGGGAACACCATCTGGCCACACGTCACTGATTATATAATGGGCGTAGGGAACACAATCCGGCCACACGTCACTGATTATATAATGGGAGTAGGGAACACAATCTGGTCACACGTCACTGATTATATAATGGGAGTAGGGAACACAATCCGGCCACATGTCACTGATTATATAATGGGAGTAGGGAACACAATCCGGCCACACGTCACTGATTATATAATAGGAGTAGGGAACACAATCCGGCCACACGTCACTGATTATATAATGGGAGTAGGGAACACAATCCGGTCACCCGTCACTGATTATATAATGGGAGTAGGGAACACAATCCGGCCACATGTCACTGATTATATATTGGGAGTAGGGAACACAATCCGGCCACACGTCACTGATTATATAATGGGAGTAGCGAACACAATCCGGTCACACGTCTCTGATTATATAATGGGAGTAGGGAACACAATCCAGCCTAACTTCACTGATTATATAATGGGAGTAGGGAACACAATCCAGCCTAACGTTTCTGATTATATAATGGCAGTAGGGAACACAATCCGGTCACACGTCACTGATTATATAATGGGAGTAGGGAACACAATCCAGCCTAATGTCACTGATTATATAATGGGAGTAGGGAACACAATCCAGCCTAATGTCACTGATTATATAATGGCAGTAGGGAACACAATCAGGTCACACGTCACTGATTATATAATGGGAGTAGGGAACACAATCCGGTCACACGTCACTGATTATATAATGGGAGTAGGGAACACAATCCGGTCACACGTCACTGATTATATAATGGGAGTAGGGAACACAATCCAGCGTAATGTCACTGATTATATAATGGCAGTACGGAACACAATCCGGTCACACGTCACTGATTATATAATGGGAGTAGGGAACACAATCCAGCCTAACGTCACTGATTATATAATTTCAGTAGGGAACACAATCCGGTCACACGTCACGGATTATATAATGGGAGTAGGGAACACAATCCGGTCAGACGTCACGGTTTATATAATGGGAGTAGGGAACACAATCCGGTCACACGTCACTGATTATATAAAGGGAGTAGGGATCTCAATCCGGCCACACGTCACTGATTATATAATGGGAGTAGGGAACATAATCCGGCAACACGTCACTGATTATATAATGGGAGTAGGGAACACAATCCGGCCTTACTTCACTGATTATATAATGGGAGTAGGGAACACAATCCGGCCACACGTCACTGATTATATAATGGGAGTAGGGAACTCAATCCGGCCACACGTCTCTGATTATATAATGGGAGTAGGGAACACAATCCGGCCATACTTCACTGATTATATAATGGGAGCAGGGAACACAATCCGGCCACACGTCACTGAATATATAATGGGTGTAGGGAACACAATCCGGCCACACGTCACTGATTATAGAATGGGAGTAGGGAACACAATCTGGCCACACGTCACGGATTATATCATGGGAGTATGGAACAAAATCTGGCCACACGTCACGGATTATATAATGGGCGTAGGGAACACAATCCGGCCACACGTCACTGATTATATAATGGGAGTAGGGAACACAATCTGGTCACACGTCACTGATTATATAATGGGAGTAGGGAACACAATCCAGCCTAACGTCACTGATTATATAATGGGAGTACGGAACACAATCTAGCCTAACGTCACTGATTATGTAAGGGGAGTAGGGAACACGATCTAGCCTAACGGCACTGATTATGTAATGGGAGTAGGGAACACAATCCAGCCTAACGTCACTGATTATATAATGGGAGTCGGGAACACAATCCGGCCATACTTCACTGATTATATAATTGGAGTAGGGAACACAATCCGGCCACACGTCACTGATTATAGAATGGGAGTAGGGAACACAATCCGGCCACACGTCACGGATTATATCATGGGAGTATGGAACAAAATCTGGCCACACGTCACGGATTATATAATCGGAGTAGGGAACACAATCCGGCCACACGTCACTGATGATATAATGGGAGTAGGGAACAGAATCCGGCCACACGTCACTGATTGTATAATGGTAGTAGGGAACACAATCCGGCCACACCTCACGGATTATATAATGGGAGTAGGGAACAGAATCCGGCCACACGTCACTGATTATATAATGGGAGTAGGGAACACCATCCGGCCACACGTCACTGATTATATAATGGGCGTAGGGAACACAATCCGGCCACATGTCACTGATTATATAATGGGAGTAGGGAACACCATCTGGCCACACGTCACTGATTATATAATGGGCGTAGGGAACACAATCCGGCCACACGTCACTGATTATATAATGGGAGTAGGGAACACAATCTGGTCACACGTCACTGATTATATAATGGGAGTAGGGAACACAATCCGGCCACATGTCACTGATTATATAATGGGAGTAGGGAACACAATCCGGCCACACGTCACTGATTATATAATAGGAGTAGGGAACACAATCCGGCCACACGTCACTGATTATATAATGGGAGTAGGGAACACAATCCGGTCACCCGTCACTGATTATATAATGGGAGTAGGGAACACAATCCGGCCACATGTCACTGATTATATATTGGGAGTAGGGAACACAATCCGGCCACACGTCACTGATTATATAATGGGAGTAGGGAACACAATCCGGTCACACGTCTCTGATTATATAATGGGAGTAGGGAACACAATCCAGCCTAACTTCACTGATTATATAATGGGAGTAGGGAACACAATCCAGCCTAACGTCACTGATTATATAATGGCAGTAGGGAACACAATCCGGTCACACGTCACTGATTATATAATGGGAGTAGGGAACACAATCCAGCCTAATGTCACTGATTATATAATGGGAGTAGGGAACACAATCCAGCCTAATGTCACTGATTATATAATGGCAGTAGGGAACACAATCCGGCCACACGTCACTGATTATATAATAGGAGTAGGGAACACAATCCGGCCACACGTCACTGATTATATAATGGGAGTAGGGAACACAATCCGGTCACCCGTCACTGATTATATAATGGGAGTAGGGAACACAATCCGGCCACATGTCACTGATTATATATTGGGAGTAGGGAACACAATCCGGCCACACGTCACTGATTATATAATGGGAGTAGCGAACACAATCCGGTCACACGTCTCTGATTATATAATGGGAGTAGGGAACACAATCCAGCCTAACTTCACTGATTATATAATGGGAGTAGGGAACACAATCCAGCCTAACGTTTCTGATTATATAATGGCAGTAGGGAACACAATCCGGTCACACGTCACTGATTATATAATGGGAGTAGGGAACACAATCCAGCCTAATGTCACTGATTATATAATGGGAGTAGGGAACACAATCCAGCCTAATGTCACTGATTATATAATGGCAGTAGGGAACACAATCAGGTCACACGTCACTGATTATATAATGGGAGTAGGGAACACAATCCGGTCACACGTCACTGATTATATAATGGGAGTAGGGAACACAATCCGGTCACACGTCACTGATTATATAATGGGAGTAGGGAACACAATCCAGCGTAATGTCACTGATTATATAATGGCAGTACGGAACACAATCCGGTCACACGTCACTGATTATATAATGGGAGTAGGGAACACAATCCAGCCTAACGTCACTGATTATATAATTTCAGTAGGGAACACAATCCGGTCACACGTCACGGATTATATAATGGGAGTAGGGAACACAATCCGGTCAGACGTCACGGTTTATATAATGGGAGTAGGGAACACAATCCGGTCACACGTCACTGATTATATAAAGGGAGTAGGGATCTCAATCCGGCCACACGTCACTGATTATATAATGGGAGTAGGGAACATAATCCGGCAACACGTCACTGATTATATAATGGGAGTAGGGAACACAATCCGGCCTTATTTCACTGATTATATAATGGGAGTAGGGAACACAATCCGGCCACACGTCACTGATTATATAATGGGAGTAGGGAACTCAATCCGGCCACACGTCTCTGATTATATAATGGGAGTAGGGAACACAATCCGGCCATACTTCACTGATTATATAATGGGAGCAGGGAACACAATCCGGCCACACGTCACTGATTATATAATGGGAGTAGGGAACACAATCTGGTCACACGTCACTGATTATATAATGGGAGTAGGGAACACAATCCGGCCACATGTCACTGATTATATAATGGGAGTAGGGAACACAATCCGGCCACACGTCACTGATTATATAATAGGAGTAGGGAACACAATCCGGCCACACGTCACTGATTATATAATGGGAGTAGGGAACACAATCCGGTCACCCGTCACTGATTATATAATGGGAGTAGGGAACACAATCCGGCCACATGTCACTGATTATATATTGGGAGTAGGGAACACAATCCGGCCACACGTCACTGATTATATAATGGGAGTAGGGAACACAATCCGGTCACACGTCTCTGATTATATAATGGGAGTAGGGAACACAATCCAGCCTAACTTCACTGATTATATAATGGGAGTAGGGAACACAATCCAGCCTAACGTCACTGATTATATAATGGCAGTAGGGAACACAATCCGGTCACACGTCACTGATTATATAATGGGAGTAGGGAACACAATCCAGCCTAATGTCACTGATTATATAATGGGAGTAGGGAACACAATCCAGCCTAATGTCACTGATTATATAATGGCAGTAGGGAACACAATCCGGCCACACGTCACTGATTATATAATAGGAGTAGGGAACACAATCCGGCCACACGTCACTGATTATATAATGGGAGTAGGGAACACAATCCGGTCACCCGTCACTGATTATATAATGGGAGTAGGGAACACAATCCGGCCACATGTCACTGATTATATATTGGGAGTAGGGAACACAATCCGGCCACACGTCACTGATTATATAATGGGAGTAGCGAACACAATCCGGTCACACGTCTCTGATTATATAATGGGAGTAGGGAACACAATCCAGCCTAACTTCACTGATTATATAATGGGAGTAGGGAACACAATCCAGCCTAACGTTTCTGATTATATAATGGCAGTAGGGAACACAATCCGGTCACACGTCACTGATTATATAATGGGAGTAGGGAACACAATCCAGCCTAATGTCACTGATTATATAATGGGAGTAGGGAACACAATCCAGCCTAATGTCACTGATTATATAATGGCAGTAGGGAACACAATCAGGTCACACGTCACTGATTATATAATGGGAGTAGGGAACACAATCCGGTCACACGTCACTGATTATATAATGGGAGTAGGGAACACAATCCGGTCACACGTCACTGATTATATAATGGGAGTAGGGAACACAATCCAGCGTAATGTCACTGATTATATAATGGCAGTACGGAACACAATCCGGTCACACGTCACTGATTATATAATGGGAGTAGGGAACACAATCCAGCCTAACGTCACTGATTATATAATTTCAGTAGGGAACACAATCCGGTCACACGTCACGGATTATATAATGGGAGTAGGGAACACAATCCGGTCAGACGTCACGGTTTATATAATGGGAGTAGGGAACACAATCCGGTCACACGTCACTGATTATATAAAGGGAGTAGGGATCTCAATCCGGCCACACGTCACTGATTATATAATGGGAGTAGGGAACATAATCCGGCAACACGTCACTGATTATATAATGGGAGTAGGGAACACAATCCGGCCTTATTTCACTGATTATATAATGGGAGTAGGGAACACAATCCGGCCACACGTCACTGATTATATAATGGGAGTAGGGAACTCAATCCGGCCACACGTCTCTGATTATATAATGGGAGTAGGGAACACAATCCGGCCATACTTCACTGATTATATAATGGGAGCAGGGAACACAATCCGGCCACACGTCACTGAATATATAATGGGTGTAGGGAACACAATCCGGCCACACGTCACTGATTATAGAATGGGAGTAGGGAACACAATCTGGCCACACGTCACGGATTATATCATGGGAGTATGGAACAAAATCTGGCCACACGTCACGGATTATATAATGGGCGTAGGGAACACAATCCGGCCACACGTCACTGATTATATAATGGGAGTAGGGAACACAATCTGGTCACACGTCACTGATTATATAATGGGAGTAGGGAACACAATCCAGCCTAACGTCACTGATTATATAATGGGAGTACGGAACACAATCTAGCCTAACGTCACTGATTATGTAAGGGGAGTAGGGAACACGATCTAGCCTAACGGCACTGATTATGTAATGGGAGTAGGGAACACAATCCAGCCTAACGTCACTGATTATATAATGGGAGTCGGGAACACAATCCGGCCATACTTCACTGATTATATAATTGGAGTAGGGAACACAATCCGGCCACACGTCACTGATTATAGAATGGGAGTAGGGAACACAATCCGGCCACACGTCACGGATTATATCATGGGAGTATGGAACAAAATCTGGCCACACGTCACGGATTATATAATCGGAGTAGGGAACACAATCCGGCCACACGTCACTGATGATATAATGGGAGTAGGGAACAGAATCCGGCCACACGTCACTGATTGTATAATGGTAGTAGGGAACACAATCCGGCCACACCTCACGGATTATATAATGGGAGTAGGGAACAGAATCCGGCCACACGTCACTGATTATATAATGGGAGTAGGGAACACCATCCGGCCACACGTCACTGATTATATAATGGGCGTAGGGAACACAATCCGGCCACATGTCACTGATTATATAATGGGAGTAGGGAACACCATCTGGCCACACGTCACTGATTATATAATGGGCGTAGGGAACACAATCCGGCCACACGTCACTGATTATATAATGGGAGTAGGGAACACAATCTGGTCACACGTCACTGATTATATAATGGGAGTAGGGAACACAATCCGGCCACATGTCACTGATTATATAATGGGAGTAGGGAACACAATCCGGCCACACGTCACTGATTATATAATAGGAGTAGGGAACACAATCCGGCCACACGTCACTGATTATATAATGGGAGTAGGGAACACAATCCGGTCACCCGTCACTGATTATATAATGGGAGTAGGGAACACAATCCGGCCACATGTCACTGATTATATATTGGGAGTAGGGAACACAATCCGGCCACACGTCACTGATTATATAATGGGAGTAGGGAACACAATCCGGTCACACGTCTCTGATTATATAATGGGAGTAGGGAACACAATCCAGCCTAACTTCACTGATTATATAATGGGAGTAGGGAACACAATCCAGCCTAACGTCACTGATTATATAATGGCAGTAGGGAACACAATCCGGTCACACGTCACTGATTATATAATGGGAGTAGGGAACACAATCCAGCCTAATGTCACTGATTATATAATGGGAGTAGGGAACACAATCCAGCCTAATGTCACTGATTATATAATGGCAGTAGGGAACACAATCAGGTCACACGTCACTGATTATATAATGGGAGTAGGGAACACAATCCGGTCACACGTCACTGATTATATAATGGGAGTAGGGAACACAATCCGGTCACACGTCACTGATTATATAATGGGAGTAGGGAACACAATCCAGCGTAATGTCACTGATTATATAATGGCAGTACGGAACACAATCCGGTCACACGTCACTGATTATATAATGGGAGTAGGGAACACAATCCAGCCTAACGTCACTGATTATATAATTTCAGTAGGGAACACAATCCGGTCACACGTCACGGATTATATAATGGGAGTAGGGAACACAATCCGGTCAGACGTCACGGATTATATAATGGGAGTAGGGAACACAATCCGGTCACACGTCACTGATTATATAATGGGAGTAGGGAACTCAATCCGGCCACACGTCACTGATTATATAATGGGAGTAGGGAACATAATCCGGCAACACGTCACTGATTATATAATGGGAGTAGGGAACACAATCCGGCCTTACTTCACTGATTATATAATGGGAGTAGGGAACACAATCCGGCCACACGTCACTGATTATATAATGGGAGTAGGGAACTCAATCCGGCCACACGTCTCTGATTATATAATGGGAGTAGGGAACACAATCCGGCCATACTTCACTGATTATATAATGGGAGTAGGGAACACAATCCGGCCACACGTCACTGAATATATAATGGGTGTAGGGAACACAATCCGGCCACACGTCACTGATTATAGAATGGGAGTAGGGAACACAATCTGGCCACACGTCACGGATTATATCATGGGAGTATGGAACAAAATCTGGCCACACGTCACGGATTATATAATCGGAGTAGGGAACACAATCCGGTCACACGTCACGGATTATATAATGGGAGTAGGGAACACAATCCGCCCACACTTCACTGATTATATAATGGGATTAAGGAACACAATCCGGCCACACGTCACTGATGATATAATGGGATTAGTGAACAGAATCCGGCCACACGTCACTGATTATATAATGGTAGTAGGGAACACAATCCGGCCACACGTCACTGATTATATAATGGGAGTAGGGAACACAATCCGGCCATACTTCACTGATTATATAATGGGAGTAGGGAACACAATCCGGCCACACGTCACTGATTATAGAATGGGAGTAGGGAACACAATCCGGCCACACGTCACGGATTATATAATCGGAGTAGGGAACACAATCCGGCCACATGTCACTGATGATATAATGGGAGTAGGGAACAGAATCCGGCCACACGTCTCTGATTATATAATGGGAGTAGGGAACACAATCCGGCCATACTTCACTGATTATATAATGGGAGTTGGGAACACAATCCGGCCACACGTCACTGAATATATAATGGGTGTAGGGAACACAATCCGGCCACACGTCACTGATTATAGAATGGGAGTAGGGAACACAATCTGGCCTCACGTCACGGATTATATCATGGGAGTATGGAACAAAATCTGGCCACACGTCACGGATTATATAATGGGCGTAGGGAACACAATCCGGCCACACGTCACTGATTATATAATGGGAGTAGGGAACACAATCTGGTCACACGTCACTGATTATATAATGGGAGTAGGGAACACAATCCAGCCTAACGTCACTGATTATATAATGGGAGTAGGGAACACAATCTAGCCTAACGTCACTGATTATGTAAGGGGAGTAGGGAACACGATCTAGCCTAACGGCACTGATTATGTAATGGGAGTAGGGAACACAATCCAGCCTAACGTCACTGATTATATAATGGGAGTCGGGAACACAATCCGGTCATACGTCACTGGTTATATAATGGGGGTAGGAAACACAATCCGGACACACGTCACTGATTATATAATGGGATTAGGGAACACAATCCGGCCAGACGTCACTGATTATATAATCGGAGTAGGGAACACAATCCGGTCACACGTCACGGATTATATAATGGGAGTAGGGAACACAATCCGGCCATACTTCACTGATTATATAATGGGATTAGGGAACACAATCCGGCCACACGTCACTGATGATATAATGGGAGTAGGGAACACAATCTGGCCACACGTCACTGATTATATAATGGTAGTAGGGAACACCATCTGGCCACACGTCACTGATTATATAATGGGCGTAGGGAACACAATCCGGCCACACGTCACTGATTATATAATGGGAGTAGGGAACACAATCTGGTCACACGTCACTGATTATATAATGGGAGTAGGGAATACAATCCGGCCACATGTCACTGATTATATAATGGGAGTAGGGAACACAATCCGGCCACACGTCACTGATTATATAATAGGAGTAGGGAACACAATCCGGCCACACGTCACTGATTATATAATGGGAGTAGGGAACACAATCCGGTCACCCGTCACTGATTATATAATGGGAGTAGGGAACACAATCCGGCCACATGTCACTGATTATATATTGGGAGTAGGGAACACAATCCGGCCACACGTCACTGAATATATAATGGGAGTAGGGAACACAATCCGGTCACACGTCTCTGATTATATAATGGGAGTAGGGAACACAATCCAGCCTAACTTCACTGATTATATAATGGGAGTAGGGAACACAATCCAGCCTAACGTCACTGATTATATAATGGCAGTAGGGAACACAATCCGGTCACACGTCACTGATTATATAATGGGAGTAGGGAACACAATCCAGCCTAATGTCACTGATTATATAATGGGAGTAGGGAACACAATCCAGCCTAATGTCACTGATTATATAATGGCAGTAGGGAACACAATCAGGTCACACGTCACTGATTATATAATGGGAGTAGGGAACACAATCCGGTCACACGTCACTGATTATATAATGGGAGTAGGGAACACAATCCGGTCACACGTCACTGATTATATAATGGGAGTAGGGAACACAATCCAGCGTAATGTCACTGATTATATAATGGCAGTACGGAACACAATCCGGTCACACGTCACTGATTATATAATGGGAGTAGGGAACACAATCCAGCCTAACGTCACTGATTATATAATTTCAGTAGGGAACACAATCCGGTCACACGTCACGGATTATATAATGGGAGTAGGGAACACAATCCGGTCAGACGTCACGGATTATATAATGGGAGTAGGGAACACAATCCGGTCACACGTCACTGATTATATAATGGGAGTAGGGAACTCAATCCGGCCACACGTCACTGATTATATAATGGGAGTAGGGAACATAATCCGGCAACACGTCACTGATTATATAATGGGAGTAGGGAACACAATCCGGCCTTACTTCACTGATTATATAATGGGAGTAGGGAACACAATCCGGCCACACGTCACTGATTATATAATGGGAGTAGGGAACTCAATCCGGCCACACGTCTCTGATTATATAATGGGAGTAGGGAACACAATCCGGCCATACTTCACTGATTATATAATGGGAGTAGGGAACACAATCCGGCCACACGTCACTGAATATATAATGGGTGTAGGGAACACAATCCGGCCACACGTCACTGATTATAGAATGGGAGTAGGGAACACAATCTGGCCACACGTCACGGATTATATCATGGGAGTATGGAACAAAATCTGGCCACACGTCACGGATTATATAATGGGCGTAGGGAACACAATCCGGCCACACGTCACTGATTATATAATGGGAGTAGGGAACACAATCTGGTCACACGTCACTGATTATATAATGGGAGTAGGGAACAGAATCCGGTCACACGTCACGGATGATATAATGAGAGTAGGGAACACAATCCGGTCACACGTCACGGATTATATAATGGGAGCAGGTCTGTACGACTCGGTCACCAATCACGGATTAGGTTTATTGCAGATTTAGCAATCTAATATACTACAACAAAACAGACAATAACAGTAAATTTAAACATTTCCATCTGCATCTGGCTGACATTTTTCCCTGCGCAATGGTCCTCGATCACCTCCACGGTAGCTCTGGTCACAGCAAATTCTTTCTCCATGGTTTCCGGCCACAGACATACTCCCTGAACATTGCCAGGCAACCTGTCTCTGTGCACCCCTCCGCTGCTGCACCCAGGACCCATCTCTGTAGCCCCGGAAGCAAATTTACTGAGACACCTTTCTCTCCTTATTTTGAAATGTACCCAGAGAGTGAGAAGCTTGCCTGTGGCTATGCGAATGGGAGTGTAGCCTCACACATTGACGGCCACCATGTTGGATTATCATCTCACCTCACCCTCTATAAACATGTTGGATTAATGCCGGCTTCTGCAAATCCAGTCACCTTATTTTAAAATGTCAGTGTAAGCTGTGCGGTGTTTGTCTGAACTCATTTGTAAAACAAACTATTAATATCTCCGTTCTGGGCTCCTCTTTCCCCTCTTTATTCCCTCTGCACTCTCAGACAGGATGCAGGGCTTCGACCCGAAGCTCAACCGTCCCCCAGATGCTGCGTGACCTGTGGAGTTTTTCCAGTAAACGTCTGCGGCTCTGGGTCCCAAATTCCGCATTCTCCTGCATCACCTGTCCCTCTGACACAGCCGCAGCCCAGTGGGCAATTTGTCGCAGACTAACTAACCCTCGCTCTCTTTCTTTCACAGGGACATTCTCCAGCAGGGGGGGTCAGCAATCGATGCGGCCATTGCCAGCTTGCTCTGTGACGGGCTGCACAACGCACACAGCATGGGGATTGGAGGAGGCTTCTATATGACCATTTACGACGCACAGACAGGTGGGTGCTCTATCAACTGGCCTTCTCCCTTCACCCACAACTTTCTGCATTCAACACCTACTAGGAGGGGTATCTGAGGGTCCCCAGCCACTTCCTGCAGACACTCTCTCCCAAACCCTCAGGCTGTGCAGCTCCTTGTTGCTGGGCCGTGGGAGAAAGCAGGATCATCCCAGATTTGAAACAGGCAACTGCGTCTGGAGGAGGCATTTACATTCATGGTGTAGAGGAACTATTGTCATTGGGGGGTCAGGAGGTGTAGATGGA
Source organism: Hemitrygon akajei (assembly GCF_048418815.1). Lineage (NCBI taxonomy): Eukaryota > Metazoa > Chordata > Chondrichthyes > Myliobatiformes > Dasyatidae > Hemitrygon > Hemitrygon akajei. The sequence continues at coordinate 985,282 of NC_133132.1, read as the reverse complement.
GAGGAACTGTTGTCATTGGGGGGTCAGAAGGTGTAGATGGAGAGGAACTGTTGTCATTGGGGGGTCAGGAGGTGTAGATGGAGAGGAACTGTTGTCATTGGGGGTGTCAGGAGGTGTAGATGGAGAGGAAATGTTGTCATTGGGTGGTTGTCAGGAGGTGTAGATGGAGAGGAACTGTTGTCATTGGAGGGGCAAGGAGGTGTAGATGGAGAGGAACTGTTCTCATTGGGGGGGTCAGGAGGTGTAGATGGAGAGGAATTGTTGTCCTTGGGGGTGTCAGGAGGTGTAGATGGAGAGGAACTGTTGTCATTGGATGGTGTCAGGAGGTGTAGATGGAGAGGAACTGTTGTCATTGGGGGGTCAGGAGCTGTAGATGGAGAGGAACTGTTGTCATTGGGGTTCAGGAGGTGTAGATGGAGAGGAACTGTTGTCATTGGGGGGTCAGGAGGTGTAGATGGAGAGGAACTGTTGTCATTGGGGGGTCAGAAGGTGTAGATGGAGAGGAAATGTTGTCATTGGGTGGTTGTCAGGAGGTGTAGATGGAGAGGAACTGTTGTCATTGGGGGTGTCAGGAGGTGTAGATGGAGAGGAACTGTTGTCATTGGGGGGTCAGAAGGTGTAGATGGAGAGGAACTGTTGTCATTGGGGGGGCAAGGAGGTGTAGATGGAGAGGAACTGTTGTCATTGGGGGGGTCAGAAGGTGTAGATGGAGAGGAAATGTTGTCATTGGGTGGTTGTCAGGAGGTGTAGATGGAGAGGAACTGTTGTCATTGGGGGTGTCAGGAGGTGTAGATGGAGAGGAACTGTTGTCATTGGGGGTGTCAGGAGGTGTAGATGGAGAGGAATTGTTGTCATTGGGGGTGTCAGGAGGTGTAGATGGAGAGGAACTGTTGTCATGGGGGGGTCAGGAGGTGTAGATGGAGAGGAACTGTTGTCATTGGGGGGGTTGTCAGCAGGTGTAGATGGAGAGGAATTGTTGTCATTGGGGGTGTCAGGAGGTGTAGATGGAGAGGAACTGTTGTCATGGAGGGGTTAGGAGGTGTAGATGGAGAGGAACTGTTGTCATGGGGGGGTCAGGAGGTGTAGGTGTAGAGGAACTGTTGTCATTGGGGGGAAGGGGTCAGGAAGTGTAGATGGAGAGGAACTGTTGTCATTGGGGGTGTCAGGAGGTGTAGATGGAGAGGAACTGTTGTCATTGGGGTGGGTCAGGAGGTGTAGATGGAGAGGAACTGTTGTCATTGGGGTGGGTCAGGAGGTGTAGATGGAGAGGAACTGTTGTCATTGGGGTGGGTCAGGAGGTGTAGGTGGAGAGGAACTGTTGTCATTGGGGGTTTCAGGAGGTGTAGATGGAGAGGAACTGTTGTCAGCAAGACTGAGCCCTGACCTCTATAAGACATAGGAGCAGATTTAGTGCTTTCGGCCCATCGAGTCTGCCTTAGGGTTTCAACATGGCTGATTTATTACCCTCTCATCGCACCCTCCTGCTTTCTCCCAGTAGCATTTAATGCCCTGATTAATCGCAAACCTATCCAGCTCCGTTCTGAACACATGAAATGAGGAATTGGATCCAGAGCATGCACTCCTGCTTGTAAACTATCGTCAGATGGACCAGATGTTAAATCCCCAACAGGGCCCTTTGATAGAGAACAGTTTCTCTTATTCTTGGGAAAATGGGCTTTGGAAAACAAGTATAAAGAAGATTTGTGCCTTTCACTGGAGAGAAAGTACAGTGCACAACTTGAGTTTACAGGCTTTCGCATGTTTGCACCTTTGAAGGAATTAATGAATGATGCATTATAAAGGAGTTGCCAGTTTTTAACTCTTTTCAATCTTGTGCTTGTAAATTAAGCAGAGACACATGAGCAAACTCAAGAATTTTACTTAATCTGATTAAAATATTCAAACCCTCCCTTGTGAGATTTAAAAGTTTGGATGTTAAGTTTCAACATATTAAGAAACTAAAAATCTTGTCCAATATTTTTGCTTTACAATATTGTTCAAATTGAAATCTGGAAGAATTCAATCCTTAAGACTTACTGTTCACTTTAGATGGATTTTAAATGGTGAGCAGTAGGCATTTGTATTTTATAAAGACAAAAAAGGAACCTGAAAAAGGAGCATGATATTTTGGTGGGAATTGTGTAGATCCTGTTGTGAATAAAATGTAATTATTGTGGAAAACACAGACTTCTGTCGTATCCAAATGAGAGGCTTTTGCTACGTTTCTGTCTCTCATCAGGCATGCTACTTACAGTGTTGTAATGGAGGAAACCGGATAATGGGCTTGATTTCTGTTGGCAGCAATTTGGGGTTTTGTAAACTTTTGGGTGAGTTTGTGTAGAAGCAGCACTAAGCAGAGACTGTCACAGATGCTTAGTGCTAATGAGAAGGTGTTTGAGAAGGGTGTTGGTGAACTGAAAGGCTCAAAGGCCAGAATTGAACTGAGTGAAGCAGCAACATCAAGATTCAATAAAATCTGTCCAGCGCCTTACGCACTACGTTCTGAAGTGGATGAAGATTCAATAAAATCTGTCCAGCGCCTTACGCACTACGTTCTGAAGTGGATGAAGATTCAATAAAATCTGTCCAGCGCCTTACGCACTACGTTCTGAAGTGGATGAAGATTCAATAAAATCTGTCCAGCGCCTTACGCACTACGTTCTGAAGTGGATGAAGATTCAATAAAATCTGTCCAGCGCCTTACGCACTACGTTCTGAAGTGGATGAAGATTCAATAAAATCTGTCCAGCGCCTTACGCACTACGTTCTGAAGTGGATGAAGATTCAATAAAATCTGTCCAGCGCCTTACGCACTACGTTCTGAAGTGGATGAAGATTCAATAAAATCTGTCCAGCGCCTTACGCACTACGTTCTGAAGTGGATGAAGATTCAATAAAATCTGTCCAGCGCCTTACGCACTACGTTCTGAAGTGGATGAAGATTCAATAAAATCTGTCCAGCGCCTTACGCACTACGTTCTGAAGTGGATGAAGATTCAATAAAATCTGTCCAGCGCCTTACGCACTACGTTCTGAAGTGGATGAAGATTCAATAAAATCTGTCCAGCGCCTTACGCACTACGTTCTGAAGTGGATGAAGATTCAATAAAATCTGTCCAGCGCCTTACGCACTACGTTCTGAAGTGGATGAAGATTCCATAAAATCTGTCCAGCGCCTTACGCACTACGTTCTGAAGTGGATGAAGATTCAATAAAATCTGTCCAGCGCCTTACGCACTACGTTCTGAAGTGGATGAAGATTCAATAAAATCTGTCCAGCGCCTTACGCACTACGTTCTGAAGTGGATGAAGATTCAATAAAATCTGTCCAGCGCCTTACGCACTACGTTCTGAAGTGGATGAAGATTCAATAAAATCTGTCCAGCGCCTTACGCACTACGTTCTGAAGTGGATGAAGATTCAATAAAATCTGTCCAGCGCCTTACGCACTACGTTCTGAAGTGGATGAAGATTCAATAAAATCTGTCCAGCGCCTTACGCACTACGTTCTGAAGTGGATGAAGATTCAATAAAATCTGTCCAGCGCCTTACGCACTACGTTCTGAAGTGGATGAAGATTCAATAAAATCTGTCCAGCGCCTTACGCACTACGTTCTGAAGTGGATGAAGATTCAATAAAATCTGTCCAGCGCCTTACGCACTACGTTCTGAAGTGGATGAAGATTCAATAAAATCTGTCCAGCGCCTTACGCACTACGTTCTGAAGTGGATGAAGATTCAATAAAATCTGTCCAGCGCCTTACGCACTACGTTCTGAAGTGGATGAAGATTCAATAAAATCTGTCCAGCGCCTTACGCACTACGTTCTGAAGTGGATGAAGATTCAATAAAATCTGTCCAGCGCCTTACGCACTACGTTCTGAAGTGGATGCCGAACTGAAGAGCTTGCAGGCATCTGAAATTCTCTCCAAGGCTGAGTGGAGTGGCTGAGCCACGGCCATTGTCCCGGTGATCAAGAAAGGGAAGGCTGGATCCGTTTGCATATGTGGGGATCTCAAGGTGAGCATCAACCCCGTGCTGTGAACTGTGCAGTGTCCCCTGCCGTGAACAGAAGACAGTTTGGCATCTTCGGCAGGCGGGGAGAAGTTTTCAAAGATTGATTTGTCACAAGCCTATCTGCAAATGCAGACTGAGTGGTCAAGCAGGAAATCCCTCATGATCCACACTCACAAGGGACTGTTCCAGTATAATCATCCGGTCTTTGGTGTCGTATCAGCTACAGCAATTTGCAAAGTGCTCCAAGATATCCCGGGAGTACAATGTTACCTTGATAACATCAGCGTGACTGGCAAGAATGATGAAGAGCACCTCCAGATCCTTGGTAAAATGCTTACCAGGCTGAGCGTGTATGGTCTGTGCACAGAGAGAGACAGATGTGAGTTTTCAAGAATTAAATCTGATATTGTGGACATGTCACTGACAAGCATGGTTGACATAAGACACAAGAGAAGATTGAAGCAGTGCCACAGGCAGCCAAACTGGAAAATGTATCAGGTCACACTTGGGCCTTGTAGTAATAACATCGGATGAACTGCTCACCCATTATGACCCATCACTGCCGTGCCATGCCTCCCCTTATGGCATTGGAGCTGTTTTGTCACAAATTATGAAAGATGGATCTGAATGCCGATTGTGTTTGCTTCAAGATCGCTGATGAGGACAGAGGAATCAAGAGGCCCTTAGTCTAGTCTGGGGAATAAAGAAGTTCCATCTCTACTTCTACAGATAAAAGTTTACAGTAGTGACAGATCCCCAGCCCCTTGTGTCCATATTCAATCCCAGGAAGGAAATTCCAGTGATGTCTGCTACCCGGTTACAACGTTGGGCACTTTTCCGAGGAACCCACTCCTATCCCATGGTGTTCAAGGCTACCAAACAACGCAGCAATGCTGATGGCTTGTCACCTCTTCCACTACTGGCAAGAGAAGAGAAGTCTTCATACTGTGTGTGACCCAGCAACAGTGTTCCCCACTGCACTGGTGGACCAGCTGCCGGTAACAAATTCTGAAATGCAAAGGGAAACAAGAATGACTCGACATTGTCAAAAGTCAATGAAATCGTCATGAAAGGGTGGCCAGCTCATGGTTTCCAGAGTTCTCACTGAGACTGGACCAACTGTTGGTATGTCAAAGAAAGCTGACGTGTGGATCTCGTGTTGTGGTTCCCTCTAAACTGCACGCCAGGGTGACAGAAAATCTGCGTGAAGGACACCTGGGTACAGTCAAATGAAGAGTCTCGTCCGGAACTACGTGTGGTGGCTGGGAATAGATAAACATTGAAAACTTGGCCAAAAGCTATTTGGGATGCTAAAAAGATCAAAATGCACCCTCACCGGCACTGTTACACCCATGGGAGTGGCTGTCATCACCATGGCAAAAATTACATATTGACTTTGCTGGGCCATTCATGGACTCCATGTTCCTGATTACTGTGGATGTTCATTCGATGTGGCCAGAGGTTATACCAATGAAGTCAACCACCTCAGCAAAGACTGTCTCCATTCTGGGGACTTCCTTCACTTGAAATGGCTTATCAGAACAAATAGTGATAGCAGAGCACAATACACATCAGACAAATTCTGACTGCTCATGAAAAAAAAATGGCATCAGACATTTCAAGTCAGCTCAATGCTCTTCATGAGCAGGAATCTGGGATGTCGTGTAGACCTCCTGAAACCAGATCTACAGAGGGAAGTGCAGAATGAACGGTTCAGCCAGTCGCTAAATGATGTAGCAAGGAGCATTGAGGTTGGACAGGAAATCCTTGTGCCTGATTACCGAGAAGACAGGTGGACATCTGGTAGGATAGCGACAAGAAGTGGACCACTGATGTACTCAGTGGATGTTCTAGATCAGACATGGAGCTGTCATGTGGACCAGATACTGGATACTCAACCACAGAACACACCCGAGTCGATTGTATCCAACAAACCAGACACATTACAGACACCGGACTTGCCTCTCAGTGATGATCATGTCACTAACAGATGTGATACAGGCAACTGAGAACGCTGTCTTAGGACGAGACACCGACCAAACGTGATGCCACTCCACAGGCCAGGGGTGCTATGAGGATGAGAACGTTATCGCTGACGAGACACTTGCCAAACGTGATGCCACTCCACAGGCCAGGGGTGCTATGAGGATGAGAACGTTATCACTGACGAGACACCTACCAAACGTGATGCCACTCCACAGGCCAGGGGTGCTATGAGGATGAGAACGTTATCGCTGACGAGACACCGACCAAACATGATGCCACTCCACAGGGCAGAGACACTATTCTGAAAGAAACAGAGCACCACCCAAAAGAATGAACCTTTAGAACTGTGAAGTTAGTTATGGACCGTTATTGTGAAAGCACGTTTGTTTGGAATGTGGGTGTATGAAAGGGAAATTGAATGTTTTGTACATATGCAGTTTTATGTTGCATTTATCTAAAGGAGGACAAAGTGTAATGTATGGATTATTTCTCTTAGAGAAATGCCTTTCCTTAGTGCTACTTATGGATTGTTATCTGTGCCTGTGTATTGACCTGTCTCTCCCTTTCACTGTGATGTGAATATACCAATTAACGCCACTTCCCACATGTGCGTTTTTATTTAAATGATATGTAGTTGCAAAGAGACAACACTAAGCTCATCTCCCTGACCCGTAATATTCCTAGTGTTACGTATTCAGGCAACAATAAATATATATGAGTTAGGCAAGGGTTTTTATAACAAATAACACATTTATTAAACACTGAAAACAAACAAATAATATGTAGTTGCAGAAAGACTAAGCTCATCTCCCTGACCCGTAATATTGCTAGCATTAAAATAAACACATTGAACCTGTCTGCCTTGTCTTGTCTATTTTGCACACACCCGGTTTACTGGTCATGATATTTACCTTTCTGTCAATGTCTCAGTCCACTTGTTGGGCGAAGGTGATGTTGCAATGTCCCTGGGATGAGTGCTTGGGCTCCAGCTGATCACAATCCCTCCCAATGAGGGAGTCGGTACAATAATGATAAATGAGAACTGAAATGACAAATTTTAGAAAACACAATGTACACTCAAGCACACTTCAATTGGCACTACCTAGAACAACTTCTCAGGATTTATTTCCATTAAAGAAAGCAGGATTCGACACGCTGCATGAGCATAAGTGGTCCTGATAAGTACGCACCACTAAACTTAAATGAAAGCACAACCTAGAAAAATGAAGAAATTATCACTATGGACAAAAAAGTTAACCAATGGAAGAGCGGGACTCCATGGAAGACATCCCCATGATCTGAACAGGCGAGATGTCAACAAGGAATACTTAATTAAATACCATCAAGACAGTAAGTGCAGAAAATGCCGAGAGAAACCAGAAACAATCTGACACATTACAGGATCCTGTATATGTTTAACTCAATCTGATTACTTACACAGCCACAATCAAATGCCAAACATCATTCACCAAAATCTTGCTTTACAAGCTCGTACAACTCATATTGATACAAGATAATTCCAGTTTTAGAGTCAGCATCCTACAAATATATTATTACAGATAGGACAATCCATTATAACAGTCTGAATATACAATACAAGATAAACAAGCACGAATAACTTGCTTATAGACAGAGGCATTCCAAGCATCATAACACAGAAATCAATAAATGAAAAAACATCAGAAATATGTTGAATTGTATGTACAATGTACTGTGTATCTAATCAAAATGGCTTCTTTGGTTTGCTAGAGTAGGAATGCTTTTATGTCTGATAAGTGTTTTTTTCTCGCAGTTGTTTAGCCTTGGACTTGCTGATATGGGGATTGTATTCATTTGTTAACCAATGGGGAATGTTATTTTGTCTTATGGGGCTGGGAGCTTGGGGGTTTTGGCGGTCTTTTGAGGGGAGGCGGGAAGGAGACGCCGAGGAAGGTGGACGTGCGCTGCACTGCTCGGTCGACCACTGGGGTGGTCCCAGGTGCGAGGACGTGGCGGTCGGAGGCAAGCGACGAGGGATCGAATGGTTCGATGGTTGATCTCCAACAATGTGCACTAAACTGACTGAACTTTGATAAGTTGGCACCTTTTACTTTATTTTATTTTCCTTCATATATACTGTATTGCATAGTACTCTTTTAGTTTTAGTAAAATCTTTAAAGCGTATTCTGTAATGGTACCTGGTGTGAGTTTGATATTGCGTGGCATAAACTTGATTCTCACAGCACCTGCATGTACGGGAAGTGGGGTTGGTGAGTGGCTGGATCTCCTTTTCCCCTAGACATATACCAGCCTGTTGGGTAAGTGTTACATTTGTGGGGGCTCATCCGGGATTGGATTGTCGGACTGTGGAATCGCGTAGGCAGCAGAGCGGAGATGGACAGAGATAAGATTGTTAGCTGGTGTGAGTTGGAAGATGTACCGGTGCAGTATGCCTGCGTAGTGAGCGGGGTGGATTTTCGAGTTTCGGGAGACGCGTTAGTGTGGGGGATAAGTTTGGTGAAGGGTATTGAGCAGGTGGAATTGGTAACTAGACGGTGTGGTAAAGAGGTGGAGTCTGGCTGGGTGTTGGTTCGTACGAGTGTTGATGTCATGACGTTGGAACTGCCGGCGACGGTCAGTGTACCGGGGGAGGCGGGGCCGTGGGGGCTCCACACCCTCTCCGAGGGGGAGGATGATGAGATACCGGAGGAGGAGCTAGAGCTAGAGGTGGCCCCCAGAGAGGTGCCCGTCTCTAGTAAAGGGAGGAGGGAGGAGGGAGTCGTGACTAGGCCCCGCCCCCCCAGGTAGGGGGGAATCCTCGGAGCTGGCAGCCGCACTTAACTCCCTGGTGGGAGTGGCTGAGAGGCCACGGCTGAAGCTGGGGGTGTTCTCCGGAGCCAAGCCTACCCCAGATGGGGAGGTGGACTATGAGACTTGGATCGAGCATACGTCTTTGATGTTAGAGGAGTGGCCAGGCTCGGAGGAGGAGAAGAGGCAGCGATTGGTGGGAAGTTTGAGGGGTTCGGCAGCCAGAACAGTCCGGGAGTTGAAAGCTGAAAAGCTTGGGGCTTCAGTGGAGGAATGCATAGAGGTTTTGGAGGAAGCGTTTGGGTTGTCAGGGGAACCCTGGCTGTTTTTAGCAGAGTTCCAACACCTGGAACAATGGAGAGGGGAAAAGCTCTCCGAGTACACATTTCGGATGGAGGAGATGCTTACCGGGTTGCGGTGCTAGGGGGTAGTGAAGGCGCCTGACGTGGCTAGCGTGAGGATGGGTCAGATATTCAGTGGCTCTCTGGAGGAGGACAAGGTGGCGTGGACTATTCGGTAGGCTTATAGGAAGGGCCCCCCTCCATCCTTCGGGCAACTGATTAGAGAGGTGCGGGAGGAAGAGAGAGCGTTGGGGCGGAAAAGGGGATCGGGCCACCGGAAGCGATCCTCAGCGATACAGGAAGTGGTGGCTGGGTGGAGGACTGAAAACCCCCAGGGGAGTAGAGACCCCCCTCTGCAGGGGAAGAACAGGGAAGTTACTCACTCCCGGGGCGACCCGTGCAGTGGGTCGGGAGCAGGGGCCGTCCTGGAAGAGGAGGGGCGGTGGGCAGCGTTTGTTTTAACTGTGGGAAAGAGGGGCATTTCGGGCGGGATTGTGGGCGGCCGAGGGTGTGCTATAGCTGTGGAGAGGAGGGACACTTTAGGTGGGATTGTGAGAGACAAGGAGTCCCGTGGAGGGCAAGCCCCCCCGCGACTAAGAAGGGAGAGGTGTCGAGAAACTTAGGAGAGGCTCAGTGAGGGAACGGACTGGAGCCTCTGGAGGAACACGTTCCCAGAGATCAGCCGGGGACCACCGGGTGCCCACGCCTCTATTCCGGATGGGCTGGTAGGACCCCGTGCCAGTGTGTGTCTATGGATAGAGGGAGTTTACTCAAAAGTTGTTCTTGATACGGGATCGCAGGTGACCTTATTGTACCGGTCTTTCTACAACAAATATCTAAAGCATTTGCCCGTAACCCCATTTGATGCCCTGCTGATTTGGCGTGTGAGCGAGGGTGACGACCCGTACAATGGGTACCTATCGGTGAGATTGGAGTTCTCGGAGGGCGATGTGGGAGTGCCTGAAGCTATTGAGACGTTGGTGTTGGTGTGTCCGGACCCGGTGGAAACCGGTGGTGCTGCCCTCCTGGTGGGGACTAACTCCCCCGTTGTGCGATGGCTCCTGGGAGCTTGTAAGGAGAAAGGAGGGGAACACTTTCTGGAGACCCTCTCGGTGCATCCAGTGTTTCGAGCAGTGTTCGAAGAAGGGGTTTCCCCCCAAGGGCTGGACCCGGAGTGTAAACGAGGGATGGTGTGGTGTACGCAGGCGAGGCCCAAGGTGATTCGACCAGGGGAGGTAGCACTCGTGCTGGGGACCCCCAGATTCCCAGGAGTGCCAACAGGCGAAGCCCTGTTAGTAGACGCCCTGGACGATCTTGAAGGGGAGACACGATTTCCGGCGGGGGCGCTGGTGAGGCCCGAAGTGCAGAGACCAGGGGTGGTACATGCGAGGCGTATAGCTATAAGTGTCAGGAACACCACGGCAAGAGAAATCACCTTTAAGAGGGGAATGCCGCTGGCACATCTGTTCCCGGTGATGGTAATGTCTAGCGCACTAGTGAGGACCCCTAACGGGGAGGGATCGGAGCATCGAAGGGAGCTGACCGCTGAAGTCTTTAACTTCGGGGATTCCCCTGTGTCACCGGAGTGGAAATGCAGGCCAGTGGAGAAGATGCTGAAAATGGAAGCTGTTTTTTCTCGGGGCAAGATTGATGTTGGCTGCTCCAAAAGCACTCGCCACACCATCTGGGTGACGGAGGACACCCCGTTCCGAGAGAGATCCCGGCGGCTGGCTCCGGCAAATGTTGAGGATGTGCGGCAGCACTTGTGCAAGTTGAAGGAGGCCGGAATCATAGCTGAGTCCCGAAGTCCTTATGTGTCCCCAATAGTGGTGGCACAGAAGAAGAATGGGAGAGTGCGCATGTGTGTTGACTACAGGACTTTGAATCGGTGAACTGTCCCTGATCAATATACTGTCCCGAGGGTCGAGGACGCGTTGGCCTACCTGAGTGGAGCAAAGTGGTTCAGTGTGCTGGACTTGAGGAGTGGGTGTTACCAGATCCCGATGAGTGCGGGCGATAAAGAGAAGACCGCCTTTATCTGCCCGCTGGGGTCCTTTCAGTTCGAACGAATGCCCCAGGGCATATCGGGAGCCCCAGCCACCTTCCAGAGGCTCATGGAGAGGACTGTGGGGGATATGAATCTGTTGGAGGTGCTGGTGTACATGGACGATTTGATAGTGTTTGGATTGACTTTGGAGGAACATGAAGAGCGGCTGTTAAAGGTATTAGGCCGGCTTAAGGAGGAAGGGCTGAAGCTTTTTCTGGACAAATGCCAGTTCTGCAAGTCGTCGGTTAGCTACGTTGGTCATATCATTTCGCGAGAGGGAGTGGCTACTGATCCAACCAAGATAGAGGCCGTGACCACCTGGCCGAGACCCTAGAACGTGAGCGCTCTGCGCTCATTTTTGGGGTTCTGTGGGTATTACCGGCGATTTGTGAAAGGATATGCCAGAATGTGTCACCCGTTGACTCAGCTGTTGTGTGGCTATCCCCCAGTGGGAAAGAAAAGGACGGGGGACCAGAGGCAAGACGCTGGAGGATACTGGAACCTGGAGGAACCTTTTGGCTCGAGATGGGATGATCGATGTGAAGAGGCGTTCCGATCTCTGAAAAGGGCGCTGACCCAGGCCCCGGTGTTGGCTTTTGCCGATCCCCAGAAGCCATATGTGCTGCACACGGATGCCAGCCGAGAGGGTCTAGGAGCTGTTCTGTACCAGGAGCATGGCAACACGTTGAAACCGGTAGCGTTTGTCAGCTGAAGCTTGTCGCCATCTGAGAGAAACTATCCCACTCACAAGTTGGAGTTCCTGGCGCTGAAGTGGGCAGTGGTGGACAAGTTGAGCGATTACCTGTACGGAGCCAAGTTTGAGGTGAGAACGGATAACAATCCTCTCACTTATATTCTGACTTCGGCTAAGCTGGATGCTACAGGACATCGGTGGCTGGCGGCCTTGTCAGTATATGAGTTCAGCCTGAAGTACCGCCCAGGAAGCAGGAATGTTGATGCGGATGCTTTGTCACGTCGGGAGCCGGGGGAACAGGAGAAGGGCTAGGAGTAGGAGAGTGTCCCTGCCCCTGGAGTGAAGGCGATGTGTCAGTTCGCTATCACCGTGAAGGCCGAGGGAAGAGGGAGGCTGGAACGAGCCGTGGACCATTTGGGGGGTTTTGACGACGCCATACCCCTAGCTTATTGTGACCTGACCGCACTGCGGACTAAACAGTTGCCGGAACTGAGTCCAGGGGAAGTGGCAGCTGCTCAGCAGAATGACCCGGGTCTTGGCACTGTGTGGAGAGCGGTAGAGAAGGGGGATGTGGCATTGGCTGAGAAGGCGAAACACCCATCCGTGCCTCTGTTATTGAAGGAGTGGCCTCGGTTAAAATTAAAGAACCAAGTCTTGTACCGGGTCACGGCAGCTCAGGACCAACCCCGCCGTTGGCAACTGGTCCTGCCAGAGAAGTATCGGCAGACTGTACTCCAGGCCTTGCATGATGATTCCGGACACTTGGGGGTGGAACAGACCTATGGATTACTCAAAGACCGGTTCTACTGGCCCCGGATGAGGGGGGAAGTCGAAGAATACTGTAGGGGATGCAGTCGTTGCATCCGGAGGAAGACCCTGCCTGCGTTGGCGGCTCCACTGTCGCACTTGCAGAGTGCGGGACCTCTGGACCTGGTATGTATGGATTTCCTGTCGATTGAGCCTGACACCAGCAACACTGCGAATGTCTTAGTCATCACCGATCATTACACTCGCTACGCTCAGGCATTTCCCACTAAGGATCAGAAGGCGACGACAGTGGCGAAGGTGTTATGGGAGAAGTATTTTGTTCATTACGGCCTTCCCAGGCGAATCCATAGTGATCAGGGGCGGGACTTTGAGAGCCGCCTTATCCATGAATTACTGACTATGCTTGGGGTTGAGAAATCCAGGACTACCCCTTATCACCCACAGGGAGATCCTCAGCCAGAGAGGTTCAACAGGACCCTGTTGGATATGCCCAGGATGCTGGAGATTGGGAAGAAAAGTAAGTGGAGTCGTCATATTGGACATTTGGTCCACTGTTACAATTGTACTCACAATAATGCTACAGGGTACCCTCCCTATTATCTGATGTTCGGGCGGGAAGCAAGGTTGCTATTGACTTGGTTTTGGGGGTGAAGTGGGTGAACTACCCGGGAAGCCTATCTAAAGTATGTGTCCGACATGAAGAGGCAGTTACGAGTTGGCCGAGACGGTGGCTACCAAACAAAATCAGAGGAATAAGATGCGGTATGATCAAAAGGTGAAGTTTGTCCAATTATTGCCGGGCGACCGGGTCCTTTTACGGAATTTGGGACTCCCTGGTAAGCACAAGTTGGCAGATCGATGAGCGGCCAGTCCCTATGTAATAGAGAGCCAGATGCCGAACCTGCCAGTTTACCGGGTGAAACCTGAGGATGGGAAAGGGCCTATCAAGGTACTCCATCGGAATCACCTGCTGCCCCTGGGTCAAGCGGTGCGGGTGGACAAGGAGCCAGAGAGGGAGGCTGTGCCTAGTACAAGGACTCTGTGAGGGCGCGGAGCAAGGGAAGAGGCCGCTGCTGAAGAGCGGGGACGGGTCCCTAACCCGGGAATGGATACCGATTCGGAAGATGACGACTCAGATGAGTGGCCCCTGCTCCCATTCGCTGGCGTTTCAGTACCAGAAGAGGAGGCTCCTGGCCCTTCCCATACTGAGTTGGGCGAGAGGAGGGAAGGTGTTGATGGTCAGATGGAGAGACAGCCTGCGTTGGGGGGAGAGAGGGTGGAACCTGAACATGAGCCAGAGAGTTCTCAGGTGAGGGGGGGACCCCATGAGGGAGGGGGTGAGGGTCTGTCAGGTAGACCTGGGGTGTCCGAGCCAGAGAGTTCTCAGGTGAGGGGGGAACCCCGTGAGGGAGGGAGTGAGGATCTGACAGGTAGACCTGGGGTGTCCGAGCCAGAGGGTTCGCAGGTGAGGGGGGAGCCCCGTGAGGGAGGGGGTGAGGATCTGACAGGTAGACCTGGGGTGTCCGAGGCAGAGGGTTCGCAGGTGAAGAGGGAGCCCAGTGAGGTGGAAGGGTCAGCAGAAGGGGTACGGAGATCTCAGAGGAGTAGGCGCCCCCCAGAGCGGTTGACATATGTGGTGCCAGGAGAACCGAGTGTGATTTCTACAGCTCTGGGTAGTTATGTCGCTGCTTTCCGCACCTGGGTTGGGTTTTGTGTGTTGCAAGAAGCCTTGGGGAACTCTAGTAATGTTACGAGGGCATGACATTTGCTGGTGGGGGGAGAATGTACAATGTACTGTGTATGTAATCAAAATGGCTTCTTTGGTTTGCTAGAGTAGGAATGCTTTTATGTCTAATAAGTGTTTTCTCTTGCAGTTGTTTAGCTTTGGACTTGCTGATATGGGAATTGTATTCATTTGTTAACCAATGGGGAATGTTATTTTGTCTTGTGGGGCTGGGAGCTTGGGGGTTTCAGCGGTCTTTTGAGGGGAGTCGGGAAGGAGACGCCGAGGAAGGTGGACGTGCGCTGCACTGCTCGGTCGACCACTGGGGTGGTCCCAGGTGCGAGGACATGGAGGTCGGAGGCAAGCGACGAGGGGTCGAATGGTTCGATGGTTGAGCTCCAACGATGTGCACTATACTGACAGAACTTTGCTAAGTTTGGTGCCTTTTACTTTATTTTCTTTTCCTTCACATATATTGTATTGCATAGTACTCTTTTTAGTTTTAGTAAAATCTTTAAAGTGTATTCTGTAACGGTATCTGGTGTGAGTTTGATATGGTGTGTGTACGTGCGGCATAAACTTGATTCTCACAGCACCTGCATGTACGGGAGGTGGGGTTGGTGAGTGGCTGGATCTCCTTTTCCCCTAGACATATACCAGCCTGTTGGGTAAGTGTTACATTTGTGGGGGCACGTCCGGGATTGGATTGTAGAGGCTGTGGAATCGCGTAGGCAGCAGAGCGGAGATGGACAGAGATAAGATTGTTAGCTGGTGTGAGTTGGAAGATGTACCGGTGCAGTATGCCTGCGTAGTGAGCGGAGTGGATTTTCGAGTTTCGGGAGACGCGTTAGTGTGGGGGATAAGTTTGGTGAAGGGTATTGAGCAGGTGGAATTGGTAACTAGACGGTGTGGTAAAGAGATGGAGTCTAGCTGGGTGTTGGTTTGTACGAGTGTTGATGTCATGACGTTGGAACTGCCGGCGACGGTCAGTGTACCGGGGGAGGCGGGGCCGTGGGGGCTCCACACCCTCTCCGAGGGGGAGGATGATGAGATACCGGAGGAGGAGCTAGAGCTAGAGGCGGCCCCCAGAGAGGTGCCCGTCTCTAGTAAAGGGAGGAGGGAGGAGGGAGTCGTGACTAGGCCCCGCCCCCCCAGGTAGGGGGGAATCCTCGGAGCTGGCAGCCGCACTTAACTCCCTGGTGGGAGTGGCCGAGAGGCCACGGCTGAAGCTGGGGGTGTTCTCCGGAGCCAAGCCTACTCCAGACGGGGAGGTGGACTATGAGACTTGGATCAAGCATACGTCTTTGATGTTAGAGGAGTGGCCAGGCTCGGAGGAGGAGAAGAGGCGGCGATTGGTGGGAAGTTTGAGGGGTTCGGCAGCCAGAACAGTCCGGGAGTTGAAAGCTGAAAAGCCTGGGGCTTCAGTGGAGGAGTGCATAGAGGTTTTGGAGGAAGCGTTTGGGTTGTCAGGGGAATCCTGGCTGCTTTTAGCAGAGTTTCAATGCCTGGAACAACGGAGAGGGGAAAAGCTCTCCGAGTACACATTTCGGATGGAGGAGATGCTTACCGGGTTGCGGTGCCAGGGGGTAGTGAAGGCGCCTGACGTGGCTAGCGTGAGGATGGGTCAGATATTCAGTGGCTCTCTGGAGGAGGACAAGGTGGCGTGGACTATCTGGCAGGCTTATAGGAAGGGCCCCCCTCCATCCTTCGGGCAACTGATCAGAGAGGTGTGGGAGGAAGAGAGAGCGTTGGGGCAGAAAAGGGGCTCGGGCCACAGGGAAACTTGGTTCTTTTCTTGGTCTTACAAGAGGAATTTGGAAGGCTATGGAACATGAACAGAGAACATGAACATGAACATTGTCTCGATAATGATATTTACAACTGGTGTCATCCCAAAGTCATGACCCAAGAGCATTAAATTAGGGATACATACCAATATTTATGTAAATCTCTAGAAAGCCACAATATTAAATGCCACTAGAATAGTCTGAAAGTTCCTAGTGATTGAGCGTGCTGGGCTATGCCTGTACCTCAGGTTTTACCAGTCTGAGCTGAGAAAATACAAAAAATGCAAGCATGAAAATAATATTACAAAGTTGGATGCAGGGTGGGCTGGGAGGAGGGTACAGAGGGACTTCAGAATCGGAATCAAGTTTATTATCACTGGCATGTGACGTGAAATTTGTTAACTTAGGGTTAGGGTTCTGCAGTAGTTCAATGCAATATATAATCTAGCAAAGAAAAAATAATAAATAACATAAAAATAATAATAATAAACAACTAAGTCAATTATATACATTGAATATATTTTTTAAAAACATGCAAAAACAAAAATACTGTATATTAAAACAAGTGAGGTAGTGTCTAAAGATTCAAAGTCTATTTAGGAATCAGATGGCAGAGGGGAAGAAGCTGATCCTGAATCACTGACTGTGTGCCTTCAGGCTTCTGTATCTCCTACCTAATGGCAACAGTGAGAAAAAGGCATGCCCTGGGTGCTGGAGGACCTTAATAATGGACGCTGCCTTTCTGAGACACCACTCCCTAAAGATGTCCTGGGTACTTTGTAGACTAGTGCCCAAGATGGAGCTGACTAGATTTACAACCTTCTGCAGCTTCTTTTGGTCCTGTGCAGTAGCGCCTCCATACCAGACAGTGATGCAGACTGTCAGAATGCTCTCCACGGTACAACTGTAGAAGTTTTTGAGTGTATTTGTTGACATTCCAAATCTCTTCAAACTCCTGATAAAGTATAGCTGCTGTCTTGCCTTCTTTATAACTACATCGATATGTTGGGACCAGGATAGATCCTCAGAGATCTTGACACCCAGGAACTTGAAGCTGCTCACTCTCTCCACTTCTGATCCCTCTATGAGGATTGGTATGTGTTCCTTCGTCTTACCCTTCCTGACGTCCACAAACAGCTCTTTCATCTTACTGACATTGAGTGCCAGGTTGTTGCTGCGGCACCACTCCACTAGTTGGCATATCTCACTCCTGTACGCCCTCTCGTCACCACCTGAGATCCTACCAACAATGGTTGTATCATCAGCAAATTTATAGATGGTACTTGAGCTATGCCTAGCCACACAGTCACGTGTATATAGAGAGTAGAGCACTGGGATAAGCACACACTCCTGAGGTGCTCCAGTGTTGATCATTAGTGAGGAGGAGATGGTATCACCAATCCACACAGACTGTGGTCTTCCGGTTAGGAAGTTGAGGATCCAATTGCAGAGAGAGGTACAGAGGCCCAGGTTCTGTAACTTCTCAATCAGGATTGTGGGAATGATGATATTAAATGCTGAGCTATAGTCGATGAACAGCATCCTGATGTAGGTGTTTGTTTTGTCCGGGTGGTCCAAAGCCGTGTGGAGAGTCATTGAGACTGCATCTGCCATTGACCTATTGTGGTGACGGGCAAATTTCTGGGGGTCCAGGTCCTTGCTGAGGCAGGAGTTCAGTCCAGTCATGACCAACCTCTCAAAGCATTTCATCATTGTAGCTGTGCTTCTGGGCGATAGTTATTAAAGCAGACCACAATATTCTTCTTAGGCACTGGTATAATTGTTGCCTTTCTGAAGCAAGTGGGAACTTAAGCCCGTAGCAGTGAGAGGGTGAAAATGTCCTTGAATACACCCGCTATTTAGTCAGCACAGATTTTCTGAGCCTTACCAGGTACCCCATCGGGACCTTCTGCCTTGCGAGAGTTCACTCTCTTCAAAGACAGCCTAACATCGGCCTCTGAGACAGAGATCACAGGGTCATCAGGTGCAGCAGGGATCTTCACAGCTGTAGTTGTGTTCTCCCTTTCAAAGTGGGCATAGAAGGCATTGAGTTCATCTGGTAGTGAAGCATCACAGCCATTCATGTTCTTGGGATTCACTTTGTAGGAAGTAATGTCTTGCAGACCCTGCCAGAGTTGCCATGCATTAGGGTTAGGCTCAGGGTAAATGCATGGGGGATATGGACAGGCTGAGTGATCGGGCATGGCTTATAGAAAATAACCCAGTCATCTACCACTGACTTAGTTGACGTGATACCTGTTAACTGGCAGCAGTACAGTGAAATTACTTTACATGACAAAATAAATAAATAGTGTAAAAGAAGGAATAATGAGATGCTGTTCATGGACCATTGGGGAATCTAACGGCAGAGGGGAAGAAGCTGTTCTCAAAGCACTGGGTGAGGGTCTTCAGACTCCGATAGCTCCTCCCTCACGGTAGTAAACTGAAAGAGTGTATGTCGGGATGGTGAGGGCCCTTAGTGATGGATGCCGCACTTTTGAGGCACCACCTCCTACGTGACGAGGGCAGCTGTATCCTATGATAGAGCTGCCTAAATTTCCTACCCTCGAGAGCCTCAGTAGTTTTTAAATAGTGAGAGCTTGAGAGGTGTTAGTGATTGGTGACCTGGTTATCACACGGTTCAGTAGATGATTGGGAGCTTGGACAAGAAAATGCTGAGGTGAAGGATCTTTCTGAGTGGGGAATAGGTGTGTAGGAATGAACGTCGTTATGTGTGAAACACCACGATCACGTAGCACTTGGTGAGGTTCCACAGAGACCAGCATGACTGTGCTCCGGTACCACTGGAGTTGGCCGAAGGGAGATTGGTAGCGAGGCTGCCCCCAGGCCCATATCCCCTGATTCCTGTTTTGTCTCTGATGCTGCAGGGGGAGTGGACAAACTGCACACTGGAATGAGTGGAGGAGGATGTCACTTGGCGAGAACCACAGGTCCGTGTCTGTGGTCAGCTTGGGGGTAACCCACCTCCTGTGTTCCCGAAAGGTCAGGTTCTATCTCACCCCAGGTTCCAGCTCCTGCTGGGTGTGGTTACATGACCCATGCTACTTCAAACATTATTTAATTCTTCTTTGACAGGAACAGTCGATGTAATTGATTCTAGAGAAGTGGCTCCAGGAAGTGCATCACGAGATTTGTTTGTCAATGACAAAAGTGGCCTGTCTCGTAAAGGTAAGGACAGAGACATCGATTCCAGTGTTCTTTGGCACCAGGGTCTGAATGAATTCCAAAGTTTGCACCGAGCCCAGTTACCCCACAATTGCTTCCAATTGCTTCTTCTTCCCATTGTTTGTAAGCCCTGATTCCAAGGGTTAAGTTCAGCAGGAGGTTTCTGCCAGTGTGTCGAAGAGTGTGGTTGTGTTTAGGAGTCAATACATACTGTTTATGTATTCACTTCAAATATATGTCACATATACAGTAAATTACCATTTCAATCACATTAAATTGTGGTCATCCATCTAATGTGGCATCTAGTTTAGCAATTTGTTTACTCCCAAAACAGCCTTCCCAGGAATAAATCAATAAAGTTGTGCAAATGCCTCTAAGGCCATCGGATTGATACTAGGAATGCAATCAGATGCAGTGATCAGGCATTTCAGTATAAACAGCACACCTCTCCATTTACACAAAGCCTCTAGTTATGTCAGTCCTCTTGGTATATATATCGTGCTTGATCTACACATCTCCCTCCCCATCGATACACTGTTGGCCGTCCTTTTCAACATCTCCTTCCATTTATTCCCAGCAGAAAAAGAATTAGGGGATGGTCAGAGGGAGGCCCCACCAAACTGGGAATTAGTAAACGGCACATACAGGCATCTGTGGGGCAAATGGGGGGTTTCCAGGAATGGTGGATCCATTAGGAGCTCAAGTGTGTTGTAGGTATTGATAATCACATTTTAATTTGAAACTGTAAACAGTTTATGAATGCCGGAGCATTGTAGTGTTGTTATAGTCACTGAATAAAAAGAGGGTCTGCTGGAAGGAAGGCCATGTTGATTCACCTAGTTTGTCTGAAGCACAACGGATGATTCAAAACTGGCAGGATCCCTAATCCATCTAAGCACTGGAGGTGTCTCACCTGTAACTGTTGCACCCTTACCAAGAGGCAAGCTACATCTGCAATTGTGGCCACTCAAATGGTTTTCGTTTTAGAAGCTTCTGATTGGTTATTTCTGTTCCTGCCTACAGGAGGATTGGCCATAGCCATCCCTGCTGAAATCAGAGGATACCAACTCGCTCACCAACGGCATGGAAAGTTAAAATGGAAAGAGTTATTTGAGCCAAGTATCAAACTTGCCCAAGATGGATTTCCCATTGGCCGAGCTCTTGCAGCAGCTATAAAGGAATATAAGGAGACGATTGAGAAAGACCAGTCCTTACGGTGAGTCCATCACCACACTGACAGAGCTGGGAATTAGACACTGGGCTCTCAGTGACAACAATTCAAGTCAGCAACTCTCACCCCCGAGAGACCGTAAGGCATTCTATATCTGTAGGTAGATGACATTCCAAATCTTTCAGCAGAGATTGACCAACAAAAAGATCAGCCCCTTCAGCTGGCAGTATATACAATTTACATTTGTATATGTTAGTTTTTGCATTACAGAGGGATTTCATTCGCAGAAACCAGTGACTGTAGGGAAATGTGAAAGGGGCTTCACAGGTAGTGATTCCTGCATTACTTCCAGTGCCACATGCTAAGAGGGAAAACACAGAAAGAGATCAGATGAACGTGTGATTGAGAAACGGACACAGGGGGCAGGGTTTCAGAATCTTGAATCATTGGGTCCTCTTCTGTGGTGGTCCAACTTGTACAAAAGGGATGGTTTCAAGATTCAGGATAGGTTAGTGTCATTTCCAGTATAAAAGTGAGAACAGAATAATTGTTACTCCACATCCGATGCAGCACAAAGAAAACCGTAATAAGATAAAGAGCGCAGGGAAGGCTTTGGAGTAAGTGCGGAAGAGGTTTACTGGGATGCTCCCTGGATTAGAGGGTGTGTTGTAGAGTATTCAATATTTGAGTAATGTTGTAAAGATAATGTTTGATTAAACATTCTTTGTGAATTATACGCAAGAAGTACGTGAATGCATACCTCATTACACCACCGTGTCATATGCGAGCATAAGTGTACACAAGTTTTCCCAGCTCCTGTGGTTTTCGTTTAATTAGTTTCTGCAGCTGCAATACAGAACAGTGGTGATGAGGAAGGTTTAACAAGAACCCACGACGTCTACCTACCTGTTGAAGTGCAGCATGTTTATAATTTGGAAGGGAAGAGAGACTTCCGAGGTAAAAAAAAAGCACAGCACGATTTTTCTTCAGAAAGGGAGAGAGATGATGGAGTTTTTTTTTTAAAAGGCAGAAAATAGATGAAATTTACAAACAACAAGTAAGGCCACAGGTTCTATAACAGTGAGTACCATGTGATAATAAACAGAGTTTTTTTTGAAAGGCAGAAATGGCTGGCTATATTTGAAAGATAGATGTGTCAATTTACACAACAGGCAAAATCACATGATGTATACTGAACAAATTGAAGAGTATTTTGAAGCAAATTAAGTAGCCAATGGAAAGCCAGTTTCAGGGTTACTGGAAGCAACAAGTGGCAAAGCAGGCAGTTTGCTTAGCAGAAGTTTAACTGCTCCAACCAAACCAGCTGAAATGAGCTTTACTGATATCATGAATGTAATGCAAGAACATTTAGAACCAAAACCATTGTTATTGCTGAATGCTTTAGGTTTCATAAGTGGAATCAAAAGGAAGGAGAGTCCTTTCCAACATATGTAACTGAATGGAATAAATTATTTGAGCATCGTCAGTTCAACGATGGGCTAAATGATGCACTGAGAGATCATTTAGTTTGTGGAATCTTACAAGAAATCATTGCAAAATGGATTCTAACTAAAGTGTAACTCACTTTTAAAAGAACAGTTGAAATCACAGACACAACTGAGTTGCAGTCAGGAATGAAAGTGAGTGTGAACAAAATTGCAATGTCTAAACAGAAACCTGCCTGGATGAAATAAATTGCGTTACCATTGTGGCAGGGGCTCACACACCTGACCAATACAGGTTTAAAGGTGAAACTTGCAGAAAATGCAACAAAATAGGGAACATGTCGAACAGACAAAAATAAATGGACTGGGCAGGGGAGAGAAAAAGTCAAGTTGCAGTTTCAAATTGAGAACTAATCTGCATGTTTTGATGAAAATTCTGATAATGATGAGAGTAACACAGGACAGCGTAGTCTTGAGATTTACAATGTGAAAACTAACAGGAGACAAGCAATGTGGTTTACATCAGAAGTGAACGGCAAATTAATTAATAAGGAATTGGACACTGGCTCGGCTGCTTCAGCCATTCCACAAAATATGTTTGAATGGAAATTCAAAGATACGGAACTGAAGCCTGCTAAGAACTAAGAATGTTCTCTTGGTGGTGTGGAGGATCAGAGGGATCCTGGGGTCCGAGTCTATAGGATGCTCAAAGCAGCTGCGTAGGCTGACTCTGTGGTTAAGAAGGTGTACGGTGTATTGACCTTCACCAATTGTGGAATCGAATTTAGGAGCCGAGAGGTAATGTTGCAGCTATATAGGACCCTGGTCAGACCCCACTTGGAGTACTGTGCTCAGTTCTGGTCGCCTCACTACAGAAAGGATATGGACGCCATAGAAAGGGTGCGGAGGAGATTTACAAGGATGTTGCCTGGATTGGGGAGCATGCCTATGAAGACAGGTTGAGTGAACACAGCCTTTTCTCCTTGGAGCGACGGAGGATAAGAGGTGACCGGTTAGAGGTGTAAAAGATGATGAGAGGCATTGATCGTGTGGATAGTCAGAGGCTTTTTCCCAGGGCTGAAATGGTTGCCACAAGAGGACACAGGTTTAAGGTGCTGGGGGGGGGGGGGCGGGTAGGTACAGAGGAGATGTCAACTGGTGAGTGTGTAGAATGGGCTGCCAGCAATGGTGGTGGAGACACATAAGATAGGGTCTTTTAAGAGATAGGTACATGGAGCTTAGAAAAATAGAGGGCTATAGGTAAACCTATTAATTTCTAAGGTAGGGACATGTTCAGCACAACTTTGTGGGCCAAAGTGCCTGTATTGTGCTGTAGGTTTTCTATGTTTCTAAACGATAACTCCTGTGGAGATGACATTTGTCACAGTGAAATGCAAAAACCAACAAGCCACATTGGGCTTCTATGCATTTGAAACATGAGGGACAGCATTGTGGGGAGTGATTGGCTGAGACAACTACTATTTGATTGGAGATCCATCCACCATTTGCATGCCACATCCCCTGCAATAGAGTCAACTGAAAGTGAATTAAGAAAGGTACTGGATGACACCACGGCCGTGGTTAAGGATGGCTTGGGAATCTCAAACATGTCAAGAGCAAAACTGTTAAATGAAAATGCCACACAGCACTCCAAGTGCAGTCTGATTACAGTGCACACAGTTCTACAAGTACAGTCTGACTGTACTGCATAGTATTCTGAGTACAGTCCGACTGAAGTACACACAGTGCTCCAACTGCAGTCTGACTGAACTGCATACCATACTCCAAGTGCAGTGTGAAGTGCACACAATACCTCAAGTGAAGTCTTACTGAAGTGCAAACAGATCTGCAAGTGCCATCTGACTGTAGTGCCCAGAGTACTCCAAGTGCCATCTGACTGAATTGCACACAGTACTCCAAATTCAGTCTGACTGAAGTGCATACAATACTCCAAAGCAGTCAAACTGATATGCACACAGTACTCCAAGTGCAGTCTGAATAAAGTTCACAAGCTACTGCAAGTGCCGTCTGACTGACGTGCACACAGTATTCCAATTGCAGTCAGACTGAACTACACACTGTACTCCAAGTACAGTCTGATTGAACTGCACACAGTACTCCACATTTAGTCTAACTGAACTGTGCACAGTGCTCCAAGTGCAGTCTGACAGAAGTGCACAAAGTATTCCAAGTACAGTCTGACTGAACTGAACTGCACAGAATATTCTAAATGGAGTCTGACTGAAGTGTACACAGTACTCCAAGTTCAGTCTGACTGAACTGAACTGCACACAGTACTCCAAGTACAGTCTGACTGAACTGAACTGCACACAGTATTCCAAGTACAGTCTGACTGAAGTGCACACGGTATTCCTGGTACAGCCTGACTGAAGTGCACACAGTACTCCAAGTACAGTCTGACTGAACTGAACTGCACACAGTACTCCAAGTACAGTCTGACTGAAGTGCACACGGTATTCCTGGTACAGCCTGACAGAAGTGCACAAAGTATTCCAAGTACAGTCTGACTGAACTGAACTGCACAGAATATTCTAAATGGAGTCTGACTGAAGTGTACACAGTACTCCAAGTTCAGTCTGACTGAACTGAACTGCACACAGTACTCCAAGTACAGTCTGACTGAAGTGCACACGGTATTCCTGGTACAGCCTGACAGAAGTGCACAAAGTATTCCAAGTACAGTCTGACTGAACTGAACTGCACAGAATATTCTAAATGGAGTCTGACTGAAGTGTACACAGTACTCCAAGTTCAGTCTGACTGAACTGAACTGCACACAGTACTCCAAGTACAGTCTGACTGAAGTGCACACGGTATTCCTGGTACAGCCTGACAGAAGTGCACAAAGTATTCCAAGTACAGTCTGACTGAACTGAACTGCACAGAATATTCTAAATGGAGTCTGACTGAAGTGTACACAGTACTCCAAGTACAGTCTGACTGAACTGAACTGCACACAGTACTCCAAGTTCAGTCTGACTGAACTGAACTGCACACAGTACTCCAAGTACAGTCTGACTGAAGTGCACACGGTATTCCTGGTACAGCCTGACTGAAATGCACACAGTATTTCAAGAACAGCCTGATTAAAGTGCACACAATATTCTCAGTACAGTATGACTAAAATGCACACAGTATTCCAAGTACAGTCTGACTGAAGTGCACAAAGTACTCCACGTTTAGTCTGACTGAAGTGTGCGCAGTATTCCAAGTACTGTCTTATTGAAATTCACACTGTATTCCAAGTACAGTCTGACTGAAGTGCACACAGTATTCCAAGGGTAGTCTGACTGAAGTGCACACAATATTCCAAGTGCAATCGGACTGAACCGAAGTGGGCACAGTTCTGTGGTGAGGAAGGCAAATGCAATGTTAAACATTCATTTCAAGAGGACAAGAATACAAAATAAGGATGTAATGGTAAGGTTTTATAAAGCACTGGTGAGGCCTCACTTGGAGTATTGTGAGCAGTTTTGGCCCCTTATCTGAGAAAGGATGAGCTGAAATTGGAGAGGGTTCAAAGGAGGTTCACAAAAATGATTCATGATTGAATGCCTTGTCATATCAAGAATGTTTAATGTCTTCACTGGAATTCAGAAGAATGAGGGGTTACCTCATTGAAACCTATTGGATGGTAAAAGGCCTTAACAGAGTGGATGGGGAGAGGATGCTTCCTATGGTGGGAGAGTCTAGGACCAGAGAGCACCACAGAATAGAGGGGGATCCATTTAGAGGTGACCTGACAGAGGTGTATAAGATGATGAGAGGCATTGATCGTGTGGATAGTCAGAGGCTTTTTCCCAGGGCTGAAATGGTTGCTACAAGAGGATATATGTTTAAAGTGCTTGGGAGCAGGTACAGAGGAGATGTCAGGGGGAAGTTTTTTACTCAGGAGTGGTAAGTGTGTGGATTGGGCTTCTGGCAACGGTGGTGGAGGTGGATGTGATAGGGTCTTATCCACCCTATCTATCCATAGATTTAAGGATAGGTGAATGGAGCTTAGAAAAATAGAGGGCTATGGTAAGCTGTGTAATTTCTAAAGTAGGGGCATGTTCAGCACAGCTTTGTGGGCCGAAGGGCCTGTATTGTGCTGTAGGTTTTCTATGTTTTTCAGTGTTTCTTAGAATGGAAATATGGAGGAATTTCTTTAGTCAGAGGGTGGTTAATCTGTGGAATTCTTTGCCACAGGCATTTGTGGAGGCAAAGTCTTCATGTATATTTAAGGCAGAGGTTGAAAGATTCTTGATTGGTCAGGGATACAGGAAGGAAGGAGATTGGAGCTGAGAGGAAAATTGGATCAGATATGATGAATTGACAGAGCAGATTTGTTGGGCCAAATGGCTTAATTCTGTTCTTGTATCATATGGTCTTATGGTCTTTATCAAATGTCTTACTAAAGTCCATGTAGATAACATCAGCTGCCTTGCCCTCATCAAACACCTTTGTCACCTCCTCAAAAACTTGTAAGTTATGACCTTCCCCACACAAAGCCAGGCTGATTGTCCCTCGGAAGGCAATGCCTTTCCAAATGTGCATAGATCTAATCTGGATTATCCAGGTATCAGTATCCTCTGATAACTTTCCTGCCACTGATGTGAGGCTCTCTGGTCTATAATGGCTCACTGGTCCTGGTGAGAGGAGTTGGCCCAGAACATCGACACTTTATTCCTCCCCATAGATGCTGCCAAATCTAGTCAGCTCCATCTTGGGCACTAGCCAACAAAATATCCAGGACATCTTTAGGGAGCGGTGTCTCAGAAAGGCAGCATCCATTATTAAGTACCACCAGCACCCAGGGCATGCCCTTTTCTCACTGTTACCATCAGGAAGGAGGTACTGAAGCCTGAAGGTACACACCCAGTGATTCAGTAACAGCTTCTTCCCCTCTGCCATCCGATTCCTAAATGGACATTGAAGTTTTGGACACTACCTCACTTTTTTTGATATACAGTATTTCTGTTTTTTGCACATTTAAAAAAATCTATTCAATATGTGTAATTGATTTACTTGTTTATTTATTATTATTATTATTATTTTTCTCTCTCTGCTAGATTATCTATTGCATTGAACTGCTGCTGCTAAGTTAACAAATTTCACGTCACATGCCAGTGATAATAAACCTGATTCTGATTCTGACCCACAAAGGGTTTGTTGTTCTGGCCAATAAGTATCTGCATTATCCTCCGTTCACTTCTTGAACAAAGGCACAACATTGTCACTCTCTGGGACTTTGCCTGTTGCTAGTGAGGACATCAAGATCTTTGTCAAATCCAAAGTACTAACAATCTCCTCACTTGCTTCTTTCAATATTCTATGATGCATGCCATCAGAACCTAAGGACTTGTCGCACCTTAGTGCCTCACAGAAGAGCCAGCACCACCTCCTCCCTAATCTCAAAATGTCCCAGCACATTAACTCACTTCACTCTGCTTCACTACCCTCCAAGCCGTGCTCGTCAGTCAGTACTGAGACACTGACTGCTTATGTCCCACATATTGACCATTGGTAAAGGCTGAAGCCAGAAAGCAGGGGAGGAGTGTTTGTGTAGGGAGTCAGTGGGGAAAACAGCCTGCAGTCTTGTACACATTTGCTGTGAGCGGTTCACAATCTGTTGCATTGCAGCCAGAGCCACCTGACTCTTTGCTTCCTCTCCACAGTGAGGTATTCTGTAAGGATGGTACCATTCTCCAGGAAGGCGAAATCATCAGATTCCCAAAACTGGCTGCAACCTATCAGGTGCTGGCAGATGAAGGTGCTGATGCATTTTACAATGGATCCCTGTCCCAGCAGATTGTGGCTGACATCAGGAATGCAGGTGGGTAGCGGCCTTCTCCATTGGGATTATAGCAGTGACCAGGATCCTTGTCTCCTGATCTCATCCATTCCACTGGTATCCTATGCCCTCACAGCTGAGAAACAGGTCATCTGGCCCACTCTATCTGCGTCCATCCCGATACTAATGGTGTTCATTTTAACTTGGACTGGGAATGATTTTATGTGTAATGTGAACGTTTACTAGTCTCTCAAACCCAGAGATCACCGGGCTTTGACCTTCAAATGGGGAAGAGAGCACAGTGTATAAAGCACAAGATATAACAGAAGAATTAGTTCATTAAGACTATCAAATCATCTTCACCATTCATCTAATCTTCTTTCAACCCCGCTTTCCTGCTACGTTAACCTTTAACCCTCTTACTCATCGAGACGTATCCATCTCAGCCTTAAAGCAGTTGTCTGTGGCAATGAATTCCACAGATTCACCACCCCATGGCTGAAGAAATTCCTCCTCTTTCCGTTGCAAAGGGATGTCCCTGTACCCTGAGGCTGCACAAATGGATATCTGACTCCGCTACTGATGAGAATATCCTCTACCCTGGCCTTTCAGTATTCATTAGTTCTCCATTCATCCTTCAGGACTTAAAACAAGTTGAAATAGCATGGACAACACACACAAAATGCTGGTAGAACACAGCAGGCCAGGCAGCATCTATAAGGAGAAGCACTGTCGACGTTTTGGGCCGAGACCCTTCGTTAGGACTCATAAATAGCATGGATTGCGCTAAAGTCCTTGTATCATCCAGCATGAAAACAGGCCATTAAGCCCATCTGATCTGAGATTGCCATCGATAAGAGACCATAAGCAATGGGGACAGAATTAGCCTATTTGGCCCATCAAGTCTGCTCTGCCATTTCATCATGGCTGGTCTATTTTCCCTCTCAATATTCTCCTGCCTTCTCTCTGTAACCTGTCCTGCCCTGACGAATCAACCTCCGCCTTAAATACACCCAATGACCTGGCCTCCACAGCCACCTGTGGCAACAATTTCCACAGATTCACCTCCATCTGGCTAAATAAATTCTTCATTTCCATTTTAAATTGATGTCCCTCCATTCTGAGGCTGTGACCTCTGGTTCTAGACTCTCCAACTGTGGGAAACATCCTCTCCACATTCTCTGTCTAGGCCTTTCAACATTCGATAGGTTTCAATGAGATTCCCCCCCCCCCCCCGCCCCCATTCTTCTAAATTCCAGCGAGTATAGGCCCAGAGCCATCAAAAGCCCCTTGTGCAATATTCTCTCATTCCTGGAATCATTTTCGTGAACCTGCTCTTAACCCTCTCCAATGTCAGCACATCCTTTCTTAGATAAGGGCCAAGACTGCTCACAATACTCCAAGTGAGGCCTCACCAGTGCCCTATACAGCCTCAGAATTACATCCTTGCTTTTATATTCTAGCCCTCTCGAAATGAACGCTAACATTGCATTTGCCTTCCTCACCACCGACTCAACAAGAGTCCGACTCAACACCGACTTCAGGATCGAAGGACGTTTGGAACAGAGATGCGGAGAAATTACACCTCTTTCTGAGGATCTGATTTCATTTTTTACCAACAGAGCCATCCCACCCCCTCTGCCTACCTGCCTGTCCTTTCAAAACCAGGTGTATCCGTAGATGTTAAGCTTCCAATTATGATCTTCTTTCAGCCATGACTCAGTGATGCCCACAATATCATACCTGCCAATCTATAACTGTGCTACAAGATCATCTACCTTATTTACATGCTGTGTGTGTTCAAACATAACACCTCCAGTCCTGTATTCATCACCTGTAATGTTCAGTCAGAATCGTGGGTCTGGCAAATGAGACAGAAGGCGCTCTCGAAGAACAGATATATTGATCATCTATTAAC
Organism: Hemitrygon akajei; assembly: GCF_048418815.1. Classification (NCBI taxonomy): domain Eukaryota; kingdom Metazoa; phylum Chordata; class Chondrichthyes; order Myliobatiformes; family Dasyatidae; genus Hemitrygon; species Hemitrygon akajei. The sequence continues at coordinate 955,618 of NC_133132.1, read as the reverse complement.
AAACGGTAAAAATTCAATTCAACCAAGCATTCATGTTCCCTAAGTTGCAGGCACTACAAAGCCAAATATTCAATAAATCCACGTACAGTCAAACATACTCTGATGAAAGTTTACAGAGCATACCTTCCCAATGGTCATGTGCATCCTTGCCTTAAACAAAGGAGGAAGAGAGTAAGCCCTTTCCACGTGTAATTTTATATACCCAGGATGTTTGAAACCGGACAGCAGTCAGCTATCCAATGGTAACCGGAGGTGCAGCTCCTAGACTAACCGGTCATGACGGAAGTGACTTTCAATCAGAATAAGGCACGGCCCACAGGACAGCATCCTTTTCCATTTTGTTTTCATGTAGCACTGCAAATCATCTCTCTGGCAGCAATTTTGCCCTTTCATCTGCCTGTCCTTCCTGACAATCTTACAGCACACTGCATCTGGCTGTATATGAACTGTCCCATCCTCAGCCCTATCACTCCAATTCCCACTCCCCTGCCAAATCAGTTTAAACCCTCCCCAACAGCTCTAGCAAACCTACCCTCAGGATATTGGTCTCCCTGGAACCAGGTGTAACTCGTCCTTTTTGTACAGGTCACACCTTCCCCAGAAAAGATCCCAGTGATCCAAATTTCTGAAGCCCAGCACCAGTTCCTCAGCCACACAGTGATGTGCCAATCATGCCATACTTGCCCTCACTGGGGCATGGCACAGACACAATCCAGGGACCGCTACCCTGGAGGTCTTGCTTCTCAGCTTTCTATCTAGCACCCTGAATTCTCTTTCAGAACATTAGCACAGATATCAGTAAGGAGGACTTTGCCAATGTCGTTCCCAATGCCTCGGTCAATGCGGGGTTATCCATCCCGGTTCATCCATGATTGTTTTGGTACAATGGTTGGATACAACGGAATGCTTGCTCAGCAACCAGATTGCTGTGCACTCAGAATCTCATCTATCCAGACCAGGCAGGGCTCCAGGATTCCTCCCCTAAAGGACATGAGTGAACCAGACGGGGTTTTAACACAATCGACATGGTTTCATGGTCTTCAGACTTTTTTATTGAATTCAAAGTCACCAGCTGCCATGGTGGGATTCAAAATCATGCCCTGGCATGTCATTGGGTCTCTGGATTACTGATCCAGTGGTAATTACCACTGTGCCAAATGTTAATATAATAATAAATATACCTCAACTTTTACTGTGAAACATTGTAGAGCTTGAAAGTATTTAAATTGTCAGTGTTTCAAATTAATTCTAAATATTCATAATGTGAATATTACAAAAAACATTGATTGTGCCACAGAGCTCTCATGCCAAGCAGGCATTGTGATACTCAGCACTCAGACCGTGTGGACATTGTGATACTCAGCTCTCAGACCGTGTGGACATTGTGATACTCAACTCTCAGACCGTGTGGACAATGTGATACTCAGCTCTCAGACCGTGTGGACATTGTGATACTCAGCTCTCAGACCGTGTGGACATTGTGATACTCAGCTCTCATACCGTGTGGACATTGTGATACTGAGCTCTCATACCCTGTGGACATTGTGATACTCAGCTCTCATGCTGTGTGGACATTGTGATACTCAGCTCTCATACCGTGTGGACATTGTGATATTCAGCTCTCAGACCGTGTGGACATTGTGATACTCAGCTCTCATGCTGTGTGGACATTGTGATACTCAGCTCTCAGACCGTGTGGACATTGTGATACTCAGCTCTCATGCTGTGTGGACATTGTGATACTCAGCTCTCATACCCTGTGGACAATGTGATACTCAGCTCTCAGACCGTGTGGACATTGTGTTACTCATCTCTCAGACCGTGTGGACATTGTGATACTCAGCTCTCATACCGTGTGGACATTGTGATACTCAGCTCTCAGACAGTGTGGACAGTGTGATACTCAGCTCTCAGACCGTGTGGACATTATGATACTCAGCTCTCATACCGTGTGGACAATGTGATACTCAGCTCTCAGACCGTGTGGACAATGTGATACTCAGCTCTCAGACCGTGTGGACAGTGTGATACTCAGCTCTCAGACCGTGTGGACATTGTGATACTCATCTCTCTGAACGTGTGCACATTGTGATACTCAGCTCTCATACCGTGTGGACATTGTGATACTCATCTCTCAGACTGTGTGGACATTGTGATACTCAGCTCTCATACCGTGTGGACATTGTGATACTCAGCTCTCAGACCGTGTGGACATTGTGATAGTCAGCTCTCATGCTGTGTGGACAATGTGATACTCATCTCTCAGACCGTGTGGACATTGTGATACTCAGCTCTCATAGCGTGTGGACATTGTGATACTCAGCTCTCAGACCGTGTGGACATTGTGATACTCAGCTCTCAGACCGTGTGGACATTGTGATACTCATCTCTCAGACCGTGTGGACATTGTGATATTCATCTCTCAGACCGGGTGGACATTGTGATACTCAGCTCTCAGACCGGGTGGACATTGTGATACTCAGCTCTCAGACCGTGTGGACATTGTGATACTCAGCTCTCAGACCGTGTGGACATTGTGATACTCAGCTCTCATGCCGTGTGGACATTGTGATACTCAACTCTCATGACGTGTGGACATTGTGATACTCAGCTCTCAGACCGTGTGGACATTGTGATACTCAGCTCTCATGCTCTGTGGACATTGTGATACTCAGCTCTCATACCGTGTGGACAATGTGATACTCATCTCTCATGCCGTGTGGACATTGTGATACTCAGCTCTCATGCTGTGTGGACATTGAGATACTCAGCTCTCAGACCGTGTGGACATTGTGATACTCAGCTCTCATACCGTGTGGGCAATGTGATATTCAGCTCTCAGACCGTGTGGACATTGTGATACTCAGCTCTCAGACCGTGTGGACATTGTGATACTCAGCTCTCAGACCGTGTGGACAATGTGATAATCAGCTCTAAGACCGTGTGGACATTGTGATAGTCATCTCTCATGCCGTGTGGACATTGTGATACTCAGCTCTCATACCGTGTGGACATTGTGATACTCAGCTCTCAGACCGTGTGGACATTGTGATACTCAGCTCTCATACTGTGTGGACATTGTGATACTCATCGCTCAGACCGTGTGGACATTGTGATACTCATCTCTCAGACCGTGTGGACATTGTGATACTCATCTCTCATACCGTGTGCACATTGTGATACTCAGCTCTCAGACCGTGTGGACATGGTGATACTCAGCTCTCAGACCGTGTGGACATTGTGATACTCAGCTCTCAGACCGTGTGGACAATGTGATACTCAGCTGTCAGACCATGTGGACAATGTGATACACAGCTCTCATACCGTGTGGACATTGTGATTATCAGCTCTCAGGCCGTGTGGACAATGTGATACTCAGCTCTGAGACCGTGTGGACATTGTGATACTCAGCTCTCAGACCGTGTGGACATTGTGATATTCAGCTCTCAGACCGTGTGGACATTGTGTTACTCAGCACTCAGACCGTGTGGACATTGTGATACTCAGCTCTCAGACCGTGTGGACATTGTGATACTCAGCTCTCAGACCGTGTGGACATTGTGATACTCAGTTCTCATACCGTGTGGACATTGTGATACTCAGCTCTCATGCTGTGTGGACATTGTGATACTCAGCTCTCATACCGTGTGGACAATGTGATACTCAGCTCTCATGCTGTGTGGACATTGTGATACTCAGCTCTCAGACCATGTGGACATTATGATACTCAGCTCTCATGCTGTGTGGACATTGTGATACTCAGCTCTCATACCCTGTGGACAATGTGATACTCAGCTCTCAGACCGTGTGTACATTGTGATACTCAGCTCTCATACAGTGTGGACAATGTGATACTCAGCTCTCATGCCGTGTGGACAATGTGATACTCAGCTCTCAGACCGTGTGGACTTTGTTATACTCAGCTCACAGACCGTGTGGACATTCTGATACTCAGCTCTCATACCGTGTGGACATTGTGATACTCCGCTCTCAGACCGTGTGGACATTGTGATACTCAGCTCTCAGAACGTCTGGACAGTGTGATACTCAGCTCTCAGACCGTGTGGACATGGTGATACTCAGCTCTCTGACCGTGTGGACATTGTGATACTCAGCTCTCAGACCGTGTGGACAATGTGATACTCAGCTCTCAGACCGTGTGGACATTGTGATAATCAGCTCTCATGCTGTGTGGACATTGTGATACTCAGCTCTCATACCGTGTGGACATTGTGATTCTCAGCTCTCAGACCGTGTGGACATTGTGATATTCAGCTCTCAGACCGTGTGGACATTGTGATACTCAGCTCTCAGACCGTGTGGACATTGTGATACTCAGCTCTCATACTGTGTGGACATTGTGATACTCAGCTCTCAGACCGTGTGGACATTGTGATATTCAGCTCTCAGACCGTGTGGACATTGTGATACTCAGCTCTCAGACCGTGTGGACATTGTGATATTCAGCTCTCATACTGTGTGGACATTGTGATACTCAGCTCTCAGACCGTGTGGACATTGTGTTACTCAGCTCTCAGACCGTGTGGATATTGTGATACTCAGCTCTCAGACCGTGTGGACATTGTGATACTCAGGTCTCAGACCGTGTGGACATTGTGATACTCAGCTCTCATACCGTGTGGACATTGTGATACTCGGCTCTCATACCGTGTGGACAATTTGATACTCAGCTCTCAGACCGTGTGGACATTGTGATACTCAGCTCTCAGACCGTGTGGACATTGTGATACTCAGCTCTCAGACCGTGTGGACATTGTGTTACTCAGCTCTCAGACCGTGTGGATATTGTGATAATCATCTCTCAGACCGTGTGGACATTGTGATAGTCAGCTCTCAGACTGTGTGGACATTGTGATACTCAGCTCTCAGACCGTGTAGACATTGTGATACTCAGCTCTCATGCCGTGTGGACATTGTGATACTCATCTCTCATGCCGTGTGGACATTGTGATACTCAGCTCTCATGCCGTGTGGACATTGTGATACTCAGCTCTCAGACCGTGTGGACATTGTGATACTCAGCTCTCAGACCATGTGGACAATGTGATACTCAGCTCTCATGCTGTGTGGACATTGTGATACTCAGCTCTCAGACCGTGTGGACATTGTGATACTCAGCTCTCAGACCGTGTGGACAATGTGATACTCAGCTCTCATGCTGTGTGGACATTGTGATACTCATCTCTCATGCCGTGTGGACATTGTGATACTCAGCTCTCATACCGTGTGGACATTGTGATACTCAGCTCTCGGACCGTGTGGACATTGTGATACTCAGCTCTCAGACCGTATGGACAATGTGATACTCAGCTCTCAGACCGTGTGGACATTGTGATACTCAGCTCTCAGACCGTGTGGACATTGTGATACTCAGCTCTCATGCCGTGTGGACATTGTGATACTCATCTCTCATGCCGTGTGGACATTGTGATACTCAGCTCTCATGCCGTGTGAACATTGTGATACTCAGCTCTCAGACCGTGTGGACATTGTGATACTCAGCTCTCAGACCGTGTGGACAATGTGATACTCAGCTCTCATGCTGTGTGGACATTGTGATACTCAGCTCTCAGACCGTGTGGACATTGTGATACTCAGCTCTCAGACCGTGTGGACAATGTGTTAATCAGCTAACAGACCGTGTGGACATTGTGATACTCAGCTCTCAGACCGTGTGGACAATGTGATAATCAGCTCTAAGACCGTGTGGACATTGTGATAGTCATCTCTCATGCCGTGTGGACATTGTGATACTCAGCTCTCATACCGTGTGGACATTGTGATACTCAGCTCTCAGACCGTGTGGACATTGTGATACTCAGCTCTCATACTGTGTGGACATTGTGATACTCATCGCTCAGACCGTGTTGACATTGTGATACTCATCTCTCAGACCGTGTGGACATTGTGATACTCATCTCTCATACCGTGTGGACATTGTGATACTCAGCTCTCAGACCGTGTGGACATGGTGATACTCAGCTCTCAGACCGTGTGGACATTGTGATACTCAGCTCTCAGACCGTGTGGACAATGTGATACTCAGCTGTCAGACCATGTGGACAATGTGATACTCAGCTCTCATACCGTGTGGACATTGTGATTATCAGCTCTCAGGCCGTGTGGACAATGTGATACTCAGCTCTGAGACCGTGTGGACATTGTGATACTCAGCTCTCAGACCGTGTGGACATTGTGATATAAAGCTCTCAGACCGTGTGGACATTGTGTTACTCAGCACTCAGACCGTGTGGACATTGTGATACTCAGCTCTCAGACCGTGTGGACATTGTGATACTCAGTTCTCATACCGTGTGGACATTGTGATACTCAGCTCTCATGCTGTGTGGACATTGTGATACTCAGCTCTCATACCGTGTGGACAATGTGATACTCAGCTCTCATGCTGTGTGGACATTGTGATACTCAGCTCTCAGACCGTGTGGACATTGTGATACTCAGCTCTCAGACCGTGTGGACATTGTGATATTCAGCTCTCAGACCGTGTGGACATTGTGTTACTCAGCACTCAGACCGTGTGGACATTGTGATACTCAGCTCTCAGACCGTGTGGACATTGTGATACTCAGCTCTCAGACCGTGTGGACATTGTGATACTCAGTTCTCATACCGTGTGGACATTGTGATACTCAGCTCTCATGCTGTGTGGACATTGTGATACTCAGCTCTCATACCGTGTGGACAATGTGATACTCAGCTCTCATGCTGTGTGGACATTGTGATACTCAGCTCTCAGACCATGTGGACATTGTGATACTCAGCTCTCATGCTGTGTGGACATTGTGATACTCAGCTCTCATACCCTGTGGACAATGTGATACTCAGCTCTCAGACCGTGTGTACATTGTGATACTCAGCTCTCATACAGTGTGGACAATGTGATACTCAGCTCTCATGCCGTGTGGACAATGTGATACTCAGCTCTCAGACCGTGTGGACTTTGTGATACTCAGCTCACAGACCGTGTGGACATTCTGATACTCAGCTCTCATACCGTGTGGACATTGTGATACTCCGCTCTCAGACCGTGTGGACATTGTGATACTCAGCTCTCAGAACGTCTGGACAGTGTGATACTCAGCTCTCAGACCGTGTGGACATGGTGATACTCAGCTCTCTGACCGTGTGGACATTGTGATACTCAGCTCTCAGACCGTGTGGACAATGTGATACTCAGCTCTCAGACCGTGTGGACATTGTGATAATCAGCTCTCATGCTGTGTGGACATTGTGATACTCAGCTCTCATACCGTGTGGACATTGTGATTCTCAGCTCTCAGACCGTGTGGACATTGTGATATTCAGCTCTCAGACCGTGTGGACATTGTGATACTCAGCTCTCAGACCGTGTGGACATTGTGATACTCAGCTCTCATACTGTGTGGACATTGTGATACTCAGCTCTCAGACCGTGTGGACATTGTGATGTTCAGCTCTCAGACCGTGTGGACATTGTGATACTCAGCTCTCAGACCGTGTGGACATTGTGATATTCAGCTCTCATACTGTGTGGACATTGTGATACTCAGCTCTCAGACCGTGTGGACATTGTGTTACTCAGCTCTCAGACCGTGTGGATATTGTGATACTCAGCTCTCAGACCGTGTGGACATTGTGATACTCAGGTCTCAGACCGTGTGGACATTGTGATACTCAGCTCTCATACCGTGTGGACATTGTGATACTCAGCTCTCATACCGTGTGGACAATTTGATACTCAGCACTCAGACCGTGTGGACATTGTGATACTCAGCTCTCAGACCGTGTGGACATTGTGATACTCAGCTCTCAGACCGTGTGGACATTGTGTTACTCAGCTCTCAGACCGTGTGGATATTGTGATAATCATCTCTCAGACCGTGTGGACATTGTGATACTCAGCTCTCAGACTGTGTGGACATTGTGATACTCAGCTCTCAGACCGTGTGGACATTGTGATACTCAGCTCTCATGCCGTGTGGACATTGTGATACTCATCTCTCATGCCGTGTGGACATTGTGATACTCAGCTCTCATGCCGTGTGGACATTGTGATACTCAGCTCTCAGACCGTGTGGACATTGTGATACTCAGCTCTCAGACCGTGTGGACAATGTGATACTCAGCTCTCATGCTGTGTGGACATTGTGATACTCAGCTCTCAGACCGTGTGGACATTGTGATACTCAGCTCTCAGACCGTGTGGACAATGTGATACTCAGCTCTCATGCTGTGTGGACATTGTGATACTCATCTCTCATGCCGTGTGGACATTGTGATACTCAGCTCTCATACCGTGTGGACATTGTGATACTCAGCTCTCAGACCGTGTGGACATTGTGATACTCAGCTCTCAGACCGTATGGACAATGTGATACTCAGCTCTCAGACCGTGTGGACATTGTGATACTCAGCTCTCAGACCGTGTGGACATTGTGATACTCAGCTCTCATGCCGTGTGGACATTGTGATACTCATCTCTCATGCCGTGTGGACATTGTGATACTCAGCTCTCATGCCGTGTGGACATTGTGATACTCAGCTCTCAGACCGTGTGGACATTGTGATACTCAGCTCTCAGACCGTGTGGACAATGTGATACTCAGCTCTCATGCTGTGTGGACATTGTGATACTCAGCTCTCAGACCGTGTGGACATTGTGATACTCAGCTCTCAGACCGTGTGGACAATGTGTTAATCAGCTCTCAGACCGTGTGGACATTGTGATACTCAGCTCTCAGACCGTGTGGACAATGTGATAATCAGCTCTAAGACCGTGTGGACATTGTGATAGTCATCTCTCATGCCGTGTGGACATTGTGATACTCAGCTCTCATACCGTGTGGACATTGTGATACTCAGCTCTCAGACCGTGTGGACATTGTGATACTCAGCTCTCATGCCGTGTGGACATTGTGATACTCAGCTCTCAGACCGTGTGGACATTGTGATACTCAGTTCTCATACCGTGTGGACATTGTGATACTCAGCTCTCATGCTGTGTGGACATTGTGATACTCAGCTCTCATACCGTGTGGACAATGTGATACTCAGCTCTCATGCTATGTGGACATTGTGATACTCAGCTCTCAGACCGTGTGGACATTGTGATACTCAGCTCTCAGACCGTGTGGACATTGTGATATTCAGCTCTCAGACCGTGTGGACATTGTGTTACTCAGCACTCAGACCGTGTGGACATTGTGATACTCAGCTCTCAGACCGTGTGGACATTGTGATACTCAGCTCTCAGACCGTGTGGACATTGTGATACTCAGTTCTCATACCGTGTGGACATTGTGATACTCAGCTCTCATGCTGTGTGGACATTGTGATACTCAGCTCTCATACCGTGTGGACAATGTGATACTCAGCTCTCATGCTGTGTGGACATTGTGATACTCAGCTCTCAGACCATGTGGACATTGTGATACTCAGCTCTCATGCTGTGTGGACATTGTGATACTCAGCTCTCATACCCTGTGGACAATGTGATACTCAGCTCTCAGACCGTGTGTACATTGTGATACTCAGCTCTCATACAGTGTGGACAATGTGATACTCAGCTCTCATGCCGTGTGGACAATGTGATACTCAGCTCTCAGACCGTGTGGACTTTGTGATACTCAGCTCACAGACCGTGTGGACATTCTGATACTCAGCTCTCATACCGTGTGGACATTGTGATACTCCGCTCTCAGACCGTGTGGACATTGTGATACTCAGCTCTCAGAACGTCTGGACAGTGTGATACTCAGCTCTCAGACCGTGTGGACATGGTGATACTCAGCTCTCTGACCGTGTGGACATTGTGATACTCAGCTCTCAGACCGTGTGGACAATGTGATACTCAGCTCTCAGACCGTGTGGACATTGTGATAATCAGCTCTCATGCTGTGTGGACATTGTGATACTCAGCTCTCATACCGTGTGGACATTGTGATTCTCAGCTCTCAGACCGTGTGGACATTGTGATATTCAGCTCTCAGACCGTGTGGACATTGTGATACTCAGCTCTCAGACCGTGTGGACATTGTGATACTCAGCTCTCATACTGTGTGGACATTGTGATACTCAGCTCTCAGACCGTGTGGACATTGTGATATTCAGCTCTCAGACCGTGTGGACATTGTGATACTCAGCTCTCAGACCGTGTGGACATTGTGATATTCAGCTCTCATACTGTGTGGACATTGTGATACTCAGCTCTCAGACCGTGTGGACATTGTGTTACTCAGCTCTCAGACCGTGTGGATATTGTGATACTCAGCTCTCAGACCGTGTGGACATTGTGATACTCAGGTCTCAGACCGTGTGGACATTGTGATACTAAGCTCTCATACCGTGTGGACATTGTGATACTCAGCTCTCATACCGTGTGGACAATTTGATACTCAGCTCTCAGACCGTGTGGACATTGTGATACTCAGCTCTCAGACCGTGTGGACATTGTGATACTCAGCTCTCAGACCGTGTGGACATTGTGTTACTCAGCTCTCAGACCGTGTGGATATTGTGATAATCATCTCTCAGACCGTGTGGACATTGTGATACTCAGCTCTCAGACTGTGTGGACATTGTGATACTCAGCTCTCAGACCGTGTGGACATTGTGATACTCAGCTCTCATGCCGTGTGGACATTGTGATACTCATCTCTCATGCCGTGTGGACATTGTGATACTCAGCTCTCATGCCGTGTGGACATTGTGATACTCAGCTCTCAGACCGTGTGGACATTGTGATACTCAGCTCTCAGACCGTGTGGACAATGTGATACTCAGCTCTCATGCTGTGTGGACATTGTGATACTCAGCTCTCAGACCGTGTGGACATTGTGATACTCAGCTCTCAGACCGTGTGGACAATGTGATACTCAGCTCTCATGCTGTGTGGACATTGTGATACTCATCTCTCATGCCGTGTGGACATTGTGATACTCAGCTCTCATACCGTGTGGACATTGTGATACTCAGCTCTCAGACCGTGTGGACATTGTGATACTCAGCTCTCAGACCGTATGGACAATGTGATACTCAGCTCTCAGACCGTGTGGACATTGTGATACTCAGCTCTCAGACCGTGTGGACATTGTGATACTCAGCTCTCATGCCGTGTGGACATTGTGATACTCATCTCTCATGCCGTGTGGACATTGTGATACTCAGCTCTCATGCCGTGTGGACATTGTGATACTCAGCTCTCAGACCGTGTGGACATTGTGATACTCAGCTCTCAGACCGTGTGGACAATGTGATACTCAGCTCTCATGCTGTGTGGACATTGTGATACTCAGCTCTCAGACCGTGTGGACATTGTGATACTCAGCTCTCAGACCGTGTGGACAATGTGTTAATCAGCTCTCAGACCGTGTGGACATTGTGATACTCAGCTCTCAGACCGTGTGGACAATGTGATAATCAGCTCTAAGACCGTGTGGACATTGTGATAGTCATCTCTCATGCCGTGTGGACATTGTGATACTCAGCTCTCATACCGTGTGGACATTGTGATACTCAGCTCTCAGACCGTGTGGACATTGTGATACTCAGCTCTCATACTGTGTGGACATTGTGATACTCATCGCTCAGACCGTGTTGACATTGTGATACTCATCTCTCAGACCGTGTGGACATTGTGATACTCATCTCTCATACCGTGTGGACATTGTGATACTCAGCTCTCAGACCGTGTGGACATGGTGATACTCAGCTCTCAGACCGTGTGGACATTGTGATACTCAGCTCTCAGACCGTGTGGACAATGTGATACTCAGCTGTCAGACCATGTGGACAATGTGATACTCAGCTCTCATACCGTGTGGACATTCTGATTATCAGCTCTCAGGCCGTGTGGACAATGTGATACTCAGCTCTGAGACCGTGTGGACATTGTGATACTCAGCTCTCAGACCGTGTGGACATTGTGATATAAAGCTCTCAGACCGTGTGGACATTGTGTTACTCAGCACTCAGACCGTGTGGACATTGTGATACTCAGCTCTCAGACCGTGTGGACATTGTGATACTCAGTTCTCATACCGTGTGGACATTGTGATACTCAGCTCTCATGCTGTGTGGACATTGTGATACTCAGCTCTCATACCGTGTGGACAATGTGATACTCAGCTCTCATGCTGTGTGGACATTGTGATACTCAGCTCTCAGACCGTGTGGACATTGTGATACTCAGCTCTCATGCTGTGTGGACATTGTGATACTCAGCTCTCATACCCTGTGGACAATGTGATACTCAGCTCTCAGACCGTGTGTACATTGTGATACTCAGCTCTCATACAGTGTGGACAATGTGATACTCAGCTCTCATGCCGTGTGGACAATGTGATACTCAGCTCTCAGACCGTGTGGACTTTGTGATACTCAGCTCACAGACCGTGTGGACATTGTGATACTCAGCTCTCATACCGTGTGGACATTGTGATACTCCGCTCTCAGACCGTGTGGACATTGTGATACTCAGCACTCAGACCGTCTGGACAGTGTGATACTCAGCTCTTAGACCGTGTGGACATGGTGATACTCAGCTCTCTGACCGTGTGGACATTGTGATACTCAGCTCTCAGACCGTGTGGACAATGTGATACTCAGCTCTCAGACCGTGTGGACATTGTGATAATCAGCTCTCATGCTGTGTGGACATTGTGATACTCAGCTCTCATACCGTGTGGACATTGTGATTCTCAGCTCTCAGACCGTGTGGACATTGTGAAATTCAGCTCTCAGACCGTGTGGACATTGTGATACTCAGCTCTCAGACCGTGTGGACATTGTGATACTCAGCTCTCATACTGTGTGGACATTGTGATACTCAGCTCTCAGACCGTGTGGACATTGTGATATTCAGCTCTCAGACCGTGTGGACATTGTGATACTGAGGTCTCAGACCGTGTGGACATTGTGATACTCAGCTCTCAGACCGTGTGGACATTGTGATACTCAGCTCTCAGACCGTGTGGACAATGTGATACTCAGCTCTCATGCTGTGTGGACATTGTGATACTCAGCTCTCAGACCGTGTGGACATTGTGATACTCAGCTCTCAGACCGTGTGGACAATGTGATACTCAGCTCTCATGCTGTGTGGACATTGTGATACTCATCTCTCATGCCGTGTGGACATTGTGATACTCAGCTCTCATACCGTGTGGACATTGTGATACTCAGCTCTCAGACCGTGTGGACATTGTGATACTCAGCTCTCAGACCGTATGGACAATGTGATACTCAGCTCTCAGACCGTGTGGACATTGTGATACTCAGCTCTCAGACCGTGTGGACATTGTGATACTCAGCTCTCATGCCGTGTGGACATTGTGATACTCATCTCTCATGCCGTGTGGACATTGTGATACTCAGCTCTCATGCCGTGTGGACATTGTGATACTCAGCTCTCAGACCGTGTGGACATTGTGATACTCAGCTCTCAGACCGTGTGGACAATGTGATACTCAGCTCTCATGCTGTGTGGACATTGTGATACTCAGCTCTCAGACCGTGTGGACATTGTGATACTCAGCTCTCAGACCGTGTGGACAATGTGTTAATCAGCTCTCAGACCGTGTGGACATTGTGATACTCAGCTCTCAGACCGTGTGGACAATGTGATAATCAGCTCTAAGACCGTGTGGACATTGTGATAGTCATCTCTCATGCCGTGTGGACATTGTGATACTCAGCTCTCATACCGTGTGGACATTGTGATACTCAGCTCTCAGACCGTGTGGACATTGTGATACTCAGCTCTCATACTGTGTGGACATTGTGATACTCATCGCTCAGACCGTGTTGACATTGTGATACTCATCTCTCAGACCGTGTGGACATTGTGATACTCATCTCTCATACCGTGTGGACATTGTGATACTCAGCTCTCAGACCGTGTGGACATGGTGATACTCAGCTCTCAGACCGTGTGGACATTGTGATACTCAGCTCTCAGACCGTGTGGACAATGTGATACTCAGCTGTCAGACCATGTGGACAATGTGATACTCAGCTCTCATACCGTGTGGACATTGTGATTATCAGCTCTCAGGCCGTGTGGACAATGTGATACTCAGCTCTGAGACCGTGTGGACATTGTGATACTCAGCTCTCAGACCGTGTGGACATTGTGATATAAAGCTCTCAGACCGTGTGGACATTGTGTTACTCAGCACTCAGACCGTGTGGACATTGTGATACTCAGCTCTCAGACCGTGTGGACATTGTGATACTCAGTTCTCATACCGTGTGGACATTGTGATACTCAGCTCTCATGCTGTGTGGACATTGTGATACTCAGCTCTCATACCGTGTGGACAATGTGATACTCAGCTCTCATGCTGTATGGACATTGTGATACTCAGCTCTCAGACCGTGTGGACATTGTGATACTCAGCTCTCATGCTGTGTGGACATTGTGATACTCAGCTCTCATACCCTGTGGACAATGTGATACTCAGCTCTCAGACCGTGTGTACATTGTGATACTCAGCTCTCATACAGTGTGGACAATGTGATACTCAGCTCTCATGCCGTGTGGACAATGTGATACTCAGCTCTCAGACCGTGTGGACTTTGTGATACTCAGCTCACAGACCGTGTGGACATTGTGATACTCAGCTCTCATACCGTGTGGACATTGTGATACTCCGCTCTCAGACCGTGTGGACATTGTGATACTCAGCACTCAGACCGTCTGGACAGTGTGATACTCAGCTCTTAGACCGTGTGGACATGGTGATACTCAGCTCTCTGACCGTGTGGACATTGTGATACTCAGCTCTCAGTCCGTGTGGACAATGTGATACTCAGCTCTCAGACCGTGTGGACATTGTGATAATCAGCTCTCATGCTGTGTGGACATTGTGATACTCAGCTCTCATACCGTGTGGACATTGTGATTCTCAGCTCTCAGACCGTGTGGACATTGTGAAATTCAGCTCTCAGACCGTGTGGACATTGTGATACTCAGCTCTCAGACCGTGTGGACATTGTGATACTCAGCTCTCATACTGTGTGGACATTGTGATACTCAGCTCTCAGACCGTGTGGACATTGTGATATTCAGCTCTCAGACCGTGTGGACATTGTGATACTGAGGTCTCAGACCGTGTGGACATTGTGATACTCAGCTCTCATACCGTGTGGACATTGTGATACTCAGCTCTCATACCGTGTGGACAATTTGATACTCAGCTCTCAGACCGTGTGGACATTGTGATACTCAGCTCTCAGACCGTGTGGACAATGTGATACTCAGCTCTCATGCTGTGTGGACATTGTGATACTCAGCTCTCAGACCGTGTGGACATTGTGATACTCAGCTCTCAGACCGTGTGGACAATGTGATACTCAGCTCTCATGCTGTGTGGACATTGTGATACTCATCTCTCATGCCGTGTGGACATTGTGATACTCAGCTCTCATACCGTGTGGACATTGTGATACTCAGCTCTCAGACCGTGTGGACATTGTGATACTCAGCTCTCAGACCGTATGGACAATGTGATACTCAGCTCTCAGACCGTGTGGACATTGTGATACTCAGCTCTCAGACCGTGTGGACATTGTGATACTCAGCTCTCATGCCGTGTGGACATTGTGATACTCATCTCTCATGCCGTGTGGACATTGTGATACTCAGCTCTCATGCCGTGTGGACATTGTGATACTCAGCTCTCAGACCGTGTGGACATTGTGATACTCAGCTCTCAGACCGTGTGGACAATGTGATACTCAGCTCTCATGCTGTGTGGACATTGTGATACTCAGCTCTCAGACCGTGTGGACATTGTTATACTCAGCTCTCAGACCGTGTGGACAATGTGTTAATCAGCTCTCAGACCGTGTGGACATTGTGATACTCAGCTCTCAGACCGTGTGGACAATGTGATAATCAGCTCTAAGACCGTGTGGACATTGTGATAGTCATCTCTCATGCCGTGTGGACATTGTGATACTCAGCTCTCATACCGTGTGGACATTGTGATACTCAGCTCTCAGACCGTGTGGACATTGTGATACTCAGCTCTCATACTGTGTGGACATTGTGATACTCATCGCTCAGACCGTGTTGACATTGTGATACTCATCTCTCAGACCGTGTGGACATTGTGATACTCATCTCTCATACCGTGTGGACATTGTGATACTCAGCTCTCAGACCGTGTGGACATGGTGATACTCAGCTCTCAGACCGTGTGGACATTGTGATACTCAGCTCTCAGACCGTGTGGACAATGTGATACTCAGCTGTCAGACCATGTGGACAATGTGATACTCAGCTCTCATACCGTGTGGACATTGTGATTATCAGCTCTCAGGCCGTGTGGACAATGTGATACTCAGCTCTGAGACCGTGTGGACATTGTGATACTCAGCTCTCAGACCGTGTGGACATTGTGATATAAAGCTCTCAGACCGTGTGGACATTGTGTTACTCAGCACTCAGACCGTGTGGACATTGTGATACTCAGCTCTCAGACCGTGTGGACATTGTGATACTCAGTTCTCATACCGTGTGGACATTGTGATACTCAGCTCTCATGCTGTGTGGACATTGTGATACTCAGCTCTCATACCGTGTGGACAATGTGATACTCAGCTCTCATGCTGTGTGGACATTGTGATACTCAGCTCTCAGACCGTGTGGACATTGTGATACTCAGCTCTCATGCTGTGTGGACATTGTGATACTCAGCTCTCATATCCTGTGGACAATGTGATACTCAGCTCTCAGACCGTGTGTACATTGTGATACTCAGCTCTCATACAGTGTGGACAATGTGATACTCAGCTCTCATGCCGTGTGGACAATGTGATACTCAGCTCTCAGACCGTGTGGACTTTGTGATACTCAGCTCACAGACCGTGTGGACATTGTGATACTCAGCTCTCATACCGTGTGGACATTGTGATACTCCGCTCTCAGACCGTGTGGACATTGTGATACTCAGCTCTCAGACCGTCTGGACAGTGTGATACTCAGCTCTTAGACAGTGTGGACATGGTGATACTCAGCTCTCTGACCGTGTGGACATTGTGATACTCAGCTCTCAGACCGTGTGGACAATGTGATACTCAGCTCTCAGACCGTGTGGACATTGTGATAATCAGCTCTCATGCTGTGTGGACATTGTGATACTCAGCTCTCATACCGTGTGGACATTGTGATTCTCAGCTCTCAGACCGTGTGGACATTGTGAAATTCAGCTCTCAGACCGTGTGGACATTGTGATACTCAGCTCTCAGACCGTGTGGACATTGTGATACTCAGCTCTCATACTGTGTGGACATTGTGATACTCAGCTCTCAGACCGTGTGGACATTGTGATATTCAGCTCTCAGACCGTGTGGACATTGTGATACTCAGGTCTCAGACCGTGTGGACATTGTGATACTCAGCTCTCATACCGTGTGGACATTGTGATACTCAGCTCTCATACCGTGTGGACAATTTGATACTCAGCTCTCAGACCGTGTGGACATTGTGATACTCAGCTCTCAGACCGTGTGGACATTGTGATACTCAGCTCTCAGACCGTGTGGACATTGTGTTACTCAGCTCTCAGACCGTGTGGATATTGTGATAATCATCTCTCAGACCGTGTGGACATTGTGATACTCAGCTCTCAGACTGTGTGGACATTGTGATACTCAGCTCTCATACCGTGTGGACATTGTGATACTCAGCTCTCAGACCGTGTGGACATTGTGATACTCAGCTCTCATACCGTGTGGACATTGTGATACTCAGCTCTCATACCGTGTGGACAATTTGATACTCAGCTCTCATACCGTGTGGACATTGTGATACTCAGCTCTCATACCGTGTGGACAATGTGATACTCAGCTCTCAGACCGTGTGGACATTGTGATACTCAGCTCTCATGCTGTGTGGACATTGTGATACTCAGCTCTCAGACCGTGTGGACATTGTGATACTCAGATCTCATGCTGTGTGGACATTGTGATACTCAGCTCTCATACCCTGTGGACAATGTGATACTCAGCTCTCAGACCGTGTGGACATTGTGATACTCATCTCTCTGAACGTGTGCACATTGTGATACTCAGCTCTCATACCGTGTGGACATTGTGATACTCATCTCTCAGACTGTGTGGACATTGTGATACTCAGCTCTCATACCGTGTGGACATGGTGATACTCAGCTCTCAGACCGTGTGGACATTGTGATAGTCAGCTCTCATGCTGTGTGGACAGTGTGATACTCATCTCTCAGACCGTGTGGACATTGTGATACTCAGCTCTCATAGCGTGTGGACATTGTGATACTCATCTCTCAGACCGTGTGGACATTGTGATACTCAGCTCTCAGACCATGTGTACATTGTGATACTCATCTCTCAGACCGTGTGGACATTGTGATATTCATCTCTCAGACCGGGTGGACATTGTGATACTCAGCTCTCAGACCGGGTGGACATTGTGATACTCAGCTCTCAGACCGTGTGGACATTGTGATACTCAGCTCTCATAGCGTGTGGACATTGTGATACTCAGCTCTCAGACCGTGTGGACATTGTGATACTCAGCTCTCAGACCGTGTGGACAATGTGATACTCATCTCTCAGACCGTGTGGTCATTGTGATACTCAACTCTCAGACCGTGTGGACATTGTGATACTCATCTCTCAGACCGTGTGGACATTGTGATACTCAGCTCTCATGCTGTGTGGACATTGTGATACTCAGCTCTCAGACCGTGTGGACATTGTGATACTCAGTTCTCATACCGTGTGGACATTGTGATACTCAGCTCTCATGCTGTGTGGACATTGTGATACTCAGCTCTCATACCGTGTGGACAATGTGATACTCAGCTCTCATGCTGTGTGGACATTGTGATACTCAGCTCTCAGACCGTGTGGACATTGTGATACTCAGCTCTCATGCTGTGTGGACATTGTGATACTCAGCTCTCATACCCTGTGGACAATGTGATACTCAGCTCTCAGACCGTGTGTACATTGTGATACTCAGCTCTCATACAGTGTGGACAATGTGATACTCAGCTCTCATGCCGTGTGGACAATGTGATACTCAGCTCTCAGACCGTGTGGACTTTGTGATACTCAGCTCACAGACCGTGTGGACATTGTGATACTCAGCTCTCATACCGTGTGGACATTGTGATACTCCGCTCTCAGACCGTGTGGACATTGTGATACTCAGCACTCAGACCGTCTGGACAGTGTGATACTCAGCTCTTAGACCGTGTGGACATGGTGATACTCAGCTCTCTGACCGTGTGGACATTGTGATACTCAGCTCTCAGACCGTGTGGACAATGTGATACTCAGCTCTCAGACCGTGTGGACATTGTGATAATCAGCTCTCATGCTGTGTGGACATTGTGATACTCAGCTCTCATACCGTGTGGACATTGTGATTCTCAGCTCTCAGACCGTGTGGACATTGTGAAATTCAGCTCTCAGACCGTGTGGACATTGTGATACTCAGCTCTCAGACCGTGTGGACATTGTGATACTCAGCTCTCATACTGTGTGGACATTGTGATACTCAGCTCTCAGACCGTGTGGACATTGTGATATTCAGCTCTCAGACCGTGTGGACATTGTGATACTGAGGTCTCAGACCGTGTGGACATTGTGATACTCAGCTCTCATACCGTGTGGACATTGTGATACTCAGCTCTCATACCGTGTGGACAATTTGATACTCAGCTCTCAGACCGTGTGGACATTGTGATACTCAGCTCTCAGACCGTGTGGACAATGTGATACTCAGCTCTCATGCTGTGTGGACATTGTGATACTCAGCTCTCAGACCGTGTGGACATTGTGATACTCAGCTCTCAGACCGTGTGGACAATGTGATACTCAGCTCTCATGCTGTGTGGACATTGTGATACTCATCTCTCATGCCGTGTGGACATTGTGATACTCAGCTCTCATACCGTGTGGACATTGTGATACTCAGCTCTCAGACCGTGTGGACATTGTGATACTCAGCTCTCAGACCGTATGGACAATGTGATACTCAGCTCTCAGACCGTGTGGACATTGTGATACTCAGCTCTCAGACCGTGTGGACATTGTGATACTCAGCTCTCATGCCGTGTGGACATTGTGATACTCATCTCTCATGCCGTGTGGACATTGTGATACTCAGCTCTCATGCCGTGTGGACATTGTGATACTCAGCTCTCAGACCGTGTGGACATTGTGATACTCAGCTCTCAGACCGTGTGGACAATGTGATACTCAGCTCTCATGCTGTGTGGACATTGTGATACTCAGCTCTCAGACCGTGTGGACATTGTTATACTCAGCTCTCAGACCGTGTGGACAATGTGTTAATCAGCTCTCAGACCGTGTGGACATTGTGATACTCAGCTCTCAGACCGTGTGGACAATGTGATAATCAGCTCTAAGACCGTGTGGACATTGTGATAGTCATCTCTCATGCCGTGTGGACATTGTGATACTCAGCTCTCATACCGTGTGGACATTGTGATACTCAGCTCTCAGACCGTGTGGACATTGTGATACTCAGCTCTCATACTGTGTGGACATTGTGATACTCATCGCTCAGACCGTGTTGACATTGTGATACTCATCTCTCAGACCGTGTGGACATTGTGATACTCATCTCTCATACCGTGTGGACATTGTGATACTCAGCTCTCAGACCGTGTGGACATGGTGATACTCAGCTCTCAGACCGTGTGGACATTGTGATACTCAGCTCTCAGACCGTGTGGACAATGTGATACTCAGCTGTCAGACCATGTGGACAATGTGATACTCAGCTCTCATACCGTGTGGACATTGTGATTATCAGCTCTCAGGCCGTGTGGACAATGTGATACTCAGCTCTGAGACCGTGTGGACATTGTGATACTCAGCTCTCAGACCGTGTGGACATTGTGATATAAAGCTCTCAGACCGTGTGGACATTGTGTTACTCAGCACTCAGACCGTGTGGACATTGTGATACTCAGCTCTCAGACCGTGTGGACATTGTGATACTCAGTTCTCATACCGTGTGGACATTGTGATACTCAGCTCTCATGCTGTGTGGACATTGTGATACTCAGCTCTCATACCGTGTGGACAATGTGATACTCAGCTCTCATGCTGTGTGGACATTGTGATACTCAGCTCTCAGACCGTGTGGACATTGTGATACTCAGCTCTCATGCTGTGTGGACATTGTGATACTCAGCTCTCATATCCTGTGGACAATGTGATACTCAGCTCTCAGACCGTGTGTACATTGTGATACTCAGCTCTCATACAGTGTGGACAATGTGATACTCAGCTCTCATGCCGTGTGGACAATGTGATACTCAGCTCTCAGACCGTGTGGACTTTGTGATACTCAGCTCACAGACCGTGTGGACATTGTGATACTCAGCTCTCATACCGTGTGGACATTGTGATACTCCGCTCTCAGACCGTGTGGACATTGTGATACTCAGCTCTCAGACCGTCTGGACAGTGTGATACTCAGCTCTTAGACAGTGTGGACATGGTGATACTCAGCTCTCTGACCGTGTGGACATTGTGATACTCAGCTCTCAGACCGTGTGGACAATGTGATACTCAGCTCTCAGACCGTGTGGACATTGTGATAATCAGCTCTCATGCTGTGTGGACATTGTGATACTCAGCTCTCATACCGTGTGGACATTGTGATTCTCAGCTCTCAGACCGTGTGGACATTGTGAAATTCAGCTCTCAGACCGTGTGGACATTGTGATACTCAGCTCTCAGACCGTGTGGACATTGTGATACTCAGCTCTCATACTGTGTGGACATTGTGATACTCAGCTCTCAGACCGTGTGGACATTGTGATATTCAGCTCTCAGACCGTGTGGACATTGTGATACTCAGGTCTCAGACCGTGTGGACATTGTGATACTCAGCTCTCATACCGTGTGGACATTGTGATACTCAGCTCTCATACCGTGTGGACAATTTGATACTCAGCTCTCAGACCGTGTGGACATTGTGATACTCAGCTCTCAGACCGTGTGGACATTGTGATACTCAGCTCTCAGACCGTGTGGACATTGTGTTACTCAGCTCTCAGACCGTGTGGATATTGTGATAATCATCTCTCAGACCGTGTGGACATTGTGATACTCAGCTCTCAGACTGTGTGGACATTGTGATACTCAGCTCTCATACCGTGTGGACATTGTGATACTCAGCTCTCAGACCGTGTGGACATTGTGATACTCAGCTCTCATACCGTGTGGACATTGTGATACTCAGCTCTCATACCGTGTGGACAATTTGATACTCAGCTCTCATACCGTGTGGACATTGTGATACTCAGCTCTCATACCGTGTGGACAATGTGATACTCAGCTCTCAGACCGTGTGGACATTGTGATACTCAGCTCTCATGCTGTGTGGACATTGTGATACTCAGCTCTCAGACCGTGTGGACATTGTGATACTCAGATCTCATGCTGTGTGGACATTGTGATACTCAGCTCTCATACCCTGTGGACAATGTGATACTCAGCTCTCAGACCGTGTGGACATTGTGATACTCATCTCTCTGAACGTGTGCACATTGTGATACTCAGCTCTCATACCGTGTGGACATTGTGATACTCATCTCTCAGACTGTGTGGACATTGTGATACTCAGCTCTCATACCGTGTGGACATGGTGATACTCAGCTCTCAGACCGTGTGGACATTGTGATAGTCAGCTCTCATGCTGTGTGGACAGTGTGATACTCATCTCTCAGACCGTGTGGACATTGTGATACTCAGCTCTCATAGCGTGTGGACATTGTGATACTCATCTCTCAGACCGTGTGGACATTGTGATACTCAGCTCTCAGACCATGTGTACATTGTGATACTCATCTCTCAGACCGTGTGGACATTGTGATATTCATCTCTCAGACCGGGTGGACATTGTGATACTCAGCTCTCAGACCGGGTGGACATTGTGATACTCAGCTCTCAGACCGTGTGGACATTGTGATACTCAGCTCTCATAGCGTGTGGACATTGTGATACTCAGCTCTCAGACCGTGTGGACATTGTGATACTCAGCTCTCAGACCGTGTGGACAATGTGATACTCATCTCTCAGACCGTGTGGTCATTGTGATACTCAACTCTCAGACCGTGTGGACATTGTGATACTCATCTCTCAGACCGTGTGGACATTGTGATACTCAGCTCTCATGCTGTGTGGACATTGTGATACTCAGCTCTCAGACCGTGTGGACATTGTGATACTCAGCTCTCAGACCGTGTGGACATTGTGATACTCATCTCTCATGCCGTGTGGACATTGTGATACTCAGCTCTCATACCGTGTGGACATTGTGATACTCAGCTCTCAGACCGTGTGGACATTGTGATACTCAGCTCTCAGACCGTGTGGACAATGTGATACTCAGCTCTCAGACCGTGTGGACATTGTGATACTCAGCTCTCAGACCGTGTGGACATTGTGATACTCAACTCTCATGCCGTGTGGACATTGTGATACTCATCTCTCATGCCGTGTGGACATTGTGATTCTCAGCTCTCATGCCGTGTGGACATTGTGATACTCAGCTCTCAGACCGTGTGGACATTGTGATACTCAGCTCTCAGACCGTGTGGACAATGTGATACTCATCTCTCATGCCGTGTGGACATTGTGATACTCAGCTCTCATACCGTGTGGACATTGTGATACTCAGCTCTCAGACCGTGTGGACATTGTGATACTCTGCTCTCTGACCGTGTGGACAATGTGATACTCATCTCTCATGCTGTGTGGACATTGTGATACTCATCTCTCATGCCGTGTGGACAATGTGATACTCATCTCTCATGCCGTGTGGACATTGTGATACTCAGCTCTCATACCGTGTGGACATTGTGATACTCAGCTCTCAGACCGTGTGGACATTGTGATACTCAGCTCTCAGATCGTGTGGACAATGTGATACTCATCTCTCATGCCGTGTGGACATTGTGATACTCATCTCTCATGCCGTGTGGACATTGTGATACTCAGCCCTCAGACAGTGTGGACAATGTGATACTCATCTCTCAGACCGTGTGGACATTGTGATACTCAGCTCTCAGACCGTGTGGACATTGTGATACTCATCTCTCATGCCGTGTGGACATTGTGATACTCAGCTCTCAGACCGTGTGGACATTGTGATACTCAGCTCTCAGACCGTGTGGACAATGTGATACTCATCTCTCAGACCGTGTGGACATTGTGATACTCATCTCTCATGCCTTGTGGACATTGTGATACTCATCTCTCAGACCGTGTGGACATTGTGATACTCAGCTCTCAGACCGTGTGGACAATGTGATACTCATCTCTCAGACCGTGTGGACAATGTGATACTCATCTCTCAGACCGTGTGGACATTGTGATACTCATCTCTCATGCCGTGTGGACAACGTGATACTCATCTCTCAGACCGTGTGGACATTGTGATACTCATCTCTCATGCCGTGTGGACAATGTGATACTCATCACTCAGACCGTGTGGACATTGTGATACTCATCTCTCATGCCGTGTGGACATTGTGATACTCATCTCTCAGACCGTGTGGACATTGTGATACTCAGCTCTCAGACCGTGTGGACATTGTGATACTCTTCTCTCATGCCGTGTGGACATTGTGATACTCAGCTCTCATGCCGTGTGGACATTGTGATACTCAGCTCTCATGACGTGTGGACATTGTGATACTCAGCTCTCATACCGTGTGGACATTGTGATACTCAGCTCTCAGACCGTGTGGACATTGTGATACTCATCTCTCATGCCGTGTGGACATTGTGATACTCATCTCTCAGACCGTGTGGACATTGTGATACTCAGCTCTCAGACCGTGTGGACATTGTGATACTCATCTCTCATGCCGTGTGGACATTGTGATACTCAGCTCTCATGCCGTGTGGACAATGTGATACTCATCTCTCAGACCGTGTGGACATTGTGATACTCATCTCTCATGCCTTGTGGACATTGTGATACTCATCTCTCAGACCGTGTGGACATTGTGATACTCAGCTCTCAGACCGTGTGGACAATGTGATACTCATCTCTCAGACCGTGTGGACAATGTGATACTCATCTCTCAGACCGTGTGGACATTGTGATACTCATCTCTCATGCCGTGTGGACAACGTGATACTCATCTCTCAGACCGTGTGGACATTGTGATACTCATCTCTCATGCCGTGTGGACAATGTGATACTCATCACTCAGACCGTGTGGACATTGTGATACTCAGCTCTCAGACCGTGTGGACATTGTGATAATCAGCTCTCATGCTGTGTGGACATTGTGATACTCAGCTCTCATACCGTGTGGACATTGTGATTCTCAGCTCTCAGACCGTGTGGACATTGTGAAATTCAGCTCTCAGACCGTGTGGACATTGTGATACTCAGCTCTCAGACCGTGTGGACATTGTGATACTCAGCTCTCATACTGTGTGGACATTGTGATACTCAGCTCTCAGACCGTGTGGACATTGTGATATTCAGCTCTCAGACCCTGTGGACATTGTGATACTCAGGTCTCAGACCGTGTGGACATTGTGATACTCAGCTCTCATACCGTGTGGACATTGTGATACTCAGCTCTCATACCGTGTGGACAATTTGATACTCAGCTCTCAGACCGTGTGGACATTGTGATACTCAGCTCTCAGACCGTGTGGATATTGTGATAATCATCTCTCAGACCGTGTGGACATTGTGATACTCAGCTCTCAGACTGTGTGGACATTGTGATACTCAGCTCTCATACCGTGTGGACATTGTGATACTCAGCTCTCAGACCGTGTGGACATTGTGATACTCAGCTCTCATACCGTGTGGACATTGTGATACTCAGCTCTCATACCGTGTGGACAATTTGATACTCAGCTCTCAGACCGTGTGGACATTGTGATACTCAGCTCTCATACCGTGTGGACAATGTGATACTCAGCTCTCAGACCGTGTGGACATTGTGATACTCAGCTCTCATGCTGTGTGGACATTGTGATACTCAGCTCTCAGACCGTGTGGACATTGTGATACTCAGATCTCATGCTGTGTGGACATTGTGATACTCAGCTCTCATACCCTGTGGACAATGTGATACTCAGCTCTCAGACCGTGTGGACATTGTGTTACTCATCTCTCAGACCGTGTGGACATTGTGATACTCAGCTCTCATACCGTGTGGACATTGTGATACTCAGCTCTCAGACAGTGTGGACAGTGTGATACTCAGCTCTCAGACCGTGTGGACATTATGATACTCAGCTCTCATACGGTGTGGACATTGTGATAGTCTGCTCTCAGACCGTGTGGACATTGTGATACTCAGCTCTCATACCGTGTGGACAATGTGATACTCAGCTCTCAGACCGTGTGGACATTGTGATACTCAGCTCTCAGACCGTGTGGACATTGTGATACTCATCTCTCTGAACGTGTGCACATTGTGATACTCAGCTCTCATACCGTGTGGACATTGTGATACTCATCTCTCAGACTGTGTGGACATTGTGATACTCAGCTCTCATACCGTGTGGACATGGTGATACTCAGCTCTCAGACCGTGTGGACATTGTGATAGTCAGCTCTCATGCTGTGTGGACAGTGTGATACTCATCTCTCAGACCGTGTGGACATTGTGATACTCAGCTCTCATAGCGTGTGGACATTGTGATACTCATCTCTCAGACCGTGTGGACATTGTGATACTCAGCTCTCAGACCATGTGTACATTGTGATACTCATCTCTCAGACCGTGTGGACATTGTGATATTCATCTCTCAGACCGGGTGGACATTGTGATACTCAGCTCTCAGACCGGGTGGACATTGTGATACTCAGCTCTCAGACCGTGTGGACATTGTGATACTCAGCTCTCATAGCGTGTGGACATTGTGATACTCAGCTCTCAGACCGTGTGGACATTGTGATACACAGCTCTCAGACCGTGTGGACATTGTGATACTCATCTCTCAGACCGTGTGGACATTGTGATACTCATCTCTCAGACCGTGTGGACATTGTGATACTCAGCTCTCATGCTGTGTGGACATTGTGATACTCAGCTCTCAGACCGTGTGGACATTGTGATACTCAGCTCTCAGACCGTGTGGACATTGTGATACTCATCTCTCATGCCGTGTGGACATTGTGATACTCAGCTCTCATACCGTGTGGACATTGTGATACTCAGCTCTCAGACCGTGTGGACATTGTGATACTCAGCTCTCAGACCGTGTGGACAATGTGATACTCAGCTCTCAGACCGTGTGGACATTGTGATACTCAGCTCTCAGACCGTGTGGACATTGTGATACTCAGCTCTCATGCCGTGTGGACATTGTGATACTCATCTCTCATGCCGTGTGGACATTGTGATTCTCAGCTCTCATGCCGTGTGGACATTGTGATACTCAGCTCTCAGACCGTGTGGACATTGTGATACTCAGCTCTCAGACCGTGTGGACAATGTGATACTCATCTCTCATGCCGTGTGGACATTGTGATACTCAGCTCTCATACCGTGTGGACATTGTGATACTCAGCTCTCAGACCGTGTGGACATTGTGATACTCTGCTCTCTGACCGTGTGGACAATGTGATACTCATCTCTCATGCTGTGTGGACATTGTGATACTCATCTCTCATGCCGTGTGGACAATGTGATACTCATCTCTCATGCCGTGTGGACATTGTGATACTCAGCTCTCATACCGTGTGGACATTGTGATACTCAGCTCTCAGACCGTGTGGACATTGTGATACTCAGCTCTCAGATCGTGTGGACAATGTGATACTCATCTCTCATGCCGTGTGGACATTGTGATACTCATCTCTCATGCCGTGTGGACATTGTGATACTCAGCCCTCAGACAGTGTGGACAATGTGATACTCATCTCTCAGACCGTGTGGACATTGTGATACTCAGCTCTCAGACCGTGTGGACATTGTGATACTCATCTCTCATGCCGTGTGGACATTGTGATACTCAGCTCTCAGACCGTGTGGACATTGTGATACTCAGCTCTCAGACCGTGTGGACATTGTGATACTCAGCTCTCAGACCGTGTGGACAATGTGATACTCATCTCTCAGACCGTGTGGACATTGTGATACTCATCTCTCATGCCTTGTGGACATTGTGATACTCATCTCTCAGACCGTGTGGACATTGTGATACTCAGCTCTCAGACCGTGTGGACAATGTGATACTCATCTCTCAGACCGTGTGGACAATGTGATACTCATCTCTCAGACCGTGTGGACATTGTGATACTCATCTCTCATGCCGTGTGGACAACGTGATACTCATCTCTCAGACCGTGTGGACATTGTGATACTCATCTCTCATGCCGTGTGGACAATGTGATACTCATCACTCAGACCGTGTGGACATTGTGATACTCATCTCTCATGCCGTGTGGACATTGTGATACTCATCTCTCAGACCGTGTGGACATTGTGATACTCAGCTCTCAGACCGTGTGGACATTGTGATACTCATCTCTCATGCCGTGTGGACATTGTGATACTCAGCTCTCATGCCGTGTGGACATTGTGATACTCAGCTCTCATGACGTGTGGACATTGTGATACTCAGCTCTCATACCGTGTGGACATTGTGATACTCAGCTCTCAGACCGTGTGGACATTGTGATACTCATCTCTCATGCCGTGTGGACATTGTGATACTCATCTCTCAGACCGTGTGGACATTGTGATACTCAGCTCTCAGACCGTGTGGACATTGTGATACTCATCTCTCAGACCGTGTGGACAATGTGATACTCATCTCTCAGACCGTGTGGACATTGTGATACTCATCTCTCATGCCGTGTGGACAACGTGATACTCATCTCTCAGACCGTGTGGACATTGTGATACTCATCTCTCATGCCGTGTGGACAATGTGATACTCATCACTCAGACCGTGTGGACATTGTGATACTCATCTCTCATGCCGTGTGGACATTGTGATACTCATCTCTCAGACCGTGTGGACATTGTGATACTCAGCTCTCAGACAGTGTGGACATTGTGATACTCATCTCTCATGCCGTGTGGACATTGTGATACTCAGCTCTCATGCCGTGTGGACATTGTGATACTCAGCTCTCATGACGTGTGGACATTGTGATACTCAGCTCTCATACCGTGTGGACATTGTGATACTCAGCTCTCAGACCGTGTGGACATTGTGATACTCATCTCTCATGCCGTGTGGACATTGTGATACTCAGCTCTCATGACCTGTGGACATTGTGATACTCAGCTCTCAGACCGTGTGGACATTGTGATACTCATCTCTCATGCCGTGTGGACATTGTGATACTCAGCTCTCATGCCGTGTGGACATTGTGATACTCAGCTCTCATGACATGTGGACATTGTGATACTCAGCTCTCATACCGTGTGGACATTGTGATACTCAGCTCTCAGACCGTGTGGACATTGTGATACTCAGCTCTCAGACCGTGTGGACATTGTGATACTCATCTCTCATGCCGTGTGGACATTGTGATACTCAGCTCTCATGACCTGTGGACATTGTGATACTCAGCTCTCAGACCGTGTGGACATTGTGATACTCAGCTCTCATGCTGTGTGGACATTGTGATACTCAGCTCTCATACCGTGTGGACATTGTGATACTCAGCTCTCAGACCGTGTGGACATTGTGTGACTCAGCTCTCAGACCGTGTGGATATTGTGATAATCATCTCTCAGACCGTGTGGACATTGTGATACTCAGCTCTCATACCGTGTGGACATTGTGATACTCAGCTCTCATACCGTGTGGACAATGTGATACTCAGCTCTCAGACCGTGTGGACAGTGTGATACTCAGCTCTCATGCTGTGTGGACATTGTGATACTCAGCTCTCAGACCGTGTGGACATTGTGATACTCAGCTCTCATGCTGTGTGGACATTGTGATACTCAGCTCTCATACCCTGTGGACAATGTGATACTCAGCTCTCAGACCGTGTGGACATTGTGTTACTCATCTCTCAGACCGTGTGGACATTGTGATACTCAGCTCTCATACCGTGTGGACATTGTGATACTCAGCTCTCAGTAGGTGTGGACAGTGTGATACTCAGCTCTCAGACCGTGTGGACATTATGATACTCAGCTCTTATACGGTGTGGACATTGTGATAGTCTGCTCTCAGACCGTGTGGACATTGTGATACTCAGCTCTCATACCGTGTGGACAATGTGATACTCAGCTCTCAGACCGTGTGGACATTGTGATACTCAGCTCTCAGACCGTGTGGACATTGTGATACTCAGCTCTCAGACCGTGTGGACAATGTGATACTCATCTCTCAGACCGTGTGGACAATGTGATACTCATCTCTCAGACCGTGTGGACATTGTGATACTCATCTCTCATGCCGTGTGGACAACGTGATACTCATCTCTCAGACCGTGTGGACATTGTGATACTCAGCTCTCATACCGTGTGGACATTGTGATACTCAGCTCTCATACCGTGTGGACAATGTGATACTCAGCTCTCAGACCGTGTGGACAGTGTGATACTCAGCTCTCATGCTGTGTGGACATTGTGATACTCAGCTCTCAGACCGTGTGGACATTGTGATACTCAGCTCTCATGCTGTGTGGACATTGTGATACTCAGCTCTCATACCCTGTGGACAATGTGATACTCAGCTCTCAGACCGTGTGGACATTGTGTTACTCATCTCTCAGACCGTGTGGACATTGTGATACTCAGCTCTCATACCGTGTGGACATTGTGATACTCAGCTCTCAGTAGGTGTGGACAGTGTGATACTCAGCTCTCAGACCGTGTGGACATTATGATACTCAGCTCTTATACGGTGTGGACATTGTGATAGTCTGCTCTCAGACCGTGTGGACATTGTGATACTCAGCTCTCATACCGTGTGGACAATGTGATACTCAGCTCTCAGACCGTGTGGACATTGTGATACTCAGCTCTCAGACCGTGTGGACATTGTGATACTCAGCTCTCAGACCGTGTGGACAATGTGATACTCATCTCTCAGACCGTGTGGACAATGTGATACTCATCTCTCAGACCGTGTGGACATTGTGATACTCATCTCTCATGCCGTGTGGACAACGTGATACTCATCTCTCAGACCGTGTGGACATTGTGATACTCATCTCTCATGCCGTGTGGACAATGTGATACTCATCACTCAGACCGTGTGGACATTGTGATACTCATCTCTCATGCCGTGTGGACATTGTGATACTCATCTCTCAGACCGTGTGGACATTGTGATACTCAGCTCTCAGACCGTGTGGACATTGTGATACTCATCTCTCATGCCGTGTGGACATTGTGATACTCAGCTCTCATGCCGTGTGGACATTGTGATACTCAGCTCTCATGACGTGTGGACATTGTGATACTCAGCTCTCATACCGTGTGGACATTGTGATACTCAGCTCTCAGACCGTGTGGACATTGTGATACTCAGCTCTCAGACCGTGTGGACATTGTGATACTCATCTCTCATGCCGTGTGGACATTGTGATACTCAGCTCTCATGACCTGTGGACATTGTGATACTCAGCTCTCAGACCGTGTGGACATTGTGATACTCATCTCTCATGCCGTGTGGACATTGTGATACTCAGCTCTCATGACGTGTGGACATTGTGATACTCAGCTCTCATACCGTGTGGACATTGTGATACTCAGCTCTCAGACCGTGTGGACATTGTGATACTCAGCTCTCAGACCGTGTGGACATTGTGATACTCATCTCTCATGCCGTGTGGACATTGTGATACTCAGCTCTCATGACCTGTGGACATTGTGATACTCAGCTCTCAGACCGTGTGGACATTGTGATACTCAGCTCTCATGCTGTGTGGACATTGTGATACTCAGCTCTCATACCGTGTGGACATTGTGATACTCAGCTCTCAGACCGTGTGGACATTGTGTTACTCAGCTCTCAGACCGTGTGGATATTGTGATAATCATCTCTCAGACCGTGTGGACATTGTGATACTCAGCTCTCAGACTGTGTGGACATTGTGATACTCAGCTCTCATACCGTGTGGACATTGTGATACTCAGCTCTCAGACCGTGTGGACATTGTGATACTCAGCTCTCATACCGTGTGGACATTGTGATACTCAGCTCTCATACCGTGTGGACAATGTGATACTCAGCTCTCAGACCGTGTGGACAGTGTGATACTCAGCTCTCATGCTGTGTGGACATTGTGATACTCAGCTCTCAGACCGTGTGGACATTGTGATACTCAGCTCTCATGCTGTGTGGACATTGTGATACTCAGCTCTCATACCCTGTGGACAATGTGATACTCAGCTCTCAGACCGTGTGGACATTGTGTTACTCATCTCTCAGACCGTGTGGACATTGTGATACTCAGCTCTCATACCGTGTGGACATTGTGATACTCAGCTCTCAGTAGGTGTGGACAGTGTGATACTCAGCTCTCAGACCGTGTGGACATTATGATACTCAGCTCTTATACGGTGTGGACATTGTGATAGTCTGCTCTCAGACCGTGTGGACATTGTGATACTCAGCTCTCATACCGTGTGGACAATGTGATACTCAGCTCTCAGACCGTGTGGACATTGTGATACTCAGCTCTCAGACCGTGTGGACATTGTGATACTCATCTCTCTGAACGTGTGCACATTGTGATACTCAGCTCTCATACCGTGTGGACATTGTGATACTCATCTCTCAGACTGTGTGGACATTGTGATACTCAGCTCTCATACCGTGTGGACATTGTGATACTCAGCTCTCAGACCGTGTGGACATTGTGATAGTCAGCTCTCATGCTGTGTGGACAATATGATACTCATCTCTCAGACCGTGTGGACATTGTGATACTCAGCTCTCATAGCGTGTGGACATTGTGATACTCATCTCTCAGACCGTGTGGACATTGTGATACTCAGCTCTCAGACCGTGTGGACATTGTGATACTCATCTCTCATGCCGTGTGGACATTGTGATATTCATCTCTCAGACCGGGTGGACATTGTGATACTCAGCTCTCAGACCGTGTGGACATTGTGATACTCAGCTCTCATAGCGTGTGGACATTGTGATACTCAGCTCTCAGACCGTGTGGACATTGTGATACTCAGCTCTCAGACCGTGTGGACAATGTGATACTCATCTCTCAGACCGTGTGGTCATTGTGATACTCAACTCTCAGACCGTGTGGACATTGTGATACTCATCTCTCAGACCGTGTGGACATTGTGATACTCATCTCTCAGACCGTGTGGACATTGTGATACTCAGCTCTCATGCTGTGTGGACATTGTGATACTCAGCTCTCAGACCGTGTGGACATTGTGATATTCAGCTCTCAGACCGTGTGGACATTGTGATACACATCTCTCATGCAGTGTGGACATTGTGATACTCAGCTCTCATACCGTGTGGATATTGTGATACTCAGCTCTCAGACCGTGTGGACATTGTGATACTCAGCTCTCAGACCGTGTGGACAATGTGATACTCAGCTCTCAGACCGTGTGGACATTGTGATACTCAGCTCTCAGACCGTGTGGACATTGTGATACTCAGCTCTCATGCCGTGTGGACATTGTGATACTCATCTCTCATGCCGTGTGGACATTGTGATTCTCAGCTCTCATGCCGTGTGGACATTGTGATACTCAGCTCTCAGACCGTGTGGACATTGTGATACTCAGCTCTCAGACCGTGTGGACAATGTGATACTCATCTCTCATGCCGTATGGACATTGTGATACTCAGCTCTCATACCGTGTGGACATTGTGATACTCAGCTCTCAGACCGTGTGGACATTGTGATACTCTGCTCTCAGACCGTGTGGACAATGTGATACTCATCTCTCATGCTGTGTGGACATTGTGATAATCATCTCTCATGCCGTGTGGACAATGTGATACTCATCTCTCATGCCGTGTGGACATTGTGATACTCAGCTCTCATACCGTGTGGACATTGTGATACTCAGCTCTCAGACAGTGTGGACAATGTGATACTCATCTCTCAGACCGTGTGGACATTGTGATACTCAGCTCTCAGACCGTGTGGACAATTTGATACTCAGCTCTCAGACCGTGTGGACATTGTGATACTCAGCTCTCAGACCGTGTGGACATTGTGTTACTCAGCTCTCAGACCGTGTGGATATTGTGATACTCATCTCTCAGACCGTGTGGACATTGTGATACTCAGCTCTCAGACCGTGTGGACATTGTGATACTCATCTCTCTGAACATGTGCACATTGTGATACTCAGCTCTCATACCGTGT
This sequence comes from Hemitrygon akajei, assembly GCF_048418815.1. Taxonomy (NCBI): domain Eukaryota; kingdom Metazoa; phylum Chordata; class Chondrichthyes; order Myliobatiformes; family Dasyatidae; genus Hemitrygon; species Hemitrygon akajei. Next base: position 921,249 of record NC_133132.1, on the reverse strand, counting down.
GCACATTGTGATACTCATCTCTCAGACTGTGTGGACATTGTGATACTCAGCTGTCATACCGTGTGGACATTGTGATACTCAGCTCTCAGACCGTGTGGACATTGTGATACTCAGCTCTCATGCTGTGTGGACAATGTGATACTCATCTCTCAGACCGTGTGGACATTGTGATACTCAGCTCTCATAGCGTGTGGACATTGTGATACTCATCTCTCAGACCGTGTGGACATTGTGATACTCAGCTCTCAGACCGTGTGGACAATGTGATACTCATCTCTCAGACCGTGTGGACAATGTGATACTCATCTCTCAGACCGTGTGGACATTGTGATACTCATCTCTCATGCCGTGTGGACAACGTGATACTCATCTCTCAGACCGTGTGGACATTGTGATACTCATCTCTCATGCTGTGTGGACAATGTGATACTCATCACTCAGACCGTGTGGACATTGTGATACTCATCTCTCAAGCCGTGTGGACATTGTGATACTCATCTCTCAGACCGTGTGGACATTGTGATACTCAGCTCTCAGACCGTGTGGACATTGTGATACTCATCTCTCATGCCGTGTGGACATTGTGATACTCAGCTCTCATGCCGTGTGGACATTGTGATACTCAGCTCTCATGACGTGTGGACATTGTGATACTCAGCTCTCATACCGTGTGGACATTGTGATACTCAGCTCTCAGACCGTGTGGACATTGTGATACTCAGCTCTCAGACCGTGTGGACATTGTGATACTCATCTCTGATGCCGTGTGGACTTTGTGATACTCAGCTCTCATGACCTGTGGACATTGTGATACTCAGCTCTCAGACCGTGTGGACATTGTGATACTCAGCTCTCATGCTGTGTGGACATTGTGATACTCAGCTCTCATACCGTGTGGACAATGTGATACTCAGCACTCAGACCGTGTGGACATTGTGATACTCAGCTCTCATGCTGTGTGGACATTGTGATACTCAGCTCTCAGACCGTGTGGACATTGTGATAGTCAGCTCTCATACCGTGTGGACAATGTGATACTCAGCTCTCAGACCGTGTGGACATTGTGATACTCAGCTCTCAGACCGTGTGGACATTGTGATATTCAGCTCTCAGACCGTGTGGACATTGTGATACTCAGCTCTCATACTGTGTGGACATTGTGATACTCAGCTCTCAGACCGTGTGGACATTGTGATATTCAGCTCTCAGACCGTGTGGACATTGTGATACTCAGCTCTCAGACCGTGTGGACATTGTGATATTCAGCTCTCATACTGTGTGGACATTGTGATACTCAGCTCTCAGACCGTGTGGACATTGTGTTACTCAGCTCTCAGACCGTGTGGATATTGTGATACTCAGCTCTCAGACCGTGTGGACAGTGTGATACTCAGCTCTCATACCGTGTGGACATTGTGATACTCAGCTCTCATATCGTGTGGACAATTTGATACTCAGCTCTCAGACCGTGTGGACATTGTGATACTCAGCTCTCAGACCGTGTGGACATTGTGATACTCAGCTCTCAGACCGTGTGGACATTGTGTTACTCAGCTCTCAGACCGTGTGGATATTGTGATACTCATCTCTCAGACCGTGTGGACATTGTGATACTCAGCTCTCAGACCATGTGGACATTGTGATACTCAGCTCTCATACCGTGTGGACAATTTGATACTCAGCTCTCAGACCGTGTGGACATTGTGATACTCAGCTCTCATGCTGTGTGGACATTGTGATACTCAGCTCTCATACCGTGTGGACAATGTGATACTCAGCTCTCAGACCGTGTGGACATTGTGATACTCAGCTCTCATGCTGTGTGGACATTGTGATACTCAGCTCTCAGACCGTGTGGACATTGTGATACTCAGCTCTCATGCTGTGTGGACATTGTGATACTCAGCTCTCATACCCTGTGGACAATGTGATACTCAGCTCTCAGACCGTGTGGACATTGTGTTACTCATCTCTCAGACCGTGTGGACATTGTGATACTCAGCTCTCATACCGTGTGGACATTGTGATACTCAGCTCTCAGACAGTGTGGACAGTGTGATACTCAGCTCTCAGACAGTGTGGACATTATGATACTCAGCTCTCATACGGTGTGGACATTGTGATAATCAGCTCTCAGACCGTGTGGACATTGTGATAGTCAGCTCTCAGACCGTGTGGACATTGTGATACTCAGCTCTCATACCGTGTGGACAATGTGATACTCAGCTCTCAGACCGTGTGGACAATGTGATACTCAGCTCTCAGACCGTGTGGACATTGTGATACTCAGCTCTCAGACCGTGTGGACATTGTGATACTCATCTCTCTGAACATGTGCACATTGTGATACTCAGCTCTCATACCGTGTGCACATTGTGATACTCATCTCTCAGACTGTGTGGACATTGTGATACTCAGCTCTCATACCGTGTGGACATTGTGATACTCAGCTGTCAGACCGTGTGGACATTGTGATACTCAGCTCTCATGCTGTGTGGACAATGTGATACTCATCTCTCAGACCGTGTGGACATTGTGATACTCAGGTCTCATAGCGTGTGGACATTGTGATACTCATCTCTCAGACCGTGTGGACATTGTGATACTCAGCTCTCAGACCGTGTGGACATTGTGATACTCATCTCTCAGACCGTGTGGACATTGTGATACTCAGCTCTCAGACCGGGTGGACATTGTGATACTCAGCTCTCAGACCGTGTGGACATTGTGATAATCAGATCTCATAGCGTGTGGACATTGTGATACTCAGCTCTCATAGCGTGTGGACATTGTGATACTCAGCTCTCAGACCGTGTGGACAATGTGATACTCATCTCTCAGACCGTGTGGACATTGTGATACTCAACTCTCAGACCGTGTGGACATTGTGATACTCATCTCTCAGACCGTGTGGACATTGTGATACTCAGCTCTCATACTGTGTGGACAATGTGATATTCAGCTCTCAGACCGTGTGGACATTGTGATACGCAGCTCTCAGACCGTGTGGACAGTGTGATACTCAGCTCTCAGACCGTGTGGACATTGTGATACTCAGCTCTCATGCTGTGTGGATATTGTGATACTCAGCTCTCAGACCGTGTGGACATTGTGATACTCAGCTCCCAGACCGTGTGGACATTGTGATACTCATCTCTCATGCCGTGTGGACATTGTGATACTCAGCTCTCAGACCGTGTGGACATTGTGATACTCAGCTCTCAGACCGTGTGGACATTGTGATACTCATCTCTCATGCCGAGTGGACATTGTGATACTCATCTCTCAGACCGTGTGGACATTGTGATACTCAGCTCTCATACTGTGTTTACAATGTGATATTCAGCTCTCAGACCGTGTGGACATTGTGATACTCATCTCTCATGCCGTGTGGACATTGTGATACTCAGCTCTCATACCGTGTGGACATTGTGATACTCAGCTCTCAGAACGTGTGGACATTGTGATACTCAGCTCTCAGACCGTGTGGACAATGTGATACTCAGCTCTCAGACCGTGTGGACATTGTGATACTCATCTCTCATGCCGTGTGGACATTGTGATACTCAGCTCTCAGACCGTGTGGACATTGTGATACTCAGCTCTCAGACCGTGTGGACAATGTGATACTCATCTCTCAGACCGTGTGGACATTGTGATACTCATCTCTCATGCCTTGTGGACATTGTGTTACTCAGCTCTCAGACCGGGTGGACATTGTGATACTCAGCTCTCATACCGTGTGGACATTGAGATACTCAGCTCTCAGACCGTGTGGACATTGTGATACTCAGCTCTCATACTGTGTGGACATTGTGATACTCATCTCTCAGACCGTGTGGACATTGTGATACTCATCTCTCATAACGTGTGGACATTGTGATACTCAGCTCTCAGACCGTGTGGACATTGTGATACTCAGCTCTCAGACCGTGTGGACAATGTGATACTCAGCTCTCAGACCATGTGGACAATGTGATAGTCAGCTCTCATACCGTGTGGACAATGTGATACTCAGCTCTCAGGCCATGTAGACAATGTGATACTCAGCTCTGAGACCGTGTGGACATTGTGATACTCAGCTCTCAGACCGTGTGGACATTGTGATACTCAGCTCTCATAGCGTGTGGACATTGTGATACTCAGCTCTCAGACTGTGTGGACATTGTGATACTCAGCTCTCAGACCGTGTGGACATTGTGATACTCATCTCTCAGACCGTGTGGACATTGTGATATTCATCTCTCAGACCGGGTGGACATTGTGATACTCAGCTCTCAGACCGGGTGGACATTGTGATACTCAGCTCTCAGACCGTGTGGTCCATGTGATACTCAGCTCTCAGACAGTGTGGACATTGTGATACTCAGCTCTCATGCTGTGTGGACATTGTGATACTCAGCTCTCAGACCGTGTGGACATTGTGATACTCAGCTCTCATGCTGTGTGGACATTGTGATACTCAGCTCTCATACCCTGTGGACAATGTGATACTCAGCTCTCAGACCGTGTGGACATTGTGTTACTCATCTCTCAGACCGTGTGGACATTGTGATACTCAGCTCTCATACCGTGTGGACAGTGTGATACTCAGCTCTCAGACAGTGTGGACATTATGGTACTCAGCTCTCATACGGTGTGGACATTGTGATAATCAGCTCTCAGACCGTGTGGACATTGTGATAGTCAGCTCTCAGACCGTGTGGACATTGTGATACTCAGCTCTCATACCGTGTGGACAATGTGATACTCAGCTCTCAGACCGTGTGGACAATGTGATACTCAGCTCTCAGACCGTGTGGACATTGTGATACTCAGCTCTCAGACCGTGTGGACATTGTGATACTCATCTCTCTGAACATGTGCACATTGTGATACTCAGCTCTCATACCGTGTGCACATTCTGATATTCATCTCTCAGACTGTGTGGACATTGTGATACTCAGCTCTCATACCGTGTGGACATTGTGATACTCAGCTCTCAGACCGTGTGGACATTGTGATACTCAGCTCTCATGCTGTGTGGACAATGTGATACTCATCTCTCAGACCGTGTGGACATTGTGATACTCAGCTCTCATAGCGTGTGGACATTGTGATACTCATCTCTCAGACCGTGTGGACATTGTGATACTCAGCTCTCAGACCGTGTGGACATTGTGATACTCATCTCTCAGACCGTGTGGACATTGTGATATTCAGCTCTCAGACCGGGTGGACATTGTGATACTCAGCTCTCAGACCGGGTGGACATTGTGATACTCAGCTCTCAGACCGTGTGGACATTGTGATAATCAGATCTCATAGCGTGTGGACATTGTGATACTCAGCTCTCATAGCGTGTGGACATTGTGATACTCAGCTCTCAGACCGTGTGGACATTGTGATACTCAGCTCTCAGACCGTGTGGACAATGTGATACTCATCTCTCAGACCGTGTGGACATTGTGATACTCAACTCTCAGACCGTGTGGACATTGTGATACTCATCTCTCAGACCGTGTGGACATTGTGATACTCATCTCTCAGACCGTGTGGACATTGTGATACTCAGCTCACATACTGTGTGGACAATGTGATATTCAGCTCTCAGACCGTGTGGACATTGTGATACTCAGCTCTCAGACCGTGTGGACATTGTGATACTCAGCTCTCAGACCGTGTGGACATTGTGATACTCAGCTCTCATGCTGTGTGGATATTGTGATACTCAGCTCTCAGACCGTGTGGACATTGTGATACTCAGCTCTCAGACCGTGTGGACATTGTGATACTCATCTCTCATGCCGTGTGGACATTGTGATACTCAGCTCTCAGACCGTGTGGACATTGTGATACTCATCTCGCATGCCGAGTGGACATTGTGATACTCATCTCTCAGACCGTGTGGACATTGTGATACTCAGCTCTCATACTGTGTGGACAATGTGATATTCAGCTCTCAGACCGTGTGGACATTGTGATACTCATCTCTCATGCCGTGTGGACATTGTGATACTCAGCTCTCATACCGTGTGGACATTGTGATACTCAGCTCTCAGACCGTGTGGACATTGTGATACTCAGCTCTCAGACCGTGTGGACAATGTGATACTCAGCTCTCAGACCGTGTGGACATTGTGATACTCATCTCTCATGCCGTGTGGACATTGTGATACTCAGCTCTCAGACCGTGTGGACATTGTGATACTCAGCTCTCAGACCGTGTGGACAATGTGATACTCATCTCTCAGACCGTGTGGACATTGTGATACTCATCTCTCATGCCTTGTGGACATTGTGTTACACAGCTCTCAGACCGGGTGGACATTGTGATACTCAGCTCTCATACCGTGTGGACATTGAGATACTCAGCTCTCATATCGTGTGCACATTGTGATATTCATCTCTCAGACTGTGTGGACATTGTGATACTCAGCTCTCATACCGTGTGTACATTGTGATACTCAGCTCTCAGACCGTGTGGACATTGTGATACTCAGCTCTCATGCTGTGTGGACAATGTGATACTCATCTCTCAGACCGTGTGGACATTGTGATACTCAGCTCTCATAGTGTGTGGACATTGTGATACTCATCTCTCAGACCGTGTGGACATTGTGATATTCAGCTCTCAGACCGGGTGGACATTGTGATACTCAGCTCTCAGACCGGGTGGACATTGTGATACTCAGCTCTCAGACTGTGTGGACATTGTGATAATCAGATCTCATAGCGTGTGGACATTGTGATACTCAGCTCTCATAGCGTGTGGACATTGTGATACTCAGCTCTCAGACCGTGTGGACATTGTGATACTCAGCTCTCAGACCGTGTGGACAATGTGATACTCATCTCTCAGACCGTGTGGACATTGTGATACTCAACTCTCAGACCGTGTGGACATTGTGATACTCATCTCTCAGACCGTGTGGACATTGTGATACTCATCTCTCAGACCGTGTGGACATTGTGATACTCAGCTCACATACTGTGTGGACAATGTGATATTCAGCTCTCAGACCGTGTGGACATTGTGATACTCAGCTCTCAGACCGTGTGGACATTGTGATACTCAGCTCTCATACTGTGTGGACAATGTGATATTCAGCTCTCAGACCGTGTGGACATTGTGATACGCAGCTCTCAGACCGTGTGGACAGTGTGATACTCAGCTCTCAGACCGTGTGGACATTGTGATACTCAGCTCTCATGCTGTGTGGATATTGTGATACTCAGCTCTCAGACCGTGTGGACATTGTGATACTCAGCTCCCAGACCGTGTGGACATTGTGATACTCATCTCTCATGCCGTGTGGACATTGTGATACTCAGCTCTCAGACCGTGTGGACATTGTGATACTCAGCTCTCAGACCGTGTGGACATTGTGATACTCATCTCTCATGCCGAGTGGACATTGTGATACTCATCTCTCAGACCGTGTGGACATTGTGATACTCAGCTCTCATACTGTGTTTACAATGTGTTATTCAGCTCTCAGACCGTGTGGACATTGTGATACTCATCTCTCATGCCGTGTGGACATTGTGATACTCAGCTCTCATACCGTGTGGACATTGTGATACTCAGCTCTCAGAACGTGTGGACATTGTGATACTCAGCTCTCAGACCGTGTGGACAATGTGATACTCAGCTCTCAGACCGTGTGGACATTGTGATACTCATCTCTCATGCCGTGTGGACATTGTGATACTCAGCTCTCAGACCGTGTGGACATTGTGATACTCAGCTCTCAGACCGTGTGGACAATGTGATACTCATCTCTCAGACCGTGTGGACATTGTGATACTCATCTCTCATGCCTTGTGGACATTGTGTTACTCAGCTCTCAGACCGGGTGGACATTGTGATACTCAGCTCTCATACCGTGTGGACATTGAGATACTCAGCTCTCAGACCGTGTGGACATTGTGATACTCAGCTCTCATACTGTGTGGACATTGTGATACTCATCTCTCAGACCGTGTGGACATTGTGATACTCATCTCTCATAACGTGTGGACATTGTGATACTCAGCTCTCAGACCGTGTGGACATTGTGATACTCAGCTCTCAGACCGTGTGGACAATGTGATACTCAGCTCTCAGACCATGTGGACAATGTGATAGTCAGCTCTCATACCGTGTGGACAATGTGATACTCAGCTCTCAGGCCATGTGGACAATGTGATACTCAGCTCTGAGACCGTGTGGACATTGTGATACTCAGCTCTCAGACCGTGTGGACATTGTGATACTCAGCTCTCATAGCGTGTGGACATTGTGATACTCAGCTCTCAGACTGTGTGGACATTGTGATACTCAGCTCTCAGACCGTGTGGACATTGTGATACTCATCTCTCAGACCGTGTGGACATTGTGATATTCATCTCTCAGACCGGGTGGACATTGTGATACTCAGCTCTCAGACCGGGTGGACATTGTGATACTCAGCTCTCAGACCGTGTGGACATTGTGATACTCAGCTCTCATAGCGTGTGGACATTGTGATACTCAGCTCTCAGACCGTGTGGTCCATGTGATACTCAGCTCTCAGACCGTGTGGACATTGTGATACTCAGCTCTCATGCTGTGTGGATATTGTGATACTCAGCTCTCAGACCGTGTGGACATTGTGATACTCAGCTCTCATGCTGTGTGGACATTGTGATACTCAGCTCTCATACCCTGTGGACAATGTGATACTCAGCTCTCAGACCGTGTGGACATTGTGTTACTCATCTCTCAGACCGTGTGGACATTGTGATACTCAGCTCTCATACCGTGTGGACATTGTGATACTCAGCTCTCATGCCGTGTGGACAGTGTGATACTCAGCTCTCAGACAGTGTGGACAGTGTGATACTCAGCTCTCAGACAGTGTGGACATTATGGTACTCAGCTCTCATACGGTGTGGACATTGTGATAATCAGCTCTCAGACCGTGTGGACATTGTGATAGTCAGCTCTCAGACCGTGTGGACATTGTGATACTCAGCTCTCATACCGTGTGGACAATGTGATACTCAGCTCTCAGACCGTGTGGACAATGTGATACTCAGCTCTCAGACCGTGTGGACATTGTGATACTCAGCTCTCAGACCGTGTGGACATTGTGATACTCATCTCTCTGAACATGTGCACATTGTGATACTCAGCTCTCATACCGTGTGCACATTGTGATATTCATCTCTCAGACTGTGTGGACATTGTGATACTCAGCTCTCATACCGTGTGGACATTGTGATACTCAGCTCTCAGACCGTGTGGACATTGTGATACTCAGCTCTCATGCTGTGTGGACAATGTGATACTCATCTCTCAGACCGTGTGGACATTGTGATACTCAGCTCTCATAGCGTGTGGACATTGTGATACTCATCTCTCAGACCGTGTGGACATTGTGATACTCAGCTCTCAGACCGTGTGGACATTGTGATACTCATCTCTCAGACCGTGTGGACATTGTGATATTCAGCTCTCAGACCGGGTGGACATTGTGATACTCAGCTCTCAGACCGGGTGGACATTGTGATACTCAGCTCTCAGACCGTGTGGACATTGTGATAATCAGATCTCATAGCGTGTGGACATTGTGATACTCAGCTCTCATAGCGTGTGGACATTGTGATACTCAGCTCTCAGACCGTGTGGACATTGTGATACTCAGCTCTCAGACCGTGTGGACAATGTGATACTCATCTCTCAGACCGTGTGGACATTGTGATACTCAACTCTCAGACCGTGTGGACATTGTGATACTCATCTCTCAGACCGTGTGGACATTGTGATACTCATCTCTCAGACCGTGTGGACATTGTGATACTCAGCTCACATACTGTGTGGACAATGTGATATTCAGCTCTCAGACCGTGTGGACATTGTGATACTCAGCTCTCAGACCGTGTGGACATTGTGATACTCAGCTCTCAGACCGTGTGGACATTGTGATACTCAGCTCTCATGCTGTGTGGATATTGTGATACTCAGCTCTCAGACCGTGTGGACATTGTGATACTCAGCTCTCAGACCGTGTGGACATTGTGATACTCATCTCTCATGCCGTGTGGACATTGTGATACTCAGCTCTCAGACCGTGTGGACATTGTGATACTCAGCTCTCAGACCGTGTGGACATTGTGATACTCATCTCGCATGCCGAGTGGACATTGTGATACTCATCTCTCAGACCGTGTGGACATTGTGATACTCAGCTCTCATACTGTGTGGACAATGTGATATTCAGCTCTCAGACCGTGTGGACATTGTGATACTCATCTCTCATGCCGTGTGGACATTGTGATACTCAGCTCTCATACCGTGTGGACATTGTGATACTCAGCTCTCAGACCGTGTGGACATTGTGATACTCAGCTCTCAGACCGTGTGGACAATGTGATACTCAGCTCTCAGACCGTGTGGACATTGTGATACTCATCTCTCATGCCGTGTGGACATTGTGATACTCAGCTCTCAGACCGTGTGGACATTGTGATACTCAGCTCTCAGACCGTGTGGACAATGTGATACTCATCTCTCAGACCGTGTGGACATTGTGATACTCATCTCTCATGCCTTGTGGACATTGTGTTACTCAGCTCTCAGACCGGGTGGACATTGTGATACTCAGCTCTCATACCGTGTGGACATTGAGATACTCAGCTCTCATACCGTGTGCACATTGTGATATTCATCTCTCAGACTGTGTGGACATTGTGATACTCAGCTCTCATACCGTGTGGACATTGTGATACTCAGCTCTCAGACCGTGTGGACATTGTGATACTCAGCTCTCATGCTGTGTGGACAATGTGATACTCATCTCTCAGACCGTGTGGACATTGTGATACTCAGCTCTCATAGCGTGTGGACATTGTGATACTCATCTCTCAGACCGTGTGGACATTGTGATACTCAGCTCTCAGACCGTGTGGACATTGTGATACTCAGCTCTCAGACCGGGTGGACATTGTGATACTCAGCTCTCAGACCGTGTGGACATTGTGATACTCATCTCTCAGACCGTGTGGACATTGTGATATTCAGCTCTCAGACAGGGTGGACATTGTGATACTCAGCTCTCAGACCGGGTGGACATTGTGATACTCAGCTCTCAGACCGTGTGGACATTGTGATAATCAGATCTCATAGCGTGTGGACATTGTGATACTCAGCTCTCAGACCGTGTGGACATTGTGATACTCAGCTCTCAGACCGTGTGGACAATGTGATACTCATCTCTCAGACCGTGTGGACATTGTGATACTCAACTCTCAGACCGTGTGGACATTGTGATACTCATCTCTCAGACCGTGTGGACATTGTGATACTCATCTCTCAGACCGTGTGGACATTGTGATACTCAGCTCACATACTGTGTGGACAATGTGATATTCAGCTCTCAGACCGTGTGGACATTGTGATACTCAGCTCTCAGACCGTGTGGACATTGTGATACTCAGCTCTCAGACCGTGTGGACATTGTGATACTCAGCTCTCATGCTGTGTGGATATTATGATACTCAGCTCTCAGACCGTGTGGACATTGTGATACTCAGCTCTCAGACCGTGTGGACATTGTGATACTCATCTCTCATGCCGTGTGGACATTGTGATACTCAGCTCTCAGACCGTGTGGACATTGTGATACTCAGCTCTCAGACCGTGTGGACATTGTGATACTCATCTCTCATGCCGAGTGGACATTGTGATACTCATCTCTCAGACCGTGTGGACATTGTGATACTCAGCTCTCATACTGTGTGGACAATGTGATATTCAGCTCTCAGACCGTGTGGACATTGTGATACTCATCTCTCATGCCGTGTGGACATTGTGATACTCAGCTCTCATACCGTGTGGACATTGTGATACTCAGCTCTCAGACCGTGTGGACATTGTGATAGTCAGCTCTCAGACCGTGTGGACAATGTGATACTCAGCTCTCAGACCGTGTGGACATTGTGATACTCAACTCTCATGCCGTGTGGACATTGTGATACTCAGCTCTCAGACCGTGTGGACATTGTGATACTCAGCTCTCAGACCGTGTGGACAATGTGATACTCATCTCTCAGACCGTGTGGACATTGTGATACTCATCTCTCATGCCTTGTGGACATTGTGTTACTCAGCTCTCAGACCGGGTGGACATTGTGATACTCAGCTCTCATACCGTGTGGACATTGAGATACTCAGCTCTCAGACCGTGTGGACATTGTGATACTCAGCTCTCATACTGTGTGGACATTGTGATACTCATCTCTCAGACCGTGTGGACATTGTGATACTCATCTCTCATAACGTGTGGACATTGTGATACTCAGCTCTCAGACCGTGTGGACATTGTGATACTCAGCTCTCAGACCGTGTGGACAATGTGATACTCAGCTCTCAGACCATGTGGACAATGTGATAGTCAGCTCTCATACCGTGTGGACAATGTGATACTCAGCTCTCAGGCCGTGTGGACAATGTGATACTCAGCTCTGAGACCGTGTGGACATTGTGATACTCAGCTCTCAGACCGTGTGGACATTGTGATACTCAACTCTCATAGCGTGTGGACATTGTGATACTCAGCTCTCAGACTGTGTGGACATTGTGATACTCAGCTCTCAGACCGTGTGGACATTGTGATACTCATCTCTCAGACCGTGTGGACATTGTGATATTCATCTCTCAGACCGGGTGGACATTGTGATACTCAGCTCTCAGACCGGGTGGACATTGTGATACTCAGCTCTCAGACCGTGTGGACATTGTGATACTCAGCTCTCATAGCGTGTGGACATTGTGATACTCAGCTCTCAGACCGTGTGGACCATGTGATACTCAGCTCTCAGACCGTGTGGACATTGTGATACTCAGCTCTCAGACCGTGTGATCATTGTGATACTCAACTCTCAGACCGTGTGGACATTGTGATACTCATCTCTCAGACCGTGTGGACATTGTGATACTCATCTCTCAGACCGTGTGGACATTGTGATAGTCAGCTCTCAGACCGTGTGGACATTGTGATACTCAGCTCTCATACCGTGTGGACAATGTGATACTCAGCTCTCAGACCGTGTGGACAATGTGATACTCAGCTCTCAGACCGTGTGGACATTGTGATACTCAGCTCTCAGACCGTGTGGACATTGTGATACTCATCTCTCTGAACATGTGCACATTGTGATACTCAGCTCTCATACCGTGTGCACATTGTGATATTCATCTCTCAGACTGTGTGGACATTGTGATACTCAGCTCTCATACCGTGTGGACATTGTGATACTCAGCTCTCAGACCGTGTGGACATTGTGATACTCAGCTCTCATGCTGTGTGGACAATGTGATACTCATCTCTCAGACCGTGTGGACATTGTGATACTCAGCTCTCATAGCGTGTGGACATTGTGATACTCATCTCTCAGACCGTGTGGACATTGTGATACTCAGCTCTCAGACCGTGTGGACATTGTGATACTCATCTCTCAGACCGTGTGGACATTGTGATATTCAGCTCTCAGACCGGGTGGACATTGTGATACTCAGCTCTCAGACCGGGTGGACATTGTGATACTCAGCTCTCAGACCGTGTGGACATTGTGATAATCAGATCTCATAGCGTGTGGACATTGTGATACTCAGCTCTCATAGCGTGTGGACATTGTGATACTCAGCTCTCAGACCGTGTGGACATTGTGATACTCAGCTCTCAGACCGGGTGGACATTGTGATACTCAGCTCTCATACCGTGTGGACATTGAGATACTCAGCTCTCATACCGTGTGCACATTGTGATATTCATCTCTCAGACTGTGTGGACATTGTGATACTCAGCTCTCATACCGTGTGGACATTGTGATACTCAGCTCTCAGACCGTGTGGACATTGTGATACTCAGCTCTCATGCTGTGTGGACAATGTGATACTCATCTCTCAGACCGTGTGGACATTGTGATACTCAGCTCTCATAGCCTGTGGACATTGTGATACTCATCTCTCAGACCGTGTGGACATTGTGATACTCAGCTCTCAGACCGTGTGGACATTGTGATACTCATCTCTCAGACCGTGTGGACATTGTGATATTCAGCTCTCAGACCGGGTGGACATTGTGATACTCAGCTCTCAGACCGGGTGGACATTGTGATACTCAGCTCTCAGACCGTGTGGACATTGTGATAATCAGATCTCATAGCGTGTGGACATTGTGATACTCAGCTCTCATAGCGTGTGGACATTGTGATACTCAGCTCTCAGACCGTGTGGACATTGTGATACTCAGCTCTCAGACCGTGTGGACAATGTGATACTCATCTCTCAGACCGTGTGGACATTGTGATACTCAACTCTCAGACCGTGTGGACATTGTGATACTCATCTCTCAGACCGTGTGGACATTGTGATACTCATCTCTCAGACCGTGTGGACATTGTGATACTCAGCTCACATACTGTGTGGACAATGTGATATTCAGCTCTCAGACCGTGTGGACATTGTGATACTCAGCTCTCAGACCGTGTGGACATTGTGATACTCAGCTCTCAGACCGTGTGGACATTGTGATACTCAGCTCTCATGCTGTGTGGATATTGTGATACTCAGCTCTCAGACCGTGTGGACATTGTGATACTCATCTCTCATGCCGTGTGGACATTGTGATACTCATCTCTCAGACCGTGTGGACATTGTGATACTCAGCTCTCAGACCGTGTGGACATTGTGATACTCATCTCTCATGCCGAGTGGACATTGTGATACTCATCTCTCAGACCGTGTGGACATTGTGATACTCAGCTCTCATACTGTGTGGACAATGTGATATTCAGCTCTCAGACCGTGTGGACATTGTGATACTCATCTCTCATGCCGTGTGGACATTGTGATACTCAGCTCTCATACCGTGTGGACATTGTGATACTCAGCTCTCAGACCGTGTGGACATTGTGATAGTCAGCTCTCAGACCGTGTGGACAATGTGATACTCAGCTCTCAGACCGTGTGGACATTGTGATACTCATCTCTCATGCCGTGTGGACATTGTGATACTCAGCTCTCAGACCGTGTGGACATTGTGATACTCAGCTCTCAGACCGTGTGGACAATGTGATACTCATCTCTCAGACCGTGTGGACATTGTGATACTCATCTCTCATGCCTTGTGGACATTGTGTTACTCAGCTCTCAGACCGGGTGGACATTGTGATACTCAGCTCTCATACCGTGTGGACATTGAGATACTCAGCTCTCAGACCGTGTGGACATTGTGATACTCAGCTCTCATACTGTGTGGACATTGTGATACTCATCTCTCAGACCGTGTGGACATTGTGATACTCGTCTCTCATAACGTGTGGACATTGTGATACTCAGCTCTCAGACCGTGTGGACATTGTGATACTCAGCTCTCAGACCGTGTGGACAATGTGATACTCAGCTCTCAGACCATGTGGACAATGTGATAGTCAGCTCTCATACCGTGTGGACAATGTGATACTCAGCTCTCAGGCCGTGTGGACAATGTGATACTCAGCTCTGAGACCGTGTGGACATTGTGATACTCAGCTCTCAGACCGTGTGGACATTGTGATACTCAACTCTCATAGCGTGTGGACATTGTGATACTCAGCTCTCAGACTGTGTGGACATTGTGATACTCAGCTCTCAGACCGTGTGGACATTGTGATACTCATCTCTCAGACCGTGTGGACATTGTGATATTCATCTCTCAGACCGGGTGGACATTGTGATACTCAGCTCTCAGACCGGGTGGACATTGTGATACTCAGCTCTCAGACCGTGTGGACATTGTGATACTCAGCTCTCATAGCGTGTGGACATTGTGATACTCAGCTCTCAGACCGTGTGGACCATGTGATACTCAGCTCTCAGACCGTGTGGACATTGTGATACTCAGCTCTCAGACCGTGTGATCATTGTGATACTCAACTCTCAGACCGTGTGGACATTGTGATACTCATCTCTCAGACCGTGTGGACATTGTGATACTCATCTCTCAGACCGTGTGGACATTGTGATACTCAGCTCTCATACTGTGTGGGCAATGTGATATTCAGCTCTCAGACCGTGTGGACATTGTGATACTCAGCTCTCAGACCGTGTGGACATTGTGATACTCTGCTCTCAGACCGTGTGGACATTGTGATACTCAGCTCTCATGCTGTGTGGACATTGTGATACTCAGCTCTCAGACCGTGTGGACATTGTGATACTCAGCTCTCAGACCGTGTGGACATTGTGATACTCATCTCTCATGCCGTGTGGACATTGTGATACTCAGCTCTCATACCGTGTGGACATTGTGATACTCAGCTCTCAGACCGTGTGGACATTGTGATACTCAGCTCTCAGACCGTGTGGACAATGTGATACTCAGCTCTCAGACCGTGTGGACATTGTGATACTCAACTCTCAGACCGTGTGGACATTGTGATACTCAGCTCTCATGCCGTGTGGACATTGTGATACTCATCTCTCACGCCGTGTGGACATTGTGATACTCAGCTCTCATGCCGTGTGGACATTGTGATACTCAGCTCTCAGACCGTGTGGACATTGTGATACTCAGCTCTCAGACCGTGTGGACAATGTGATACTCAGCTCTCATGGTGTGTGGACATTGTGATACTCAGCTCTCAGACCGTGTGGACATTGTGATACTCAGCTCTCAGACCGTGTGGACAATGTGATAATCAGCTCTCAGACCGTGTGGACATTGTGATACTCAGCTCTCAGACCGTGTGGACAATGTGATAATCAGCTCTAAGACCGTGTGGACATTGTGATAGTCATCTCTCAGACCGTGTGGACATTGTGATACTCAGCTCTCAGACCGTGTGGTCATTGTGTTACTCAGCTCTCAGACCGGGTGGACATTGTGATACTCAGCTCTCAGACCGTGTGGACATTGTGATACTCAGCTCTCATACTGTGTGGACATTGTGATACTCATCTCTCAGACCGTGTGGACATTGTGATACTCATCTCTCAGACCGTGTGGACATTGTGATACTCATCTCTCATACCGTGTGGACATTGTGATACTCAGCTCTCAGACCTTGTGGACATGGTGATACTCAGCTCTCAGACCGTGTGGACATTGTGATACTCAGCTCTCAGACCGTGTGGACAATGTGATACTCAGCTCTCAGACCGTGTGGACAATGTGATACTCAGCTCTCATACCGTGTGGACAATGTGATACTCAGCTCTCAGGCCGTGTGAACAATTTGATACTCAGCTCTGTGACCGTGTGGACATTGTGATACTCAGCTCTCAGACCGTGTGGACATTGTGTTACTCAGCACTCAGACCGTGTGGACATTGTGATACTCAGCTCTCAGACCGTGTGGACATTGTGATTCTCAGCTCTCAGACCGTGTGGACATTGTGATACTCAGTTCTCATACCGTGTGGACATTGTGATACTCAGCTCTCATACCGTGTGGACAATGTGATACTCAGCTCTCATACCGTGTGGACATTGTGATATTCAGCTCTCATGCTGCGTGGACATTGTGATACTCAGCTCTCAGACCGTGTGGACATTGTGATACTCAGCTCTCATGCTGCGTGGACATTGTGATACTCAGCTCTCAGACCGTGTGGACATTGTGATACTCAGCTCTCAGACCGTGTGGACATTGTGATACTCAGCTCACAGACCGTGTGGACATTGTGATACTCCGCTCTCAGACCGTGTGGACATTGTGATACTCAGCTCTCAGACCGTCTGGACAGTGTGATACTCAGCTCTCAGACCGTGTGGACATGGTGATACTCAGCTCTCTGACCGTGTGGACATTGTGATACTCAGCTCTCAGACCGTGTGGACAATGTGATACTCAGCTCTCAGACCGTGTGGACATTGTGATAATCAGCTCTCATGCTTGTGGACATTGTGATACTCAGCTCTCATGCTTGTGGACATTGTGATACTCAGCTCTCATACCGTGTGGACATTGTGATTCTCAGCTCTCAGACCGTGTGGACATTGTGATATTCAGCTCTCAGACCGTGTGGACATTGTGATACTCAGCTCTCAGACCGTGTGGACATTGTGATACTCAACTCTCATACTGTGTGGACATTGTGATACTCAGCTCTCAGACCGTATGGACATTGTGATATTCAGCTCTCAGACCGTGTGGACATTGTGATACTCAGCTCTCAGACCGTGTGGACATTGTGATATTCAGCTCTCATACCGTGTGGACATTGTGATACTCAGCTCTCAGACCGTGTGGACATTGTGATACTCAGCTCTCAGAACGTGTGGACATTGTGATACTCAGCTCTCAGACCGTGTGGACATTGTGTTACTCAGCTCTCAGACCGTGTGGATATTGTGATACTCAGCTCTCAGACCGTGTGGACATTGTGATACTCAAGTCTCAGACCGTGTGGACATTGTGATACTCATCTCTCATGCCGTGTGGACATTGTGATACTCAGCTCTCATACCGTGTGGACATTGTGATACTCAGCTCTCAGACCGTGTGGACATTGTGATACTCAGCTCTCAGACCGTGTGGACAATGTGATACTCAGCTCTCAGACCGTGTGGACATTGTGATACTCAACTCTCAGACCGTGTGGACATTGTGATACTCAGCTCTCATGCCGTGTGGACATTGTGATACTCATCTCTCACGCCGTGTGGACATTGTGATACTCAGCTCTCATGCCGTGTGGACATTGTGATACTCAGCTCTCAGACCGTGTGGACATTGTGATACTCAGCTCTCAGACCGTGTGGACAATGTGATAGTCAGCTCTCATACCGTGTGGACAATGTGATACTCAGCTCTCAGACCGTGTGGACAATGTGATACTCAGCTCTGAGACCGTGTGGACATTGTGATACTCATCTCTCATAACGTGTGGACATTGTGATACTCAGCTCTCAGACCGTGTGGACATTGTGATACTCAGCTCTCAGACCGTGTGGACAATGTGATACTCAGCTCTCAGACCATGTGGACAATGTGATAGTCAGCTCTCATACCGTGTGGACAATGTGATACTCAGCTCTCAGGCCGTGTGGACAATGTGATACTCAGCTCCGAGACCGTGTGGACATTGTGATACTCAGCTCTCAGACCGTGTGGACATTGTGATACTCAGCTCTCATAGCGTGTGGACATTGTGATACTCAGCTCTCAGACTGTGTGGACATTGTGATACTCAGCTCTCAGACCGTGTGGACATTGTGATACTCATCTCTCAGACCGTGTGGACATTGTGATATTCATCTCTCAGACCGGGTGGACATTGTGATACTCAGCTCTCAGACCGGGTGGACATTGTGATACTCAGCTCTCAGACCGTGTGGACATTGTGATACTCAGCTCTCATAGCGTGTGGACATTGTGATACTCAGCTCTCAGACCGTGTGGACCATGTGATACTCAGCTCTCAGACCGTGTGGACATTGTGATACTCAGCTCTCAGACCGTGTGATCATTGTGATACTCAACTCTCAGACCGTGTGGACATTGTGATACTCATCTCTCAGACCGTGTGGACATTGTGATACTCATCTCTCAGACCGTGTGGACATTGTGATACTCAGCTCTCATACTGTGTGGGCAATGTGTTACTCAGCTCTCAGACCGGGTGGACATTGTGATACTCTGCTCTCAGACCGTGTGGACATTGTGATACTCAGCTCTCATGCTGTGTGGACATTGTGATACTCAGCTCTCAGACCGTGTGGACATTGTGATACTCAGCTCTCAGACCGTGTGGACATTGTGATACTCATCTCTCATGCCGTGTGGACATTGTGATACTCAGCTCTCATACCGTGTGGACATTGTGATACTCAGCTCTCAGACCGTGTGGACATTGTGATACTCAGCTCTCAGACCGTGTGGACAATGTGATACTCAGCTCTCAGACCGTGTGGACATTGTGATACTCAGCTCTCATGCCGTGTGGACATTGTGATACTCATCTCTCACGCCGTGTGGACATTGTGATACTCAGCTCTCATGCCGTGTGGACATTGTGATACTCAGCTCTCAGACCGTGTGGACATTGTGATACTCAGCTCTCAGACCGTGTGGACAATGTGATACTCAGCTCTCATGGTGTGTGGACATTGTGATACTCAGCTCTCAGACCGTGTGGACAATGTGATAATCAGCTCTAAGACCGTGTGGACATTGTGATAGTCATCTCTCAGACCGTGTGGACATTGTGATACTCAGCTCTCAGACCGTGTGGTCATTGTGTTACTCAGCTCTCAGACCGGGTGGACATTGTGATACTCAGCTCTCAGACCGTGTGGACATTGTGATACTCAGCTCTCATACTGTGTGGACATTGTGATACTCATCTCTCAGACCGTGTGGACATTGTGATACTCATCTCTCAGACCGTGTGGACATTGTGATACTCATCTCTCATACCATGTGGACATTGTGATACTCAGCTCTCAGACCGTGTGGACATGGTGATACTCAGCTCTCAGACCGTGTGGACATTGTGATACTCAGCTCTCAGACCGTGTGGACAATGTGATACTCAGCTCTCAGACCGTGTGGACAATGTGATACTCAGCTCTCATACCGTGTGGACAATGTGATACTCAGCTCTCAGGCCGTGTGAACAATTTGATACTCAGCTCTGTGACCGTGTGGACATTGTGATACTCAGCTCTCAGACCGTGTGGACATTGTGTTACTCAGCACTCAGACCGTGTGGACATTGTGATACTCAGCTCTCAGACCGTGTGGACATTGTGATACTCAGTTCTCATACCGTGTGGACAATGTGATACTCAGCTCTCATACCGTGTGGACATTGTGATATTCAGCTCTCATGCTGCGTGGACATTGTGATACTCAGCTCTCAGACCGTGTGGACATTGTGATACTCAGCTCTCATGCTGCGTGGACATTGTGATACTCAGCTCTCATACCCTGTAGACAATGTGATACTCAGCTCTCAGACCATGTGGACATTGTGTTACTCAGCTCTCAGACCGTGTGTACATTGTGATACTCAGCTCTCATGCCGTGTGGACAATGTGATACTCAGCTCTCATGCCGTGTGGACAATGTGATGCTCAGCTCTCAGACCGTGTGGACATTGTGATACTCAGCTCTCAGACCGTGTGGACATTGTGATACTCAGCTCACAGACCGTGTGGACATTGTGATACTCCGCTCTCAGACCATGTGGACATTGTGATACTCAGCTCTCAGACCGTCTGGACAGTGTGATACTCAGCTCTCAGACCGTGTGGACATGGTGATACTCAGCTCTCTGACCGTGTGGACATTGTGATACTCAGCTCTCAGACCGTGTGGACAATGTGATACTCAGCTCTCAGACCGTGTGGACATTGTGATAATCAGCTCTCATGCTTGTGGACATTGTGATACTCAGCTCTCATGCTTGTGGACATTGTGATACTCAGCTCTCATACCGTGTGGACATTGTGATTCTCAGCTCTCAGACCGTGTGGACATTGTGATACTCAGCTCTCAGACCGTGTGGACATTGTGATACTCAACTCTCATACTGTGTGGACATTGTGATACTCAGCTCTCAGACCGTATGGACATTGTGATATTCAGCTCTCAGACCGTGTGGACATTGTGATACTCAGCTCTCAGACCGTGTGGACATTGTGATATTCAGCTCTCATACCGTGTGGACATTGTGATACTCAGCTCTCAGACCGTGTGGACATTGTGTTACTCAGCTCTCAGACCGTGTGGATATTGTGATACTCAGCTCTCAGACCATGTGGACATTGTGATACTCAAGTCTCAGACCGTGTGGACATTGTGATACTCATCTCTCATGCCGTGTGGACATTGTGATACTCAGCTCTCATACCGTGTGGACATTGTGATACTCAGCTCTCAGACCGTGTGGACATTGTGATACTCAGCTCTCAGACCGTGTGGACAATGTGATACTCAGCTCTCAGACCGTGTGGACATTGTGATACTCAACTCTCAGACCGTGTGGACATTGTGATACTCAGCTCTCATGCCGTGTGGACATTGTGATACTCAGCTCTCAGACCGTGTGGACATTGTGATACTCAGCTCTCAGACCGTGTGGACAATGTGATAGTCAGCTCTCATACCGTGTGGACAATGTGATACTCAGCTCTCAGACCGTGTGGACAATGTGATACTCAGCTCTGAGACCGTGTGGACATTGTGATACTCAGCTCTCAGAGCGTGTGGACATTGTGATACTCAGCTCTCATAGCGTGTGGACATTGTGATACTCAGCTCTCAGACTGTGTGGACATTGTGATACTCAGCTCTCAGACCGTGTGGACATTGTGATACTCATCTCTCAGACCGTGTGGACATTGTGATATTCATCTCTCAGACCGGGTGGACATTGTGATACTCAGCTCTCAGACCGGGTGGACATTGTGATACTCAGCTCTCAGACCGTGTGGACATTGTGATACTCAGCTCTCATAGCGTGTGGACATTGTGATACTCAGCTCTCAGACCGTGTGGACCATGTGATACTCAGCTCTCAGACCGTGTGGACATTGTGATACTCAGCTCTCAGACCGTGTGATCATTGTGATACTCAACTCTCAGACCGTGTGGACATTGTGATACTCATCTCTCAGACCGTGTGGACATTGTGATACTCATCTCTCAGACCGTGTGGACATTGTGATACTCAGCTCTCATACTGTGTGGGCAATGTGATATTCAGCTCTCAGACCGTGTGGACATTGTGATACTCTGCTCTCAGACCGTGTGGACATTGTGATACTCAGCTCTCATGCTGTGTGGACATTGTGATACTCAGCTCTCAGACCGTGTGGACATTGTGATACTCAGCTCTCAGACCGTGTGGATATTGTGATACTCATCTCTCATGCCGTGTGGACATTGTGATACTCAGCTCTCATACCGTGTGGACATTGTGATACTCAGCTCTCAGACCGTGTGGACATTGTGATACTCAGCTCTCAGACCGTGTGGACAATGTGATACTCAGCTCTCAGACCGTGTGGACATTGTGATACTCAACTCTCAGACCGTGTGGACATTGTGATACTCAGCTCTCATGCCGTGTGGACATTGTGATACTCATCTCTCACGCCGTGTGGACATTGTGATACTCAGCTCTCATGCCGTGTGGACATTGTGATACTCAGCTCTCAGACCGTGTGGACATTGTGATACACAGCTCTCAGACCGTGTGGACAATGTGATACTCAGCTCTCATGGTGTGTGGACATTGTGATACTCAGCTCTCAGACCGTGTGGACATTGTGATACTCAGCTCTCAGACCGTGTGGACAATGTGATAATCAGCTCTCAGACCGTGTGGACATTGTGATACTCAGCTCTCAGACCGTGTGGACAATGTGATAATCAGCTCTAAGACCGTGTGGACATTGTGATAGTCATCTCTCAGACCGTGTGGACATTGTGATACTCAGCTCTCAGACCGTGTGGTCATTGTGTTACTCAGCTCTCAGACCGGGTGGACATTGTGATACTCAGCTCTCAGACCGTGTGGACATTGTGATACTCAGCTCTCAGACCGTGTGGACATTGTGATACTCATCTCTCAGACCGTGTGGACATTGTGATACTCATCTCTCATACCGTGTGGACATTGTGATACTCAGCTCTCAGACCGTGTGGACATGGTGATACTCAGCTCTCAGACCGTGTGGACATTGTGATACTCAGCTCTCAGACCGTGTGGACAATGTGATACTCAGCTCTCAGACCGTGTGGACAATGTGATACTCAGCTCTCAGGCCGTGTGGACAATTTGATACTCAGCTCTGTGACCGTGTGGACATTGTGATACTCAGCTCTCAGACCGTGTGGACATTGTGTTACTCAGCACTCAGACCGTGTGGACATTGTGATACTCAGCTCTCAGACCGTGTGGACATTGTGATACTCAGCTCTCAGACCGTGTGGACATTGTGATACTCAGTTCTCATACCGTGTGGACATTGTGATACTCAGCTCTCATACCGTGTGGACAATGTGATACTCAGCTCTCATACCGTGTGGACATTGTGATATTCAGCTCTCATGCTGCGTGGACATTGTGATACTCAGCTCTCAGACCGTGTGGACATTGTGATACTCAGCTCTCATGCTGCGTGGACATTGTGATACTCAGCTCTCATACCCTGTAGACAATGTGATACTCAGCTCTCAGACCATGTGGACATTGTGTTACTCAGCTCTCAGACCGTGTGTACATTGTGATACTCAGCTCTCATGCCGTGTGGACAATGTGATACTCAGCTCTCATGCCGTGTGGACAATGTGATGCTCAGCTCTCAGACCGTGTGGACATTGTGATACTCAGCTCTCAGACCGTGTGGACATTGTGATACTCAGCTCTCTAAACGTGTGCACATTGTGATACTCAGCTCTCATACCGTGTGGACATTGTGATACTCATCTCTCAGACTGTGTGGACATTGTGATACTCAGCTCTCATACCGTGTGGACATTGTGATACTCAGCTCTCAGACCGTGTGGACATTGTGATAGTCAGCTCTCATGCTGTGTGGACAATGTGATACTCATCTCTCAGACCGTGTGGACATTGTGATACTCAGCTCTCATAGCGTGTGGACATTGTGATACTCATCTCTCAGACCGTGTGGACATTGTGATACTCAGCTCTCAGACCGTGTGGACATTGTGATACTCAGCTCTCAGACCGTGTGGACATTGTGATACTCATCTCTCAGACCGTGTGGACATTGTGATATTCAGCTCTCAGACCGGGTGGACATTGTGATACTCAGCTCTCAGACCGGGTGGACATTGTGATACTCAGCTCTCAGACCGTGTGGACATTGTGATACTCAGCTCTCAGACCGTGTGGACAATGTGATACTCATCTCTCAGACCGTGTGGACATTGTGATACTCAACTCTCAGTCCGTGTGGACATTGTGATACTCATCTCTCAGACCGTGTGGAGATTGTGATACTCATCTCTCAGACCGTGTGGACATTGTGATACTCAGCTCTCATACTGTGTGGACAATGTGATATTCAGCTCTCAGACCGTGTGGACATTGTGATACTCAGCTCTCAGACCGTGTGGACATTGTGATACTCAGCTCTCATGCTGTGTGGAAATTGTGATACTCAGCTCTCATGCTGTGTGGACATTGTGATACTCAGCTCTCAGACCGTGTGGACATTGTGATACTCAGCTCTCAGACCGTGTGGACATTGTGATACTCAGCTCTCAGACCGTGTGGACATTGTGATACTCAGCTATCATGCCGTGTGGACATTGTGATACTCAGCTCTCATACCGTGTGGACAATGTGATACTGAGCTCTCAGACCGTGTGGACAATGTGATACTCAGCTCTCAGACCGTGTGGACATTGTGATACTCATCTCTCTAAACGTGTGCACATTGTGATACTCAGCTCTCATACCGTGTGGACATTGTGATACTCATCTCTCAGACTGTGTGGACATTGTGATACTCAGCTCTCATACCGTGTGGACATTGTGATACTCAGCTCTCAGACCGTGTGGACATTGTGATAGTCAGCTCTCATGCTGTGTGGACAATGTGATACTCAGCTCTCAGACCGTGTGGACATTGTGATACTCAGCTCTCAGACCGTGTGGACATTGTGATACTCAGCTCTCAGACCGTGTGGACATTGTGATAGTCAGCTCTCAGACCGTGTGGACATTGTGATACTCAGCTCTCATACCGTGTGGACAATGTGAAACTGAGCTCTCAGACCGTGTGGACAATGTGATACTCAGCTCTCAGACCGTGTGGACATTGTGATACTCATCTCTCTAAACGTGTGCACATTGTGATACTCAGCTCTCATACCGTGTGGACATTGTGATACTCATCTCTCAGACTGTGTGGACATTGTGATACTCAGCTCTCATACCGTGTGGACATTGTGATACTCAGCTCTCAGACCGTGTGGACATTGTGATAGTCAGCTCTCATGCTGTGTGGACAATGTGATACTCATCTCTCAGACCGTGTGGACATTGTGATAGTCAGCTCTCATGCTGTGTGGACAATGTGATACTCATCTCTCAGACCGTGTGGACATTGTGATACTCAGCTCTCATAGCGTGTGGACATTGTGATACTCATCTCTCAGACCGTGTGGACATTGTGATACTCAGCTCTCAGACCGTGTGGACATTGTGATACTCAGCTCTCAGACCGTGTGGACATTGTGATACTCATCTCTCAGACCGTGTGGACATTGTGATATTCAGCTCTCAGACCGGGTGGACATTGTGATACTCAGCTCTCAGACCGTGTGGACATTGTGATACTCAGCTATCATGCCGTGTGGACATTGTGATACTCAGCTCTCAGACCGTGTGGACATTGTGATACTCAGCTGTCAGACCGTGTGGACATTGTGATACTCAGCTCTCAGACCGTGTGGACAATGTGATACTCAGCTCTCAGACCGTGTGGACATTGTGATACTCATCTCTCAGACCGTGTGGACATTGTGATACTCATCTCTCATGCCGTGTGGACATTGTGATACTCAGCTCTCATGCCGTGTGGACATTGTGATACTCAGCTCTCAGACCGTGTGGACATTGTGATACTCAGCTCTCATGCTGTGTGGACATTGTGATACTCAGCTCTCATACCCTGTGGACAATGTGATACTCAACTCTCAGACCGTGTGGACATTGTGATACTCAGCTCTCATGCTGTGTGGACATTGTGATACTCAGCTCTCATACCCTGTGGACAATGTGATACTCAGCTCTCAGACCGTGTGGACATTGTGTTACTCAGCTCTCAGACCGTGTGTACATTGTGATACTCAGCTCTCATGCCGTGTGGACAATGTGATACTCAGCTCTCATGCCGTGTGGACAATGTGATGCTCAGCTCTCAGACCGTGTGGACATTGTGATATTCAGCTCTCAGACCGTGTGGACATTGTGATACTCAGCTCACAGACCGTGTGGACATTGTGATACTCCGCTCTCAGACCGTGTGGACATTGTGGTACTCAGCTCACAGACCGTGTGGACATTGTGATAATCCGCTCTCAGACCGTGTGGACATTGTGATACTCAGCTCTCAGACCGTCTGGACAGTGTGATACTCAGCTCTCAGACCGTGTGGACATGGTGATACTCAGCTCTCTGACCGTGTGGACATTGTGATACTCAGCTCTCAGACCGTGTGGACAATGTGATACTCAGCTCTCAGACCGTGTGGACATTGTGATAATCAGCTCTCATGCTTGTGGACATTGTGATACTCAGCTCTCATGCTTGTGGACATTGTGATACTCAGCTCTCAGACCGTGTGGACATTGTGATATTCAGCTCTCATACCGTGTGGACATTGTGATACTCAGCTCTCAGACCGTGTGGACATTGTGTTACTCAGCTCTCAGACCGTGTGGATATTGTGATACTCAGCTCTCAGAACGTGTGGACATTGTGATACTCAGGTCTCAGACCGTGTGGACATTGTGATACTCAGCTCTCATACCGTGTGGACATTGTGATACTCAGCTCTCAGACCGTGTGGACATTGTGTTATTCAGCTCTCAGACCGTGTTGATATTGTGATACTCATCTCTCAGACCGTGTGGACATTGTGATACTCAGCTCTCAGACCGTGTGGACATTGTGATACTCAGCTCTCATACCGTGTGGATATTGTGATACTCAGCTCTCAGACCGTGTGGACATTGTGATACTCAGCTCTCATACCGTGTGGACATTGTGATACTCAGCTCTCATACCGAGTGGACAATTTGATACTCAGCTCTCAGACCGTGTGGACATTGTGATACTCAGCTCTCATGCTGTGTGGACATTGTGATACTCAGCTCTCATACCGTGTGGACAATGTTATACTCAGCTCTCAGACCGTGTGGACATTGTGATTCTCAGCTCTCATGCTGTGTGGACATTGTGATACTCATCTCTCAGACCGTGAGGACATTGTGATACTGAGCTCTCATGCTGTGTGGACATTGTGATACTCAGCTCTCATACCCTGTGGACAATGTGATACTCAGCTCTCAGACCGTGTGGACATTGTGTTACTCATCTCTCAGACCGTGTGGACATTGTGATACTCAGCTCTCATACCGTGTGGACATTGTGTTACTCAGCTCTCAGACCGTGTGGACAGTGTGATACTCAGCTCTCAGACCGTGTGGACATTATGATACTCAGCTCTCATACGGTGTGGACATTGTGATAATCAGCTCTCAGACCGTGTGGACATTGTGATAGTCAGCTCTCAGACCGTGTGGACATTGTGATACTCAGCTCTCAGACCGTGTGGACATTGTGATAGTCAGCTCTCAGACCGTGTGGACATTGTGATACTCAGCTCTCATACCGTGTGGACAATGTGATACTCAGCTCTCAGACCGTGTGGACAATGTGATACTCAGCTCTCAGACCGTGTGGACATTGTGATACTCAGCTCTCCGACCGTGTGGACATTGTGATACTCATCTCTCTAAACGTGTGCACATTGTGATACTCAGCTCTCATACCATGTGGACATTGTGATACTCATCTCTCAGACTGTGTGGACATTGTGATACTCAGCTCTCTGACCGTGTGGACATTGTGATACTCAGCTCTCAGACCGTGTGGACATTGTGATACTCAGCTCTCATACCGTGTGGACATTGTGATACTCAGCTCTCAGACCGTGTGGACAGTGTGATACTCAGCTCTCCGACCGTGTGGACATTGTGATACTCATCTCTCTAAACGTGTGCACATTGTGATACTCATCTCTCAGACTGTGTGGACATTGTGATACTCAGCTCTCTGACCGTGTGGACATTGTGTTACTCATCTCTCAGACCGTGTGGACATTGTGATACTCAGCTCTCATACCGTGTGGACATTGTGATACTCAGCTCTCAGACCGTGTGGACAGTGTGATACTCAGCTCTCAGACCGTGTGGACATTATGATACTCAGCTCTCATACGGTGTGGACATTGTGATAATCAGCTCTCAGACCGTGTGGACATTGTGATATTCAGCTCTCAGACCGTGTGGACATTGTGATACTCAGCTCTCATACCGTGTGGACAATGTGATACTCAGCTCTCAGACCGTGTGGACAATGTGATACTCAGCTCTCAGACCGTGTGGACATTGTGATACTCAGCTCTCCGACCGTGTGGACATTGTGATACTCATCTCTCTAAACGTGTGGACATTGTGATACTCAGCTCTCAGACCGTCTGGACAGTGTGATACTCAGCTCTCAGACCGTGTGGACATGGTGATACTCAGCTCTCTGACCGTGTGGACATTGTGATACTCAGCTCTCAGACCGTGTGGACAATGTGATACTCAGCTCTCAGACCGTGTGGACATTGTGATAATCAGCTCTCATGCTTGTGGACATTGTGATACTCAGCTCTCATGCTTGTGGACATTGTGATACTCAGCTCTCATACCGTGTGGACATTGTGATTCTCAGCTCTCAGACCTTGTGGACATTGTGATATTCAGCTCTCAGACCGTGTGGACATTGTGATACTCAGCTCTCAGACCGTGTGGACATTGTGATACTCAACTCTCATACTGTGTGGACATTGTGATACTCAGCTCTCAGACCGTGTGGACATTGTGATATTCAGCTCTCATACCGTGTGGACATTGTGATACTCAGCTCTCAGACCGTGTGGACATTGTGTTACTCAGCTCTTAGACCGTGTGGATATTGTGATACTCAGCTCTCAGAACGTGTGGACATTGTGATACTCAGGTCTCAGACCGTGTGGACATTGTGATACTCAGCTCTCATACCGTGTGGACATTGTGATACTCAGCTCTCAGACCGTGTGGACATTGTGTTACTCAGCTCTCAGACCGTGTGGATATTGTGATACTCATCTCTCAGACCGTGTGGACATTGTGATACTCAGCTCTCAGACCGTGTGGACATTGTGATACTCAGCTCTCATACCGTGTGGATATTGTGATACTCAGCTCTCAGACCGTGTGGACATTGTGATACTCAGCTCTCATACCGTGTGGACATTGTGATACTCAGCTCTCATACCGAGTGGACAATTTGATACTCAGCTCTCAGACCGTGTGGACATTGTGATACTCAGCTCTCATGCTGTGTGGACATTGTGATACTCATCTCTCAGACCGTGTGGACATTGTGATACTCAGCTCTCTTGCTGTGTGGACATTGTGATACTCAGCTCTCATACCGTGTGGACAATGTTATACTCAGCTCTCAGACCGTGTGGACATTGTGATACTCAGCTCTCATGCTGTGTGGACATTGTGATACTCATCTCTCAGACCGTGTGGACATTGTGATACTGAGCTCTCATGCTGTGTGGGCATTGTGATACTCAGCTCTCATACCCTGTGGACAATGTGATACTCAGCTCTCAGACCGTGTGGACATTGTGTTACTCATCTCTCAGACCGTGTGGACATTGTGATACTCAGCTCTCATACCGTGTGGACATTGTGATACTCAGCTCTCAGACCGTGTGGACAGTGTGATACTCAGCTCTCAGACCGTGTGGACATTATGATACTCAGCTCTCATACGGTGTGGACATTGTGATAATCAGCTCTCAGACCGTGTGGACATTGTGATAGTCAGCTCTCAGACCGTGTGGACATTGTGATACTCAGCTCTCAGACTGTGTGGACATTGTGATAGTCAGCTCTCAGACCGTGTGGACATTGTGATACTCAGCTCTCATACCGTGTGGACAATGTGATACTCAGCTCTCAGACCGTGTGGACAATGTGATACTCAGCTCTCCGACCGTGTGGACATTGTGATACTCATCTCTCTAAACGTGTGCACATTGTGATACTCAGCTCTCATACCGTGTAGACATTGTGATACTCATCTCTCAGACTGTGTGGACATTGTGATACTCAGCTCTCATACCGTGTGGACATTGTGATACTCAGCTCTCAGACCGTGTGGACATTGTGATAGTCAGCTCTCATGCTGTGTGGACAATGTGATACTCATCTCTCAGACCGTGTGGACATTGTGATACTCAGCTCTCAGACCGTGTGGACATTGTGATACTCAGCTCTCAGACCGTGTGGACATTGTGATACTCAGCTCTCAGACCGTGTGGACATTGTGATACTCATCTCTCAGACCGTGTGGACAATGTGATACTCAACTCTCAGACCGTGTGGACATTGTGATACTCATCTCTCAGACCGTGTGGACATTGTGATACTCAGCTCTCATACTGTGTGGACAATGTGATATTCAGCTCTCAGACCGTGTGGACATTGTGATACTCAGCTCTCAGACCGTGTGGACATTGTGATACTCAGCTCTCATGCTGTGTGGACATTGTGATACTCAGCTCTCATGCTGTGTGGACATTGTGATACTCAGCTCTCAGACCGTGTGGACATTGTGATACTCAGCTCTCAGACCGTGTGGACATTGTGATACTCAGCTCTCATGCCGTGTGGACATTGTGATACTCAGCTCTCATACCGTGTGGACATTGTGATACTCAGCTCTCAGACCGTGTGGACATTGTGATACTCAGCTCTCAGACCGTGTGGACAATGTGATACTCAGCTCTCAGACCGTGTGGACAATGTGATACTCAGCTCTCAGGCCGTGTGGACATTGTGATACTCAGCTCTCATGCCGTGTGGACATTGTGATACTCAGCTCTCATGCCGTGTGGACATTGTGATACTCAGCTCTCAGACCGTGTGGACATTGTGATACTCAGCTCTCAGACCGTGTGGACAATGTGATACTCATCCCTCATGCCGTGTGGACATTGTGATACTCAGCTCTCAGACCGTGTGGACATTGTGATACTCAGCTCTCAGACCGTGTGGACAATGTGATAATCAGCTCTCAGACCGTGTGGACATTGTGATACTCAGCTCTCAGACCGTGTGGACAATGTGATAATCAGCTCTCAGACCGTGTGGACATTGTTATACTCATCTCTCATACCGTGTGGACATTGTGATACACAGCTCTCAGACCGTGTGGACATGGTGATACTCAGCTCTCAGACCGTGTGGACATTGTGATACTCATCTCTCAGACCGTGTGGACATTGTGATACTCAGCTCTCATACTGTGTGGGCAATGTGATATTCAGCTCTCAGACCGTGTGGACATTGTGATACTCAGCTCTCAGACCGTGTGGACATTGTGATACTCTGCTCTCAGACTGTGTGGACATTGTGATACTCAGCTCTCATGCTGTGTGGACATTGTGATACTCAGCTCTCAGACCGTGTGGACATTGTGATACTCAGCTCTCAGACCGTGTGGACATTGTGATACTCATCTCTCATGCCGTGTGGACATTGTGATACTCAGCTCTCATACCGTGTGGACATTGTGATACTCAGCTCTCAGACCGTGTGGACATTGTGATACTCAGCTCTCAGACCGTGTGGACAATGTGATACTCAGCTCTCAGACCGTGTGGACATTGTGATACTCAGCTCTCATGCCGTGTGGACATTGTGATACTCATCTCTCACGCCGTGTGGACATTGTGATACTCAGCTCTCATGCCGTGTGGACATTGTGATACTCAGCTCTCAGACCGTGTGGACATTGTGATACTCAGCTTTCAGACCGTGTGGACAATGTGATACTCAGCTCTCATGCTGTGTGGACATTGTGATACTCAGCTCTCAGACCGTGTGGACATTGTGATACTCAGCTCTCAGACAGTGTGGACAATGTGATAATCAGCTCTCAGACCGTGTGGACATTGTGATACTCAGCTCTCAGACCGTGTGGACAATGTGATAATCAGCTCTAGGACCGTGTGGACATTGTGATACTCAGCTCTCATACCGTGTGGACATTGTGATACTCAGCTCTCATACCGAGTGGACAATTTGATACTCAGCTCTCAGACCATGTGGACATTGTGATACTCAGCTCTCTTGCTGTGTGGACATTGTGATACTCAGCTCTCATACCGTGTGGACAATGTTATACTCAGCTCTCAGACCGTGTGGACATTGTGATACTCAGCTCTCATGCTGTGTGGACATTGTGATACTCATCTCTCAGACCGTGTGGACATTGTGATACTGAGCTCTCATGCTGTGTGGACATTGTGATACTCAGCTCTCATACCCTGTGGACAATGTGATACTCAGCTCTCAGACCGTGTGGACATTGTGTTACTCATCTCTCAGACCGTGTGGACATTGTGATACTCAGCTCTCATACCGTGTGGACATTGTGATACTCAGCTCTCAGACCGTGTGGACAGTGTGATACTCAGCTCTCAGACCGTGTGGACATTATGATACTCAGCTCTCATACGGTGTGGACATTGTGATAATCAGCTCTCAGACCGTGTGGACATTGTGATAGTCAGCTCTCAGACCGTGTGGACATTGTGATACTCAGCTCTCATGCTGTGTGGACATTGTGATACTCAGCTCTCAGACCGTGTGGACAATGTGATACTCATCTCTCAGACCGTGTGGACATTGTGATACTCAACTCTCAGACCGTGTGGACATTGTGATACTCATCTCTCAGACCGTGTGGACATTGTGATACTCAGCTCTCATACTGTGTGGACAATGTGATATTCAGCTCTCAGACCGTGTGGACATTGTGATACTCAGCTCTCAGACCGTGTGGACATTGTGATACTCAGCTCTCATACCGTGTAGACAATGTGATACTCAGCTCTCATGCTGTGTGGACATTGTGATACTCAGCTCTCAGACCGTGTGGACAATGTGATACTCATCTCTCAGACCGTGTGGACATTGTGATACTCAACTCTCAGACCGTGTGGACATTGTGATACTCATCTCTCAGACCGTGTGGACATTGTGATACTCAGCTCTCATACTGTGTGGACAATGTGATATTCAGCTCTCAGACCGTGTGGACATTGTGATACTCAGCTCTCAGACCGTGTGGACATTGTGATACTCAGCTCTCATGCTGTGTGGACATTGTGATACTCAGCTCTCATGCTGTGTGGACATTGTGATACTCAGCTCTCAGACCGTGTGGACATTGTGATACTCAGCTCTCTGACCGTGTGGACATTGTGATACTCAGCTCTCAGACCGTGTGGACGTTGTGATACTCAGCTCTCATGCTGTGTGGACATTGTGATACTCATCTCTCAGACCGTGTGGACATTGTGATACTGAGCTATCATGCTGTGTGGACATTGCGATACTCAGCTCTCATACCCTGTGGACAATGTGATACTCAGCTCTCAGACCGTGTGGACATTGTGTTACTCATCTCTCAGACCGTGTGGACAGTGTGATACTCAGCACTCAGACCGTGTGGACATTATGATACTCAGCTCTCATACGGTGTGGACATTGTGATAATCAGCTCTCAGACCGTGTGGACATTGTGATAGTCAGCTCTCAGACTTTGTGGACATTGTGATACTCAGCTCTCATACCGTCTGGACAATGTGATACTGAGCTCTCAGACCGTGTGGACATTGTGATACTCAGCTCTCAGACCGTGTGGACATTGTGATACTCAGCTCTCATGCTGTGTGGAAATTGTGATACTCAGCTCTCATGCTGTGTGGACATAGTGATACTCAGCTCTCAGACCGTGTGGACATTGTGATACTCAGCTCTCAGACCGTGTGGTCATTGTGATACTCAG
Organism: Hemitrygon akajei; assembly: GCF_048418815.1. Taxonomy (NCBI): domain Eukaryota; kingdom Metazoa; phylum Chordata; class Chondrichthyes; order Myliobatiformes; family Dasyatidae; genus Hemitrygon; species Hemitrygon akajei. The sequence continues at coordinate 886,583 of NC_133132.1, read as the reverse complement.
CTCTCAGACCGTGTGGACATTGTGATACTCAGCTCTCATGCCGTGTGGACATTGTGATACTCAGCTCTCAGACCGTGTGGACATTGTGATACTCAGCTCTCAGTCCGTGTGGACATTGTGATACTCAGCTCTCAGACCGTGTGGACAATGTGATACTCAGCTCTCAGACCGTGTGGACATTGTGATACTCATCTCTCAGACCGTGTGGACATTGTGATACTCATCTCTCATGCCGTGTGGACATTGTGATACTCAGCTCTCATGCCGTGTGGACATTGTGATACTCAGCTCTCAGACCGTGTGGACATTGTGATACTCAGCTCTCAGACCGTGTGGACAATGTGATACTCATCTCTCATGCCGTGTGGACATTGTGATACTCATCTCTCATGCCGTGTGGACATTGTGATACTCAGCTCTCATGCCGTGTGGACATTGTGATACTCAGCTCTCATACCGTGTGGACATTGTGATACTCAGCTCTCAGACCGTGTGGACATTGTGATACTCAGCTCTCAGACCGTGTGGACATTGTGATACTCAGCTCTCATGACGTGTGGACATTGTGATACTCAGCTCTCATGACGTGTGGACATTGTGATACTCAGCTCTCAGTCCGTGTGGACATTGTGATACTCAGCTCTGATGCTCTGTGGACATTGTGATACTCATCTCTCATGCCGTGTGGACATTGTGATACTCATCTCTCATGCTGTGTGGACATTGAGATACTCAGCTCTCAGACCGTGTGGACATTGTGATAGTCAGCTCTCATACCGTGTGGACAATGTGATACTCAGCTCTCAGACCGTGTGGACAATGTGATACTCAGCTCTCAGACCGTGTGGACATTGTGATACTCAGCTCTCAGACCGTGTGGACATTGTGATACTCATCTCTCAGAACGTGTGGACATTGTGATACTCAGCTCTCATACCGTGTGGACATTGTGATACTCATCTCTCAGACCGTGTGGACATTGTGATACTCAGCTCTCAGACCGTGTGGATATTGTGATACTCAGCTCTCATGCCGTGTGGACATTGTGATACTCAGCTCTCAGACCGTGTGGACATTGTGATACTCAGCTCTCATACCGTGTAGACAATGTGATACTCAGCTCTCATGCTGTGTGGACATTGTGATACTCAGCTCTCAGACCGTGTGGACAATGTGATACTCATCTCTCAGACCGTGTGGACATTGTGATACTCAACTCTCAGACCGTGTGGACATTGTGATACTCATCTCTCAGACCGTGTGGACATTGTATTACTCAGCTCTCATACTGTGTGGACAATGTGATATTCAGCTCACAGACCGTGTGGACATTGTGATACTCAGCTCTCAGACCGTGTGGACATTGTGATACTCAGCTCTCATGCTGTGTGGACATTGTGATACTCAGCTCTCATGCTGTGTGGACATTGTGATACTCAGCTCTCAGACCGTGTGGACATTGTGATACTCAGCTCTCTGACCGTGTGGACATTGTGATACTCAGCTCTCAGACCATGTGGACGTTGTGATACTCAGCTCTCATGCTGTGTGGACATTGTGATACTCATCTCTCAGACCGTGTGGACATTGTGATACTGAGCTATCATGCTGTGTGGACATTGCGATACTCAGCTCTCATACCCTGTGGACAATGTGATACTCAGCTCTCAGACCGTGTGGACATTGTGTTACTCATCTCTCAGACCGTGTGGACATTGTGATACTCAGCTCTCATACCGTGTGGACATTGTGATACTCAGCTCTCAGACCGTGTGGACAGTGTGATACTCAGCACTCAGACCGTGTGGACATTATGATACTCAGCTCTCATACGGTGTGGACATTGTGATAATCAGCTCTCAGACCGTGTGGACATTGTGATAGTCAGCTCTCAGACCTTGTGGACATTGTGATACTCAGCTCTCATACCGTGTGGACAATGTGATACTGAGCTCTCAGACCGTGTGGACATTGTGATACTCAGCTCTCAGACCGTGTGGACATTGTGATAATCAGCTCTCATGCCGTGTGGACATTGTGATACTCAGCTCTCAGACCGTGTGGACATTGTGATACTCAGCTCTCAGTCCGTGTGGACATTGTGATACTCAGCTCTCAGACCGTGTGGACAATGTGATACTCAGCTCTCAGACCGTGTGGACATTGTGATACTCATCTCTCAGACCGTGTGGACATTGTGATACTCATCTCTCATGCCGTGTGGACATTGTGATACTCAGCTCTCATGCCGTGTGGACATTGTGATACTCAGCTCTCAGACCGTGTGGACATTGTGATACTCAGCTCTCAGACCGTGTGGACAATGTGATACTCATCTCTCATGCCGTGTGGACATTGTGATACTCATCTCTCATGCCGTGTGGACATTGTGATACTCAGCTCTCATGCCGTGTGGACATTGTGATACTCAGCTCTCATACCGTGTGGACATTGTGATATTCAGCTCTCAGACCGTGTGGACATTGTGATACTCAGCTCTCAGACCGTGTGGACATTGTGATACTCATCTCTCATGCCGTGTGGACATTGTGATACTCAGCTCTCATGACGTGTGGACATTGTGATACTCAGCTCTCATGACGTGTGGACATTGTGATACTCAGCTCTCAGTCCGTGTGGACATTGTGATACTCAGCTCTGATGCTCTGTGGACATTGTGATACTCATCTCTCATGCCGTGTGGACATTGTGATACTCATCTCTCATGCTGTGTGGACATTGAGATACTCAGCTCTCATACCGTGTGGACATTGTGATACTCAGCTCTCAGACCGTGTGGACAGTGTGATACTCAGCACTCAGACCGTGTGGACATTATGATACTCAGCTCTCATACGGTGTGGACATTGTGATAATCAGCTCTCAGACCGTGTGGACATTGTGATAGTCAGCTCTCATACCGTGTGGACAATGTGATACTCAGCTCTCAGACCGTGTGGACAATGTGATACTCAGCTCTCAGACCGTGTGGACATTGTGATACTCAGCTCTCAGACCGTGTGGACATTGTGATACTCATCTCTCAGAACGTGTGGACATTGTGATACTCAGCTCTCATACCGTGTGGACATTGTGATACTCATCTCTCAGACCGTGTGGACATTGTGATACTCAGCTCTCATACTGTGTGGGCAATGTGATATTCAGCTCTCAGACCGTGTGGACATTGTGATACTCAGCTCTCAGACCGTGTGGACATTGTGATACTCTGCTCTCAGACCGTGTGGACATTGTGATACTCAGCTCTCATGCTGTGTGGACATTGTGATACTCAGCTCTCAGACCGTGTGGACATTGTGATACTCAGCTCTCAGACCGTGTGGACATTGTGATACTCATCTCTCATGCCGTGTGGACATTGTGATACTCAGCTCTCATACCGTGTGGACATGGTGATAGTCAGCTATCATACCGTGTGGACAATGTGATACTCAGCTCTCAGACCGTGTGGACAATGTGATACTCAGCTCTCAGACCGTGTGGACATTGTGATACTCAGCTCTCAGACCGTGTGGACATTGTGATACTCATCTCTCAGAACGTGTGGACATTGTGATACTCAGCTCTCATACCGTGTGGACATTGTGATACTCATCTCTCAGACCGTGTGGACATTGTGATACTCAGCTCTCAGACCGTGTGGATATTGTGATACTCAGCTCTCATGCCGTGTGGACATTGTGATACTCAGCTCTCAGACCGTGTGGACATTGTGATACTCAGCTCTCATACCGTGTGGACAATGTGATACTCAGCTCTCATGCTGTGTGGACATTGTGATACTCAGCTCTCAGACCGTGTGGACAATGTGATACTCAACTCTCAGACCGTGTGGACATTGTGATACTCAACTCTCAGACCGTGTGGACATTGTGATACTCATCTCTCAGACCGTGTGGACATTGTGATGCTCAGCTCTCATACTGTGTGGACAATGTGATATTCAGCTCTCAGACCGTGTGGACATTGTGATACTCAGCTCTCAGACCGTGTGGACATTGTGATACTCAGCTCTCATGCTGTGTGGACATTGTGATACTCAGCTCTCATGCTGTGTGGACATTGTGATACTCAGCTCTCAGACCGTGTGGACATTGTGATACTCAGCTCTCTGACCGTGTGGACATTGTGATACTCAGCTCTCAGACCGTGTGGACGTTGTGATACTCAGCTCTCATGCTGTGTGGACATTGTGATACTCATCTCTCAGACCGTGTGGACATTGTGATACTGAGCTATCATGCTGTGTGGACATTGCGATACTCAGCTCTCATACCCTGTGGACAATGTGATACTCAGCTCTCAGACCGTGTGGACATTGTGTTACTCATCTCTCAGACCGTGTGGACATTGTGATACTCAGCTCTCATACCGTGTGGACATTGTGATACTCAGCTCTCAGACCGTGTGGACAGTGTGATACTCAGCACTCAGACCGTGTGGACATTATGATACTCAGCTCTCATACGGTGTGGACATTGTGATAATCAGCTCTCAGACCGTGTGGACATTGTGATAGTCAGCTCTCAGACCTTGTGGACATTGTGATACTCAGCTCTCATACCGTGTGGACAATGTGATACTGAGCTCTCAGACCGTGTGGACATTGTGATACTCAGCTCTCAGACCGTGTGGACATTGTGATACTCAGCTCTCATGCTGTGTGGAAATTGTGATACTCAGCTCTCATGCTGTGTGGACATTGTGATACTCAGCTCTCAGACCGTGTGGACATTGTGATACTCAGCTCTCAGACCGTGTGGACATTGTGATACTCAGCTCTCAGACCGTGTGGACAATGTGATACTCATCTCTCATGCCGTGTGGACATTGTGATACTCATCTCTCATGCCGTGTGGACATTGTGATACTCAGCTCTCATGCCGTGTGGACATTGTGATACTCAGCTCTCATACCGTGTGGACATTGTGATACTCAGCTCTCAGACCGTGTGGACATTGTGATACTCAGCTCTCAGACCGTGTGGACATTGTGATACTCAGCTCTCATGACGTGTGGACATTGTGATACTCAGCTCTCATGACGTGTGGACATTGTGATACTCAGCTCTCAGTCCGTGTGGACATTGTGATACTCAGCTCTGATGCTCTGTGGACATTGTGATACTCATCTCTCATGCCGTGTGGACATTGTGATACTCATCTCTCATGCTGTGTGGACATTGAGATACTCAGCTCTCAGACCGTGTGGACATTGTGATAGTCAGCTCTCATACCGTGTGGACAATGTGATACTCAGCTCTCAGACCGTGTGGACAATGTGATACTCAGCTCTCAGACCGTGTGGACATTGTGATACTCAGCTCTCAGACCGTGTGGACATTGTGATACTCATCTCTCAGAACGTGTGGACATTGTGATACTCAGCTCTCATACCGTGTGGACATTGTGATACTCATCTCTCAGACCGTGTGGACATTGTGATACTCAGCTCTCAGACCGTGTGGATATTGTGATACTCAGCTCTCATGCCGTGTGGACATTGTGATACTCAGCTCTCAGACCGTGTGGACATTGTGATACTCAGCTCTCATACCGTGTAGACAATGTGATACTCAGCTCTCATGCTGTGTGGACATTGTGATACTCAGCTCTCAGACCGTGTGGACAATGTGATACTCATCTCTCAGACCGTGTGGACATTGTGATACTCAACTCTCAGACCGTGTGGACATTGTGATACTCATCTCTCAGACCGTGTGGACATTGTATTACTCAGCTCTCATACTGTGTGGACAATGTGATATTCAGCTCACAGACCGTGTGGACATTGTGATACTCAGCTCTCAGACCGTGTGGACATTGTGATACTCAGCTCTCATGCTGTGTGGACATTGTGATACTCAGCTCTCATGCTGTGTGGACATTGTGATACTCAGCTCTCAGACCGTGTGGACATTGTGATACTCAGCTCTCTGACCGTGTGGACATTGTGATACTCAGCTCTCAGACCATGTGGACGTTGTGATACTCAGCTCTCATGCTGTGTGGACATTGTGATACTCATCTCTCAGACCGTGTGGACATTGTGATACTGAGCTATCATGCTGTGTGGACATTGCGATACTCAGCTCTCATACCCTGTGGACAATGTGATACTCAGCTCTCAGACCGTGTGGACATTGTGTTACTCATCTCTCAGACCGTGTGGACATTGTGATACTCAGCTCTCATACCGTGTGGACATTGTGATACTCAGCTCTCAGACCGTGTGGACAGTGTGATACTCAGCACTCAGACCGTGTGGACATTATGATACTCAGCTCTCATACGGTGTGGACATTGTGATAATCAGCTCTCAGACCGTGTGGACATTGTGATAGTCAGCTCTCAGACCTTGTGGACATTGTGATACTCAGCTCTCATACCGTGTGGACAATGTGATACTGAGCTCTCAGACCGTGTGGACATTGTGATACTCAGCTCTCAGACCGTGTGGACATTGTGATAATCAGCTCTCATGCCGTGTGGACATTGTGATACTCAGCTCTCAGACCGTGTGGACATTGTGATACTCAGCTCTCAGTCCGTGTGGACATTGTGATACTCAGCTCTCAGACCGTGTGGACAATGTGATACTCAGCTCTCAGACCGTGTGGACATTGTGATACTCATCTCTCAGACCGTGTGGACATTGTGATACTCATCTCTCATGCCGTGTGGACATTGTGATACTCAGCTCTCATGCCGTGTGGACATTGTGATACTCAGCTCTCAGACCGTGTGGACATTGTGATACTCAGCTCTCAGACCGTGTGGACAATGTGATACTCATCTCTCATGCCGTGTGGACATTGTGATACTCATCTCTCATGCCGTGTGGACATTGTGATACTCAGCTCTCATGCCGTGTGGACATTGTGATACTCAGCTCTCATACCGTGTGGACATTGTGATATTCAGCTCTCAGACCGTGTGGACATTGTGATACTCAGCTCTCAGACCGTGTGGACATTGTGATACTCATCTCTCATGCCGTGTGGACATTGTGATACTCAGCTCTCATGACGTGTGGACATTGTGATACTCAGCTCTCATGACGTGTGGACATTGTGATACTCAGCTCTCAGTCCGTGTGGACATTGTGATACTCAGCTCTGATGCTCTGTGGACATTGTGATACTCATCTCTCATGCCGTGTGGACATTGTGATACTCATCTCTCATGCTGTGTGGACATTGAGATACTCAGCTCTCATACCGTGTGGACATTGTGATACTCAGCTCTCAGACCGTGTGGACAGTGTGATACTCAGCACTCAGACCGTGTGGACATTATGATACTCAGCTCTCATACGGTGTGGACATTGTGATAATCAGCTCTCAGACCGTGTGGACATTGTGATAGTCAGCTCTCATACCGTGTGGACAATGTGATACTCAGCTCTCAGACCGTGTGGACAATGTGATACTCAGCTCTCAGACCGTGTGGACATTGTGATACTCAGCTCTCAGACCGTGTGGACATTGTGATACTCATCTCTCAGAACGTGTGGACATTGTGATACTCAGCTCTCATACCGTGTGGACATTGTGATACTCATCTCTCAGACCGTGTGGACATTGTGATACTCAGCTCTCATACTGTGTGGGCAATGTGATATTCAGCTCTCAGACCGTGTGGACATTGTGATACTCAGCTCTCAGACCGTGTGGACATTGTGATACTCTGCTCTCAGACCGTGTGGACATTGTGATACTCAGCTCTCATGCTGTGTGGACATTGTGATACTCAGCTCTCAGACCGTGTGGACATTGTGATACTCAGCTCTCAGACCGTGTGGACATTGTGATACTCATCTCTCATGCCGTGTGGACATTGTGATACTCAGCTCTCATACCGTGTGGACATGGTGATAGTCAGCTATCATACCGTGTGGACAATGTGATACTCAGCTCTCAGACCGTGTGGACAATGTGATACTCAGCTCTCAGACCGTGTGGACATTGTGATACTCAGCTCTCAGACCGTGTGGACATTGTGATACTCATCTCTCAGAACGTGTGGACATTGTGATACTCAGCTCTCATACCGTGTGGACATTGTGATACTCATCTCTCAGACCGTGTGGACATTGTGATACTCAGCTCTCAGACCGTGTGGATATTGTGATACTCAGCTCTCATGCCGTGTGGACATTGTGATACTCAGCTCTCAGACCGTGTGGACATTGTGATACTCAGCTCTCATACCGTGTGGACAATGTGATACTCAGCTCTCATGCTGTGTGGACATTGTGATACTCAGCTCTCAGACCGTGTGGACAATGTGATACTCAACTCTCAGACCGTGTGGACATTGTGATACTCAACTCTCAGACCGTGTGGACATTGTGATACTCATCTCTCAGACCGTGTGGACATTGTGATGCTCAGCTCTCATACTGTGTGGACAATGTGATATTCAGCTCTCAGACCGTGTGGACATTGTGATACTCAGCTCTCAGACCGTGTGGACATTGTGATACTCAGCTCTCATGCTGTGTGGACATTGTGATACTCAGCTCTCATGCTGTGTGGACATTGTGATACTCAGCTCTCAGACCGTGTGGACATTGTGATACTCAGCTCTCTGACCGTGTGGACATTGTGATACTCAGCTCTCAGACCGTGTGGACGTTGTGATACTCAGCTCTCATGCTGTGTGGACATTGTGATACTCATCTCTCAGACCGTGTGGACATTGTGATACTGAGCTATCATGCTGTGTGGACATTGCGATACTCAGCTCTCATACCCTGTGGACAATGTGATACTCAGCTCTCAGACCGTGTGGACATTGTGTTACTCATCTCTCAGACCGTGTGGACATTGTGATACTCAGCTCTCATACCGTGTGGACATTGTGATACTCAGCTCTCAGACCGTGTGGACAGTGTGATACTCAGCACTCAGACCGTGTGGACATTATGATACTCAGCTCTCATACGGTGTGGACATTGTGATAATCAGCTCTCAGACCGTGTGGACATTGTGATAGTCAGCTCTCAGACCTTGTGGACATTGTGATACTCAGCTCTCATACCGTGTGGACAATGTGATACTGAGCTCTCAGACCGTGTGGACATTGTGATACTCAGCTCTCAGACCGTGTGGACATTGTGATACTCAGCTCTCATGCTGTGTGGAAATTGTGATACTCAGCTCTCATGCTGTGTGGACATTGTGATACTCAGCTCTCAGACCGTGTGGACATTGTGATACTCAGCTCTCAGACCGTGTGGTCATTGTGATACTCAGCTCTCAGACCGTGTGGACATTGTGATACTCAGCTCTCATGCCGTGTGGACATTGTGATACTCAGCTCTCAGACCGTGTGGACATTGTGATACTCAGCTCTCAGTCCGTGTGGACATTGTGATACTCAGCTCTCAGACCGTGTGGACAATGTGATACTCAGCTCTCAGACCGTGTGGACATTGTGATACTCATCTCTCAGACCGTGAGGACATTGTGATACTCATCTCTCATGCCGTGTGGACATTGTGATACTCAGCTCTCATGCCGTGTGGACATTGTGATACTCAGCTCTCAGACCGTGTGGACATTGTGATACTCAGCTCTCAGACCGTGTGGACAATGTGATACTCATCTCTCATGCCGTGTGGACATTGTGATACTCATCTCTCATGCCGTGTGGACATTGTGATACTCAGCTCTCATGCCGTGTGGACATTGTGATACTCAGATCTCATACCGTGTGGACATTGTGATACTCAGCTCTCAGACCGTGTGGACATTGTGATACTCAGCTCTCAGACCGTGTGGACATTGTGATACTCATCTCTCATGCCGTGTGGACATTGTGATACTCAGCTCTCATGACGTGTGGACATTGTGATACTCAGCTCTCAGTCCGTGTGGACATTGTGATACTCAGCTCTGATGCTCTGTGGACATTGTGATACTCATCTCTCATGCCGTGTGGACATTGTGATACTCATCTCTCATGCTGTGTGGACATTGAGATACTCAGCTCTCAGACCGTGTGGACATTGTGATAGTCAGCTCTCATACCGTGTGGACAATGTGATACTCAGCTCTCAGACCGTGTGGACAATGTGATACTCAGCTCTCAGACCGTGTGGACATTGTGATACTCAGCTCTCAGACCGTGTGGACATTGCGATACTCATCTCTCAGAACGTGTGGACATTGTGATACTCAGCTCTCATACCGTGTGGACATTGTGATACTCATCTCTCAGACCGTGTGGACATTGTGATACTCAGCTCTCATACTGTGTGGGCAATGTGATATTCAGCTCTCAGACCGTGTGGACATTGTGATACTCAGCTCTCAGACCGTGTGGACATTGTGATACTCTGCTCTCAGACCGTGTGGACATTGTGATACTCAGCTCTCATGCTGTGTGGACATTGTGATACTCAGCTCTCAGACCGTGTGGACATTGTGATACTCAGCTCTCAGACCGTGTGGACATTGTGATACTCATCTCTCATGCCGTGTGGACATTGTGATACTCAGCTCTCATACCGTGTGGACATTGTGATACTCAGCTCTCAGACCGTGTGGACATTGTGATACTCAGCTCTCAGACCGTGTGGACAATGTGATACTCAGCTCTCAGACCGTGTGGACATTGTGATACTCAGCTCTCAGACCGTGTGGACATTGTGATACTCAGCTCTCATGCCGTGTGGACATTGTGATACTCATCTCTCACGCCGTGTGGACATTGTGATACTCAGCTCTCATGCCGTGTGGACATTGTGATACTCAGCTCTCAGACCGTGTGGACATTGTGATACTCAGCTTTCAGACCGTGTGGACAATGTGATACTCAGCTCTCATGCTGTGTGGACATTGTGATACTCAGCTCTCAGACCGTGTGGACATTGTGATACTCAGCTCTCAGACCGTGTGGACAATGTGATAATCAGCTCTCAGACCGTGTGGACATTGTGATACTCAGCTCTCAGACCGTGTGGACAATGTGATAATCAGCTCCATGACCGTGTGGACATTGTGATAGTCATCTCTCAGACCGTGTGAACATTGTGATACTCAGCTCTCAGACCGTGTGGACAATGTGATACTCAGCTCTCAGACCGTGTGGACATTGTGATACTCAGCTCTCAGACCGTGTGGACATTGTGATACTCAGCTCTCAGATCGTGTGGACAATGTGTTTCTCATCTCTCAGACCGTGTGGACATTGTGATACTCAGCTCTCAGACCGTGTGGACATTGTGATACTCAGCTCTCATGCTGTGTGGACATTGTGATACTCAGCTCTGAGACTGTGTGGACATGGTGATACTCAGCTCTCATACCGTGTGGACAATGTGATACTCAGCTCTCAGACCGTCTGGACAATGTGATACTCAGCTCTCAGACCGTGTGGACATTGTGATACTCAGCTCTCAGACCGTGTGGACATTGTGATACTCATCTCTCAGAACGTGTGGACATTGTGATACTCAGCTCTCATACCGTGTGGACATTGTGATACTCATCTCTCAGACTGTGTGGACATTGTGATACTCAGCTCTCAGACCGTGTGGACATTGTGATACTCAGCTCTCAGACCGTGTGGACATTGTGATACTCAGCTCTCAGATCGTGTGGACAATGTGTTACTCATCTCTTAGACCGTGTGGACATTGTGATACTCAGCTCTCAGACCGTGTGGACATTGTGATACTCAGCTCTCAGACAGTGTGGACATTGTGATATTCCGCTCTCAGACCGTGTGGACATTGTGATACTCAGCTCTCATACCGTGTGGACATGGTGATACTCAGCTCTCATACCGTGTGGACAATGTGATACTCAGCTCTCAGACCGTGTGGACAAAGTGATATTCAGCTCTCAGACCGTGTGGACAATGTGATACTCAGATCTCAGACCGTGTGGACATTGTGATACTCAGCTCTCAGACCATGTGGACATTGTGATACTCAGCTCTCAGACCGTGTGGACATTGTGATACTCAGCTCTCAGACCGTGTGGACATTGTGATACTCAGCTCTCATACCGTGTGGACAATGTGATACTCAGCTCTCAGACCGTGTGGACATTGTGATACTCAGCTCTCATACTGTGTGGACATTGTGATACTCAGCTCTCAGACCGTGTGGACATTGTGATATTCAGCTCTCAGAACGTGTGGACATTGTGATACTCAGCTCTCAGACCGTGTGGACATTGTGAGACTCAGCCCTCATACTGTGTGGACATTGTGATACTCAGCTCTCAGACCGTGTGGACAATGTGTTACTCAGCTCTCAGACCGTGTGGATATTGTGATACTCAGCTCTCAGACCGTGTGGACATTGTGATACTCAGCTCTCAGACCGTGTGGACATTGTGATACTCAGCTCTCATACCGTGTGGACAATTTGATACTCATCTCTCATGCCGTGTGGACATTGTGATACTCAGCTCTCATGCCGTGTGGACATTGTGATACTCAGCTCTCAGACCGTGTGGACATTGTGATACTCAGCTCTCATGCTGTGTGGACATTGTGATACTCAGCTCTCATACCCTGTGGACAATGTGATACTCAGCTCTCAGACCGTGTGGACATTGTGATACTCAGCTCTCATGCTGTGTGGACATTGTGATACTCAGCTCTCATGCTGTGTGGACATTGTGATACTCAGCTCTCAGACCGTGTGGACATTGTGATACTCAGCTCTCTGACCGTGTGGACATTGTGATACTCAGCTCTCAGACCGTGTGGACGTTGTGATACTCAGCTCTCATGCTGTGTGGACATTGTGATACTCATCTCTCAGACCGTGTGGACATTGTGATACTGAGCTATCATGCTGTGTGGACATTGCGATACTCAGCTCTCATACCCTGTGGACAATGTGATACTCAGCTCTCAGACCGTGTGGACATTGTGTTACTCATCTCTCAGACCGTGTGGACATTGTGATACTCAGCTCTCATACCGTGTGGACATTGTGATACTCAGCTCTCAGACCGTGTGGACAGTGTGATACTCAGCACTCAGACCGTGTGGACATTATGATACTCAGCTCTCATACGGTGTGGACATTGTGATAATCAGCTCTCAGACCGTGTGGACATTGTGATAGTCAGCTCTCAGACCTTGTGGACATTGTGATACTCAGCTCTCATACCGTGTGGACAATGTGATACTGAGCTCTCAGACCGTGTGGACATTGTGATACTCAGCTCTCAGACCGTGTGGACATTGTGATACTCAGCTCTCATGCTGTGTGGAAATTGTGATACTCAGCTCTCATGCTGTGTGGACATTGTGATACTCAGCTCTCAGACCGTGTGGACATTGTGATACTCAGCTCTCAGACCGTGTGGTCATTGTGATACTCAGCTCTCAGACCGTGTGGACATTGTGATACTCAGCTCTCATGCCGTGTGGACATTGTGATACTCAGCTCTCAGACCGTGTGGACATTGTGATACTCAGCTCTCAGTCCGTGTGGACATTGTGATACTCAGCTCTCAGACCGTGTGGACAATGTGATACTCATCTCTCATGCCGTGTGGACATTGTGATACTCAGCTCTCATACCGTGTGGACATGGTGATAGTCAGCTATCATACCGTGTGGACAATGTGATACTCAGCTCTCAGACCGTGTGGACAATGTGATACTCAGCTCTCAGACCGTGTGGACATTGTGATACTCAGCTCTCAGACCGTGTGGACATTGTGATACTCATCTCTCAGAACGTGTGGACATTGTGATACTCAGCTCTCATACCGTGTGGACATTGTGATACTCATCTCTCAGACCGTGTGGACATTGTGATACTCAGCTCTCAGACCGTGTGGATATTGTGATACTCAGCTCTCATGCCGTGTGGACATTGTGATACTCAGCTCTCAGACCGTGTGGACATTGTGATACTCAGCTCTCATACCGTGTGGACAATGTGATACTCAGCTCTCATGCTGTGTGGACATTGTGATACTCAGCTCTCAGACCGTGTGGACAATGTGATACTCAACTCTCAGACCGTGTGGACATTGTGATACTCAACTCTCAGACCGTGTGGACATTGTGATACTCATCTCTCAGACCGTGTGGACATTGTGATACTCAGCTCTCATACTGTGTGGACAATGTGATATTCAGCTCTCAGACCGTGTGGACATTGTGATACTCAGCTCTCAGACCGTGTGGACATTGTGATACTCAGCTCTCATGCTGTGTGGACATTGTGATACTCAGCTCTCATGCTGTGTGGACATTGTGATACTCAGCTCTCAGACCGTGTGGACATTGTGATACTCAGCTCTCTGACCGTGTGGACATTGTGATACTCAGCTCTCAGACCGTGTGGACGTTGTGATACTCAGCTCTCATGCTGTGTGGACATTGTGATACTCATCTCTCAGACCGTGTGGACATTGTGATACTGAGCTATCATGCTGTGTGGACATTGCGATACTCAGCTCTCATACCCTGTGGACAATGTGATACTCAGCTCTCAGACCGTGTGGACATTGTGTTACTCATCTCTCAGACCGTGTGGACATTGTGATACTCAGCTCTCATACCGTGTGGACATTGTGATACTCAGCTCTCAGACCGTGTGGACAGTGTGATACTCAGCACTCAGACCGTGTGGACATTATGATACTCAGCTCTCATACGGTGTGGACATTGTGATAATCAGCTCTCAGACCGTGTGGACATTGTGATAGTCAGCTCTCAGACCTTGTGGACATTGTGATACTCAGCTCTCATACCGTGTGGACAATGTGATACTGAGCTCTCAGACCGTGTGGACATTGTGATACTCAGCTCTCAGACCGTGTGGACATTGTGATACTCAGCTCTCATGCTGTGTGGAAATTGTGATACTCAGCTCTCATGCTGTGTGGACATTGTGATACTCAGCTCTCAGACCGTGTGGACATTGTGATACTCAGCTCTCAGACCGTGTGGTCATTGTGATACTCAGCTCTCAGACCGTGTGGACATTGTGATACTCAGCTCTCATGCCGTGTGGACATTGTGATACTCAGCTCTCAGACCGTGTGGACATTGTGATACTCAGCTCTCAGTCCGTGTGGACATTGTGATACTCAGCTCTCAGACCGTGTGGACAATGTGATACTCAGCTCTCAGACCGTGTGGACATTGTGATACTCATCTCTCAGACCGTGAGGACATTGTGATACTCATCTCTCATGCCGTGTGGACATTGTGATACTCAGCTCTCATGCCGTGTGGACATTGTGATACTCAGCTCTCAGACCGTGTGGACATTGTGATACTCAGCTCTCAGACCGTGTGGACAATGTGATACTCATCTCTCATGCCGTGTGGACATTGTGATACTCATCTCTCATGCCGTGTGGACATTGTGATACTCAGCTCTCATGCCGTGTGGACATTGTGATACTCAGATCTCATACCGTGTGGACATTGTGATACTCAGCTCTCAGACCGTGTGGACATTGTGATACTCAGCTCTCAGACCGTGTGGACATTGTGATACTCATCTCTCATGCCGTGTGGACATTGTGATACTCAGCTCTCATGACGTGTGGACATTGTGATACTCAGCTCTCATGACGTGTGGACATTGTGATACTCAGCTCTCAGTCCGTGTGGACATTGTGATACTCAGCTCTGATGCTCTGTGGACATTGTGATACTCATCTCTCATGCCGTGTGGACATTGTGATACTCATCTCTCATGCTGTGTGGACATTGAGATACTCAGCTCTCAGACCGTGTGGACATTGTGATAGTCAGCTCTCATACCGTGTGGACAATGTGATACTCAGCTCTCAGACCGTGTGGACAATGTGATACTCAGCTCTCAGACCGTGTGGACATTGTGATACTCAGCTCTCAGACCGTGTGGACATTGCGATACTCATCTCTCAGAACGTGTGGACATTGTGATACTCAGCTCTCATACCGTGTGGACATTGTGATACTCATCTCTCAGACCGTGTGGACATTGTGATACTCAGCTCTCATACTGTGTGGGCAATGTGATATTCAGCTCTCAGACCGTGTGGACATTGTGATACTCAGCTCTCAGACCGTGTGGACATTGTGATACTCTGCTCTCAGACCGTGTGGACATTGTGATACTCAGCTCTCATGCTGTGTGGACATTGTGATACTCAGCTCTCAGACCGTGTGGACATTGTGATACTCAGCTCTCAGACCGTGTGGACATTGTGATACTCATCTCTCATGCCGTGTGGACATTGTGATACTCAGCTCTCATACCGTGTGGACATTGTGATACTCAGCTCTCAGACCGTGTGGACATTGTGATACTCAGCTCTCAGACCGTGTGGACAATGTGATACTCAGCTCTCAGACCGTGTGGACATTGTGATACTCAGCTCTCAGACCGTGTGGACATTGTGATACTCAGCTCTCATGCCGTGTGGACATTGTGATACTCATCTCTCACGCCGTGTGGACATTGTGATACTCAGCTCTCATGCCGTGTGGACATTGTGATACTCAGCTCTCAGACCGTGTGGACATTGTGATACTCAGCTTTCAGACCGTGTGGACAATGTGATACTCAGCTCTCATGCTGTGTGGACATTGTGATACTCAGCTCTCAGACCGTGTGGACATTGTGATACTCAGCTCTCAGACCGTGTGGACAATGTGATAATCAGCTCTCAGACCGTGTGGACATTGTGATACTCAGCTCTCAGACCGTGTGGACAATGTGATAATCAGCTCCATGACCGTGTGGACATTGTGATAGTCATCTCTCAGACCGTGTGAACATTGTGATACTCAGCTCTCAGACCGTGTGGACAATGTGATACTCAGCTCTCAGACCGTGTGGACATTGTGATACTCAGCTCTCAGACCGTGTGGACATTGTGATACTCAGCTCTCAGATCGTGTGGACAATGTGTTTCTCATCTCTCAGACCGTGTGGACATTGTGATACTCAGCTCTCAGACCGTGTGGACATTGTGATACTCAGCTCTCATGCTGTGTGGACATTGTGATACTCAGCTCTGAGACTGTGTGGACATGGTGATACTCAGCTCTCATACCGTGTGGACAATGTGATACTCAGCTCTCAGACCGTCTGGACAATGTGATACTCAGCTCTCAGACCGTGTGGACATTGTGATACTCAGCTCTCAGACCGTGTGGACATTGTGATACTCATCTCTCAGAACGTGTGGACATTGTGATACTCAGCTCTCATACCGTGTGGACATTGTGATACTCATCTCTCAGACTGTGTGGACATTGTGATACTCAGCTCTCAGACCGTGTGGACATTGTGATACTCAGCTCTCAGACCGTGTGGACATTGTGATACTCAGCTCTCAGATCGTGTGGACAATGTGTTACTCATCTCTTAGACCGTGTGGACATTGTGATACTCAGCTCTCAGACCGTGTGGACATTGTGATACTCAGCTCTCAGACAGTGTGGACATTGTGATATTCCGCTCTCAGACCGTGTGGACATTGTGATACTCAGCTCTCATACCGTGTGGACATGGTGATACTCAGCTCTCATACCGTGTGGACAATGTGATACTCAGCTCTCAGACCGTGTGGACAAAGTGATATTCAGCTCTCAGACCGTGTGGACAATGTGATACTCAGATCTCAGACCGTGTGGACATTGTGATACTCAGCTCTCAGACCATGTGGACATTGTGATACTCAGCTCTCAGACCGTGTGGACATTGTGATACTCAGCTCTCAGACCGTGTGGACATTGTGATACTCAGCTCTCATACCGTGTGGACAATGTGATACTCAGCTCTCAGACCGTGTGGACATTGTGATACTCAGCTCTCATACTGTGTGGACATTGTGATACTCAGCTCTCAGACCGTGTGGACATTGTGATATTCAGCTCTCAGAACGTGTGGACATTGTGATACTCAGCTCTCAGACCGTGTGGACATTGTGAGACTCAGCCCTCATACTGTGTGGACATTGTGATACTCAGCTCTCAGACCGTGTGGACAATGTGTTACTCAGCTCTCAGACCGTGTGGATATTGTGATACTCAGCTCTCAGACCGTGTGGACATTGTGATACTCAGCTCTCAGACCGTGTGGACATTGTGATACTCAGCTCTCATACCGTGTGGACAATTTGATACTCATCTCTCATGCCGTGTGGACATTGTGATACTCAGCTCTCATGCCGTGTGGACATTGTGATACTCAGCTCTCAGACCGTGTGGACATTGTGATACTCAGCTCTCATGCTGTGTGGACATTGTGATACTCAGCTCTCATACCCTGTGGACAATGTGATACTCAGCTCTCAGACCGTGTGGACATTGTGATACTCAGCTCTCATGCTGTGTGGACATTGTGATACTCAGCTCTCATGCTGTGTGGACATTGTGATACTCAGCTCTCAGACCGTGTGGACATTGTGATACTCAGCTCTCTGACCGTGTGGACATTGTGATACTCAGCTCTCAGACCGTGTGGACGTTGTGATACTCAGCTCTCATGCTGTGTGGACATTGTGATACTCATCTCTCAGACCGTGTGGACATTGTGATACTGAGCTATCATGCTGTGTGGACATTGCGATACTCAGCTCTCATACCCTGTGGACAATGTGATACTCAGCTCTCAGATCGTGTGGACAATGTGTTTCTCATCTCTCAGACCGTGTGGACATTGTGATACTCAGCTCTCAGACCGTGTGGATATTGTGATACTCAGCTCTCATGCTGTGTGGACATTGTGATACTCAGCTCTGAGACTGTGTGGACATGGTGATACTCAGCTCTCATACCGTGTGGACAATGTGATACTCAGCTCTCAGACCGTCTGGACAATGTGATAGTCAGCTCTCAGACCGTGTGGACATTGTGATACTCAGCTCTCAGACCGTGTGGACATTGTGATACTCATCTCTCAGAACGTGTGGACATTGTGATACTCAGCTCTCATACCGTGTGGACATTGTGATACTCATCTCTCAGACTGTGTGGACATTGTGATACTCAGCTCTCAGACCGTGTGGACATTGTGATACTCAGCTCTCAGACCGTGTGGACATTGTGATACTCAGCTCTCAGATCGTGTGGACAATGTGTTACTCATCTCTTAGACCGTGTGGACATTGTGATACTCAGCTCTCAGACCGTGTGGACATTGTGATACTCAGCTCTCAGACAGTGTGGACATTGTGATATTCCGCTCTCAGACCGTGTGGACATTGTGATACTCAGCTCTCATACCGTGTGGACATGGTGATACTCAGCTCTCATACCGTGTGGACAATGTGATACTCAGCTCTCAGACCGTGTGGACAAAGTGATATTCAGCTCTCAGACCGTGTGGACAATGTGATACTCAGATCTCAGACCGTGTGGACATTGTGATACTCAGCTCTCAGACCATGTGGACATTGTGATACTCAGTTCTCAGACCGTGTGGACATTGTGATACTCAGCTCTCAGACCGTGTGGACATTGTGATACTCAGCTCTCATACCGTGTGGACAATGTGATACTCAGCTCTCAGACCGTGTGGACATTGTGATACTCAGCTCTCATACTGTGTGGACATTGTGATACTCAGCTCTCAGACCGTGTGGACATTGTGATATTCAGCTCTCAGAACGTGTGGACATTGTGATACTCAGCTCTCAGACCGTGTGGACATTGTGAGACTCAGCCCTCATACTGTGTGGACATTGTGATACTCAGCTCTCAGACCGTGTGGACAATGTGTTACTCAGCTCTCAGACCGTGTGGATATTGTGATACTCAGCTCTCAGACCGTGTGGACATTGTGATACTCAGCTCTCAGACCGTGTGGACATTGTGATACTCAGCTCTCATACCGTGTGGACAATTTGATACTCATCTCTCATGCCGTGTGGACATTGTGATACTCAGCTCTCATGCCGTGTGGACATTGTGATACTCAGCTCTCAGACCGTGTGGACATTGTGATACTCAGCTCTCATGCTGTGTGGACATTGTGATACTCAGCTCTCATACCCTGTGGACAATGTGATACTCAGCTCTCAGACCGTGTGGACATTGTGATACTCAGCTCTCATGCTGTGTGGACATTGTGATACTCAGCTCTCATGCTGTGTGGACATTGTGATACTCAGCTCTCAGACCGTGTGGACATTGTGATACTCAGCTCTCTGACCGTGTGGACATTGTGATACTCAGCTCTCAGACCGTGTGGACGTTGTGATACTCAGCTCTCATGCTGTGTGGACATTGTGATACTCATCTCTCAGACCGTGTGGACATTGTGATACTGAGCTATCATGCTGTGTGGACATTGCGATACTCAGCTCTCATACCCTGTGGACAATGTGATACTCAGCTCTCAGACCGTGTGGACATTGTGTTACTCATCTCTCAGACCGTGTGGACATTGTGATACTCAGCTCTCATACCGTGTGGACATTGTGATACTCAGCTCTCAGACCGTGTGGACAGTGTGATACTCAGCACTCAGACCGTGTGGACATTATGATACTCAGCTCTCATACGGTGTGGACATTGTGATAATCAGCTCTCAGACCGTGTGGACATTGTGATAGTCAGCTCTCAGACCTTGTGGACATTGTGATACTCAGCTCTCATACCGTGTGGACAATGTGATACTGAGCTCTCAGACCGTGTGGACATTGTGATACTCAGCTCTCAGACCGTGTGGACATTGTGATACTCAGCTCTCATGCTGTGTGGAAATTGTGATACTCAGCTCTCATGCTGTGTGGACATTGTGATACTCAGCTCTCAGACCGTGTGGACATTGTGATACTCAGCTCTCAGACCGTGTGGTCATTGTGATACTCAGCTCTCAGACCGTGTGGACATTGTGATACTCAGCTCTCATGCCGTGTGGACATTGTGATACTCAGCTCTCAGACCGTGTGGACATTGTGATACTCAGCTCTCAGTCCGTGTGGACATTGTGATACTCAGCTCTCAGACCGTGTGGACAATGTGATACTCAGCTCTCAGACCGTGTGGACATTGTGATACTCATCTCTCAGACCGTGAGGACATTGTGATACTCATCTCTCATGCCGTGTGGACATTGTGATACTCAGCTCTCATGCCGTGTGGACATTGTGATACTCAGCTCTCAGACCGTGTGGACATTGTGATACTCAGCTCTCAGACCGTGTGGACAATGTGATACTCATCTCTCATGCCGTGTGGACATTGTGATACTCATCTCTCATGCCGTGTGGACATTGTGATACTCAGCTCTCATGCCGTGTGGACATTGTGATACTCAGCTCTCATACCGTGTGGACATTGTGATACTCAGCTCTCAGACCGTGTGGACATTGTGATACTCAGCTCTCAGACCGTGTGGACATTGTGATACTCATCTCTCATGCCGTGTGGACATTGTGATACTCAGCTCTCATGACGTGTGGACATTGTGATACTCAGCTCTCAGTCCGTGTGGACATTGTGATACTCAGCTCTGATGCTCTGTGGACATTGTGATACTCATCTCTCATGCCGTGTGGACATTGTGATACTCATCTCTCATGCTGTGTGGACATTGAGATACTCAGCTCTCAGACCGTGTGGACATTGTGATAGTCAGCTCTCATACCGTGTGGACAATGTGATACTCAGCTCTCAGACCGTGTGGACAATGTGATACTCAGCTCTCAGACCGTGTGGACATTGTGATACTCAGCTCTCAGACCGTGTGGACATTGTGATACTCATCTCTCAGAACGTGTGGACATTGTGATACTCAGCTCTCATACCGTGTGGACATTGTGATACTCATCTCTCAGACCGTGTGGACATTGTGATACTCAGCTCTCATACTGTGTGGGCAATGTGATATTCAGCTCTCAGACCGTGTGGACATTGTGATACTCAGCTCTCAGACCGTGTGGACATTGTGATACTCATCTCTCATGCCGTGTGGACATTGTGATACTCAGCTCTCATACCGTGTGGACATTGTGATACTCAGCTCTCAGACCGTGTGGACATTGTGATACTCAGCTCTCAGACCGTGTGGACAATGTGATACTCAGCTCTCAGACCGTGTGGACATTGTGATACTCAGCTCTCAGACCGTGTGGACATTGTGATACTCAGCTCTCATGCCGTGTGGACATTGTGATACTCATCTCTCACGCCGTGTGGACATTGTGATACTCAGCTCTCATGCCGTGTGGACATTGTGATACTCAGCTCTCAGACCGTGTGGACATTGTGATACTCAGCTTTCAGACCGTGTGGACAATGTGATACTCAGCTCTCATGCTGTGTGGACATTGTGATACTCAGCTCTCAGACCGTGTGGACATTGTGATACTCAGCTCTCAGACCGTGTGGACAATGTGATAATCAGCTCTCAGACCGTGTGGACATTGTGATACTCAGCTCTCAGACCGTGTGGACAATGTGATAATCAGCTCCATGACCGTGTGGACATTGTGATAGTCATCTCTCAGACCGTGTGAACATTGTGATACTCAGCTCTCAGACCGTGTGGACAATGTGATACTCAGCTCTCAGACCGTGTGGACATTGTGATACTCAGCTCTCAGACCGTGTGGACATTGTGATACTCAGCTCTCAGATCGTGTGGACAATGTGTTTCTCATCTCTCAGACCGTGTGGACATTGTGATACTCAGCTCTCAGACCGTGTGGACATTGTGATACTCAGCTCTCATGCTGTGTGGACATTGTGATACTCAGCTCTGAGACTGTGTGGACATGGTGATACTCAGCTCTCATACCGTGTGGACAATGTGATACTCAGCTCTCAGACCGTCTGGACAATGTGATACTCAGCTCTCAGACCGTGTGGACATTGTGATACTCAGCTCTCAGACCGTGTGGACATTGTGATACTCATCTCTCAGAACGTGTGGACATTGTGATACTCAGCTCTCATACCGTGTGGACATTGTGATACTCATCTCTCAGACTGTGTGGACATTGTGATACTCAGCTCTCAGACCGTGTGGACATTGTGATACTCAGCTCTCAGACCGTGTGGACATTGTGATACTCAGCTCTCAGATCGTGTGGACAATGTGTTACTCATCTCTTAGACCGTGTGGACATTGTGATACTCAGCTCTCAGACCGTGTGGACATTGTGATACTCAGCTCTCAGACAGTGTGGACATTGTGATATTCCGCTCTCAGACCGTGTGGACATTGTGATACTCAGCTCTCATACCGTGTGGACATGGTGATACTCAGCTCTCATACCGTGTGGACAATGTGATACTCAGCTCTCAGACCGTGTGGACAAAGTGATATTCAGCTCTCAGACCGTGTGGACAATGTGATACTCAGATCTCAGACCGTGTGGACATTGTGATACTCAGCTCTCAGACCGTGTGGACATTGTGATACTCAGCTCTCAGACCGTGTGGACATTGTGATACTCAGCTCTCATACCGTGTGGACAATGTGATACTCAGCTCTCAGACCGTGTGGACATTGTGATACTCAGCTCTCATACTGTGTGGACATTGTGATACTCAGCTCTCAGACCGTGTGGACATTGTGATATTCAGCTCTCAGAACATGTGGACATTGTGATACTCAGCTCTCAGACCGTGTGGACATTGTGAGACTCAGCCCTCATACTGTGTGGACATTGTGATACTCAGCTCTCAGACCGTGTGGACAATGTGTTACTCAGCTCTCAGACCGTGTGGATATTGTGATACTCAGCTCTCAGACCGTGTGGACATTGTGATACTCAGCTCTCAGACCGTGTGGACATTGTGATACTCAGCTCTCATACCGTGTGGACATTGTGATACTCAGCTCTCATACCGTGTGGACAATTTGATACTCATCTCTCATGCCGTGTGGACATTGTGATACTCAGCTCTCATGCCGTGTGGACATTGTGATACTCAGCTCTCAGACCGTGTGGACATTGTGATACTCAGCTCTCATGCTGTGTGGACATTGTGATACTCAGCTCTCATACCCTGTGGACAATGTGATACTCAGCTCTCAGACCGTGTGGACATTGTGATACTCAGCTCTCATGCTGTGTGGACATTGTGATACTCAGCTCTCATACCCTGTGGACAATGTGATACTCAGCTCTCAGACCGTGTGGACATTGTGTTACTCAGCTCTCAGACCGTGTGTACATTGTGATACTCAGCTCTCATGCCGTGTGGACAATGTGATACTCAGCTCTCATGCCGTGTGGACAATGTGATGCTCAGCTCTCAGACCGTGTGGACATTGTGATACTCAGCTCTCAGACCGTGTGGACATTGTGATACTCAGCTCTCAGACCGTGTGGACATTGTGATACTCATCTCTCTAAACGTGTGCACATTGTGATACTCAGCTCTCATACCGTGTGGACATTGTGATACTCATCTCTCAGACTGTGTGGACATTGTGATACTCAGCTCTCATACCGTGTGGACATTGTGATACTCAGCTCTCAGACCGTGTGGACATTGTGATAGTCAGCTCTCATGCTGTGTGGACAATGTGATACTCATCTCTCAGACCGTGTGGACATTGTGATACTCAGCTCTCATAGCGTGTGGACATTGTGATACTCATCTCTCAGACCGTGTGGACATTGTGATACTCAGCTCTCAGACCGTGTGGACATTGTGATACTCATCTCTCAGACCGTGTGGACATTGTGATATTCAGCTCTCAGACCGGGTGGACATTGTGATACTCAGCTCTCAGACCGTGTGGACATTGTGATACTCAGCTCTCAGACCGTGTGGACAATGTGATACTCATCTCTCAGACCGTGTGGACATTGTGATACTCAACTCTCAGACCGTGTGGACATTGTGATACTCATCTCTCAGACCGTGTGGACATTGTGATACTCAGCTCTCATACTGTGTGGACAATGTGATATTCAGCTCTCAGACCGTGTGGACATTGTGATACTCAGCTCTCAGACCGTGTGGACATTGTGATACTCAGCTCTCATGCTGTGTGGAAATTGTGATACTCAGTTCTCATGCTGTGTGGACATTGTGATACTCAGCTCTCAGACCGTGTGGACATTGTGATACTCAGCTCTCAGACCGTGTGGACAGTGTGATACTCAGCTCTCAGACCGTGTGGACATTGTGAAACTCAGCTCTCATGCCGTGTGGACATTGTGATACTCAGCTCTCAGACCGTGTGGACATTGTGATACTCAGCTGTCAGACCGTGTGGACATTGTGATACTCAGCTCTCAGACCGTGTGGACAATGTGATACTCAGCTCTCAGACCGTGTGGACATTGTGATACTCATCTCTCAGACCGTGTGGACATTGTGATACTCATCTCTCATGCCGTGTGGACATTGTGATACTCATCTCTCATGCCGTGTGGACATTGTGATACTCAGCTCTCAGACCGTGTGGACATTGTGATACTCAGCTCTCATGCTGTGTGGACATTGTGATACTCAGCTCTCATACCCTGTGGACAATGTGATACTCAGCTCTCAGACCGTGTGGACATTGTGATACTCAGCTCTCATGCTGTGTGGACATTGTGATACTCAGCTCTCATACCCTGTGGACAATGTGATACTCAGCTCTCAGACCGTGTGGACATTGTGTTACTCAGCTCTCAGACCGTGTGTACATTGTGATACTCAGCTCTCATGCCGTGTGGACAATGTGATACTCAGCTCTCATGCCGTGTGGACAATGTGATGCTCAGCTCTCAGACCGTGTGGACATTGTGATACTCAGCTCTCAGACCGTGTGGACATTGTGATACTCAGCTCACAGACCGTGTGGACATTGTGATACTCCGCTCTCAGACCGTGTGGACATTGTGATACTCAGCTCACAGACCGTGTGGACATTGTGATAATCCGCTCTCAGACCGTGTGGACATTGTGATACTCAGCTCTCAGACCGTCTGGACAGTGTGATACTCAGCTCTCAGACCGTGTGGACATGGTGATACTCAGCTCTCTGACCGTGTGGACATTGTGATACTCAGCTCTCAGACCGTGTGGACAATGTGATACTCAGCTCTCAGACCGTGTGGACATTGTGATAATCAGCTCTCATGCTTGTGGACATTGTGATACTCAGCTCTCATGCTTGTGGACATTGTGATACTCAGCTCTCATACCGTGTGGACATTGTGATTCTCAGCTCACAGACCGTGTGGACATTGTGATATTCAGCTCTCAGACCGTGTGGACATTGTGATACTCAGCTCTCAGACCGTGTGGACATTGTGATACTCAACTCTCATACTGTGTGGACATTGTGATACTCAGCTCTCAGACCGTGTGGACATTGTGATATTCAGCTCTCATACCGTGTGGACATTGTGATACTCAGCTCTCAGACCGTGTGGACATTGTGTTACTCAGCTCTCAGACCGTGTGGATATTGTGATACTCAGCTCTCAGAACGTGTGGACATTGTGATACTCAGGTCTCAGACCGTGTGGACATTGTGATACTCAGCTCTCATACCGTGTGGACATTGTGATACTCAGCTCTCAGACCGTGTGGACATTGTGATACTCAGCTCTCATACCGTGTGGATATTGTGATACTCAGCTCTCAGACCGTGTGGACATTGTGATACTCAGCTCTCATACCGTGTGGACATTGTGATACTCAGCTCTCATACCGAGTGGACAATTTGATACTCAGCTCTCAGACCCTGTGGACAATGTGATACTCAGCTCTCAGACCGTGTGGACATTGTGTTACTCATCTCTCAGACCGTGTGGACTTGTGATACTCAGCTCTCAAACCGTGTGGACATTGTGATACTCAGCTCTCAGACCGTGTGGACAGTGTGATACTCAGCTCTCAGACCGTGTGGACATTATGATACTCAGCTCTCATACGGTGTGGACATTGTGATAATCAGCTCTCAGACCGTGTGGACATTGTGATAGTCAGCTCTCAGACCGTGTGGACATTGTGATACTCAGCTCTCATACCGTGTGGACAATGTGATACTCAGCTCTCAGACCGTGTGGACAATGTGATACTCAGCTCTCAGACCGTGTGGACATTGTGATACTCAGCTCTCCGACCGTGTGGACATTGTGATACTCATCTCTCTAAACGTGTGCACATTGTGATACTCAGCTCTCATACCGTGTGGACATTGTGATACTCATCTCTCAGACTGTGTGGACATTGTGATACTCAGCTCTCATACCGTGTGGACATTGTGATACTCAGCTCTCAGACCGTGTGGACATTGTGATAGTCAGCTCTCATGCTGTGTGGACAATGTGATACTCATCTCTCAGACCGTGTGGACATTGTGATACTCATCTCTCAGACCGTGTGGACATTGTGATACTCAGCTCTCAGACCGTGTGGACATTGTGATACTCATCTCTCAGACCGTGTGGACATTGTGATACTCAGCTCTCAGACCGTGTGGACATTGTGATACTCATCTCTCAGACCGTGTGGACAATGTGATACTCAACTCTCAGACCGTGTGGACATTGTG
This sequence comes from Hemitrygon akajei, assembly GCF_048418815.1. Classification (NCBI taxonomy): domain Eukaryota; kingdom Metazoa; phylum Chordata; class Chondrichthyes; order Myliobatiformes; family Dasyatidae; genus Hemitrygon; species Hemitrygon akajei. The sequence goes on along the minus strand of NC_133132.1, from coordinate 859,106 downwards.
ATACTCATCTCTCAGACCGTGTGGACATTGTGATACTCAGCTCTCATACTGTGTGGACAATGTGATATTCAGCTCTCAGACCGTGTGGACATTGTGATACTCAGCTCTCAGACCGTGTGGACATTGTGATACTCATCTCTCATGCTGTGTGGACATTGTGATACTCAGCTCTCATGCTGTGTGGACATTGTGATACTCAGCTCTCAGACCGTGTGGACATTGTGATACTCAGCTCTCAGACCGTGTGGACATTGTGATACTCAGCTCTCATGCCGTGTGGACATTGTGATACTCAGCTCTCATACCGTGTGGACATTGTGATACTCAGCTCTCATACCGTGTGGACATTGTGATACTCAGCTCTCAGACCGTGTGGACATTGTGATACTCAGCTCTCAGACCGTGTGGACAATGTGATACTCAGCTCTCAGACCGTGTGGACAATGTGATACTCAGCTCTCAGACCGTGTGGACATTGTGATAATCAGCTCTCATGCTTGTGGACATTGTGATACTCAGCTCTCATGCTTGTGGACATTGTGATACTCAGCTCTCATACCGTGTGGACATTGTGATTCTCAGCTCTCAGACCGTGTGGACATTGTGATATTCAGCTCTCAGACCGTGTGGACATTGTGATACTCAGCTCTCAGAACGTGTGGACATTGTGATACTCAACTCTCATACTGTGTGGACATTGTGATACTCAGCTCTCAGACCGTGTGGACATTGTGATATTCAGCTCTCATACCGTGTGGACATTGTGATACTCAGCTCTCAGACCGTGTGGACATTGTGTTACTCAGCTCTCAGACCGTGTGGATATTGTGATACTCAGCTCTCAGAACGTGTGGACATTGTGATACTCAGGTCTCAGACCGTGTGGACATTGTGATACTCAGCTCTCATACCGTGTGGACATTGTGATACTCAGCTCTCAGACCGTGTGGACATTGTGTTACTCAGCTCTCAGACCGTGTGGATATTGTGATACTCATCTCTCAGACCGTGTGGACATTGTGATACTCAGCTCTCATACCGTGTGGACATTGTGATACTCAGCTCTCATACCGAGTGGACAATTTGATACTCAGCTCTCAGACCCTGTGGACAATGTGATACTCAGCTCTCAGACCGTGTGGACATTGTGTTACTCATCTCTCAGACCGTGTGGACATTGTGATACTCAGCTCTCAAACCGTGTGGACATTGTGATACTCAGCTCTCAGACCGTGTGGACAGTGTGATACTCAGCTCTCAGACCGTGTGGACATTATGATACTCAGCTCTCATACGGTGTGGACATTGTGATAATCAGCTCTCAGACCGTGTGGACATTGTGATAGTCAGCTCTCAGACCGTGTGGACATTGTGATACTCAGCTCTCATACCGTGTGGACAATGTGATACTCAGCTCTCAGACCGTGTGGACAATGTGATACTCAGCTCTCAGACCGTGTGGACATTGTGATACTCAGCTCTCCGACCGTGTGGACATTGTGATACTCATCTCTCTAAACGTGTGCACATTGTGATACTCAGCTCTCATACCGTGTGGACATTGTGATACTCATCTCTCAGACTGTGTGGACATTGTGATACTCAGCTCTCATACCGTGTGGACATTGTGATACTCAGCTCTCAGACCGTGTGGACATTGTGATAGTCAGCTCTCATGCTGTGTGGACAATGTGATACTCATCTCTCAGACCGTGTGGACATTGTGATACTCATCTCTCAGACCGTGTGGACATTGTGATACTCAGCTCTCAGACCGTGTGGACATTGTGATACTCATCTCTCAGACCGTGTGGACATTGTGATACTCAGCTCTCAGACCGTGTGGACATTGTGATACTCATCTCTCAGACCGTGTGGACAATGTGATACTCAACTCTCAGACCGTGTGGACATTGTGATACTCATCTCTCAGACCGTGTGGACATTGTGATACTCAGCTCTCATACTGTGTGGACAATGTGATATTCAGCTCTCAGACCGTGTGGACATTGTGATACTCAGCTCTCAGACCGTGTGGACATTGTGATACTCATCTCTCATGCTGTGTGGACATTGTGATACTCAGCTCTCATGCTGTGTGGACATTGTGATACTCAGCTCTCAGACCGTGTGGACATTGTGATACTCAGCTCTCAGACCGTGTGGACATTGTGATACTCAGCTCTCATGCCGTGTGGACATTGTGATACTCAGCTCTCATACCGTGTGGACATTGTGATACTCAGCTCTCATACCGTGTGGACATTGTGATACTCAGCTCTCAGACCGTGTGGACATTGTGATACTCAGCTCTCAGACCGTGTGGACAATGTGATACTCAGCTCTCAGACCGTGTGGACAATGTGATACTCAGCTCTCAGACCGTGTGGACATTGTGATAATCAGCTCTCATGCTTGTGGACATTGTGATACTCAGCTCTCATGCTTGTGGACATTGTGATACTCAGCTCTCATACCGTGTGGACATTGTGATTCTCAGCTCTCAGACCGTGTGGACATTGTGATATTCAGCTCTCAGACCGTGTGGACATTGTGATACTCAGCTCTCAGACCGTGTGGACATTGTGATACTCAACTCTCATACTGTGTGGACATTGTGATACTCAGCTCTCAGACCGTGTGGACATTGTGATATTCAGCCCTCATACCGTGTGGACATTGTGATACTCAGCTCTCAGACCGTGTGGACATTGTGTTACTCAGCTCTCAGACCGTGTGGATATTGTGATACTCAGCTCTCAGAACGTGTGGACATTGTGATACTCAGGTCTCAGACCGTGTGGACATTGTGATACTCAGCTCTCATACCGTGTGGACATTGTGATACTCAGCTCTCAGACCGTGTGGACATTGTGTTACTCAGCTCTCAGACCGTGTGGATATTGTGATACTCATCTCTCAGACCGTGTGGACATTGTGATACTCAGCTCTCAGACCGTGTGGACATTGTGATACTCAGCTCTCATACCGTGTGGATATTGTGATACTCAGCTCTCAGACCGTGTGGACATTGTGATACTCAGCTCTCATACCGTGTGGACATTGTGATACTCAGCTCTCATACCGAGTGGACAATTTGATACTCAGCTCTCAGACCCTGTGGACAATGTGATACTCAGCTCTCAGACCGTGTGGACAGTGTGATACTCAGCTCTCAGACCGTGTGGACATTATGATACTCAGCTCTCATACGGTGTGGACATTGTGATAATCAGCTCTCAGACCGTGTGGACATTGTGATAGTCAGCTCTCAGACCGTGTGGACATTGTGATACTCAGCTCTCATACCGTGTGGACAATGTGATACTCAGCTCTCAGACCGTGTGGACAATGTGATACTCAGCTCTCAGACCGTGTGGACATTGTGATACTCAGCTCTCCGACCGTGTGGACATTGTGATACTCATCTCTCTAAACGTGTGCACATTGTGATACTCAGCTCTCATACCGTGTGGACATTGTGATACTCATCTCTCAGACTGTGTGGACATTGTGATACTCAGCTCTCATACCGTGTGGACATTGTGATACTCAGCTCTCAGACCGTGTGGACATTGTGATAGTCAGCTCTCATGCTGTGTGGACAATGTGATACTCATCTCTCAGACCGTGTGGACATTGTGATACTCATCTCTCAGACCGTGTGGACATTGTGATACTCAGCTCTCAGACCGTGTGGACATTGTGATACTCATCTCTCAGACCGTGTGGACATTGTGATACTCAGCTCTCAGACCGTGTGGACATTGTGATACTCATCTCTCAGACCGTGTGGACAATGTGATACTCAACTCTCAGACCGTGTGGACATTGTGATACTCATCTCTCAGACCGTGTGGACATTGTGATACTCAGCTCTCATACTGTGTGGACAATGTGATATTCAGCTCTCAGACCGTGTGGACATTGTGATACTCAGCTCTCAGACCGTGTGGACATTGTGATACTCATCTCTCATGCTGTGTGGACATTGTGATACTCAGCTCTCATGCTGTGTGGACATTGTGATACTCAGCTCTCAGACCGTGTGGACATTGTGATACTCAGCTCTCAGACCGTGTGGACAATGTGATAATCAGCACTCAGACCGTGTGGACATTGTGATACTCAGCTCTCAGACCGTGTGGACAATGTGATAATCAGCTCTCAGACAGTGTGGACATTGTGATACTCATCTCTCATGCCGTGTGGACATTGTGATACTCAGCTCTCTGACTGTGTGGACATTGTGATACTCAGCTCTCAGACCGTGTGGACATTGTGTTACTCAGCTCTCAGACCGGGTGGACATTGTGATACTCAGCTCTCATACCGTGTGGACATTGTGATACTCAGCTCTCAGACCGTGTGGACATTGTGATACTCAGCTCTCAGACCGTGTGGACATTGCGATACTCATCTCTCATACCGTGTGGACATTGTGATACTCAGCTCTCAGACCGTGTGGACATGGTGATACTCAGCTCTCAGACCGAGTGGACATTGTGATACTCAGCTATCAGACCGTGTGGACAATGTGATACTCAGCTCTCAGACCATGTGGACAATGTGATACTCAGCTCTCAGACCGTGTGGACATTGTGATACTCAGCTCTCAGACCGTGTGGACATTGTGATACTCAGCTCTCAGACCGTGTGGACAATGTGATACTCAGCTCTCATACCGTGTGGACAATGTGATACTCAGCTCTCAGGCCGTGTGGACAATGTGATACTCAGCTCTGAGACCGTGTGGACATTGTGTTACTCAGCACTCAGACCGTGTGGACATTGTGATACTCAGTTCTCATACCGTGTGGACATTGTGATACTCAGCTCTCATGCTGTGTGGACATTGTGATACTCAGCTCTCATACCGTGTGGACATTGTGATACTCAGCTCTCATACCGTGTAGACAATGTGATACTCAGCTCTCAGACCGTGTGGACAATGTGATACTCAGCTCTCAGACCGTGTGGACATTGTGATACTCAGCTCTCAGACCGTGTGGACATTGTGATACTCATCTCTCTAAACGTGTGCACATTGTGATACTCAGCTCTCATACCGTGTGGACATTGTGATACTCATCTCTCAGACTGTGTGGACATTATGATACTCAGCTCTCATACCGTGTGGACATTGTGATTCTCAGCTCTCAGACCGTGTGGACATTGTGATAGTCAGCTCTCATGCTGTGTGGACAATGTGATACTCATCTCTCAGACCGTGTGGACATTGTGATACTCAGCTCTCATAGCGTGTGGACATTGTGATACTCATCTCTCAGACCGTGTGGACATTGTGATACTCAGCTCTCAGACCGTGTGGACATTGTGATACTCAGCTCTCAGACCGTGTGGACATTGTGATACTCATCTCTCAGACCGTGTGGACATTGTGATATTCAGCTCTCAGACCGGGTGGACATTGTGATACTCAGCTCTCAGACCGTGTGGACATTGTGATACTCAGCTCTCAGACCGTGTGGACAATGTGATACTCATCTCTCAGACCGTGTGGACATTGTGATACTCAACTCTCAGACCGTGTGGACATTGTGATACTCATCTCTCAGACCGTGTGGACATTGTGATACTCAGCTCTCATACTGTGTGGACAATGTGATATTCAGCTCTCAGACCGTGTGGACATTGTGATACTCAGCTCTCAGACCGTGTGGACATTGTGATACTCAGCTCTCATGCTGTGTGGACATTGTGATACTCAGCTCTCATGCTGTGTGGACATTGTGATACTCATCTCTCAGACCGTGTGGACATTGTGATACTGAGCTATCATGCTGTGTGGACATTGCGATACTCAGCTCTCATACCCTGTGGACAATGTGATACTCAGCTCTAATACCGTGTGGACATTGTGTTACTCATCTCTCAGACCGTGTGGACATTGTGATACTCAGCTCTCATACCGTGTGGACATTGTGATACTCAGCTCTCAGACCGTGTGGACAGTGTGATACTCAGCTCTCAGACCGTGTGGACATTATGATACTCAGCTCTCATACGGTGTGGACATTGTGATAATCAGCTCTCAGACCGTGTGGACATTGTGATAGTCAGCTCTCAGACCGTGTGGACATTGTGATACTCAGCTCTCATACCGTGTGGACAATGTGATACTGAGCTCTCAGACCGTGTGGACAATGTGATACTCAGCTCTCAGACCGTGTGGACATTGTGATACTCAGCTCTCAGACCGTGTGGACATTGTGATACTCATCTCTCTAAACGTGTGCACATTGTGATACTCAGCTCTCATACCGTGTGGACATTGTGATACTCATCTCTCAGACTGTGTGGACATTGTGATACTCAGCTCTCATACCGTGTGGACTTTGTGATACTCAGCTCTCAGACCGTGTGGACATTGTGATAGTCAGCTCTCATGCTGTGTGGACAATGTGATACTCATCTCTCAGACCGTGTGGACATTGTGATACTCATCTCTCAGACCGTGTGGACATTGTGATACTCAGCTCTCAGACCGTGTGGACATTGTGATACTCATCTCTCAGACCGTGTGGACATTGTGATACTCAGCTCTAAGACCGGGTGGACATTGTGATACTCAGCTCTCAGACCGTGTGGACATTGTGATACTCAGCTCTCAGACCGTGTGGACAATGTGATACTCATCTCTCAGACCGTGTGGACATTGTGATACTCAAGTCTCAGTCCGTGTGGACATTGTGATACTCATCTCAGACCGTGTGGAGATTGTGATACTCATCTCTCAGACCGTGTGGACATTGTGATACTCAGCTCTCATACTGTGTGGACAATCTGATATTCAGCTCTCAGACCGTGTGGACATTGTGATACTCAGCTCTCAGACCGTGTGGACATTGTGATATTCAGCTCTCATGCTGTGTGGAAATTGTGATACTCAGCTCTCATGCTGTGTGGACATTGTGATACTCAGCTCTCAGACCGTGTGGACATTGTGATACTCAGCTCTCAGACCGTGTGGACATTGTGATACTCAGCTCTCAGACCGTGTGGACATTGTGATACTCAGCTATCATGCCGTGTGGACATTGTGATACTCAGCTCTCAGGCCGTGTGGACATTGTGATACTCAGCTGTCAGACCGTGTGGACATTGTGATACTCAGCTCTCAGACCGTGTGGACAATGTGATACTCAGCTCTCAGACCGTGTGGACATTGTGATACTCATCTCTCAGACCGTGTGGACATTGTGATACTCATCTCTCATGCCGTGTGGACATTGTGATACTCAGCTCTCATGCCGTGTGGACATTGTGATACTCAGCTCTCAGACCGTGTGGACATTGTGATACTCAGCTCTCATGCTGTGTGGACATTGTGATACTCAGCTCTCATACCCTGTGGACAATGTGATACTCAGCTCTCAGACCGTGTGGACATTGTGATACTCAGCTCTCATGCTGTGTGGACATTGTGATACTCAGCTCTCATACCCTGTGGACAATGTGATACTCAGCTCTCAGACCGTGTGGACATTGTGTTACTCAGCTCTCAGACCGTGTGTACATTGTGATACTCAGCTCTCATGCCGTGTGGACAATGTGATACTCAGCTCTCATGCCGTGTGGACAATGTGATGCTCAGCTCTCAGACCGTGTGGACATTGTGATATTCAGCTCTCAGACCGTGTGGACATTGTGATACTCAGCTCACAGACCGTGTGGACATTGTGATACTCCGCTCTCAGACCGTGTGGACATTGTGGTACTCAGCTCACAGACCGTGTGGACATTGTGATAATCCGCTCTCAGACCGTGTGGACATTGTGATACTCAGCTCTCAGACCGTCTGGACAGTGTGATACTCAGCTCTCAGACCGTGTGGACATGGTGATACTCAGCTCTCTGACCGTGTGGACATTGTGATACTCAGCTCTCAGACCGTGTGGACAATGTGATACTCAGCTCTCAGACCGTGTGGACATTGTGATAATCAGCTCTCATGCTTGTGGACATTGTGATACTCAGCTCTCATGCTTGTGGACATTGTGATACTCAGCTCTCATACCGTGTGGACATTGTGATTCTCAGCTCTCAGACCGTGTGGACATTGTGATATTCAGCTCTCAGACCGTGTGGACATTGTGATACTCAGCTCTCAGACCGTGTGGACATTGTGATACTCAACTCTCATACTGTGTGGACATTGTGATACTCAGCTCTCAGACCGTGTGGACATTGTGATATTCAGCTCTCATACCGTGTGGACATTGTGATACTCAGCTCTCAGACCGTGTGGACATTGTGTTACTCAGCTCTCAGACCGTGTGGATATTGTGATACTCAGCTCTCAGAACGTGTGGACATTGTGATACTCAGGTCTCAGACCGTGTGGACATTGTGATACTCAGCTCTCATACCGTGTGGACATTGTGATACTCAGCTCTCAGACCGTGTGGACATTGTGTTACTCAGCTCTCAGACCGTGTTGATATTGTGATACTCATCTCTCAGACCGTGTGGACATTGTGATACTCAGCTCTCAGACCGTGTGGACATTGTGATACTCAGCTCTCATACCGTGTGGATATTGTGATACTCAGCTCTCAGACCGTGTGGACATTGTGATACTCAGCTCTCATACCGTGTGGACATTGTGATACTCAGCTCTCATACCGAGTGGACAATTTGATACTCAGCTCTCAGACCGTGTGGACATTGTGATACTCAGCTCTCATGATGTGTGGACATTGTGATACTCAGCTCTCATACCGTGTGGACAATGTTATACTCAGCTCTCAGACCGTGTGGACATTGTGATACTCAGCTCTCATGCTGTGTGGACATTGTGATACTCATCTCTCAGACCGTGAGGACATTGTGATACTGAGCTCTCATGCTGTGTGGACATTGTGATACTCAGCTCTCATACCCTGTGGACATTGTGATACTCAGCTCTCATACCCTGTGGACAATGTGATACTCAGCTCTCAGACCTTGTGGACATTGTGTTACTCATCTCTCAGACCGTGTGGACATTGTGATACTCAGCTCTCATACCGTGTGGACATTGTGATACTCAGCTCTCAGACCGTGTGGACAGTGTGATACTCAGCTCTCAGACCGTGTGGACATTATGATACTCAGCTCTCATACGGTGTGGACATTGTGATAATCAGCTCTCAGACCGTGTGGACATTGTGATAGTCAGCTCTCAGACCGTGTGGACATTGTGATACTCAGCTCTCAGACCGTGTGGACATTGTGATAGTCAGCTCTCAGACCGTGTGGACATTGTGATACTCAGCTCTCATACCGTGTGGACAATGTGATACTCAGCTCTCAGACCGTGTGGACAATGTGATACTCAGCTCTCAGACCGTGTGGACATTGTGATACTCAGCTCTCCGACCGTGTGGACATTGTGATACTCATCTCTCTAAACGTGTGCACATTGTGATACTCAGCTCTCATACCGTGTGGACATTGTGATACTCATCTCTCAGACTGTGTGGACATTGTGATACTCAGCTCTCTGACCGTGTGGACATTGTGATACTCAGCTCTCAGACCGTGTGGACATTGTGATACTCAGCTCTCATACCGTGTGGACATTGTGATACTCAGCTCTCCGACCGTGTGGACATTGTGATACTCATCTCTCTAAACGTGTGCACATTGTGATACTCATCTCTCAGACTGTGTGGACATTGTGATACTCAGCTCTCTGACCGTGTGGACATTGTGTTACTCATCTCTCAGACCGTGTGGACATTGTGATACTCAGCTCTCATACCGTGTGGACATTGTGATACTCAGCTCTCAGACCGTGTGGACAGTGTGATACTCAGCTCTCAGACCGTGTGGACATTATGATACTCAGCTCTCATACGGTGTGGACATTGTGATAATCAGCTCTCAGACCGTGTGGACATTGTGATAGTCAGCTCTCAGACCGTGTGGACATTGTGATACTCAGCTCTCATACCGTGTGGACAATGTGATACTCAGCTCTCAGACCGTGTGGACAATGTGATACTCAGCTCTCAGACCGTGTGGACATTGTGATACTCAGCTCTCCGACCGTGTGGACATTGTGATACTCATCTCTCTAAATGTGTGGACATTGTGATACTCAGCTCTCAGACCGTCTGGACAGTGTGATACTCAGCTCTCAGACCGTGTGGACATGGTGATACTCAGCTCTCTGACCGTGTGGACATTGTGATACTCAGCTCTCAGACCGTGTGGACAATGTGATACTCAGCTCTCAGACCGTGTGGACATTGTGATAATCAGCTCTCATGCTTGTGGACATTGTGATACTCAGCTCTCAGACCGTGTGGACATTGTGATATTCAGCTCTCAGACCGTGTGGACATTGTGATACTCAGCTCTCAGACCGTGTGGACATTGTGTTACTCAGCTCTCAGACCGTGTGGATATTGTGATACTCAGCTCTCAGAACGTGTGGACATTGTGATACTCAGGTCTCAGACCGTGTGGACATTGTGATACTCAGCTCTCATACCGTGTGGACATTGTGATACTCAGCTCTCAGACCGTGTGGACATTGTGTTACTCAGCTCTCAGACTGTGTGGATATTGTGATACTCATCTCTCAGACCGTGTGGGCATTGTGATACTCAGCTCTCAGACCGTGTGGACATTGTGATACTCAGCTCTCATACCGTGTGGATATTGTGATACTCAGCTCTCAGACCGTGTGGACATTGTGATACTCAGCTCTCATACCGTGTGGACATTGTGATACTCAGCTCTCATACCGAGTGGACAATTTGTTACTCAGCTCTCAGACCATGTGGACATTGTGATACTCAGCTCTCATGCTGTGTGGACATTGTGATACTCAGCTCTCATACCGTGTGGACAATGTGATACTCAGCTCTCAGACCGTGTGGACATTGTGATACTCAGCTCTCAGACCGTGTGGACATTGTGATACTCAGCTCTCAGACCGTGTGGACATTGTGATACTCAGCTCTCATGCTGTGTGGACATTGTGATACTCATCTCTCAGACCGTGTGGACATTGTGATACTGAGCTCTCATGCTGTGTGGACATTGTGATACTCAGCTCTCATACCCTGTGGACAATGTGATACTCAGCTCTCAGACCGTGTGGACATTGTGTTACTCATCTCTCAGACCGTGTGGACATTGTGATACTCAGCTCTCATACCGTGTGGACATTGTGATACTCAGCTCTCAGACCGTGTGGACAGTGTGATACTCAGCTCTCAGACCGTGTGGACATTATGATACTCAGCTCTCATACGGTGTGGACATTGTGATAATCAGCTCTCAGACCGTGTGGACATTGTGATAGTCAGCTCTCAGACCGTGTGGACATTGTGATACTCAGCTCTCAGACTGTGTGGACATTGTGATAGTCAGCTCTCAGACCGTGTGGACATTGTGATACTCAGCTCTCATACCGTGTGGACAATGTGATACTCAGCTCTCAGACCGTGTGGACAATGTGATACTCAGCTCTCAGACCGTGTGGACATTGTGATACTCAGCTCTCCGACCGTGTGGACATTGTGATACTCATCTCTCTAAACGTGTGCACATTGTGATACTCAGCTCTCATACCGTGTGGACATTGTGATACTCATCTCTCAGACTGTGTGGACATTGTGATACTCAGCTCTCATACCGTGTGGACATTGTGATACTCAGCTCTCAGACCGTGTGGACATTGTGATAGTCAGCTCTCATGCTGTGTGGACAATGTGATACTCATCTCTCAGACCGTGTGGACATTGTGATACTCATCTCTCAGACCGTGTGGACATTGTGATACTCAGCTCTCAGACCGTGTGGACATTGTGATACTCAGCTCTCAGACCGTGTGGACATTGTGATACTCAGCTCTCAGACCGTGTGGACATTGTGATACTCATCTCTCAGACCGTGTGGACAATGTGATACTCAACTCTCAGACCGTGTGGACATTGTGATACTCATCTCTCAGACCGTGTGGACATTGTGATACTCAGCTCTCATACTGTGTGGACAATGTGATATTCAGCTCTCAGACCGTGTGGACATTGTGATACTCAGCTCTCAGACCGTGTGGACATTGTGATACTCAGCTCTCAGACCGTGTGGACATTGTGATACTCAGCTCTCATGCCGTGTGGACATTGTGATACTCAGCTCTCATACCGTGTGGACATTGTGATACTCAGCTCTCAGACCGTGTGGACATTGTGATACTCATCTCTCATGCCGTGTGGACATTGTGATACTCAGCTCTCAGACCGTGTGGACATTGTGATACTCAGCTCTCAGACCGTGTGGACATTGTGATACTCATCTCTCAGACCGTGTGGACAATGTGATACTCAACTCTCAGACCGTGTGGACATTGTGATACTCATCTCTCAGACCGTGTGGACATTGTGATACTCAGCTCTCATACTGTGTGGACATTGTGATACTCAGCTCTCAGACCGTGTGGACATTGTGATACTCATCTCTCAGACCGTGTGGACAATGTGATACTCAACTCTCAGACCGTGTGGACATTGTGATACTCATCTCTCAGACCGTGTGGACATTGTGATACTCAGCTCTCATACTGTGTGGACAATGTGATATTCAGCTCTCAGACCGTGTGGACATTGTGATACTCAGCTCTCAGACCGTGTGGACATTGTGATACTCAGCTCTCAGACCGTGTGGACATTGTGATACTCAGCTCTCATGCCGTGTGGACATTGTGATACTCAGCTCTCATGCCGTGTGGACATTGTGATACTCAGCTCTCAGACCGTGTGGACATTGTGATACTCAGCTCTCATGCCGTGTGGACATTGTGATACTCAGCTCTCAGACCGTGTGGACATTGTGATACTCATCTCTCAGACCGTGTGGACAATGTGATACTCAACTCTCAGACCGTGTGGACATTGTGATACTCATCTCTCAGACCGTGTGGACATTGTGATACTCAGCTCTCATACTGTGTGGACATTGTGATACTCAGCTCTCATGCTGTGTGGACATTGTGATACTCAGCTCTCAGACCGTGTGGACATTGTGATACTCAGCTCTCAGACCGTGTGGACATTGTGATACTCAGCTCTCATGCCGTGTGGACATTGTGATACTCAGCTCTCATACCGTGTGGACATTGTGATACTCAGCTCTCATACCGTGTGGACATTGTGATACTCAGCTCTCAGACCGTGTGGACATTGTGATACTCAGCTCTCAGACCGTGTGGACAATGTGATACTCAGCTCTCAGACCGTGTGGACAATGTGATACTCAGCTCTCAGACCGTGTGGACATTGTGATACTCAGCTCTCATGCCGTGTGGACATTGTGATACTCAGCTCTCATGCCGTGTGGACATTGTGATACTCAGCTCTCAGGCCGTGTGGACATTGTGATACTCAGCTCTCAGACCGTGTGGACAATGTGATACTCATCCCTCATGCCGTGTGGACATTGTGATACTCAGCTCTCAGACCGTGTGGACATTGTGATACTCAGCTCTCAGACCGTGTGGACATTGTGTTACTCAGCTCTCAGACCGTGTTGATATTGTGATACTCATCTCTCAGACCGTGTGGACATTGTGATACTCAGCTCTCAGACCGTGTGGACATTGTGATACTCAGCTCTCATACCGTGTGGATATTGTGATACTCAGCTCTCAGACCGTGTGGACATTGTGATACTCAGCTCTCATACCGTGTGGACATTGTGATACTCAGCTCTCATACCGAGTGGACAATTTGATACTCAGCTCTCAGACCGTGTGGACATTGTGATACTCAGCTCTCATGATGTGTGGACATTGTGATACTCAGCTCTCATACCGTGTGGACAATGTTATACTCAGCTCTCAGACCGTGTGGACATTGTGATACTCAGCTCTCATGCTGTGTGGACATTGTGATACTCATCTCTCAGACCGTGAGGACATTGTGATACTGAGCTCTCATGCTGTGTGGACATTGTGATACTCAGCTCTCATACCCTGTGGACAATGTGATACTCAGCTCTCAGACCGTGTGGACATTGTGTTACTCATCTCTCAGACCGTGTGGACATTGTGATACTCAGCTCTCATACCGTGTGGACATTGTGATACTCAGCTCTCAGACCGTGTGGACAGTGTGATACTCAGCTCTCAGACCGTGTGGACATTATGATACTCAGCTCTCATACGGTGTGGACATTGTGATAATCAGCTCTCAGACCGTGTGGACATTGTGATAGTCAGCTCTCAGACCGTGTGGACATTGTGATACTCAGCTCTCAGACCGTGTGGACATTGTGATAGTCAGCTCTCAGACCGTGTGGACATTGTGATACTCAGCTCTCATACCGTGTGGACAATGTGATACTCAGCTCTCAGACCGTGTGGACAATGTGATACTCAGCTCTCAGACCGTGTGGACATTGTGATACTCAGCTCTCCGACCGTGTGGACATTGTGATACTCATCTCTCTAAACGTGTGCACATTGTGATACTCAGCTCTCATACCGTGAGGACATTGTGATACTGAGCTCTCATGCTGTGTGGACATTGTGATACTCAGCTCTCATACCCTGTGGACAATGTGATACTCAGCTCTCAGACCGTGTGGACATTGTGTTACTCATCTCTCAGACCGGGTGGACATTGTGATACTCAGCTCTCATACCGTGTGGACATTGTGATACTCAGCTCTCAGACCGTGTGGACAATGTGATACTCAGCTCTCAGACCGTGTGGACATTATGATACTCAGCTCTCATACGGTGTGGACATTGTGATAATCAGCTCTCAGACCGTGTGGACATTGTGATAGTCAGCTCTCAGACCGTGTGGACATTGTGATACTCAGCTCTCAGACCGTGTGGACATTGTGATAGTCAGCTCTCAGACCGTGTGGACATTGTGATACTCAGCTCTCATACCGTGTGGACAATGTGATACTCAGCTCTCAGACCGTGTGGACAATGTGATACTCAGCTCTCAGACCGTGTGGACATTGTGATACTCAGCTCTCCGACCGTGTGGACATTGTGATACTCATCTCTCTAAACGTGTGCACATTGTGATACTCAGCTCTCATACCGTGTGGACATTGT
Organism: Hemitrygon akajei; assembly: GCF_048418815.1. NCBI lineage: Eukaryota > Metazoa > Chordata > Chondrichthyes > Myliobatiformes > Dasyatidae > Hemitrygon > Hemitrygon akajei. Next base: position 844,012 of record NC_133132.1, on the reverse strand, counting down.
GATACTCATCTCTCAGACTGTGTGGACATTGTGATACTCAGCTCTCTGACCGTGTGGACATTGTGATACTCAGCTCTCAGACCGTGTGGACATTGTGATACTCAGCTCTCATACCGTGTGGACATTGTGATACTCAGCTCTCAGACCGTGTGGACAGTGTGATACTCAGCTCTCCGACCGTGTGACATTGTGATACTCATCTCTCTAAACGTGTGCACATTGTGATACTCATCTCTCAGACTGTGTGGACATTGTGATACTCAGCTCTCTGACCGTGTGGACATTGTGTTACTCATCTCTCAGACCGTGTGGACATTGTGATACTCAGCTCTCATACCGTGTGGACATTGTGATACTCAGCTCTCAGACCGTGTGGACAGTGTGATACTCAGCTCTCAGACCGTGTGGACATTATGATACTCAGCTCTCATACGGTGTGGACATTGTGATAATCAGCTCTCAGACCGTGTGGACATTGTGATAGTCAGCTCTCAGACCGTGTGGACATTGTGATACTCAGCTCTCATACCGTGTGGACAATGTGATACTCAGCTCTCAGACCGTGTGGACAATGTGATACTCAGCTCTCAGACCGTGTGGACATTGTGATACTCAGCTCTCCGACCGTGTGGACATTGTGATACTCATCTCTCTAAATGTGTGGACATTGTGATACTCAGCTCTCAGACCGTCTGGACAGTGTGATACTCAGCTCTCAGACCGTGTGGACATGGTGATACTCAGCTCTCTGACCGTGTGGATATTGTGATACTCAGCTCTCAGACCGTGTGGACAATGTGATACTCAGCTCTCAGACCGTGTGGACATTGTGATAATCAGCTCTCATGCTTGTGGACATTGTGATACTCAGCTCTCAGACCGTGTGGACATTGTGATATTCAGCTCTCAGACCGTGTGGACATTGTGATACTCAGCTCTCAGACCGTGTGGACATTGTGATACTCAACTCTCATACTGTGTGGACATTGTGATACTCAGCTCTCAGACCGTGTGGACATTGTGATATTCAGCTCTCATACCGTGTGGACATTGTGATACTCAGCTCTCAGACCGTGTGGACATTGTGTTACTCAGCTCTCAGACCGTGTGGATATTGTGATACTCAGCTCTCAGAACGTGTGGACATTGTGATACTCAGGTCTCAGACCGTGTGGACATTGTGATACTCAGCTCTCATACCGTGTGGACATTGTGATACTCAGCTCTCAGACCGTGTGGACATTGTGTTACTCAGCTCTCAGACTGTGTGGATATTGTGATACTCATCTCTCAGACCGTGTGGACATTGTGATACTCAGCTCTCAGACCGTGTGGACATTGTGATACTCAGCTCTCATACCGTGTGGATATTGTGATACTCAGCTCTCAGACCGTGTGGACATTGTGATACTCAGCTCTCATACCGTGTGGACATTGTGATACTCAGCTCTCATACCGAGTGGACAATTTGATACTCAGCTCTCAGACCATGTGGACATTGTGATACTCAGCTCTCATGCTGTGTGGACATTGTGATACTCAGCTCTCATACCGTGTGGACAATGTGGTACTCAGCTCTCAGACCGTGTGGACATTGTGATACTCAGCTCTCAGACCGTGTGGACATTGTGATACTCAGCTCTCAGACCGTGTGGACATTGTGATACTCAGCTCTCATGCTGTGTGGACATTGTGATACTCATCTCTCAGACCGTGTGGACATTGTGATACTGAGCTCTCATGCTGTGTGGACATTGTGATACTCAGCTCTCATACCCTGTGGACAATGTGATACTCAGCTCTCAGACCGTGTGGACATTGTGTTACTCATCTCTCAGACCGTGTGGACATTGTAATACTCAGCTCTCATACCGTGTGGACATTGTGATACTCAGCTCTCAGACCGTGTGGACAGTGTGATACTCAGCTCTCAGACCGTGTGGACATTATGATACTCAGCTCTCATACGGTGTGGACATTGTGATAATCAGCTCTCAGACCGTGTGGACATTGTGATAGTCAGCTCTCAGACCGTGTGGACATTGTGATACTCAGCTCTCAGACTGTGTGGACATTGTGATAGTCAGCTCTCAGACCGTGTGGACATTGTGATACTCAGCTCTCATACCCTGTGGACAATGTGATACTCAGCTCTCAGACCGTGTGGACAATGTGATACTCAGCTCTCAGACCGTGTGGACATTGTGATACTCAGCTCTCCGACCGTGTGGACATTGTGATACTCATCTCTCTAAACGTGTGCACATTGTGATACTCAGCTCTCATACCGTGTGGACATTGTGATACTCATCTCTCAGACTGTGTGGACATTGTGATACTCAGCTCTCATACCGTGTGGACATTGTGATACTCAGCTCTCAGACCGTGTGGACATTGTGATAGTCAGCTCTCATGCTGTGTGGACAATGTGATACTCATCTCTCAGACCGTGTGGACATTGTGATACTCATCTCTCAGACCGTGTGGACATTGTGATACTCAGCTCTCAGACCGTGTGGACATTGTGATACTCAGCTCTCAGACCGTGTGGACATTGTGATACTCAGCTCTCAGACCGTGTGGACATTGTGATACTCATCTCTCAGACCGTGTGGACAATGTGATACTCAACTCTCAGACCGTGTGGACATTGTGATACTCAGCTCTCATACTGTGTGGACAATGTGATATTCAGCTCTCAGACCGTGTGGACATTGTGATACTCAGCTCTCAGACCGTGTGGACATTGTGATACTCAGCTCTCATGCTGTGTGGACATTGTGATACTCAGCTCTCATGCTGTGTGGACATTGTGATACTCAGCTCTCAGACCGTGTGGACATTGTGATACTCAGCTCTCAGACCGTGTGGACATTGTGATACTCAGCTCTCATGCCGTGTGGACATTGTGATACTCAGCTCTCATACCGTGTGGACATTGTGATACTCAGCTCTCATACCGTGTGGACATTGTGATACTCAGCTCTCAGACCGTGTGGACAATGTGATACTCAGCTCTCAGACCGTGTGGACAATGTGATACTCAGCTCTCAGACCGTGTGGACATTGTGATACTCAGCTCTCATGCCGTGTGGACATTGTGATACTCAGCTCTCATGCCGTGTGGACATTGTGATACTCAGCTCTCAGACCGTGTGGACAATGTGATACTCATCCCTCATGCCGTGTGGACATTGTGATACTCAGCTCTCAGACCGTGTGGACATTGTGATACTCAGCTCTCAGACCGTGTGGACAATGTGATAATCAGCTCTCAGACCGTGTGGACATTGTGATACTCAGCTCTCAGACCGTGTGGACAATGTGATAATCAGCTCTCAGACCGTGTGGACATTGTTATACTCATCTCTCATACCGTGTGGACATTGTGATACTCAGCTCTCAGACCGTGTGGACATGGTGATACTCAGCTCTCAGACCGTGTGGACATTGTGATACTCATCTCTCAGACCGTGTGGACATTGTGATACTCAGCTCTCATACTGTGTGGGCAATGTGATATTCAGCTCTCAGACCGTGTGGACATTGTGATACTCAGCTCTCAGACCGTGTGGACATTGTGATACTCTGCTCTCAGACTGTGTGGACATTGTGACACTCAGCTCTCATGCTGTGTGGACATTGTGATACTCAGCTCTCAGACCGTGTGGACATTGTGATACTCAGCTCTCAGACCGTGTGGACATTGTGATACTCATCTCTCATGCCGTGTGGACATTGTGATACTCAGCTCTCATACCGTGTGGACATTGTGATACTCAGCTCTCAGACCGTGTGGACATTGTGATACTCAGCTCTCAGACCGTGTGGACAATGTGATACTCAGCTCTCAGACCGTGTGGACATTGTGATACTCAGCTCTCATGCCGTGTGGACATTGTGATACTCATCTCTCACGCCGTGTGGACATTGTGATACTCAGCTCTCATGCCGTGTGGACATTGTGATACTCAGCTCTCAGACCGTGTGGACATTGTGATACTCAGCTTTCAGACCGTGTGGACAATGTGATACTCAGCTCTCATGCTGTGTGGACATTGTGATACTCAGCTCTCAGACCGTGTGGACATTGTGATACTCAGCTCTCAGACAGTGTGGACAATGTGATAATCAGCTCTCAGACCGTGTGGACATTGTGATACTCAGCTCTCAGACCGTGTGGACAATGTGATAATCAGCTCTAGGACCGTGTGGACATTGTGATAGTCATCTCTCAGACCGTGTGAACATTGTGATACTCAGCTCTCAGACCGTGTGGACAATGTGATACTCAGCTCTCAGACCGTGTGGACATTGTGATACTCAGCTCTCAGACCGTGTGGACATTGTGATACTCAGCTCTCAGATCGTGTGAACAATGTGTTACTCATCTCTCAGACCGTGTGGACATTGTGATACTCAGCTCTCAGACCGTGTGGACATTGTGATACTCAGCTCTCATGCTGTGTGGACATTGTGATACTCAGCTCTGAGACTGTGTGGACATTGTGATACTCAGCTCTCATACCGTGTGGACAATGTGATACTCAGCTCTCAGACCGTCTGGACAATGTGATACTCAGCTCTCAGACCGTGTGGACATTGTGATTCTCAGCTCTCAGACCGTGTGGACATTGTGATACTCATCTCTCAGAACGTGTGGACATTGTGATACTCAGCTCTCATACCGTGTGGACATTGTGATACTCATCTCTCAGACTGTGTGGACATTGTGATATTCCGCTCTCAGACCGTGTGGACATTGTGATACTCAGCTCTCATACCGTGTTGACATGGTGATACTCAGCTCTCATACCGTGTGGACAATGTGATACTCAGCTCTCAGACCGTGTGGACAAAGTGATACTCAGCTCTCAGACCGTGTGGACAATGTGATACTCAGATCTCAGACCGTGTGGACATTGTGATACTCAGCTCTCAGACCGTGTGGACATTGTGATACTCAGCTCTCAGACCGTGTGGACATTGTGATACTCAGCTCTCATACCGTGTGGACAATGTGATACTCAGCTCTCAGACCGTGTGGACATTGTGATACTCAGCTCTCATACTGTGTGGACATTGTGATACTCAGCTTTCAGACCGTGTGGACATTGTGATATTCAGCTCTCAGACCGTGTGGACATTGTGATACTCAGCTCTCAGACCGTGTGGACATTGTGAGACTCAGCCCTCATACTGTGTGGACATTGTGATACTCAGCTCTCAGACCGTGTGGACAATGTGTTACTCAGCTCTCAGACCGTGTGGATATTGTGATACTCAGCTCTCAGACCGTGTGGACATTGTGATACTCAGCTCTCAGACCGTGTGGACATTGTGATACTCAGCTCTCATACCGTGTGGACAATTTGATACTCAGTTCTCAAACCGTGTGGACATTGTGATACTCAGCTCTCATGCTGTGTGGACATTGTGATACTCAGCTCTCAGACCGTGTGGACAATTTGATACTCAGCTCTCAGACCGTGTGGACATTGTGATACTCAGCTCTCAGACCGTGTGGACATTGTGTTACTCAGCTCTCAGACCGTGTGGACATTGTGATACTCAGCTCTCAGACCGTGTGGACATTGTGATACTCAGCTCTCAGACCGTGTGGATATTGTGATACTCAGCTCTCATGCCGTGTGGACATTGTGATACTCAGCTCTCAGACCGTGTGGACATTGTGATACTCAGCTCTCATACCGTGTAGACAATGTGATACTCAGCTCTCATGCTGTGTGGACATTGTGATACTCAGCTCTCAGACCGTGTGGACAATGTGATACTCATCTCTCAGACCGTGTGGACATTGTGATACTCAACTCTCAGACCGTGTGGACATTGTGATACTCATCTCTCAGACCGTGTGGACATTGTGATACTCAGCTCTCATACTGTGTGGACAATGTGATATTCAGCTCTCAGACCGTGTGGACATTGTGATACTCAGCTCTCAGACCGTGTGGACATTGTGATACTCAGCTCTCATGCTGTGTGGACATTGTGATACTCAGCTCTCATGCTGTGTGGACATTGTGATACTCAGCTCTCAGACCGTGTGGACATTGTGATACTCAGCTCTCTGACCGTGTGGACATTGTGATACTCAGCTCTCAGACCGTGTGGACGTTGTGATACTCATCTCTCATGCTGTGTGGACATTGTGATACTCATCTCTCAGACCGTGTGGACATTGTGATACTGAGCTATCATGCTGTGTGGACATTGCGATACTCAGCTCTCATACCCTGTGGACAATGTGATACTCAGCTCTCAGACCGTGTGGACATTGTGTTACTCATCTCTCAGACCGTGTGGACATTGTGATACTCAGCTCTCATACCGTGTGGACATTGTGATACTCAGCTTTCAGACCGTGTGGACATTGTGATATTCAGCTCTCAGACCGTGTGGACATTGTGATACTCAGCTCTCAGACCGTGTGGACATTGTGAGACTCAGCCCTCATACTGTGTGGACATTGTGATACTCAGCTCTCAGACCGTGTGGACAATGTGTTACTCAGCTCTCAGACCGTGTGGATATTGTGATACTCAGCTCTCAGACCGTGTGGACATTGTGATACTCAGCTCTCAGACCGTGTGGACATTGTGATACTCAGCTCTCATACCGTGTGGACAATTTGATACTCAGTTCTCAAACCGTGTGGACATTGTGATACTCAGCTCTCATGCTGTGTGGACATTGTGATACTCAGCTCTCAGACCGTGTGGACAATTTGATACTCAGCTCTCAGACCGTGTGGACATTGTGATACTCAGCTCTCAGACCGTGTGGACATTGTGTTACTCAGCTCTCAGACCGTGTGGACATTGTGATACTCAGCTCTCAGACCGTGTGGACATTGTGATACTCAGCTCTCAGACCGTGTGGATATTGTGATACTCAGCTCTCATGCCGTGTGGACATTGTGATACTCAGCTCTCAGACCGTGTGGACATTGTGATACTCAGCTCTCATACCGTGTAGACAATGTGATACTCAGCTCTCATGCTGTGTGGACATTGTGATACTCAGCTCTCAGACCGTGTGGACAATGTGATACTCATCTCTCAGACCGTGTGGACATTGTGATACTCAACTCTCAGACCGTGTGGACATTGTGATACTCATCTCTCAGACCGTGTGGACATTGTGATACTCAGCTCTCATACTGTGTGGACAATGTGATATTCAGCTCTCAGACCGTGTGGACATTGTGATACTCAGCTCTCAGACCGTGTGGACATTGTGATACTCAGCTCTCATGCTGTGTGGACATTGTGATACTCAGCTCTCATGCTGTGTGGACATTGTGATACTCAGCTCTCAGACCGTGTGGACATTGTGATACTCAGCTCTCTGACCGTGTGGACATTGTGATACTCAGCTCTCAGACCGTGTGGACGTTGTGATACTCAGCTCTCATGCTGTGTGGACATTGTGATACTCATCTCTCAGACCGTGTGGACATTGTGATACTGAGCTATCATGCTGTGTGGACATTGCGATACTCAGCTCTCATACCCTGTGGACAATGTGATACTCAGCTCTCAGACCGTGTGGACATTGTGTTACTCATCTCTCAGACCGTGTGGACATTGTGATACTCAGCTCTCATACCGTGTGGACATTGTGATACTCAGCTCTCAGACCGTGTGGACAGTGTGATACTCAGCACTCAGACCGTGTGGACATTATGATACTCAGCTCTCATACGGTGTGGACATTGTGATAATCAGCTCTCAGACCGTGTGGACATTGTGATAGTCAGCTCTCAGACCTTGTGGACATTGTGATACTCAGCTCTCATACCGTGTGGACAATGTGATACTGAGCTCTCAGACCGTGTGGACATTGTGATACTCAGCTCTCAGACCGTGTGGACATTGTGATACTCAGCTCTCATGCTGTGTGGAAATTGTGATACTCAGCTCTCATGCTGTGTGGACATTGTGATACTCAGCTCTCAGACCGTGTGGACATTGTGATACTCAGCTCTCAGACCGTGTGGACATTGTGATACTCAGCTCTCAGACCGTGTGGACATTGTGATACTCAGCTCTCATGCTGTGTGGAAATTGTGATACTCAGCTCTCATGCTGTGTGGACATTGTGATACTCAGCTCTCAGACCGTGTGGACATTGTGATACTCAGCTCTCAGACCGTGTGGACAATGTGATACTCAGCTCTCAGACCGTGTGGACATTGTGATACTCAGCTCTCAGACCGTGTGGTCATTGTGATACTCAGCTCTCAGACCGTGTGGACATTGTGATACTCAGCTCTCAGACCGTGTGGACATTGTGATACTCAGCTCTCATGCCGTGTGGACATTGTGATACTCATCTCTCACGCCGTGTGGACATTGTGATACTCAGCTCTCATGCCGTGTGGACATTGTGATACTCAGCTCTCAGACCGTGTGGACATTGTGATACTCAGCTTTCAGACCGTGTGGACAATGTGATACTCAGCTCTCATGCTGTGTGGACATTGTGATACTCAGCTCTCAGACCGTGTGGACATTGTGATACTCAGCTCTCAGACAGTGTGGACAATGTGATAATCAGCTCTCAGACCGTGTGGACATTGTGATACTCAGCTCTCAGACCGTGTGGACAATGTGATAATCAGCTCTAGGACCGTGTGGACATTGTGATAGTCATCTCTCAGACCGTGTGAACATTGTGATACTCAGCTCTCAGACCGTGTGGACAATGTGATACTCAGCTCTCAGACCGTGTGGACATTGTGATACTCAGCTCTCAGACCGTGTGGACATTGTGATACTCAGCTCTCAGATCGTGTGGACAATGTGTTACTCATCTCTCAGACCGTGTGGACATTGTGATACTCAGCTCTCAGACCGTGTGGACATTGTGATACTCAGCTCTCATGCTGTGTGGACATTGTGATACTCAGCTCTGAGACTGTGTGGACATTGTGATACTCAGCTCTCATACCGTGTGGACAATGTGATACTCAGCTCTCAGACCGTCTGGACAATGTGATACTCAGCTCTCAGACCGTGTGGACATTGTGATACTCAGCTCTCAGACCGTGTGGACATTGTGATACTCATCTCTCAGAACGTGTGGACATTGTGATACTCAGCTCTCATACCGTGTGGACATTGTGATACTCATCTCTCAGACTGTGTGGACATTGTGATATTCCGCTCTCAGACCGTGTGGACATTGTGATACTCAGCTCTCATACCGTGTTGACATGGTGATACTCAGCTCTCATACCGTGTGGACAATGTGATACTCAGCTCTCAGACCGTGTGGACAAAGTGATACTCAGCTCTCAGACCGTGTGGACAATGTGATACTCAGATCTCAGACCGTGTGGACATTGTGATACTCAGCTCTCAGACCGTGTGGACATTGTGATACTCAGCTCTCAGACCGCGTGGACATTGTGATACTCAGCTCTCAAACCGTGTGGACAATGTGATACTCAGCTCTCAGACCGTGTGGACATTGTGATACTCAGCTCTCATACTGTGTGGACATTGTGATACTCAGCTTTCAGACCGTGTGGACATTGTGATATTCAGCTCTCAGACCGTGTGGACATTGTGATACTCAGCTCTCAGACCGTGTGGACATTGTGAGACTCAGCCCTCATACTGTGTGGACATTGTGATACTCAGCTCTCAGACCGTGTGGACAATGTGTTACTCAGCTCTCAGACCATGTGGATATTGTGATACTCAGCTCTCAGACCGTGTGGACATTGTGATACTCAGCTCTCAGACCGTGTGGACATTGTGATACTCAGCTCTCATACCGTGTGGACAATTTGATACTCAGTTCTCAGACCGTGTGGACATTGTGATACTCAGCTCTCATACCGTGTGGACAATTTGATACTCAGTTCTCAAACCGTGTGGACATTGTGATACTCAGCTCTCATGCTGTGTGGACATTGTGATACTCAGCTCTCAGACCGTGTGGACATTTTGATACTCAGCTCTCAGACCGTGTGGACATTGTGATACTCAGCTCTCAGACCGTGTGGACATTGTGTTACTCAGCTCTCAGACCGTGTGGACATTGTGATACTCAGCTCTCAGACCGTGTGGACATTGTGATACTCAGCTCTCAGACCGTGTGGATATTGTGATACTCAGCTCTCATGCCGTGTGGACATTGTGATACTCAGCTCTCAGACCGTGTGGACATTGTGATACTCAGCTCTCATACCGTGTAGACAATGTGATACTCAGCTCTCATGCTGTGTGGACATTGTGATACTCAGCTCTCAGACCGTGTGGACAATGTGATACTCATCTCTCAGACCGTGTGGACATTGTGATACTCAACTCTCAGACCGTGTGGACATTGTGATACTCATCTCTCAGACCGTGTGGACATTGTGATACTCAGCTCTCATACTGTGTGGACAATGTGATATTCAGCTCTCAGACCGTGTGGACATTGTGATACTCAGCTCTCAGACCGTGTGGACATTGTGATACTCAGCTCTCATGCTGTGTGGACATTGTGATACTCAGCTCTCATGCTGTGTGGACATTGTGATACTCAGCTCTCAGACCGTGTGGACATTGTGATACTCAGCTCTCTGACCGTGTGGACATTGTGATACTCAGCTCTCAGACCGTGTGGACGTTGTGATACTCAGCTCTCATGCTGTGTGGACATTGTGATACTCATCTCTCAGACCGTGTGGACATTGTGATACTGAGCTATCATGCTGTGTGGACATTGCGATACTCAGCTCTCATACCCTGTGGACAATGTGATACTCAGCTCTCAGACCGTGTGGACATTGTGTTACTCATCTCTCAGACCGTGTGGACATTGTGATACTCAGCTCTCATACCGTGTGGACATTGTGATACTCAGCTCTCAGACCGTGTGGACAGTGTGATACTCAGCACTCAGACCGTGTGGACATTATGATACTCAGCTCTCATACGGTGTGGACATTGTGATAATCAGCTCTCAGACCGTGTGGACATTGTGATAGTCAGCTCTCAGACCTTGTGGACATTGTGATACTCAGCTCTCATACCGTGTGGACAATGTGATACTGAGCTCTCAGACCGTGTGGACATTGTGATACTCAGCTCTCAGACCGTGTGGACATTGTGATACTCAGATCTCAGACCGTGTGGACATTGTGATACTCAGCTCTCAGACCGTGTGGACATTGTGATACTCAGCTCTCAGACCGTGTGGACATTGTGATACTCAGCTCTCATACCGTGTGGACAATGTGATACTCAGCTCTCAGACCGTGTGGACATTGTGATACTCAGCTCTCATACTGTGTGGACATTGTGATACTCAGCTTTCAGACCGTGTGGACATTGTGATATTCAGCTCTCAGACCGTGTGGACATTGTGATACTCAGCTCTCAGACCGTGTGGACATTGTGAGACTCAGCCCTCATACTGTGTGGACATTGTGATACTCAGCTCTCAGACCGTGTGGACAATGTGTTACTCAGCTCTCAGACCGTGTGGATATTGTGATACTCAGCTCTCAGACCGTGTGGACATTGTGATATTCCGCTCTCAGACCGTGTGGACATTGTGATACTCAGCTCTCATACCGTGTTGACATGGTGATACTCAGCTCTCATACCGTGTGGACAATGTGATACTCAGCTCTCAGACCGTGTGGACAAAGTGATACTCAGCTCTCAGCCCGTGTGGACAATGTGATACTCAGATCTCAGACCGTGTGGACATTGTGATACTCAGCTCTCAGACCGTGTGGACATTGTGATACTCAGCTCTCAGACCGTGTGGACATTGTGATACTCAGCTCTCATACCGTGTGGACAATGTGATACTCAGCTCTCAGACCGTGTGGACATTGTGATACTCAGCTCTCATACTGTGTGGACATTGTGATACTCAGCTTTCAGACCGTGTGGACATTGTGATATTCAGCTCTCAGACCGTGTGGACATTGTGATACTCAGCTCTCAGACCGTGTGGACATTGTGAGACTCAGCCCTCATACTGTGTGGACATTGTGATACTCAGCTCTCAGACCGTGTGGACAATGTGTTACTCAGCTCTCAGACCGTGTGGATATTGTGATACTCAGCTCTCAGACCGTGTGGACATTGTGATACTCAGCTCTCAGACCGTGTGGACATTGTGATACTCAGCTCTCATACCGTGTGGACAATTTGATACTCAGTTCTCAAACCGTGTGGACATTGTGATACTCAGCTCTCATGCTGTGTGGACATTGTGATACTCAGCTCTCAGACCGTGTGGACAATTTGATACTCAGCTCTCAGACCGTGTGGACATTGTGATACTCAGCTCTCAGACCGTGTGGACATTGTGTTACTCAGCTCTCAGACCGTGTGGACATTGTGATACTCAGCTCTCAGACCGTGTGGACATTGTGATACTCAGCTCTCAGACCGTGTGGATATTGTGATACTCAGCTCTCATGCCGTGTGGACATTGTGATACTCAGCTCTCAGACCGTGTGGACATTGTGATACTCAGCTCTCATACCGTGTAGACAATGTGATACTCAGCTCTCATGCTGTGTGGACATTGTGATACTCAGCTCTCAGACCGTGTGGACAATGTGATACTCATCTCTCAGACCGTGTGGACATTGTGATACTCAACTCTCAGACCGTGTGGACATTGTGATACTCATCTCTCAGACCGTGTGGACATTGTGATACTCAGCTCTCATACTGTGTGGACAATGTGATATTCAGCTCTCAGACCGTGTGGACATTGTGATACTCAGCTCTCAGACCGTGTGGACATTGTGATACTCAGCTTTCAGACCGTGTGGACATTGTGATATTCAGCTCTCAGACCGTGTGGACATTGTGATACTCAGCTCTCAGACCGTGTGGACATTGTGAGACTCAGCCCTCATACTGTGTGGACATTGTGATACTCAGCTCTCAGACCGTGTGGACAATGTGTTACTCAGCTCTCAGACCGTGTGGATATTGTGATACTCAGCTCTCAGACCGTGTGGACATTGTGATACTCAGCTCTCAGACCGTGTGGACATTGTGATACTCAGCTCTCATACCGTGTGGACAATTTGATACTCAGTTCTCAAACCGTGTGGACATTGTGATACTCAGCTCTCATGCTGTGTGGACATTGTGATACTCAGCTCTCAGACCGTGTGGACAATTTGATACTCAGCTCTCAGACCGTGTGGACATTGTGATACTCAGCTCTCAGACCGTGTGGACATTGTGTTACTCAGCTCTCAGACCGTGTGGACATTGTGATACTCAGCTCTCAGACCGTGTGGACATTGTGATACTCAGCTCTCAGACCGTGTGGATATTGTGATACTCAGCTCTCATGCCGTGTGGACATTGTGATACTCAGCTCTCAGACCGTGTGGACATTGTGATACTCAGCTCTCATACCGTGTAGACAATGTGATACTCAGCTCTCATGCTGTGTGGACATTGTGATACTCAGCTCTCATACTGTGTGGACATTTTGATACTCAGCTCTCATACTGTGTGGACAATGTGATATTCAGCTCTCAGACCGTGTGGACATTGTGATACTCAGCTCTCAGACCGTGTGGACATTGTGATACTCAGCTCTCATGCTGTGTGGACATTGTGATACTCAGCTCTCATGCTGTGTGGACATTGTGATACTCAGCTCTCAGACCGTGTGGACATTGTGATACTCAGCTCTCTGACCGTGTGGACATTGTGATACTCAGCTCTCAGACCGTGTGGACGTTGTGATACTCAGCACTCATGCTGTGTGGACATTGTGATACTCATCTCTCAGACCGTGTGGACATTGTGATACTGAGCTATCATGCCGTGTGGACATTGCGATACTCAGCTCTCATACCCTGTGGACAATGTGATACTCAGCTCTCATGCCGTGTGGACATTGTGATACTCAGCTCTCAGACCGTGTGGACATTGTGATACTCAGCTTTCAGACCGTGTGGACAATGTGATACTCAGCTCTCATGCTGTGTGGACATTGTGATACTCAGCTCTCAGACCGTGTGGACATTGTGATACTCAGCTCTCAGACCGTGTGGACATTGTGTTACTCATCTCTCAGACCGTGTGGACATTGTGATACTCAGCTCTCATACCGTGTGGACATTGTGATACTCAGCTCTCAGACCGTGTGGACAGTGTGATACTCAGCACTCAGACCGTGTGGACATTATGATACTCAGCTCTCATACGGTGTGGACATTGTGATAATCAGCTCTCAGACCGTGTGGACATTGTGATAGTCAGCTCTCAGACCTTGTGGACATTGTGATACTCAGCTCTCATACCGTGTGGACAATGTGATACTGAGCTCTCAGACCGTGTGGACATTGTGATACTCAGCTGTCAGACCGTGTGGACATTGTGATACTCAGCTCTCATGCTGTGTGGAAATTGTGATACTCAGCTCTCATGCTGTGTGGACATTGTGATACTCAGCTCTCAGACCGTGTGGACATTGTGATACTCAGCTCTCAGACCGTGTGGTCATTGTGATACTCAGCTCTCAGACCGTGTGGACATTGTGATACTCAGCTCTCAGACCGTGTGGACATTGTGATACTCAGCTCTCATGCCGTGTGGACATTGTGATACTCATCTCTCACGCCGTGTGGACATTGTGATACTCAGCTCTCATGCCGTGTGGACATTGTGATACTCAGCTCTCAGACCGTGTGGACATTGTGATACTCAGCTTTCAGACCGTGTGGACATTGTGATACTCAGCTCTCAGACCGTGTGGACAATGTGATACTCAGCTCTCATGCTGTGTGGACATTGTGATACTCAGCTCTCAGACCGTGTGGACATTGTGATACTCAGCTCTCAGACAGTGTGGACAATGTGATAATCAGCTCTCAGACCGTGTGGACATTGTGATACTCAGCTCTCAGACCGTGTGGACAATGTGATAATCAGCTCTAGGACCGTGTGGACATTGTGATAGTCATCTCTCAGACCGTGTGAACATTGTGATACTCAGCTCTCAGACCGTGTGGACAATGTGATACTCAGCTCTCAGACCGTGTGGACATTGTGATACTCAGCTCTCAGACCGTGTGGACATTGTGATACTCAGCTCTCAGATCGTGTGGACAATGTGTTACTCATCTCTCAGACCGTGTGGACATTGTGATACTCAGCTCTCAGACCGTGTGGACATTGTGATACTCAGCTCTCATGCTGTGTGGACATTGTGATACTCAGCTCTGAGACTGTGTGGACATTGTGATACTCAGCTCTCATACCGTGTGGACAATGTGATACTCAGCTCTCAGACCGTCTGGACAATGTGATACTCAGCTCTCAGACCGTGTGGACATTGTGATACTCAGCTCTCAGACCGTGTGGACATTGTGATACTCATCTCTCAGAACGTGTGGACATTGTGATACTCAGCTCTCATACCGTGTGGACATTGTGATACTCATCTCTCAGACTGTGTGGACATTGTGATATTCCGCTCTCAGACCGTGTGGACATTGTGATACTCAGCTCTCATACTGTGTTGACATGGTGATACTCAGCTCTCATACCGTGTGGACAATGTGATACTCAGCTCTCAGACCGTGTGGACAAAGTGATACTCAGCTCTCAGACCGTGTGGACAATGTGATACTCAGATCTCAGACCGTGTGGACATTGTGATACTCAGCTCTCAGACCGTGTGGACATTGTGATACTCAGCTCTCAGACCGTGTGGACATTGTGATACTCAGCTCTCATACCGTGTGGACAATGTGATACTCAGCTCTCAGACCGTGTGGACATTGTGATACTCAGCTCTCATACTGTGTGGACATTGTGATACTCAGCTTTCAGACCGTGTGGACATTGTGATATTCAGCTCTCAGACCGTGTGGACATTGTGATACTCAGCTCTCAGACCGTGTGGACATTGTGAGACTCAGCCCTCATACTGTGTGGACATTGTGATACTCAGCTCTCAGACCGTGTGGACAATGTGTTACTCAGCTCTCAGACCGTGTGGATATTGTGATACTCAGCTCTCAGACCGTGTGGACATTGTGATACTCAGCTCTCAGACCGTGTGGACATTGTGATACTCAGCTCTCATACCGTGTGGACAATTTGATACTCAGTTCTCAAACCGTGTGGACATTGTGATACTCAGCTCTCATGCTGTGTGGACATTGTGATACTCAGCTCTCAGACCGTGTGGACAATTTGATACTCAGCTCTCAGACCGTGTGGACATTGTGATACACAGCTCTCAGACCGTGTGGACATTGTGTTACTCAGCTCTCAGACCGTGTGGACATTGTGATACTCAGCTCTCAGACCGTGTGGACATTGTGATACTCAGCTCTCAGACCGTGTGGATATTGTGATACTCAGCTCTCATGCCGTGTGGACATTGCGATACTCAGCTCTCAGACCGTGTGGACATTGTGATACTCAGCTCTCATACCGTGTAGACAATGTGATACTCAGCTCTCAGACCGTGTGGACATTGTGATACTCAGCTCTCATACCGTGTAGACAATGTGATACTCAGCTCTCATGCTGTGTGGACATTGTGATACTCAGCTCTCAGACCGTGTGGACAATGTGATACTCATCTCTCAGACCGTGTGGACATTGTGATACTCAACTCTCAGACCGTGTGGACATTGTGATACTCATCTCTCAGACCGTGTGGACATTGTGATACTCAGCTCTCATACTGTGTGGACAATGTGATATTCAGCTCTCAGACCGTGTGGACATTGTGATACTCAGCTCTCAGACCGTGTGGACATTGTGATACTCAGCTTTCAGACCGTGTGGACATTGTGATATTCAGCTCTCAGACCGTGTGGACATTGTGATACTCAGCTCTCAGACCGTGTGGACATTGTGAGACTCAGCCCTCATACTGTGTGGACATTGTGATACTCAGCTCTCAGACCGTGTGGACAATGTGTTACTCAGCTCTCAGACCGTGTGGATATTGTGATACTCAGCTCTCAGACCGTGTGGACATTGTGATACTCAGCTCTCAGACCGTGTGGACATTGTGATACTCAGCTCTCATACCGTGTGGACAATTTGATACTCAGTTCTCAAACCGTGTGGACATTGTGATACTCAGCTCTCATGCTGTGTGGACATTGTGATACTCAGCTCTCAGACCGTGTGGACAATTTGATACTCAGCTCTCAGACCGTGTGGACATTGTGATACTCAGCTCTCAGACCGTGTGGACATTGTGTTACTCAGCTCGCAGACCGTGTGGACATTGTGATACTCAGCTCTCAGACCGTGTGGACATTGTGATACTCAGCTCTCAGACCGTGTGGATATTGTGATACTCAGCTCTCATGCCGTGTGGACATTGTGATACTCAGCTCTCAGACCGTGTGGACATTGTGATACTCAGCTCTCATACCGTGTAGACAATGTGATACTCAGCTCTCATGCTGTGTGGACATTGTGATACTCAGCTCTCAGACCGTGTGGACAATGTGATACTCATCTCTCAGACCGTGTGGACATTGTGATACTCAACTCTCAGACCGTGTGGACATTGTGATACTCATCTCTCAGACCGTGTGGACATTGTGATACTCAGCTCTCATACTGTGTGGACAATGTGATATTCAGCTCTCAGACCGTGTGGACATTGTGATACTCAGCTCTCAGACCGTGTGGACATTGTGATACTCAGCTCTCATGCTGTGTGGACATTGTGATACTCAGCTCCCATGCTGTGTGGACATTGTGATACTCAGCTCTCAGACCGTGTGGACATTGTGATACTCAGCTCTCTGACCGTGTGGACATTGTGATACTCAGCTCTCAGACCGTGTGGACGTTGTGATACTCAGCTCTCATGCTGTGTGGACATTGTGATACTCATCTCTCAGACCGTGTGGACATTGTGATACTGAGCTATCATGCTGTGTGGACATTGCGATACTCAGCTCTCATACCCTGTGGACAATGTGATACTCAGCTCTCAGACCGTGTGGACATTGTGTTACTCATCTCTCAGACCGTGTGGACATTGTGATACTCAGCTCTCATACCGTGTGGACATTGTGATACTCAGCTCTCAGACCGTGTGGACAGTGTGATACTCAGCACTCAGACCGTGTGGACATTATGATACTCAGCTCTCATACGGTGTGGACATTGTGATAATCAGCTCTCAGACCGTGTGGACATTGTGATAGTCAGCTCTCAGACCTTGTGGACATTGTGATACTCAGCTCTCATACCGTGTGGACAATGTGATACTGAGCTCTCAGACCGTGTGGACATTGTGATACTCAGCTCTCAGACCGTGTGGACATTGTGATACTCAGCTCTCATGCTGTGTGGAAATTGTGATACTCAGCTCTCATGCTGTGTGGACATTGTGATACTCAGCTCTCAGACCGTGTGGACATTGTGATACTCAGCTCTCAGACCGTGTGGTCATTGTGATACTCAGCTCTCAGACCGTGTGGACATTGTGATACTCAGCTCTCAGACCGTGTGGACATTGTGATACTCAGCTCTCATGCCGTGTGGACATTGTGATACTCATCTCTCACGCCGTGTGGACATTGTGATACTCAGCTCTCATGCCGTGTGGACATTGTGATACTCAGCTCTCAGACCGTGTGGACATTGTGATACTCAGCTTTCAGACCGTGTGGACAATGTGATACTCAGCTCTCATGCTGTGTGGACATTGTGATACTCAGCTCTCAGACCGTGTGGACATTGTGATACTCAGCTCTCAGACAGTGTGGACAATGTGATAATCAGCTCTCAGACCGTGTGGACATTGTGATACTCAGCTCTCAGACCGTGTGGACAATGTGATAATCAGCTCTAGGACCGTGTGGACATTGTGATAGTCATCTCTCAGACCGTGTGAACATTGTGATACTCAGCTCTCAGACCGTGTGGACAATGTGATACTCAGCTCTCAGACCGTGTGGACATTGTGATACTCAGCTCTCAGACCGTGTGGACATTGTGATACTCAGCTCTCAGATCGTGTGGACAATGTGTTACTCATCTCTCAGACCGTGTGGACATTGTGATACTCAGCTCTCAGACCGTGTGGACATTGTGATACTCAGCTCTCATGCTGTGTGGACATTGTGATACTCAGCTCTGAGACTGTGTGGACATTGTGATACTCAGCTCTCATACCGTGTGGACAATGTGATACTCAGCTCTCAGACCGTCTGGACAATGTGATACTCAGCTCTCAGACCGTGTGGACATTGTGATACTCAGCTCTCAGACCGTGTGGACATTGTGATACTCATCTCTCAGAACGTGTGGACATTGTGATACTCAGCTCTCATACCGTGTGGACATTGTGATACTCATCTCTCAGACTGTGTGGACATTGTGATATTCCGCTCTCAGACCGTGTGGACATTGTGATACTCAGCTCTCATACCGTGTTGACATGGTGATACTCAGCTCTCATACCGTGTGGACAATGTGATACTCAGCTCTCAGACCGTGTGGACAAAGTGATACTCAGCTCTCAGACCGTGTGGACAATGTGATACTCAGATCTCAGACCGTGTGGACATTGTGATACTCAGCTCTCAGACCGTGTGGACATTGTGATACTCAGCTCTCAGACCGTGTGGACATTGTGATACTCAGCTCTCATACCGTGTGGACAATGTGATACTCAGCTCTCAGACCGTGTGGACATTGTGATACTCAGCTCTCATACTGTGTGGACATTGTGATACTCAGCTTTCAGACCGTGTGGACATTGTGATATTCAGCTCTCAGACCGTGTGGACATTGTGATACTCAGCTCTCAGACCGTGTGGACATTGTGAGACTCAGCCCTCATACTGTGTGGACATTGTGATACTCAGCTCTCAGACCGTGTGGACAATGTGTTACTCAGCTCTCAGACCGTGTGGATATTGTGATACTCAGCTCTCAGACCGTGTGGACATTGTGATACTCAGCTCTCAGACCGTGTGGACATTGTGATACTCAGCTCTCATACCGTGTGGACAATTTGATACTCAGTTCTCAAACCGTGTGGACATTGTGATACTCAGCTCTCATGCTGTGTGGACATTGTGATACTCAGCTCTCAGACCGTGTGGACAATTTGATACTCAGCTCTCAGACCGTGTGGACATTGTGATACTCAGCTCTCAGACCGTGTGGACATTGTGTTACTCAGCTCTCAGACCGTGTGGACATTGTGATACTCAGCTCTCAGACCGTGTGGACATTGTGATACTCAGCTCTCAGACCGTGTGGATATTGTGATACTCAGCTCTCATGCCGTGTGGACATTGTGATACTCAGCTCTCATGCTGTGTGGACATTGTGATACTCAGCTCTCAGACCGTGTGGACAATGTGATACTCATCTCTCAGACCGTGTGGACATTGTGATACTCAACTCTCAGACCGTGTGGACATTGTGATACTCAGCTCTCATACTGTGTGGACAATGTGATATTCAGCTCTCAGACCGTGTGGACATTGTGATACTCAGCTCTCAGACCGTGTGGACATTGTGATACTCAGCTCTCATGCTGTGTGGACATTGTGATACTCAGCTCTCATGCTGTGTGGACATTGTGATACTCAGCTCTCAGACCGTGTGGACATTGTGATACTCAGCTCTCAGACCGTGTGGACATTGTGATACTCAGCTCTCAGACCGTGTGGACGTTGTGATACTCAGCTCTCATGCTGTGTGGACATTGTGATACTCAGCTCTCAGACCGTGTGGACGTTGTGATACTCAGCTCTCATGCTGTGTGGACATTGTGATACTCATCTCTCAGACCGTGTGGACATTGTGATACTGAGCTATCATGCTGTGTGGACATTGCGATACTCAGCTCTCATACCCTGTGGACAATGTGATACTCAGCTCTCAGACCGTGTGGACATTGTGTTACTCATCTCTCAGACCGTGTGGAAATTGTGATACTCAGCTCTCATACCGTGTGGACATTGTGATACTCAGCTTTCAGACCGTGTGGACATTGTGATATTCAGCTCTCAGACCGTGTGGACATTGTGATACTCAGCTCTCAGACCGTGTGGACATTGTGAGACTCAGCCCTCATACTGTGTGGACATTGTGATACTCAGCTCTCAGACCGTGTGGACAATGTGTTACTCAGCTCTCAGACCGTGTGGATATTGTGATACTCAGCTCTCAGACCGTGTGGACATTGTGATACTCAGCTCTCAGACCGTGTGGACATTGTGATACTCAGCTCTCATACCGTGTGGACAATTTGATACTCAGTTCTCAAACCGTGTGGACATTGTGATACTCAGCTCTCATGCTGTGTGGACATTGTGATACTCAGCTCTCAGACCGTGTGGACAATTTGATACTCAGCTCTCAGACCGTGTGGACATTGTGATACTCAGCTCTCAGACCGTGTGGACATTGTGTTACTCAGCTCTCAGACCGTGTGGACATTGTGATACTCAGCTCTCAGACCGTGTGGACATTGTGATACTCAGCTCTCAGACCGTGTGGATATTGTGATACTCAGCTCTCATGCCGTGTGGACATTGTGATACTCAGCTCTCAGACCGTGTGGACATTGTGATACTCAGCTCTCATACCGTGTAGACAATGTGATACTCAGCTCTCATGCTGTGTGGACATTGTGATACTCAGCTCTCAGACCGTGTGGACAATGTGATACTCATCTCTCAGACCGTGTGGACATTGTGATACTCAACTCTCAGACCGTGTGGACATTGTGATACTCATCTCTCAGACCGTGTGGACATTGTGATACTCAGCTCTCATACTGTGTGGACAATGTGATATTCAGCTCTCAGACCGTGTGGACATTGTGATACTCAGCTCTCAGACCGTGTGGACATTGTGATACTCAGCTCTCATGCTGTGTGGACATTGTGATACTCAGCTCTCATGCTGTGTGGACATTGTGATACTCAGCTCTCAGACCGTGTGGACATTGTGATACTCAGCTCTCTGACCGTGTGGACATTGTGATACTCAGCTCTCAGACCGTGTGGACGTTGTGATACTCAGCTCTCATGCTGTGTGGACATTGTGATACTCATCTCTCAGACCGTGTGGACATTGTGATACTGAGCTATCATGCTGTGTGGACATTGCGATACTCAGCTCTCATACCCTGTGGACAATGTGATACTCAGCTCTCAGACCGTGTGGACATTGTGTTACTCATCTCTCAGACCGTGTGGACATTGTGATACTCAGCTCTCATACCGTGTGGACATTGTGATACTCAGCTCTCAGACCGTGTGGACAGTGTGATACTCAGCACTCAGACCGTGTGGACATTATGATACTCAGCTCTCATAAGGTGTGGACATTGTGATAATCAGCTCTCAGACCGTGTGGACATTGTGATAGTCAGCTCTCAGACCTTGTGGACATTGTGATACTCAGCTCTCATACCGTGTGGACAATGTGATACTGAGCTCTCAGACCGTGTGGACATTGTGATACTCAGCTCTCAGACCGTGTGGACATTGTGATACTCAGCTCTCATGCTGTGTGGAAATTGTGATACTCAGCTCTCATGCTGTGTGGACATTGTGATACTCAGCTCTCAGACCGTGTGGACATTGTGATACTCAGCTCTCAGACCGTGTGGTCATTGTGATACTCAGCTCTCAGACCGTGTGGACATTGTGATACTCAGCTCTCATGCCGTGTGGACATTGTGATACTCAGCTCTCAGACCGTGTGGACATTGTGATACTCAGCTCTCAGTCCGTGTGGAGATTGTGATACTCAGCTCTCAGACCGTGTGGACAATGTGATACTCAGCTCTCAGACCGTGTGGACATTGTGATACTCATCTCTCAGACCGTGTGGACATTGTGATACTCATCACTCATGCCGTGTGGACATTGTGATACTCAGCTCTCATGCCGTGTGGACATTGTGATACTCAGCTCTCAGACCGTGTGGACATTGTGATACTCAGCTCTCAGACCGTGTGGACAATGTGATACTCATCTCTCATGCCGTGTGGACATTGTGATACTCATCTCTCATGCCGTGTGGACATTGTGATACTCAGCTCTCATGCCGTGTGGACATTGTGATACTCAGCTCTCATACCGTGTGGACATTGTGATACTCAGCTCTCAGACCGTGTGGACATTGTGATACTCAGCTCTCAGACCGTGTGGACATTGTGATACTCATCTCTCATGCCGTGTGGACATTGTGATACTCAGCTCTCATGACGTGTGGACATTGTGATACTCAGCTCTCATGACGTGTGGACATTGTGATACTCAGCTCTGATGCTCTGTGGACATTGTGATACTCATCTCTCATGCCGTGTGGACATTGTGATACTCATCTCTCATGCTGTGTGGACATTGAGATACTCAGCTCTCAGACCGTGTGGACATTGTGATAGTCAGCTCTCATACCGTGTGGACAATGTGATACTCAGCTCTCAGACCGTGTGGACAATGTGATACTCAGCTCTCAGACCGTGTGGACATTGTGATACTCAGCTCTCAGACCGTGTGGACATTGTGATACTCATCTCTCAGAACGTGTGGACATTGTGATACTCAGCTCTCATACCGTGTGGACATTGTGATACTCATCTCTCAGACCGTGTGGACATTGTGATACTCAGCTCTCAGACCGTGTGGATATTGTGATACTCAGCTCTCATGCCGTGTGGACATTGTGATACTCAGCTCTCAGACCGTGTGGACATTGTGATACTCAGCTCTCATACCGTGTAGACAATGTGATACTCAGCTCTCATGCTGTGTGGACATTGTGATACTCAGCTCTCAGACCGTGTGGACAATGTGATACTTATCTCTCAGACCGTGTGGACATTGTGATACTCAACTCTCAGACCGTGTGGACATTGTGATACTCATCTCTCAGACCGTGTGGACATTGTGATACTCAGCTCTCATACTGTGTGGACAATGTGATATTCAGCTCTCAGACCGTGTGGACATTGTGATACTCAGCTCTCAGACCGTGTGGACATTGTGATACTCAGCTCTCATGCTGTGTGGACATTGTGATACTCAGCTCTCATGCTGTGTGGACATTGTGATACTCAGCTCTCAGACCGTGTGGACATTGTGATACTCAGCTCTCTGACCGTGTGGACATTGTGATACTCAGCTCTCAGACCGTGTGGACGTTGTGATACTCAGCTCTCATGCTGTGTGGACATTGTGATACTCATCTCTCAGACCGTGTGGACATTGTGATACTGAGCTATCATGCTGTGTGGACATTGCGATACTCAGCTCTCATACCCTGTGGACATTGTGATACTCAGCTTTCAGACCGTGTGGACATTGTGATATTCAGCTCTCAGACCGTGTGGACATTGTGATACTCAGCTCTCAGACCGTGTGGACATTGTGAGACTCAGCCCTCATACTGTGTGGACATTGTGATACTCAGCTCTCAGACCGTGTGGACAATGTGTTACTCAGCTCTCAGACCGTGTGGATATTGTGATACTCAGCTCTCAGACCGTGTGGACATTGTGATACTCAGCTCTCAGACCGTGTGGACATTGTGATACTCAGCTCTCATACCGTGTGGACAATTTGATACTCAGTTCTCAAACCGTGTGGACATTGTGATACTCAGCTCTCATGCTGTGTGGACATTGTGATACTCAGCTCTCAGACCGTGTGGACAATTTGATACTCAGCTCTCAGACCGTGTGGACATTGTGATACTCAGCTCTCAGACCGTGTGGACATTGTGTTACTCAGCTCTCAGACCGTGTGGACATTGTGATACTCAGCTCTCAGACCGTGTGGACATTGTGATACTCAGCTCTCAGACCGTGTGGATATTGTGATACTCAGCTCTCATGCCGTGTGGACATTGTGATACTCAGCTCTCAGACCGTGTGGACATTGTGATACTCAGCTCTCATACCGTGTAGACAATGTGATACTCAGCTCTCATGCTGTGTGGACATTGTGATACTCAGCTCTCAGACCGTGTGGACAATGTGATACTCATCTCTCAGACCGTGTGGACATTGTGATACTCAACTCTCAGACCGTGTGGACATTGTGATACTCATCTCTCAGACCGTGTGGACATTGTGATACTCAGCTCTCATACTGTGTGGACAATGTGATATTCAGCTCTCAGACCGTGTGGACATTGTGATACTCAGCTCTCAGACCGTGTGGACATTGTGATACTCAGCTCTCATGCTGTGTGGACATTGTGATACTCAGCTCTCATGCTGTGTGGACATTGTGATACTCAGCTCTCAGACCGTGTGGACATTGTGATACTCAGCTCTCTGACCGTGTGGACATTGTGATACTCAGCTCTCAGACCGTGTGGACGTTGTGATACTCAGCTCTCATGCTGTGTGGACATTGTGATACTCATCTCTCAGACCGTGTGGACATTGTGATACTGAGCTATCATGCTGTGTGGACATTGCGATACTCAGCTCTCATACCCTGTGGACAATGTGATACTCAGCTCTCAGACCGTGTGGACATTGTGTTACTCATCTCTCAGACCGTGTGGACATTGTGATACTCAGCTCTCATACCGTGTGGACATTGTGATACTCAGCTCTCAGACCGTGTGGACAGTGTGATACTCAGCACTCAGACCGTGTGGACATTATGATACTCAGCTCTCATACGGTGTGGACATTGTGATAATCAGCTCTCAGACCGTGTGGACATTGTGATAGTCAGCTCTCAGACCTTGTGGACATTGTGATACTCAGCTCTCATACCGTGTGGACAATGTGATACTGAGCTCTCAGACCGTGTGGACATTGTGATACTCAGCTCTCAGACCGTGTGGACATTGTGATACTCAGCTCTCATGCTGTGTGGAAATTGTGATACTCAGCTCTCATGCTGTGTGGACATTGTGATACTCAGCTCTCAGACCGTGTGGACATTGTGATACTCAGCTCTCAGACCGTGTGGTCATTGTGATACTCAGCTCTCAGACCGTGTGGACATTGTGATACTCAGCTCTCATGCCGTGTGGACATTGTGATACTCAGCTCTCAGACCGTGTGGACATTGTGATACTCAGCTCTCAGTCCGTGTGGACATTGTGATACTCAGCTCTCAGACCGTGTGGACAATGTGATACTCAGCTCTCAGACCGTGTGGACATTGTGATACTCATCTCTCAGACCGTGTGGACATTGTGATACTCATCTCTCATGCCGTGTGGACATTGTGATACTCAGCTCTCATGCCGTGTGGACATTGTGATACTCAGCTCTCAGACCGTGTGGACATTGTGATACTCAGCTCTCAGACCGTGTGGACAATGTGATACTCATCTCTCATGCCGTGTGGACATTGTGATACTCATCTCTCATGCCGTGTGGACATTGTGATACTCAGCTCTCATGCCGTGTGGACATTGTGATACTCAGCTCTCATACCGTGTGGACATTGTGATACTCAGCTCTCAGACCGTGTGGACATTGTGATACTCAGCTCTCAGACCGTGTGGACATTGTGATACTCATCTCTCATGCCGTGTGGACATTGTGATACTCAGCTCTCATGACGTGTAGACATTGTGATACTCAGCTCTCATGACGTGTGGACATTGTGATACTCAGCTCTCAGTCCGTGTGGACATTGTGATACTCAGCTCTGATGCTCTGTGGACATTGTGATACTCATCTCTCATGCCGTGTGGACATTGTGATACTCATCTCTCATGCTGTGTGGACATTGAGATACTCAGCTCTCAGACCGTGTGGACATTGTGATAGTCAGCTCTCATACCGTGTGGACAATGTGATACTCAGCTCTCAGACCGTGTGGACAATGTGATACTCAGCTCTCAGACCGTGTGGACATTGTGATACTCAGCTCTCAGACCGTGTGGACATTGTGATACTCATCTCTCAGAACGTGTGGACATTGTGATACTCAGCTCTCATACCATGTGGACATTGTGATACTCATCTCTCAGACCGTGTGGACATTGTGATACTGAGCTCTCAGAACGTGTGGATATTGTGATACTCAGCTCTCATGCCGTGTGGACATTGTGATACTCAGCTCTCAGACCGTGTGGACATTGTGATACTCAGCTCTCATACCGTGTAGACAATGTGATACTCAGCTCTCATGCTGTGTGGACATTGTGATACTCAGCTCTCAGACCGTGTGGACAATGTGATACTTATCTCTCAGACCGTGTGGACATTGTGATACTCAACTCTCAGACCGTGTGGACATTGTGATACTCATCTCTCAGACCGTGTGGACATTGTGATACTCAGCTCTCATACTGTGTGGACAATGTGATATTCAGCTCTCAGACCGTGTGGACATTGTGATACTCAGCTCTCAGACCGTGTGGACATTGTGATACTCAGCTCTCATGCTGTGTGGACATTGTGATACTCAGCTCTCATGCTGTGTGGACATTGTGATACTCAGCTCTCAGACCGTGTGGACATTGTGATACTCAGCTCTCTGACCGTGTGGACATTGTGATACTCAGCTCTCAGACCGTGTGGACGTTGTGATACTCAGCTCTCATGCTGTGTGGACATTGTGATACTCATCTCTCAGACCGTGTGGACATTGTGATACTGAGCTATCATGCTGTGTGGACATTGCGATACTCAGCTCTCATACCCTGTGGACAATGTGATACTCAGCTCTCAGACCGTGTGGACATTGTGTTACTCATCTCTCAGACCGTGTGGACATTGTGATACTCAGCTCTCATACCGTGTGGACATTGTGATACTCAGCTCTCAGACCGTGTGGACAGTGTGATACTCAGCACTCAGACCGTGTGGACATTATGATACTCAGCTCTCATACGGTGTGGACATTGTGATAGTCAGCTCTCAGACCGTGTGGACATTGTGATAGTCAGCTCTGAGACCTTGTGGACATTGTGATACTCAGCTCTCATACCGTGTGGACAATGTGATACTGAGCTCTCAGACCGTGTGGACATTGTGATACTCAGCTCTCAGACCGTGTGGACATTGTGATACTCAGCTCTCATGCTGTGTGGAAATTGTGATACTCAGCTCTCATGCTGTGTGGACATTGTGATACTCAGCTCTCAGACCTTGTGGACATTGTGATACTCAGCTCTCAGACCGTGTGGTCATTGTGATACTCAGCTCTCAGACCGTGTGGACATTGTGATACTCAGCTCTCATGCCGTGTGGACATTGTGATACTCAGCTCTCAGACCGTGTGGACATTGTGATACTCAGCTCTCAGTCCGTGTGGACATTGTGATACTCAGCTCTCAGACCGTGTGGACAATGTGATACTCAGCTCTCAGACCGTGTGGACATTGTGATACTCATCTCTCAGACCGTGTGGACATTGTGATACTCATCTCTCATGCCGTGTGGACATTGTGATACTCAGCTCTCATGCCGTGTGGACATTGTGATACTCAGCTCTCAGACCGTGTGGACATTGTGATACTCAGCTCTCAGACCGTGTGGACAATGTGATACTCATCTCTCATGCCGTGTGGACATTGTGATACTCATCTCTCATGCCGTGTGGACATTGTGATACTCAGCTCTCATGCCGTGTGGACATTGTGATACTCAGCTCTCATACCGTGTGGACATTGTGATACTCAGCTCTCAGACCGTGTGGACATTGTGATACTCAGCTCTCAGACCGTGTGGACATTGTGATACTCATCTCTCATGCCGTGTGGACATTGTGATACTCAGCTCTCATGACGTGTGGACATTGTGATACTCAGCTCTCATGACGTGTGGACATTGTGATACTCAGCTCTCAGTCCGTGTGGACATTGTGATACTCAGCTCTGATGCTCTGTGGACATTGTGATACTCATCTCTCATGCCGTGTGGACATTGTGATACTCATCTCTCATGCTGTGTGGACATTGAGATACTCAGCTCTCAGACCGTGTGGACATTGTGATAGTCAGCTCTCATACCGTGTGGACAATGTGATACTCAGCTCTCAGACCGTGTGGACAATGTGATACTCAGCTCTCAGACCGTGTGGACATTGTGATACTCAGCTCTCAGACCGTGTGGACATTGTGATACTCATCTCTCAGAACGTGTGGACATTGTGATACTCAGCTCTCATACCGTGTGGACATTGTGATACTCATCTCTCAGACCGTGTGGACATTGTGATACTCAGCTCTCATACTGTGTGGGCAATGTGATATTCAGCTCTCAGACCGTGTGGACATTGTGATACTCAGCTCTCAGACCGTGTGGACATTGTGATACTCTGCTCTCAGACCGTGTGGACATTGTGATACTCAGCTCTCATGCTGTGTGGACATTGTGATACTCAGCTCTCAGACCGTGTGGACATTGTGATACTCAGCTCTCAGACCGTGTGGACATTGTGATACTCATCTCTCATGCCGTGTGGACATTGTGATACTCAGCTCTCATACCGTGTGGACATTGTGATACTCAGCTCTCAGTCCGTGTGGACATTGTGATACTCAGCTCTCAGACCGTGTGGACAATGTGATACTCAGCTCTCAGACCGTGTGGACATTGTGATACTCAGCTCTCAGACCGTGTGGACATTGTGATACTCAGCTCTCATGCCGTGTGGACATTGTGATACTCATCTCTCACGCCGTGTGGACATTGTGATACTCAGCTCTCATGCCGTGTGGACATTGTGATACTCAGCTCTCAGACCGTGTGGACATTGTGATACTCAGCTTTCAGACCGTGTGGACAATGTGATACTCAGCTCTCATGCTGTGTGGACATTGTGATACTCAGCTCTCAGACCGTGTGGACATTGTGATACTCAGCTCTCCGACCGTGTGGACAATGTGATAATCAGCTCTCAGACCGTGTGGACATTGTGATACTCAGCTCTCAGACCGTGTGGACAATGTGATAATCAGCTCCATGACCGTGTGGACATTGTGATAGTCATCTCTCAGACCGTGTGAACATTGTGATACTCAGCTCTCAGACCGTGTGGACAATGTGATACTCAGCTCTCAGACCGTGTGGACATTGTGATACTCAGCTCTCAGACCGTGTGGACATTGTGATACTCAGCTCTCAGATCGTGTGGACAATGTGTTACTCATCTCTCAGACCGTGTGGACATTGTGATACTCAGCTCTCAGACCGTGTGGACATTGTGATACTCAGCTCTCATGCTGTGTGGACATTGTGATACTCAGCTCTGAGACTGTGTGGACATGGTGATACTCAGCTCTCATACCGTGTGGACAATGTGATACTCAGCTCTCAGACCGTCTGGACAATGTGATACTCAGCTCTCAGACCGTGTGGACATTGTGATACTCAGCTCTCAGACCGTGTGGACATTGTGATACTCATCTCTCAGAACGTGTGGACATTGTGATACTCAGCTCTCATACCGTGTGGACATTGTGATACTCATCTCTCAGACTGTGTGGACATTGTGATACTCAGCTCTCAGACCGTGTGGACATTGTGATACTCAGCTCTCAGACCGTGTGGACATTGTGATACTCAGCTCTCAGATCGTGTGGACAATGTGTTACTCATCTCTTAGACCGTGTGGACATTGTGATACTCAGCTCTCAGACCGTGTGGACATTGTGATACTCAGCTCTCAGACAGTGTGGACATTGTGATATTCCGCTCTCAGACCGTGTGGACATTGTGATACTCAGCTCTCATACCGTGTGGACATGGTGATACTCAGCTCTCATACCGTGTGGACAATGTGATACTCAGCTCTCAGACCGTGTGGACAAAGTGATACTCAGCTCTCAGACCGTGTGGACAATGTGATACTCAGATCTCAGACCGTGTGGACATTGTGATACTCAGCTCTCAGACCGTGTGGACATTGTGATACTCAGCTCTCAGACCGTGTGGACATTGTGATACTCAGCTCTCAGACCGTGTGGACATTGTGATACTCAGCTCTCATACCGTGTGGACAATGTGATACTCAGCTCTCAGACCGTGTGGACATTGTGATACTCAGCTCTCATAC
Source organism: Hemitrygon akajei (assembly GCF_048418815.1). Classification (NCBI taxonomy): domain Eukaryota; kingdom Metazoa; phylum Chordata; class Chondrichthyes; order Myliobatiformes; family Dasyatidae; genus Hemitrygon; species Hemitrygon akajei. The sequence continues at coordinate 812,988 of NC_133132.1, read as the reverse complement.
TGTGTGGACATTGTGATACTCAGCTCTCAGACCGTGTGGACATTGTGATATTCAGCTCTCAGACCGTGTGGACATTGTGATACTCAGCTCTCAGACCGTGTGGACATTGTGAGACTCAGCCCTCATACTGTGTGGACATTGTGATACTCAGCTCTCAGACCGTGTGGACAATGTGTTACTCAGCTCTCAGACCGTGTGGATATTGTGATACTCAGCTCTCAGACCGTGTGGACATTGTGATACTCAGCTCTCAGACCGTGTGGACATTGTGATACTCAGCTCTCATACCGTGTGGACATTGTGATACTCAGCTCTCATACCGTGTGGACAATTTGATACTCAGTTCTCAGACCGTGTGGACATTGTGATACTCAGCTCTCATGCTGTGTGGACATTGTGATACTCAGCTCTCAGACCGTGTGGACAATTTGATACTCAGCTCTCAGACCGTGTGGACATTGTGATACTCAGCTCTCAGACCGTGTGGACATTGTGTTACTCAGCTCTCAGACCGTGTGGACATTGTGATACTCAGCTCTCAGACCGTGTGGACATTGTGATACTCAGCTCTCAGACCGTGTGGATATTGTGATACTCAGCTCTCATGCCTTGTGGACATTGTGATACTCAGCTCTCAGACCGTGTGGACATTGTGATACTCAGCTCTCATACCGTGTAGACAATGTGATACTCAGCTCTCATGCTGTGTGGACATTGTGATACTCAGCTCTCAGACCGTGTGGACATTGTGATTCTCAGCTCTCAGACCGTGTGGACAATGTGATACTCAGCTCTCAGACCGTGTGGACAATGTGATACTCAGCTCTCATACTGTGTGGACAATGTGATACTCAGCTCTCAGACCGTGTGGACATTGTGATAATCAGTTCTCAGACCGTGTGGACAATGTGATACTCAACTCTCAGACCGTGTAGACATTGTGATACTCAGCTCTCAGACCGTGTAGACATTGTGATACTCAGCTCTCAGACCGTGTGGACATTGTGATACTCAGCTCTCAGACCGTGTAGACATTGTGATACTCAGCTCTCATACCATGTGGACATTGTGATACTCAGCTCTCAGACCGTGTGGAGATTGTGATATTCCGCTCTCAGACCGTGTGGACATTGTGATACTCAGCTCTCAGACCGTGTGGACATTGTGATACTCAGCTCTCATACCGTGTGGACATTGTGATACTCAGCTCTCAGACCGTGTGGACATTGTGATATTCAGCTCTCAGACCGTGTGGACATTGTGATACTCAGCTCTCAGACCGTGTGGACATTGTGATACTCAGCGTTATACTGTGTGGACATTGTGTTACTCACCTCTCAGAACGTGTGGATTTTGTGATACTCAGCTCTCAGACCGTGTGGACATTGTGATACTCAGCTCTCAGACCGTGTGGACATTGTGATACTCAGCTCTCATACCGTGTGGACATTGTGATACTCAGCTCTAATACCGTGTGGACAATTTGATACTCAGCTCTCAGACCGTGTGGACATTGTGATACTCAGCTCTCAGACCGTGTGGACATTGTGATAGTCAGCTCTCATACTGTGTGGACATTGTGATACTCAGCTCTCAGACCGTGTGGGCATTGTGTTACTCAGCTCTCAGACCGTGTGGATATTGTGAAACTCAGCTCTCAGACCGTGTGGACATTGTGATACTCAGCTCTCAGACCGTGTGGACATTGTGATACTCAGCTCTCATACCGTGTGGACATTGTGATACTCAGCTCTCAGACCGTGTGGACATTGTGATACTCAGCTCTCATACCGTGTGGACATTGTGATACTCAGCTCTCAGACCGTGTGGACAATTTGATACTCAGCTCTCAGACCGTGTGGACATTGTGATACTCAGCTCTCATGCTGTGTGGACATTGTGATACTCAGCTCTCATACCGTGTGGACAATGTGATACTCAGCTCTCAAACCGTGAGGACATTGTGATACTCAGCTCTCATGCTGTGTGGACATTGTGATACTCAGCTCTCAGACCGTGTGGACATTGTGATACTCAGCTCTCATGCTGTGTGGACATTGTGATACTCAGCTCTCATACCCTGTGGACAATGTGGTACTCAGCTCTCAGACCGTGTGGACATTGTGTTACTCAGCTCTCAGACCGTGTGGACATTGTGATACTCAGCTCTCAGACGGTGTGGACATTGTGATATTCAGCTCTCAGACCGTGTGGACATTGTGAAACTCAGCTCTCATACCGTGTGGACATTGTGATACTCAGCTCTCAGACCGTGTGGACATTGTGATACTCATCTCTCAGACCGTGTGGACATTTTGATACTCAGCTCTCAGACCGTGTGGACATTGTGATACTCAGCTCTCAGACCGTGTGGACATTGTGATACTCAGCTCTCATACTGTGTGGACATTGTGATACTCAGCTCTCAGACCGTGTGGGCATTGTGTTACTCAGCTCTCAGACCGTGTGGATATTGTGAAACTCAGCTCTCAGACCGTGTGGACATTGTGATACTCAGCTCTCAGACCGTGTGGACATTGTGATACTCAGCTCTCATATCGTGTGGACATTGTGATACTCAGCTCTCAGACCGTGTGGACATTGTGATACTCAGCTCTCATACCGTGTGGACATTGTGATACTCAGCTCTCAGACCGTGTGGACAATTTGATACTCAGCTCTCAGACCGTGTGGACATTGTGATACTCAGCTCTCATGCTGTGTGGACATTGTGATACTCAGCTCTCATACCGTGTGGACAATGTGATACTCAGCTCTCAGACCGTGAGGACATTGTGATACTCAGCTCTCATGCTGTGTGGACATTGTGATACTCAGCTCTCAGACCGTGTGGACATTGTGATACTCAGCTCTCATGCTGTGTGGACATTGTGATACTCAGCTCTCATACCCTGTGGACAATGTGATACTCAGCTCTCAGACCGTGTGGACATTGTGTTACTCAGCTCTCAGACCGTGTGGACATTGTGATACTCAGCTCTCAGACGGTGTGGACATTGTGATATTCAGCTCTCAGACCGTGTGGACATTGTGATACTCAGCTCTCATACCGTGTGGACATTGTGATACTCAGCTCTCAGACCGTGTGGACATTGTGATACTCATCTCTCAGACCGTGTGGACATTTTGATACTCAGCTCTCAGACCGTGTGGACATTGTGATACTCAGCTCTCAGACCGTGTGGACATTGTGATACTCAGCTCTCAGACCGTGTGGACATTGTGTTACTCAGCTCTCAGACCGTGTGGACATTGTGATACTCAGCTCTCAGACCGTGTGGACAATGTGATACTCAGCTCTCAGACCGTGTGGACATTGTGATACTCAGCTCTCATACCGTGTGGACAATGTGATACTCAGCTCTCAGACCGTGTGGACATTGTGATATTCAGGTCTCAGATCGTGTGGACATTGTGATACTCAGCACTCATACCGTGTGAACATTGTGATACTCAGCTCTCAGACCGTGTGGACAATGTGATACTCAGCTCTCAGACCGTGTGGACAATGTGATACTCAGCTCTCAGATCGTGTGGACTTTGTGATACTCAGCTCTCAGACCGTGTGGACATTGTGATACTCAGATCTCAGACCGTGTAGACATTGTGATACTCAGCTCTCATACCGTGTGGACAATTTGATACTCAGTTCTCAGACCGTGTGGACATTGTGATACTCAGCTCTCATGCTGTGTGGACATTGTGATACTCAGCTCTCAGACCTTGTGGACAATTTGATACTCAGCTCTCAGACCGTGTGGACATTGTGATACTCAGCTCTCAGACCGTGTGGACATTGTGTTACTCAGCTCTCAGACCGTGTGGACATTGTGATACTCAGCTCTCAGACCGTGTGGACATTGTGATACTCAGCTCTCAGACCGTGTGGATATTGTGATACTCAGCTCTCATGCCGTGTGGACATTGTGATACTCAGCTCTCAGACCGTGTGGACATTGTGATACTCAGCACTCATACCGTTTAGACAATGTGATACTCAGCTCTCATGCCGTGTGGAGATAGTGATACTCAGCTCTCAGACCGTGTGGACATTGTGATACTCAGCTCTCAGACCGTGTGGACATTGTGATACTCAGCTCTCAGACCGTGTGGAGAATGTGATGCTCAGGTCTCAGACCGTGTGGACATTGTGATACTCAGCTCTCAGACCGTGTGGAGAATGTGATACTCAGTTCTCAGACCGTGTGGACAATGTGATACTCAGCTCTCAGACCGTGTAGACATTGTGATACTCAGCTCTCAGACCGTGTAGACATTGTGATACTCAGCTCTCAGACCGTGTGTACATTGTGATACTCAGCTCTCAGACCGTGTAGACATTGTGATACTCAGCTCTCATACCATGAGGACATTGTGATACTCAGCTCTCAGACCGTGTGGACATTGTGATGTTCCGCTCTCAGACCGTGTGGACATTGTGATACTCAGCTCTCAGACCGTGTGGACATTGTGATACTCAGCTCTCATACCGTGTGGACATTGTGATACTCAGCTCTCAGACCGTGTGGACATTGTGATATTCAGCTCTCAGACCGTGTGGACATTGTGATACTCAGCTCTCAGACCGTGTGGACATTGTGATACTCAGCTGTTATACTGTGTGGACATTGTGTTACTCATCTCTCAGAACGTGTGGATTTTGTGATACTCAGCTCTCAGACCGTGTGGACATTGTGATACTCAGCTCTCAGACCGTGTGGACATTGTGATACTCAGCTCTCATACCGTGTGGACAATTTGATACTCAGCTCTCAGACCGTGTGGACATTGTGATACTCAGCTCTCAGACCGTGTGGACATTGTGATAGTCAGCTCTCATACTGTGTGGACATTGTGATACTCAGCTCTCAGACCGTGTGGGCATTGTGTTACTCAGCTCTCAGACCGTGTGGATATTGTGAAACTCAGCTCTCAGACCGTGTGGACATTGTGATACTCAGCTCTCAGACCGTGTGGTCATTGTGATACTCAGCTCTCATTCCGTGTGGACATTGTGATACTCAGCTCTCAGACCGTGTGGACATTGTGATACTCAGCTCTCATACCGTGTGGACATTGTGATACTCTGCTCTCATACCGTGTGGACAATGTGATACTCAGCTCTCAGACCGTGAGGACATTTTGATACTCAGCTCTCATGCTGTGTGGACATTGTGATACTCAGCTCTCAGACCGTGTGGACATTGTGATACTCAGCTCTCATGCTGTGTGGACATTGTGTTACTCAGCTCTCATACCCTGTGGACAATGTGATACTCAGCTCTCATACCGTCTGGACAATGTGATACTCAGCTCTCTTGCTGTGTGGACATTGTGATACTCAGCTCTCATACCCTGTGGACAATGTGATACTCAGCTCTCAGACCGTGTGGACATTGTGTTACTCAGCTCTCAGACCGTGTGGACAGTGTGATACTCAGCTCTCAGACCATGTGGACATTGTGATACTCAGCTCTCAGATCGTGTGGACAATGTGTTACTCATCTCTCAGACCGTGTGGACATTGTGATACTCAGCTCTCAGACCGTGTGGACATTGTGATACTCAGCTCTCAGACAGTGTGGACATTGTGATATTCAGCTCTCAGACCGTGTGGACATTGTGATACTCAGCTCTCATACCGTGTGGACATGGTGATACTCAGCTCTCATACCGTGTGGCCAATGTGATACTCAGCTCTCAGACCGTGTGGAGAATGTGATACTCAGCTCTCAGACTGTGTGGACATTGTGATATTCAGGTCTCAGATCGTGTGGACATTGTGATACTCAGCACTCATACCGTGTGAACATTGTGATACTCAGCTCTCAGACCGTGTGGACAATGTGATACTCAGCTCTCAGATCGTGTGGACTTTGTGATACTCAGCTCTCAGACCGTGTGGACATTGTGATACTCAGCTCTCAGACCGTGTGGACAATGTGATACTCAGCTCTCAGACCGTGTGGACATTGTGATACTCAGCTCTCAGACCGTGTGGACATTGTGATACTCAGCTCTCATACCGTGTGGACATTGTGATACTCAGCTCTCAGACCGTGTGGACATTGTGATACTCATCTCTCAGACCGTGTGGACATTGTGATACTCAGCTCTCAGACCGTGTGGACATTGCGATACTCAGCTCTCATACCGTGTGGACAATGTGATACTCAGCTCTCAGACCGTGTGGACATTGTGATACTCAGCTCTCATACTGTGTGGACATTATGATACTCAGCTCTCAGACTGTGTGGACATTGTGATATTCAGCTCTCAGACCGTGTGGACATTGTGATACTCAGCTCTCAGACCGTGTGGACATTGTGAGACTCAGCCCTCATACTGTGTGGACATTGTGATACTCAGCTCTCAGACCGTGTGGACATTGTGATACACAGCTCTCATACCGTGTGGACATTGTGATACTCAGCTCTCAGACCGTGTGGACATTGTGATACTCAGCTCTCAGACCGTGTGGACGTTGTGATACTCAGCTCTCAGATCGTGTGGACATTGTGATACTCAGCTCTCTGACCGTGTGGACATTGTGATACTCAGCTCTCATACCGTGTGGACATTGTGATACTCAGCTCTCATACCGTGTGGACAATTTGATACTCAGTTCTCTGACCGTGTGGACATTGTGATACTCAGCTCTCATGCTGTGTGGACATTGTGATACTCAGCTCTCAGACCGTGTGGACAATTTGATACTCAGCTCTCAGACCGTGTGGACATTGTGATACTCAGCTCTCAGACCGTGTGGGCATTGTGTTACTCAGCTCTCAGACCGTGTGGACATTGTGATACTCAGCTCTCAGACCGTGTGGACATTGTGATACTCAGCTCTCAGACCGTGTGGATATTGTGATACTCAGCTCTCATGCCGTGTGGACATTGTGATACTCAGCTCTCAGACCGTGTGGACATTGTGATACTCAGCTCTCAGACCGTGTGGACATTGTGATACTCAGCTCTCAGACCGTGTGGACATTGTGATTCTCAGCTCTCAGACCGTGTGGACATTGTGAGACTCAGCCCTCATACTGTGTGGACATTGTGATACTCAGCTCTCAGACCGTATGGACATTGTGATACACAGCTCTCATACCGTGTGGACATTGTGATACTCAGCTCTCAGACCGTGTGGACATTGTGATACTCAGCTCTCAGACCGTGTGGACATTGTGATACTCAGATCTCAGACCGTGTAGACATTGTGATACTCAGCTCTCATACCGTGTGGACAATTTGATACTCAGTTCTCAGACCGTGTGGACATTGTGATACTCAGCTCTCATGCTGTGTGGACATTGTGATAGTCAGCTCTCATACTGTGTGGACATTGTGATACTCAGCTCTCAGACCGTGTGGGCATTGTGTTACTCAGCTCTCAGACCGTGTGGATATTGTGAAACTCAGCTCTCAGACCGTGTGGACATTGTGATACTCAGCTCTCAGACCGTGTGGTCATTGTGATACTCAGCTCTCATTCCGTGTGGACATTGTGATACTCAGCTCTCAGACCGTGTGGACATTGTGATACTCAGCTCTCATACCGTGTGGACATTGTGATACTCTGCTCTCATACCGTGTGGACAATGTGATACTCAGCTCTCAGACCGTGAGGACATTTTGATACTCAGCTCTCATGCTGTGTGGACATTGTGATACTCAGCTCTCAGACCGTGTGGACATTGTGATACTCAGCTCTCATGCTGTGTGGACATTGTGTTACTCAGCTCTCATACCCTGTGGACAATGTGATACTCAGCTCTCATACCGTCTGGACAATGTGATACTCAGCTCTCTTGCTGTGTGGACATTGTGATACTCAGCTCTCATACCCTGTGGACAATGTGATACTCAGCTCTCAGACCGTGTGGACATTGTGTTACTCAGCTCTCAGACCGTGTGGACAGTGTGATACTCAGCTCTCAGACCATGTGGACATTGTGATACTCAGCTCTCAGATCGTGTGGACAATGTGTTACTCATCTCTCAGACCGTGTGGACATTGTGATACTCAGCTCTCAGACCGTGTGGACATTGTGATACTCAGCTCTCAGACAGTGTGGACATTGTGATATTCAGCTCTCAGACCGTGTGGACATTGTGATACTCAGCTCTCATACCGTGTGGACATGGTGATACTCAGCTCTCATACCGTGTGGCCAATGTGATACTCAGCTCTCAGACCGTGTGGACATTGTGATACTCAGCTCTCAGATCGTGTGGACAATGTGTTACTCATCTCTCAGACCGTGTGGACATTGTGATACTCAGCTCTCAGACCGTGTGTATATTGTGATACTCAGCTCTCATACCGTGTGGACATTGTGATACTCAGCTCTCAGACCGTGTGGACATTGTGATACTCATCTCTCAGACCGTGTGGACATTGTGATACTCAGCTCTCAGACCGTGTGGACATTGCGATACTCAGCTCTCATACCGTGTGGACAATGTGATACTCAGCTCTCAGACCGTGTGGACATTGTGATACTCAGCTCTCATACTGTGTGGACATTATGATACTCAGCTCTCAGACTGTGTGGACATTGTGATATTCAGCTCTCAGACCGTGTGGACATTGTGATACTCAGCTCTCAGACCGTGTGGACATTGTGAGACTCAGCCCTCATACTGTGTGGACATTGTGATACTCAGCTCTCAGACCGTGTGGACATTGTGATACACAGCTCTCATACCGTGTGGACATTGTGATACTCAGCTCTCAGACCGTGTGGACATTGTGATACTCAGCTCTCAGACCGTGTGGACGTTGTGATACTCAGCTCTCAGATCGTGTGGACATTGTGATACTCAGCTCTCTGACCGTGTGGACATTGTGATACTCAGCTCTCATACCGTGTGGACATTGTGATACTCAGCTCTCATACCGTGTGGACAATTTGATACTCAGTTCTCTGACCGTGTGGACATTGTGATACTCAGCTCTCATGCTGTGTGGACATTGTGATACTCAGCTCTCAGACCGTGTGGACAATTTGATACTCAGCTCTCAGACCGTGTGGACATTGTGATACTCAGCTCTCAGACCGTGTGGGCATTGTGTTACTCAGCTCTCAGACCGTGTGGACATTGTGATACTCAGCTCTCAGACCGTGTGGACATTGTGATACTCAGCTCTCAGACCGTGTGGATATTGTGATACTCAGCTCTCATGCCGTGTGGACATTGTGATACTCAGCTCTCAGACCGTGTGGACATTGTGATACTCAGCTCTCAGACCGTGTGGACATTGTGATACTCAGCTCTCAGACCGTGTGGACATTGTGATTCTCAGCTCTCAGACCGTGTGGACATTGTGAGACTCAGCCCTCATACTGTGTGGACATTGTGATACTCAGCTCTCAGACCGTATGGACATTGTGATACACAGCTCTCATACCGTGTGGACATTGTGATACTCAGCTCTCAGACCGTGTGGACATTGTGATACTCAGCTCTCAGACCGTGTGGACATTGTGATACTCAGATCTCAGACCGTGTAGACATTGTGATACTCAGCTCTCATACCGTGTGGACAATTTGATACTCAGTTCTCAGACCGTGTGGACATTGTGATACTCAGCTCTCATGCTGTGTGGACATTGTGATAGTCAGCTCTCATACTGTGTGGACATTGTGATACTCAGCTCTCAGACCGTGTGGGCATTGTGTTACTCAGCTCTCAGACCGTGTGGATATTGTGAAACTCAGCTCTCAGACCGTGTGGACATTGTGATACTCAGCTCTCAGACCGTGTGGTCATTGTGATACTCAGCTCTCATTCCGTGTGGACATTGTGATACTCAGCTCTCAGACCGTGTGGACATTGTGATACTCAGCTCTCATACCGTGTGGACATTGTGATACTCTGCTCTCATACCGTGTGGACAATGTGATACTCAGCTCTCAGACCGTGAGGACATTTTGATACTCAGCTCTCATGCTGTGTGGACATTGTGATACTCAGCTCTCAGACCGTGTGGACATTGTGATACTCAGCTCTCATGCTGTGTGGACATTGTGTTACTCAGCTCTCATACCCTGTGGACAATGTGATACTCAGCTCTCATACCGTCTGGACAATGTGATACTCAGCTCTCTTGCTGTGTGGACATTGTGATACTCAGCTCTCATACCCTGTGGACAATGTGATACTCAGCTCTCAGACCGTGTGGACATTGTGTTACTCAGCTCTCAGACCGTGTGGACAGTGTGATACTCAGCTCTCAGACCATGTGGACATTGTGATACTCAGCTCTCAGATCGTGTGGACAATGTGTTACTCATCTCTCAGACCGTGTGGACATTGTGATACTCAGCTCTCAGACCGTGTGGACATTGTGATACTCAGCTCTCAGACAGTGTGGACATTGTGATATTCAGCTCTCAGACCGTGTGGACATTGTGATACTCAGCTCTCATACCGTGTGGACATGGTGATACTCAGCTCTCATACCGTGTGGCCAATGTGATACTCAGCTCTCAGACCGTGTGGAGAATGTGATACTCAGCTCTCAGACTGTGTGGACATTGTGATATTCAGGTCTCAGATCGTGTGGACATTGTGATACTCAGCACTCATACCGTGTGAACATTGTGATACTCAGCTCTCAGACCGTGTGGACATTGTGATACTCAGCTCTCATACCGTGTGGACATTGTGATACTCAGCTCTCAGACCGTGTGGACATTGTGATACTCATCTCTCAGACCGTGTGGACATTGTGATACTCAGCTCTCAGACCGTGTGGACATTGCGATACTCAGCTCTCATACCGTGTGGACAATGTGATACTCAGCTCTCAGACCGTGTGGACATTGTGATACTCAGCTCTCATACTGTGTGGACATTATGATACTCAGCTCTCAGACTGTGTGGACATTGTGATATTCAGCTCTCAGACCGTGTGGACATTGTGATACTCAGCTCTCAGACCGTGTGGACATTGTGAGACTCAGCCCTCATACTGTGTGGACATTGTGATACTCAGCTCTCAGACCGTGTGGACATTGTGATACACAGCTCTCATACCGTGTGGACATTGTGATACTCAGCTCTCAGACCGTGTGGACATTGTGATACTCAGCTCTCAGACCGTGTGGACGTTGTGATACTCAGCTCTCAGATCGTGTGGACATTGTGATACTCAGCTCTCTGACCGTGTGGACATTGTGATACTCAGCTCTCATACCGTGTGGACATTGTGATACTCAGCTCTCATACCGTGTGGACAATTTGATACTCAGTTCTCTGACCGTGTGGACATTGTGATACTCAGCTCTCATGCTGTGTGGACATTGTGATACTCAGCTCTCAGACCGTGTGGACAATTTGATACTCAGCTCTCAGACCGTGTGGACATTGTGATACTCAGCTCTCAGACCGTGTGGGCATTGTGTTACTCAGCTCTCAGACCGTGTGGACATTGTGATACTCAGCTCTCAGACCGTGTGGACATTGTGATACTCAGCTCTCAGACCGTGTGGATATTGTGATACTCAGCTCTCATGCCGTGTGGACATTGTGATACTCAGCTCTCAGACCGTGTGGACATTGTGATACTCAGCTCTCAGACCGTGTGGACATTGTGATACTCAGCTCTCAGACCGTGTGGACATTGTGATTCTCAGCTCTCAGACCGTGTGGACATTGTGAGACTCAGCCCTCATACTGTGTGGACATTGTGATACTCAGCTCTCAGACCGTATGGACATTGTGATACACAGCTCTCATACCGTGTGGACATTGTGATACTCAGCTCTCAGACCGTGTGGACATTGTGATACTCAGCTCTCAGACCGTGTGGACATTGTGATACTCAGATCTCAGACCGTGTAGACATTGTGATACTCAGCTCTCATACCGTGTGGACAATTTGATACTCAGTTCTCAGACCGTGTGGACATTGTGATACTCAGCTCTCATGCTGTGTGGACATTGTGATACTCAGCTCTCAGACCTTGTGGACAATTTGATACTCAGCTCTCAGACCGTGTGGACATTGTGATACTCAGCTCTCAGACCGTGTGGACATTGTGTTACTCAGCTCTCAGACCGTGTGGACATTGTGATACTCAGCTCTCAGACCGTGTGGACATTGTGATACTCAGCTCTCAGACCGTGTGGATATTGTGATACTCAGCTCTCATGCCGTGTGGACATTGTGATACTCAGCTCTCAGACCGTGTGGACATTGTGATACTCAGCTCTCAGACCGTGTGGATATTGTGATACTCAGCTCTCATGCCGTGTGGACATTGTGATACTCAGCTCTCAGACCGTGTGGACATTGTGATACTCATCTCTCAGACCGTGTGGACATTGTGATACTCAGCTCTCAGACCGTGTGGACATTGTGATACTCAGCACTCATACCGTGTGGACATTGTGATACTCAGCTCTCAGATCGTGTGGACAATGTGTTACTCATCTCTCAGACCGTGTGGACATTGTGATACTCAGCTCTCAGACCGTGTGGACATTGTGATACTCAGCTCTCAGACAGTGTGGACATTGTGATATTCAGCTCTCAGACCGTGTGGACATTGTGATACTCAGCTCTCATACCGTGTGGACATGGTGATACTCAGCTCTCATACCGTGTGGCCAATGTGATACTCAGCTCTCAGACCGTGTGGACATTGTGATACTCAGCTCTCAGACCGTGTGGACAATGTGATACTCAGCTCTCAGACCGTGTGGACATTGTGATACTCAGCTCTCATACTATGTGGACATTGTGATACTGAGCTCTCAGACCGTGTAGACACTTCCGTCTCAGAGCCACTGTTAACGAAATCTGAGGGAACTTTGGGCCCTGTTGTCCCATTTTCTGCTGACAAGTGGTTCACTCACTAGACATTTGCAATCTTCCAGTCCTCCAGGAGCATGCTAGAATCAAGTGATTCATGAAGGATCATGACCAATGCATCCGTTATCTCTTTAGCAACCACTCTCAGGACTCTGGGATGTCATCCATCTGGTCCGGGTGACTTATCCACCGTGAGACCTTTCAGTCTGCCTGGTACTTTTTCCCTTGTAATAGTAATGACACTCACTCCTGCTCCCTGACACTCACAGACCTCTGGCACACTGCTAGTGTCTTCCACAGTGAAGACTGATGCAAAGTACTCATTATCTTCATCTGTCATTTCTTCATCCCCCAGTACTACCTCACCAGCATCATTGTCCAGTGGTCCGATATCAACTCTCAGCTCCCTTTTACTCTTTATATAACTGAAAAAACCTTTAGTATTCTGCTTTATATTACTTGCCAGTTTGCCCTCGTATTTCATCTTTTTCCCTTTATAGCTTTTTTAGTTGCCTTTTGTTGGTATTTAACAGTTTCCCAATCACCCAACTTCCCACTCACTTTTGCTGCCTTAGATGCCCTTTTCGTGGCTTTTTATGCAGTCCTTAACTTCCCTCGTCAGCCACAGTTGCCTACTCCTGCCATTTGAGAACACTGCTTCTGTGAGACAAATCTATCCTGCGCCTTGTGAACTATTCCCAGAAACTTCAGCCATCTCTGTTCTGCCATCATCCACGTGGGCAAGCTCCTCTCTCGTGCCTCTGTAATTCCCTGCTGACAAGTGGTTCACTCGCCAGAGCATAAAGCACGGAACACCGCAACAAACATTAACAGCAAACGACGTTTGTGAACTGTGTCCTTTACACAGGACTGCTTTGCTAAAAGTCTTGCCTGTGGAACAACCTGCCCATTCCTGCCCTGTACGGTGTGATTTCTCCTTCTCTCCTTATCCATTCGCCTTCCCCACAGTTTTATTTCGTCACCTCCTGCGTTGAACCTTAAATCCATCATCACTCAGCACTAACCCCTCACAAACACAAAAACCCTCTTTCTTCCTGCAGTACCCATGGACACTGCTTGCTTCTTCTCCAAGGACACAGCCATCGCGCTGGAACACTGCCCAGGTGGGCCCGTCTGCTGCTCGCTTGCAGGACAAATGGATGGCTCTCTTTGCCAGCCCCACAAGCAAGTTTACTACGCATCCTCCTCCCTCCTTGCCCCCACTCTCCTCCTCAGAGACGCAGACTGCTTGCTGTTTCCCAGGGAGATGGGTACACTTACCATGTTAAGCGGGACCAGGGTGGTAACCAAGTTTATCAGCGCCAAGCAAAGCTCGACAAAGCAAATGGAAACCCTGCTCCAGTGCTGACAAAATTACTTTGCACAATGACACTAGATCCATTTTCTTCCCACAGGTGGCATTATCACTCTGGACGATCTGAAGTCCTACACTCCTCGGTTAATGGAAAACCCGGTGAAGCTGGAACTCGGAGACTACACGCTGCTCACGCCCAGCGTGCCCGCTGGCGGCCCAGTGCTGGCATTGATTCTGAACATTCTGAAGGGTGAGAAATGTAGACACCCTCCCTCCTCCAGTGGCGGGGAAGGGGTCTGTCGATATCCTCTCCATGCTCCTCGTCCTGCCGTGAGGACAGTCTCACTCCCAGGCTGTCTGCCTGGGTCCTGGGCACAGCACTGACACAACTGGCCCGCTTTCTTCACTTAATTTCAGTTCATTGATATAGACATTTCTATTTTTATATATTTGAACTAATGAGAGATAAATAGACGTTTTCCCAGATCTGAAATACCAAATACTGAAAGACATAGTTTTAAAGAGAGAGGGGTATGTGGTGACGTGGACGGGGCTGTGGAAGGAGGTGTTGGTGGGACGAAGCTGAACAGGGCACTCAGCAGGACAGAGGGTGGGGACGGTGCATGTCCAAAGTTTCCTCCTGTTGTGCAAAGTTCTGCCCAGTGACACCGACATGTGCGCACTGTATTGCATTTATAAAGGTATTCATTTTAACTGTCATCAAAACGTGGTCAGTAATTATTTTGATCTCTTCTGGGTTTATAGAAACATAGAAACCCTATAGCACAATACAGGCCCTTCGGCCCACAAAGTTGTGCCGAACATGTCCCTACCTTAGAAATTACTAGGCTTCCCCATAGCCCTCTATTTTTCTAAGCTCCTTGTACCTATCCAAAAGTCTCTTAAAAGACCCTATCGTATCCACCTCCACCACCGTTGCCAGCAGCCCATTCCACGCACTCACCACTTTCTGCGTAAAAAACTTAACCCTGACATCTCCTCTGTACCTACTCCCCAGCACCTTAAACCTGTGTCCTCTTGTGGCAACCATTTCAGCCCTGGGAAAAAGCCTCTAACTATCCACACAATCAATGCCTCTCATCATCTTGTACACCTCTATCAGGTCACCTCTCATCCTCTGTCGCTCCAAGGAGAAAAGGCCAAGTTCACTCAACCTATTCTCATAAGGCATGCTCCCCAATCCAGGCAACATCCTTGTAAATCTCCTCTGCACCCTCTCTATGGTTTCTACGTCTGGTGAGGCGACCAGAACTGAGCACAGTACTCCAAGTGCACTCTGACCAGAGTCCTATAAAGCTGTAACATTACCTCTCGGCTCCCAAATTCAATCCCACGATTGATGAAGGCTAATACACCGTATGCCTTTTTAACCACAGAGTCAACCTGCACAGCTGCTTTGAGTGTCCTATGGACTCGGACCCCAAGATCCCTCTGATCCTCCACACTGCCAAGAGTCGTACCATTAATTCTATATTCTGCCATCATATTTGAAATACCAGAATGAACCACTTCACACTGATCTGGGTTGAACTCCATCTGCCACTTCTCAGCCCAGTTTTGCATCCAATCAATGTCCCACTGTAACCTCTGACAACCCTCCACACTACCCACAACACCTCCAACCTTTGTGTCATCAGCAAATTTATTAACCCATTCCTGCACTTCCTTATCCAGGTCATTTATAAAAATCATGAAGAGTAAGGGTCCCAATACAGATCCCTGAGGTACCCCACTGGTCACCGACCTCCATGCAGAATGTGACCCGTCTACAACCACTCTTTGCCTTCTGTAGGCAAGTCAGCTCTGAATCCACAAAGCAATGTCCCCTTGGATCCCCTGCCTCCTTACTTTCTCAGTAAGCCTTGCATGGGGTAACTTATCAAATGCCTTGCTGAAATCCATATACACTACATCTACTGATCTTCCTTCATCAATGTGTTTAGTCACATCCTCCAAAAATTCAATCAGGCTCATAAGGCACAACCTGCCTTTGACAAAGCCATGCTGACTATTCCTAATCATATTATGCCTCTCAGGATCTTCTCCATCAACTTACTGAAGTAAGAACTTACTCCATCACTGAAGTAAGACTCACTGGTCTATAATTTCCTGGGCTATCTCTACTCCCTTTCTTGAATAAAGGAACAACATCTGCAACCCTCCAAACCTCCGAAACTGCTCCCAACCCCATTGATGATGCAAAGATCATCACCAGAGGCTCAGCTATCTCTACCCTCACCTCCCACAGTAGCCTGGGGTATATCTCTTCCAGTCCTGGAGACTTATCCAATGTTATGCTTTCCTAGACAGGTATATGGAGGAATTTAAGGTGGGGGGTTATATGGGAGGCAGGGTTTGAGGGTCGGCACAACATTGTGGGCCGAAGGGCCTGTAATGTGCTGTACTATTCTATGTTCTATGTCCAAAAGCTCCAGCACATCCTATTTCTTAATATCTACATGCAAAAGCTTTTCAGTCTGCTGAAAGTCATCACCAAGATCCTTTTCCATAGTGAGTACTGAAGTAAAGTATTCATTAAGAACCTCTGCTATTTCCTCTGGTTCCATACACATTTCCCACTGTCACACTTGATAGGTCCTATTCTTTCACCTCTTATCCTCTTGTTCTCCACATACTTGTAGAATGCCTTGGGGTTTTCCTTAATCCTGCCCACCAAGGCCTTCTCATTGCCCCTTCTGGCTTTCCTAATTTCCTTCTTAACTCCTTCTTATTAGCCTTATGATCTTCTAGATCTCTAATATGACCTAGCTCTCTGAACCTTTTGTAGGCTTTTCTTTTCTTCTTGACTATATTTATTACAGCCTTTGTACACCACAGTTCCTGTACCCTACCATAACTTGCCCATCTCATTGGAATGTACCTATGCAGAACTCCACACAAATATCACCTGAACATTTGCCACATTTCTTCCGTACTTTTCCCTGAGGACATCTGTTCCCAATTTAAGCTTCCAGTTTCCTGCCTGATAGCCTCATAATTCCCCTTACTCCAATTAAACACTTTTCTAACTTGTCTGTTCCTATCTCTCTCCAATGCTATTGTAAAGGAGATAGAATTATGATCACTATCTCCAATATGCTCTCCCACTGAGACATCTGACGCCTGACCAGGTTCATTTCCCAATACCAGGTCAAGTACAGCCTCTCCTCTTGTAGGCTTATCTACACACTGTGTCAAGAAACCTTCCTGAACACACCTAACAAACTCCACCCCATCTAAACCCCTTGCTCTAGGGAGATGCCACTTGATATTTGGGAAATTAAAATCTCCCATCCCATCAGTTTCTGTAAATATTTCTCGTAGCTGCACGTTCCAGACCTCATGAGCTTTTGATGTCGCGGTTTCTGCTTCATTAAGCCGTTCCACTTTAAATGAACCAGCAGTTCTTTTGCACTTCACACCCTTTGCTTCTTTGGAGTTTGACAGAGTGGATCAATAATTTCTTCAATAAAAACAGTGTCAATGAGCCCGTTCTAAAATCTGCAGACAAAGCATCATAAACTCCACGTTGTCAACACCGTCCATATCAGAAACATTTAAAGGAAATGTGATTGTGTGCGATCGTGAAATATACTGAACATGCCAACAAGGGAGGTGACAACCTTCAATGTGCAGTTTAAATTCCTTCGTGCACTCGTGGAAAAGATGTGTGTGCACGCACCTTAGAGGGAACATTGTCCACGCCAATGTTCTCCCATTTGGGGCAAATGAGAGACAATGGTCTTCCTGGTCCTGCATTCAGCTGGAGCCCTGGAGACTGTCTCTCAGCCTCTGGTAGCTTTTAGCAATGTTCCTATCCTAGACCTGGCTCCATTCCCGTCAGAGACCAGACCCCTGTCCCTGTCACCCTTCCAGTCACAAACAGAGGCTCCCTAGACCTCGCGCTCCAGTCACACTCCACCTTCCCCTCACCAAAGCCAACGGCATTCCACATTCGTTCAACCTGGGCTGTCCCAAGTCAGTTACTGGGGGCTTCCAGTTTGTGTGGGCTCCATGTCTCTGTGGACATGGGAGACACAGAGCCTGCTGGAGGAGCTCAGTGAATCGAGCAGCATCTGTGGGGATTGGGGCTAAGAGTGGCCAGTACAAAGGGGAGAAGGGGGAATGGTGGGACAGGTGATCGGCGGAAGGAGCAGAGGTGAAGGATACTGGGTGGATGGGACACTGTTTAGGAGGCTCCACAAGCTCAAAGTGCTTCACAGCAGCAAGCGCCCATTTCCTCAGACCGTGGACAGCCCCAACTCCAACCCTCTCTCCCCCACTTCCAACACCTGTCTGAACCGAGACAGGTTGTGATGACAGACAGCCCTCAGGCAGTTTTGGTACAGTGGGCTGACCCCTACAACAGCCAGACTTGTGTATCTGACGGGACCTCTCCCTTAGTTCTCAGCTCTGGGGGGTGTATCCTGGAGCCCCGGAATCAATACCAGGTGACAAATCGTCTGAGGTATCAGTGAGCTGCCTGAAGGGGGATTACCTGTGTTTCCGAGGACAGGGTGAAAGATCACAGGCTGCCCACATGATGTGTCTGGGTACAGACCATTCTGGATTGCCATCAGCTGGGGTGGGGCTCCTGCCTCTGTCCCACCATCCTTTCCTGGTGCTCCGGCACCACTGACCTTCCTCGGACACTGGTTCTGGAAAAGGTCTTTGTCTAAGGTCCCAGACGTGGAGCATCTCTCTGTCTCTGTCCATTACCCTGCCCTGCCTGTCCCACCAGGAAAGCCATAGCTGAGTTGAGCAGCAGAATGAATTAGAGGGCCTGAACGGCCTTCTGCTGTCCGTTAACTGCCCTGTAGCAGCCAGTGAAACAGAATTAGCCCCTGTCTCTTCAGCACTAACTCACAGCACGTCCTCTGTTGACAGGTTATAACTTCAGCTCGGACAGCGTTTCCACGTCGGCACAGAAAGCTTTGACCTATCACCGGATTATTGAAGCCTTTAAGTTTGCATACGCACAGAGGAGTAAGCTAGGAGATCCCCGATTCATCAACATCACTGGGGTAAGGTGCCCGTTCTGTTGTCCCGCTATCCCCACACGACCTACCTGCACAGGGCACGGGAAGGGGTCTGGGACCCACGGTGACCCCACACAGGGAGCCTGTCAGGGCTGCACACAGCTCACCGTCCCGGGGGCACGGAATGAGCAGACCGCTCGTAACCGCTGGTGACTGTTTCCAGTGAAGGGTGTCCAGAGCTGGGACCAACCTCCAGTGAGGAGGTGGTGGCGCTTGGAATCAAAGTCCCAGCCCCAGCATGAAGACCAGGAAGGTTTGAAAAATACCTGCCCATGGTCTCCTTGGCGGCCAAGTTGAAGCTAGACACAGATCAGAGGAACAGCACCACATACTTTATCACGCTCGTCTCCAACCTGACTGCACCTACACCAATTTCTCTCTCTGTTTCCCACCACCCCCCCCTTCTCTTTACCCTCCCCCAGCAAAGCCTGCACCTTCCTCCTTCTGGGTCTCCACATCCTTTCCTTTATTCCACAGTGCACTGTCCTCTCCTTCGACGAGAACCACCTATCACCTCCCAGCTTCCCACAGCATTCCCGCTCTATGCTTCCTGTCCCTTCCGACCTTCCTTCTCTCACCAGGTCTCACTGAACAGCTTGTGCTCCTTCTCCTCCACCAACCCATTTATTCTGGCTCCTTTCCGGTCCTGATGAAAGGTCACAGTCCAGACCAGTGAATGTTTATCCCCTCCACGGATGCTGCCTGACCTACTGAGCTCTCCCAGTGTTGCTCTGGAAACCCCGGGGAAGCTGGGACCATTGACTTTGTGAGGAATTAGGGAAGGTCTTTTGAAGAGTGAGTGAGGAGGGAACATTTCCCCTCGGAGGAAATGCCGAACAGACATACTCCAGGCATAGAACACTACGGCACAGAAACAGGCCATTTGGCCCATCTAGTCCAGGCCAAATGATTAATCTGCCTACCCAACAACCTGTATTCAGAGCACCGCCCCCCATATCCCTGCCATCCATGTACCCCACACTCACCACTCGCACTACCAGCTCGTCCCGCACTCTCACCACCCTCCAAGCGAAGACATTTCCCCTCATCTTCCTCTTAAACATTTCACCTTTCACCCTTAACCTATTGTTGCAGTCCCACCCAATCTCAATGGAAAAAGCCTGCTTGCATTTGCTCTATCTATACCCCTCTGTCAAATCCCCCTTATTCTCTGTGCTCCAGGAAATAAATTACTAATATATTTAACCTTTCCCTGAAATGCAGATCCTCAAATCCTGGCAATATCCTCATAAGTTTTCTCTGCATTCTTTCAATCTTATTGAAATCTTTCCTGTAGACAGGTGACCAAAACTGTACACAATATTCCAAATTAGGCCTCACCAATGTCTTATACAACCTCAACCTAACATCCCAACTCCTTCACTCAGTGCTTATTTATGAAGGCCAATGTGCCAGTGATTTTCTTTACAACTCTGTCTACCTGTAATGCCAGTGTGAAGGAATCATGGACCCGTACTCCCAGATCACTCTGCTACAGCACACTCGTTGCCCTGCGGCTCACCAGGAAGCCCTAACCTGGTTGCCCTCTGCTTCCACTCTCTGGCTTCTCCTGTGCAGCCAAAGCCTAATCCAATTTATTACCTCATCTTGAATGCCAAGTGACTGAACTTTCTTGACCAACCTCCCACGTGGAACTTTGTCAAAGGCCTTGCTGATAACATCCATGGCCTTGCCTTCATCAACTTCCCCGGTACTCCCCCAAGAAACTCTAAGACTGCTTAGACGTGACCCACTGTGTTGATCGAATCAGACCCTGTCTATTGAAATACTTATACTATGGATTCCAGTTAATTGGGACAATCGGGACCAGGTCATTTCAGCCCAATTAAGGAGTTGCTCCACTTCACTGAAACTTCATCAAAATAGCCAAAGAGATATAAAAAGACAAACTGCTGCTTAACTGACTGAAAATGGATGTATTTAAATGAAATACAAACAAAGTCGAACACTACCAATACCTCTACAATACGATAAAACTGTGTGTTAGTTCCCAATAGTTATCGACAGAGGAATTCTTCCAGTGCACGGTGCCGTGGCCTGATGATTGAACATTAATGAACAAAATCTGTGCAGAGACCTAGTGGCTTCATAGAATCCTTTCGATGATTGCATCCTCCAAATCTTGCAACATTCCAGATGATTGTTGATACCTTCAAATTCGTCATAGTCCCTAAATTGTTGAAGCAGTGAAATCACTTCATTTTCACTCCCAGCTGTTTCTGGCATCTCCAAGCCTGAATGCTTGAAACCACAGTGAGCAAAACAGTTCTGAATTGTCTTACTGCTTATTTCTTGCCAGCCATTAGTGACAAAAATACTGCTTTTTGACCACAGCCACATGCAACTGAGGCTATTTAAAAATTGTTTGCTGGAAATATGGAGTAATGTCATGCAGCTGATGCTAATTAGAACCTGTTCAGCAACAGGCTCCTGCCCCAGTTAAGCAGCACAGTGCCCCAAATAAATGGTAACCTCATTTTGTCCACTGCATATCCAGCCACTTAGGGTTCCTTCCAGTAACTTCCCCACGACTGATTTCAGGCTCACCGGTCTATAATTTATGGCTTATTCTTAGAGACTTTCTTAAACAATGGAACAACATTGGCTATCCACCAATCATCCGGCGTCTCACCCGTGGCTAAGGACATTTTAAATATCTCTGCTAGGACCCCACAAATTTCTGGGCTAACATCCCACAGGGTCCAGGGGAACACCTTGTCAGGTCCTGGGGATTTATCCACCCTAATTTGCCCCAGGACAACAAATACCTCCTCCTGTAATCTGTATGCAGTCTGTGACCTCACTGCCACTTTGCTTCACTTCTATAAACTGTGTCCGACTCCCAAGTAAATCCAGATGCAAAGAATCCATTTAAGATCTCCCCCATCCCTTTCAGCTCCATGCATAGATCATCACTCTGATCTTCCAGTGGACCAATTTTGTCTCTTGCTTTTGATGTTTCTGTGGAATCACTTGGGCTTCTCCTTCACCTTGTCTGCGACAGCAACCTCATCCCTTTATTTAGCCTTCCTGATTTCCTTCTTAACTCCATAAGCACCTTCTTTGCTCCTTCCTGGCTATACCTGTTACGCACCTTCTCTTAACCAGGACCTCGATATCTCTCAAAAACCAAGGTTCCTAAACCTGTTATCGTTGTCTTCTATTCTGACAGGAAAATACAAACTCTATACTCTCAAATTTCACTTTTGAAGGCCTCCCACTTACAAGTGCACCTTTGCCAGAAAACATAATCCACTCTTGCCAGATTCTTTCTCATACAGTATCATCAAAACTTGTCTTTCTGCAATTCAGAATCTCAGCCCAAGGACCTGATCTATCCTTCTCCAAAATTATCTTGAAACTAATGGCATTGTGGTCACTGGATGCAAAGTGTTCCCCCACACAGACTTCTGCCACCTGCCCTGTCTCATTCCCTACCAGCAGATCAAGTATCACACGCTCTCTCATTGGGACTTCTTTGTATTGATGAAGGAAACTTTCCTGAACACATTTGACAAACTCTCTCTCATCCAGTCCTTCGACAGTATGGGAGTCCCAGTCAGTGTGTGGAAAGTTAAAATCACCTGCTGTCACAACCTGATGTTTTTTTTCAACCGTTTGCGATCTCGCTGCAAATTTGTTCCTCTAAATCGCTCGGCTGCTGGGTGGTCTGTAATATGGCCCCATTAATGAGTCATACCTTTCTTATTCCTCAGTACCACATGCATAGCTTCAGTGGACCAGCTCTCCAGTCCATTGTCTGACATTTTCCCTGACTGGAAAGTTTTCCAGGCCATCCCTCCCCCTTAAACCCCTCCCACTTCAAAGAACAAATAACAATACAGCACAGTACAGGCCATTCGGCCCACAGTGTTGTGCCGACCCTTAAACCCTGCCTCCCATATAACCCTCCACCTTAAATTCCTCCATATACCTGTCTAGTAGTCTCTTAAATTTCACTAGTGTATCTGCCTCCACCACTGACTCAGGCAGTGCATTCCACGCACCAACCACTCTCTGAGTGAAAAACCTTCCTCTAATATCCCCCTTGAACTTCCCTCCTTAAAGCCATGTCCTCTTGTACTGAGCAGTGGTGCCCTGGGGAAGAGGCGCTGGCTGTCCACTCTATCTATTCCTCTTAATATCTTGTACACCTCTATCATGTCTCCTCTCATCCTCCTTCTCTCCAGAGAGTAAAGCCCTAGCTCCCTTAATCTCTGATCATAATGCAGACTCTCTAAACCAGGCAGCATCCTGGTAAATCTCCTCTGTACCCTTTCCAATGCTTCCTCACCCTTCCTATAGTGAGGTGACCAGAACTGGACATAATATTCCAAGTGTGGCCTAACCAGAGTTTTATAGAGCTGCATCATTACCCCGCAACTCTTAAACTCTGTCCCTCGACTTATGAAAGTTAACACCGCATAAGCTTTCTTAACTACCCTATCTACCTGTGAGGCAACTTTCAGGGATCTGTGGACATATACCCCCAGATCCCTCTGCTCCTCCACACTACCAAGTATCCTGCTATTTACTTTGTACTCAGCCTTGGAGTTTGTCCTTCCAAAGTGTACCACCTCACACTTCTCCGGTTTGAACTCCATCCGCCACTTCTCAGCCCACTTCTGCATCCTATCAATGTCTCTCTGCAATCTTCGACAATCCTCAACACTATCCACAACACCACCAACCTTTGTGTCGTCTGCAAACTTGCCAACCCAACCTTCTACCCCTACATCCAGGTCGTTAATAAAAATCACAAGTAGAGGTCCCAGAACAGATCCTTGTGGGACACCACTAGTCACAACCCTCCAATCCGAATGTACTCCCTCCACCATGATCCTCTGCCTTCTGCAGGCAAGCCAATTCTGAATCCACCTGGCCAAACTTCCCTGGATCCCATGCATTCTGACTTTCTGAATAAGCTTACCGTATGGTACCTTGTCAAATGCCTTACAAAAATCCATGTAGATCACATCCACTGCACTACCCTCATCTATATACCTGGTCACCTCCTCAAAGAACTCTATCAGGCTTGTTAAACACGATCTGCCCTTCACAAAGCCATGCTGACTGTCCCTGATCAGACCATGGTTCTCTAAATGCCCATAGATTCTATCTCTAAGAATCTTTTCCAACAGCTTTCCCACCACAGACGTAAGGCTCACTGGTCTATAATTACCCAGACTATCCCAACTACCTTTTTCGAACAAGGGGACAACATTCGCCTCCCTCCAATCCTCCGGTACCATTCCCGTGGACAACAAGGACATAAAGATCCTAGCCAGAGGTTCAGCAATCTCTTCCCTCGCCTCGTGGAGCAGCTTGGGGAATATTCCGTCAGGCCCCGGGGACTTATCCGTCCTAATGTATTTTAACAACTCCAACACCTCCTCTCCCTTAATATCAACATGCTCCAGAACATCAACCTCACTCATATTGTCCTCACCATCATCAAGTTCCCTCTCAGTGGTGAATACCGAAGAGAAGTATTCATTGAGGACCTCGCTCACTTCCACAGCCTCCAGGCACATCTTCCCACCTTTTCAGTCCTATCTTCACTCCTGTCATCCTTTTGTTCTTCACATAATTGAAGAATGCCTTGGGGTTTTCCTTTACCCTACTCGCCAAGGCCTTCTCATGCCCCCTTCTTGCTCTCCTCAGCCCCTTCTTAAGCTCCTTTCTTGCTACCCTATATTCCTCAATAGACTCATCTGATCCTTGCTTCCTAAACCTCACGTATGCTGCTTTCTACCATCTGTTTGGATTCTCCACTTCACTTGTCACCCATGGTTCCTTCACCCTACCATTCTTTATCTTCCTCACTGGGACAAATTTATCCCTAACATCCTGCAAGAGATCCCTAAACAGCGACCACATGTCCATAGTACATTTCCCTGCAAAAACATCATCCCAATTCTCACCCACAAGTTCGTGCCTTATAGCCTCATAATTTGCCCTTCCCCAATTAAAAATTTTCCTGTCCTCTCTGATTCTATCCTTTTCCATGATAATGTTAAAGGCCAGGGAGTGGTGGTCACTGTCCCCCAGATGCTCGCCCACTGAGAGATCTGTGACCTGACCCGGTTCGTTACCTAATACTAGATCTAGTATGGCAATGTTGTTTGTCATATACATTAATGATCTGGATGGTGGGATGGTAAATTGGATTAGTAAGTATGCAGATAATACTAAGATAGGTGGCATTGTGGATAATGAAGTAGGTTTTCAAAGCTTGCAGAGAGATTTAGGCTAGTTAGAAGAGTGGGCTGAAAGATGGCAGATGGAGTTTAATGCTGATAAGTGTGAGGTGCTACATTTTGGTAGGACTAATCAAAATAGGACATACATGGTAAATGGTAGGGCATTGAAGAATGGAGTAGAACAGAGTGATCTAGGAATAATGGTGCATAGTTCCCTGAAGGTGAAATCTCATGTGGAAAGGGTGGTGAAGAAAGCTTTTGGTATGCTGGCCTTTATAAATCAGAGCATTGAGTATAGGAGTTGGGATGTAACGTTAAAACTGTACAAGGTGTTGGTGAGGCCAAATTTGGAATATTGTGTACAGCTCTGGTCACCGAATTATAGGACAGATGTCAACAAAGTAGAGAGAGTACAGAGAAGATTTACTAGAATGTTACCTGGGTTTCAGCACCTAAGTTACAGGGAAAGGTTAAACAAGTTAGGTCTTTATTCTTTGGAGTGTAGAAGGTTGAGGGGGGACTTGATAGAGGTATTTAAAATTATGAAGGGGATAGATAGAGTTGACGTGGATAGGCTTTTTCCATTGAGAGTATGGGAGATTCAAACAAGAGGACATGAGTTGAGAGTTAAGGGGCAAAAGTTTAGGGATAACACGAGAGGGTACTTCTTTACTCAGAGAGTGGTACCTCTGTGGAACGAGCTTCCAGTAGAAGTGGTAGAGGCAGGTTCGATATTGTCATTTTAAAAAATTGGATAGGTATATGGACAGGAAAGGAATGGAGGGTTATGGGCTGAGTGCAGGTCGGTGGGACTAGGTGAGAGTAAGCGTTCGGCACAGACTAGAAGGGCCGAGATTGCCTGTTTCCGTGCTGTAATTGTTATATGGTTATATGGTTATATTCCCCCAGGTCGGCCTGTCAACATACCGTGACAGGAATCCATCCTGGGCGCACTTGACAAACTCTGCCCCGTCTAAACCATTGGAACTAATCAGGTGCCAATCAATATTAGGGAAGTTAAAGTCACCCATCATAACAACCCTATTATTTTTGCACCTTTCCAAAATCTGCCTCCCAATCTGCTCCTCGGTATCTCTGCTGCTACCAGGGGGCCTATAGAATACCCGCAGTAGAGTAACTGCTCCCTTCCTGTTCCGGACTTCCACCCATACTGACTCAAAAGAGAATACTGCTACATTACCCACCCTTTCTGTAGCTGTTAATAGTATCCCTGACCAGTAATGCCACCCCTCCTCCCCTTTTCCCCCCTCTCTATCCCTTCTAAAGCACTGAAATCCAGGAATATTGAGAATCCAATCCTGCCCTGGTGCCAGCCAAGTCTCTGCAATGGCCACTACATCATCATTCCATGTATGTATCCAAGCTCTCAGTTCATCACCTTTGTTCCTGATGCTTCTTGCATTGAAGTACACAGACTTTAGCCCTTCTACCTTACTACCTTTATACCCTTTATTCTGCTGCTCTTTCCCCAAAGCCTCTTTATATGTTAGATCTGGCTTTACTCCATGCACTATACTTGCAGCTCTCGCATGACCTTTATCCTCCTCCACCTCATTATCTGCTCTAACACTCTGGTTCCCCTCCCCCTGCAAATCTAGTTTAAACCCCCCGGAGCAGCACTAGCAAACCTTCCCACAAGGATGTTAGTACCCCTCCAGTTCAGGTGCAAACTGTCCCGTCGGAACAGGTCCCACCTTCCCTGGAGCAAGGCCCAATTGTCCAGAAACATGAAGCCCTCCCTCCTGCACCAACTCCTTAGCCAAATATTCAGCTGCATTATCTTCCTAATTCTGTCCACACTAGCACGTGGCACAGGTAGCAACCCTGAGATTGCAACCCTGGAGGTCCTGTCCACCGGTAACTCCTGTTTATTATTGCCTCTGCCTCGCAAATGATCCGAAGTTCGTCCATCTCCAGTTCCCTAACTCGGTTTGGCAGGAGCTGCAGCTGACAGACAGACAGACGTACTTTATTGATCCCGAGGGAAATTGGGTTTTGTTACAGCCGCACCAAGAATAGCGAAGTAATATAGCAACATAAAACCATAAATAATAATAAGTTAATCATGTCAAGTGGAAAAATAAGTCCAGGACCAGCCTATTGGCACAGGGTGTCTGACACTCCGAGGGAGGAGTTGTAAAGTTTGAGGGCCACAGGTAGGAATGACTTCCTATGATGCTCAGTGTTACATCTCGGTGGAATGAGTCTCTGGCTGAATGCCTAACCAGTACGTTATGGAGTGGATGGGAGACATTGTCCAAGATAGCATGCAACTTGGACAGCATCCTCTTTTCAGACACCACCGTCAGAGAGTCCAGTTACACACCCACAACGTCACTGGCCTTACGAATGAGTTTGTTGATTCTGTTGGTGTCTGCTACCCTCAGCCTGCTGCCCCAGCACACAACAGCAAACATGATAGCACTTTTGCAGGTGTAGTCATCAGGGACAACAGTGCTCACCCTGACTTCCCACATATTGCAAACTGAGCACTCGACTACCCTAACTGTTGCCTCCATTACCTACTCCTCATTAACCTACTTCATCGCATCTAAAACCATCGACATCAGGACATTGATCTTCCAGTCCTACCCCTCCCGCAACCAAGTATCTCTAATGGCTACAATCCCTTAATTTCACTTGCTGATCCATACACAGAGCCTAACTCCTTTTCACCTACTGATCCCAGAGCCCATCTCCTCCACCTACAGATCCCAGAGCCCATCAGCCCTTCACCTACTGATCCCAGAGCCCATCTCCCCTTCACTTACTGATCCCAGAGCCCATCTCCCCTTCACCTACTGATCCCAGAGCCCATCAGCCCTTCACCTACTGATCCCAGAGCCCATCTTCCCTTCACCTACAGATCCCAGAGCCCATCTCCCCTTCACGTACTGATCCCAGAGTCCATCAGCCCTTCACCTACTGATCCCAGAGCCCATCTCCCCTTCACCTACTGATCCCAGAGCCCATCAGCCCTTCACCAACTGATCCCAGAGCCCCTCCCCTTCTCTACTGATCCCAGAGCCCATCTCCCCTTCACGTACTGATCCCAGAGCCCATCAGCCCTTCACCTACTGATCCCAGAGCCCATCTACCCTTCACCTACTGATCCCAGAGCCCATCTCCCCTTCACCTACTGATCCCAGTGCCCATTTCCCCTTAACCTACTGATCCCAGAGCCCATCTCCCCTTAACCTACTGATCCCAGAGCCCATCTCCCCTTCACGTACTGATCCCAGAGCCCATCAGCCCTTCACCTACTGATCCCAGAGCCCATCTCCCCTTCACCCACTGATCCCAGAGCCCATCAGCCCTTCACCAACTGATCCCAGAGCCCCTCCCCTTCACCTACTGATCCCAGAGCCCATCTCCCCTTCACGTACTGATCCCAGAGCCCATCAGCCCTTCACCTACTGATCCCAGAGCCCATCTACCCTTCACCTACTGATCCCAGAGCCCATCTCCCCTTCACCTACTGATCCCAGAGCCCATCTCCTCTTCACCTACTGATCCCAGAGCCCATCAGCCCTTCACCTACTGATCCCAGAGCCCATCAGCCCTTCAACTACTGATCCCAGAGCCCATCAGCCCTTCACCTACTGATCCCAGAGCCCATCTCCCCTTCACCTACTGATCCCAGAGCCCATCAGCCCTTCACCTACTGATCCCAGAGCCCATCTCCCCTTCAGCTACTGATCCCAGAGCCCATCAGCCCTTCACCTACTGATCCCAGAGCCCATCTACCCTTCACCTACTGATCCCATAGCCCATCAGCCCTTCACCTACTGATCCCAGAGCCCATCTACCCTTCACCTACTGTTCCCAGAGCCCATCTCCCCTTCACCTACTGATCCCAGAGCCCATCTCCCCTTCACCTACTGATCCCAGAGCCCATCAGCCCTTCACCTACTGATCCCAGAGCCCATCAGCCCTTCACCTACTGATCCCAGAGCCCATCTCCCCTTCACCTACTGATCCCAGAGCCCATTAGCCCTTCACGTACTGGTCCCAGAGCCCATCAGCCCTTCACCTACTGATCCCAGAGCCCATCTACCCTTCACCTACTGATCCCAGAGCCCATCTCCCCTTCACCTACTGATCCCAGAGCCCATCTCCCCTTCACCTACTGATCCCAGAGCCCATCACCCCTTCACCTACTGATCCCAGACCCATCTCCTCTTCACCTACTGATCCCAGAGCCCATCTCCCCTTCACCTACTGATCCCAGAGCCCATCAGCCCTTCACTAACTGATCCCAGAGCCCATCAGCCCTTCACCTACTGATCCCAGAGCCCATCAGCCCTTCACCTACTGATCCCAGAGCCCATCTCCCCTTCAGCTACTGATCCCAGAGCCCATCTCCCCTTCACCTACTGATCCCAGAGCCCATCAGCCCTTCACCTACTGATCCCAGAGCCCATCAGCCCTTCACCTACTGATCCCAGAGCCCATCAGCCCTTCACCTACTGATCCCAGAGCCCATCTCCCCTTCACCTACTGATCCCAGAGCCCATCTACCCTTCACCTACTGATCCCAGAGGCCATCAGCCCTTCACCTACTGATCACAGAGCCCATCTCCCCTTCACCTACTGATCCCAGAGCCCATCTCCCCTTCACCTACTGATCCCAGAGCCCATCAGCCCTTCACCTACTGATCCCAGAGCCCATCTCCCCTTCACCTACTGATCCCAGAGCCCATCAGCCCTTCACCTACTGATCCCAGAGCCCATCTCCCCTTCACCTACTGATCCCAGAGCCCATCAGCCCTTCACCTACTGATCCCAGAGCCCATCTCCCCTTCACCTACTGATCTCAGAGCCCATCAGCCCTTCACCTACTGATCCCAGAGCCCATCAGCCCTTCACCTACTGATCCCAGAGCCCATCTCCCCTTCACCTACTGATCCCAGAGCCCATCAGCCCTTCACCTACTGATCCCAGAGCCCATCTCCCCTTCACCTACTGATCCCAGAGCCCATCAGCCCTTCACCTACTGATCCCAGAGCCCATCAGCCCTTCACCTACTGATCCCAGAGCCCATCTCCCCTTCACCTACTGATCCCAGAGCCCATCAGCCCTTCACCTACAGATCACAGAGCCCATCAGCCCTTCACCTACTGATCCCAGAGCCCATCCCCTCTTCACCTACTGATCCCAGAGCCCATCTCCCCTTCACCTACTGATCCCAGAGCACATCAGCCCTTCACCTACTGATCCCAGAGCCCATCTCCCCTTCACCTACTGATCCCAGAGCCCATCTCCCCTTCACCTACTGATCCCAGAGCCCATCTCCCCTTCACCTACTGATCCCAGAGCCCATCTCCCCTTCACCTACTGATCCCAGAGCCCATCAGCCCTTCAGCTACTGATCCCAGAGCCCATTTCCCCTTCACCTACTGATCCCAGAGCCCATCAGCCCTTCACCTACTGATCCCAGAGCCCATCTCTCCTTCACCTACTGATCCCAGAGACCATCAGCCCTTCACCTACTGATCCCAGAGCCCATCTCCCCCTCACCTACTGATCCCAGTGCCCATTTCCCCTTCACCTACTGATCCCAGAGCCCATCTCCCCTTTACCTACTGATCCCAGAGCCCATCAGCCCTTCACCTACTGATCCCAGAGCCCATCTACACTTCACCTACTGATCCCAGAGCACATTAGCCCTTCACCTACTGATCCCAGAACCCATCTCCCCTTCACCTACTGATCCCAGAGCCCATCTCCCCTTCACCTACTGATCCCAGAGCCCATCAGACCTTCACCTACTGATCCCAGAGCCCATCTCCCCTTCACCTACTGATCCCAGAGCCCATTTCCCCTTCACCTACTGATCCCAGAGCCCATCTCCCATTCACCTACTGATCCCAGAGCCCATTAGCCCTTCACCTACTGATCCCAGAGCCCATCAGCCCTTCAGCTACTGATCCCAGAGCCCATCTCCCCTTCACCTACTGATCCCAGAGCCCATCAGCCCTTCACCTACTGATCCCAGTGCCCATCAGCCCTTCAGCTACTGATCCCAGAGCCCATCTCCCCTTCACCTACTGATCCCAGAGCCCATCTCCCGTTCACCTACTGATCCCAGAGCCCATCAGCCCTTCACCTACTGATCCCAGAGCCCATCTACCCTTCACCTACTGATCCCAGAGCACATCAGCCCTTCACCTACTGATCCCAGAACCCATCTCCCCTTCATCTACTGATCCCAGAGCCCATCTCCCCTTCACCTACTGATCCCAGAGCCCATCAGCCCTTCACCTGCTGATCCCAGAGCCATCTCCCCTTCACCTTCTGATCCCAGAGCCCATCTCCCCTTCACCTACTGATCCCAGAGCCCATCAGCCCTTCACCTACTGATCCCAGAGCCTAAGCTCCCCTTCACCTACTGATCCCAGAGCCCATCAGCCCTTCACCTACTCATCCCAGAGCCCATCTCCCCTTCACCTACTGATCCCATAGCCCATCAGCCCTTCACCTACAGATCCCAGAGCCCCTCCCCTTCACCTACTGATCCCATAGCCCATCAGCCCTTCACCTACAGATCCCAGAGCCCATCTCCCTTTCACCTACTGATCCCATAGCCCTTCAGCCTTTCACCTACTGATCCCAGAGCCCATCAGCCCTTCAGCTACTAATCCCAGAGCCCATCTACCCTTCGCCTACTGATCCCAGAGCCCATCAGCCCTTCACCTACTGATCCCAGAGCCCATCTCCCCTTCACCTACTAATCCCAGAGCCCATCAGCCCTTCAGCTACTGATCCCAGAGCCCATCAGCCCTTCACCTACTGATCCCAGAGCCCATCTCCCCTTCACCTACTGATCCCAGAGCCCCTCCCCTTCACCTACTGATCCCAGAGCCCATCTCCCCTTCACCTACTGATCCCAGAGCCCATCAGCCCTTCACCTACTGATCCCAGAGCCCATTTACCCTTCACCTACTGATCCCAGAGCCCATCAGCCCTTCACCTACTGATGCCAGAGCCCATCTCCCCTTCACCTACTGATCCCAGAGCCCATCTGCCCTTCACCTACTGATCCCAGAGCCTATCTCCCCTTCACCTACTGATCCCAGAGCCCATCAGCCCTTCACCTACTGATCCCAGAGCCCATCAGCCCTTCACCTACTGATCCCAGTGCCCATCAGCCCTTCACCTACTGATCCCAGAGCCCATCTACCCTTCACCTACTGATCCCAGAGCCCATCTCCCCTTCACCTACTGATCCCAGAGCCCATCTCCCCTTCACCTACTGATCCCAGAGCCCATCAGCCCTTCACCTACTGATCCCAGAGCCCATCTCACCTTCACCTACTGATCCCAGCGCCCATCTCCCCTTCACCTACTGATCCCAGAGCCCATCAGCACTTCACCTACTTATTCCAGAGCACATCTCCCCTTCACCTACTGATCCCAGAGCCCATCAGCCCTTCACCTACTGATCCCAGAGCCCATCAGCCCTTCACCTACTGATCCCAGAGCCCATCAGCCCTTCACCTACTGATCCCAGAACCCATCAGCCCTTCACCTACTGATCCCAGAGCCCATCTCCTCTTCACCTACTGATCCCAGATCCCATCAGCCCTTCACCTAATGATCCCAGAGCCCATCTCCCCTTCATCTACTGATCCCAGAGCCCATCAGCCCTTCACCTACTGATCCCAGAGCCCATCTCCCCTTCACCTACTGATCCCAGAGCCCATCAGCCCTTCACCTACTGATCCCAGAGACCATCAGCCCTTCACCTACTGATCCCAGAGCCCATCTCCCCCTCACCTACTGATCCCAGTGCCCATTTCCCCTTCACCTACTGATCCCAGAGCCCATCTCCCCTTTACCTACTGATCCCAGAGCCCATCAGCCCTTCACCTACTGATCCCAGAGCCCATCTACACTTCACCTACTGATCCCAGAGCACATTAGCCCTTCACCTACTGATCCCAGAACCCATCTCCCCTTCACCTACTGATCCCAGAGCCCATCTCCCCTTCACCTGCTGATCCCAGAGCCCATCTCCCCTTCACCTACTGATCCCAGAGCCCATCAGACCTTCACCTACTGATCCCAGAGCCCATCTCCCCTTCACCTACTGATCCCAGAGCCCATTTCCCCTTCACCTACTGATCCCAGAGCCCATCTCCCCTTCACCTACTGATCCCAGAGCCCATCAGCCCTTCACCTACTGATCCCAGAGCCCATCAGCCCTTCACTAACTGATCCCAGAGCCCATCAGCCCTTCACCTACTAATCCCAGAGCCCATCAGCCCTTCACCTACTGATCCCAGAGCCCATCTCCCCTTCAGCTACTGATCCCAGAGCCCATCTCCCCTTCACCTACTGATCCCAGAGCCCATCTCCACTTCACCTACTGATCCCAGAGCCCATCAGCCCTTCACCTACTGATCCCAGAGCTCATCTCCCCTTAACCTACTGATCCCAGAGCCCATCAGCCCTTCACCTACTGATCCCAGAGCCCATCAGCCCTTCACCTACTGATCCCAGAGCACATCTCCCCTTCACCTACTGATCCCAGAGCCCATCCCCTCTTCACCTACTGATCCCAGAGCCCATCAGCCCTTCACCTACTGATCCCAGAGCCCATCTCCCCTTCACCTACTGATCCCAGAGCCCATCAGCCCTTCACCTACTGATCCCAGAGCCCATCTCCCCTTCACCTACTGATCCCAGAGCCCATCTCCCCTTGACGTACTGATCCTAGAGAGCCCATCTCTCCTTCACCTACTGATCCCAGAGACCATCAGCCCTTCACCTACTGATCCCAGAGCCCATCTCCCCCTCACCTACTGATCCCAGTGCCCATTTCCCCTTCACCTACTGATCCCAGAGCCCATCTCCCCTTTACCTACTGATCCCAGAGCCCATCAGCCCTTCACCTACTGATCCCAGAGCCCATCTACACTTCACCTACTGATCCCAGAGCACATTAGCCCTTCACCTACTGATCCCAGAACCCATCTCCCCTTCACCTACTGATCCCAGAGCCCATCTCCCCTTCACCTGCTGATCCCAGAGCCCATCTCCCCTTCACCTACTGATCCCAGAGCCCATCAGACCTTCACCTACTGATCCCAGAGCCCATCTCCCCTTCACCTACTGATCCCAGAGCCCATTTCCCCTTCACCTACTGATCCCAGAGCCCATCTCCCCTTCACCTATTGATCCCAGAGCCCATCAGCCCTTCACTTACTGATCCCAGTGCCCATCAGCCCTTCAGCTACTGATCCCAGATCCCATCTCCCCTTCACCTACTGATCCCAGAGCCCATCTCCCGTTCACCTACTGATCCCAGAGCCCATCAGCCCTTCACCTACTGATCCCAGAGCCCATCTACCCTTCACCTACTGATCCCAGAGCACATCAGCCCTTCACCTACTGATCCCAGAACCCATCTCCCCTTCATCTACTGATCCCAGAGCCCATCTCCCCTTCACCTACTGATCCCAGAGCCCATCAGCCCTTCACCTGCTGATCCCAGAGCCATCTCCCCTTCACCTACTGATCCCAGAGCCCATCTCCCCTTCACCTACTGATCCCAGAGCCCATCAGCCCTTCACCTACTGATCCCAGAGCTCAAGCTCCCCTTCACCTACTGATCCCAGAGCCCATCAGCCCTTCACCTACTCATCCCAGAGCCCATCTCCCCTTCACCTACTGATCCCATAGCCCATCAGCCCTTCACCTACAGATCCCAGAGCCCCTCCCCTTCACCTACTGATCCCAGAGCCCATCTCCCCTTCACCTACTGATCCCAGAGCCCATCTCCCCTTCACCTACAGATCCCAGAGCCCCTCCCCTTCACCTACTGATCCCATAGCCCTTCAGCCTTTCACCTACTGATCCCAGAGCCCATCAGCCCTTCACCTACTGAACCCAGAGCCCATCAGCCCTTCACCAACTGATCCCAGAGCCCCTCCCCTTCACCTACTGATCCCAGAGCCCATCTCCCCTTCACGTACTGATCCCAGAGCCCATCAGCCCTTCACCTACTGATCCCAGAGCCCATCTACCCTTCACCTACTGATCCCAGAGCCCATCTCCCCTTCACCTACTGATCCCAGAGCCCATCTCCTCTTCACCTACAGATCCCAGAGCCCATCTCCTCTTCACCTACAGATCCCAGAGCCCATCAGCCCTTCAACTACTGATCCCAGAGCCCATCAGCCCTTCACCTACTGATCCCAGAGCCCATCTCCCCTTCACCTACTGATCCCAGAGCCCATCAGCCCTTCACCTACTGATCCCAGAGCCCATCAGCCCTTCACCTACTGATCCCAGAGCCCATCTACCCTTCACCTACTGATCCGAGAGCCCATCAGCCCTTCACCTACTGATCCCAGAGCCCATCTACCCTTCACCTACTGTTCCCAGAGCCCATCTCCCCTTCACCTACTGATCCCAGAGCCCATCTCCCCTTCACCTACTGATCCCAGAGCCCATCAGCCCTTCACCTACTGATCCCAGAGCCCATCAGCCCTTCACCTACTGATCCCAGAGCCCATCTCCCCTTCACCTTCTGATCCCAGAGCCCATCAGCCCTTCACGTACTGGTCCCAGAGCCCATCAGCCCTTCACCTACTGATCCCAGAGCCCATCTACCCTTCACCTACTGATCCCAGAGCCCATCTCCCCTTCACCTACTGATCCCAGAGCCCATCTCCCCTTCACCTACTGATCCCAGAGCCCATCACCCCTTCACCTACTGATCCCAGAGCCCATCAGCCCTTCACCTACTGATCCCAGAGCCCATCTCCCCTTCACCTACTGATCCCAGAGCCCATCTCCCCTTCACCTACTGATCCCAGAGCCCATCAGCCCTTCACCTACTGATCCCAGAGCCCATCAGCCCTTCACCTACTGATCCAGAGCCCATCTCTCCTTCACCTACTGATCCCAGATCCCATCAGCCCTTCACCTACTGATCCCAGAGAGCATCTCCCCCTCACCTACTGATCCCAGTGCCCATTTCCCCTTAACCTACTGATCCCAGAGCCCATCTCCCCTTCACCTACTGATCCCAGATCCCATCTCCCCTTCACCTACTGATCCCAGAGCCCATCAGCCCTTCTCCTACTGATCCCAGAGCCCATCTACCCTTCACCTACTGATCCCAGAGCCCATCTCCCCTTCACCTACTGATCCCAGAGCCCATCAGCCCTTCACCAACTGATCCCAGAGCACCTCCCCTTCACCTACTGATCCCAGAGCCCATCTCCCCTTCACCTACTCATCCCAGAGCCCATCAGCCCTTCACCTACTGATCCCAGAACCCATCTACCCTTCACCTACTGATCCCAGAGCCCATCTCCCCTTCAGCTACTGATCCCAGAGCCCATCAGCCCTTCACCTACTGATCCCAGAGCCCATCATCCCTTCACCTACTGATCCCAGAGCCCATCAGCCCTTCACCTACTGATCCCAGAGCCCATCTCCCCTTCACCTACTGATCCCAGAGCCCATCAGCCCTTCACCTACTGATCCCAGAGCCCATCTCCCCTTCACCTACTCATCCCAGAGCCCATCAGCCCTTCACTTACTGATCCCAGAGCCCATCTCCCCTTCACCTACTGATCCCAGAGCCCATCAGTCCTTTACCTATTGATCCCAGAGCCCATCACCCCTTCACCTACTGATCCCAGAGCCCATCACCCCTTCACCTACTGATCCCAGAGCCCATCAGCCCTTCACCTACTGATCACAGAGCCCATCAGCCCTTCACCTACTGATCCCAGAGCCAATCTCCTCTTCACCTACTGATCCCAGAGCCCATCAGCCCTTCACCTACTGATCCCAGAGCCCATCTACCCTTCACCTACTGATCCCAGAGCCCATCAGCCCTTCACCTACTGATCCCAGAGCCCATCTCCCCTTCACCTACTGATCGCAGAGCCCATCAGCCCTTCACCTACTGATCCCAGAGCCCAAGCTCCCCTTCACCTACTGATCCCAGAGCCCATCTCTCCTTCACCTACTGATCCCAGAGCCCATCTCCCCTTCAGCTACTGATCCCAGAGCCCATCAGCCCTTCACCTACTGATCCCAGAGCCCATCAGCCCTTCACCTACTGATCCAGAGCCCATCAGCCCTTCACCTACTGATCCCAGAGCCCGTCTCCCCTTCACCTACTGATCCCAGAGCACATCAGCCCTTCACCTACTGATCCCAGAGCCCATCTCCCCTTCTCCTACTGATCCCAGAGCCCATCTCCCCTTCACCTACTGATCCCAGAGCCCATCAGCCCTTCACCTACTGATCCCAGAGCCCATCAGCCCTTCACCTACTGATCCCAGAGCCCATCTCCCCTTCACCTACTGATCCCAGAGCCCATCAGCCCTTCACCTACTGATCGCAGAGCCCTTCAGCCCTTCACCTACTGATCCCAGAGCCCATCAGCCCTTCACCTACTGATCCCAGAGCCCATCAGCCCTTCACCTACTGATCCCAGATCCCATCAGCCCTTCACCTACTGATCCCAGAGCCCATCAGCCCTTCACCTACTGATCCCAGAGCCCATCTCCCCTTCACCTACTGATCCCAGAGCCCATCAGCCCTTCACCTACTGATCCCAGAGCCCATCTCCCCTTCACCTACTCATCCCAGAGCCCATCAGCCCTTCACTTACTGATCCCAGAGCCCATCTCCCCTTCACCTACTGATCCCAGAGCCCATCAGTCCTTCACCTATTGATCCCAAAGCCCATCACCCCTTCACCTACTGATCCCAGAGCCCATCACGCCTTCACCTACTGATCCCAGAGCCCATCAGCCCTTCACCTACTGATCACAGAGCCCATCAGCTCTTCACCTACTGATCCCAGAGCCCATCTCCTCTTCACCTACTGATCCCAGAGCCCATCAGCCCTTCACCTACTGATCCCAGAGCCCATCTACCCTTCACCTACTGATCCTAGAGCCCATCAGCCCTTCACCTACTGATCCCAGAGCCCATCACCCATTCACCTACTGATCGCAGAGCCCATCAGCCCTTCACCTACTGATCCCAGAGCCCAAGCTCCCCTTCACCTACTGATCCCAGAGCCCATCTCCCCTTCAGCTACTGATCCCAGAGCCCATCAGCCCTTCACCTACTGATCCCAGAGCCCATCAGCCCTTCACCTACTGATCCCAGAGCCCATCAGCACTTCACCTACTTATTCCAGAGCCCATCTCCCCTTCACCTACTGATCCCAGAGCCCATCTCCTCTTCACCTACTGATCCCAGAGCCCATCAGCCCTTCACCTACTGATCCCAGAGCCCATCAGCCCTTCACCTACTGATCCCAGAGCCCATTAGCCCTTCACCTACTGATCCCAGAGCCCATCAGCCCTTCTCCTACTGATCCCAGAGCCCATCTCCCCTTCAGCTACTGATCCCAGAGCCCATCTCCCCTTCACCTACTGATCCCAGAGCCCATTAGCCCTTCACCTACTGATCCCAGAGCCCATCGGCCCTTCACCTACTGATCCAGAGCCCATCTCCCCTTCACCTACTGATCCCAGAGCCCATCTCTCCTTCACCTACTGATCCCAGATCCCATCAGCCCTTCACCTACTGATCCCAGAGAGCATCTCCCCCTCACCTACTGATCCCAGTGCCCATTTCCCCTTAACCTACTGATCCCAGAGCCCATCTCCCCTTCACCTACTGATCCCAGATCCCATCTCCCCTTCACCTACTGATCCCAGAGCCCATCTACCCTTCACCTACTGATCCCAGAGCCCATCTCCCCTTCACCTACTGATCCCAGAGCCCATCAGCCCTTCACCAACTGATCCCAGAGCCGCTCCCCTTCACCTACCGATCCCAGAGCCCATCTCCCCTTCACCTACTAATCCCAGAGCCTATCAGCCCTTCACCTACTGATCCCAGAACCCATCTACGCTTCACCTACTGATCCCAGAGCCCATCTCCCCTTCACCTACTGATCCCAGAGCCCATCTACCCTTCACCTACTGATCCCAGAGCCCATCAGCCCTTCACCCAGTGATCCCAGAGCCCATCTCCCATTCACCTACTGATCCCAGAGCCCATCAGCACTTCACCTACTTATTCCAGAGCCCATCTCCCCTTCACCTACTGATCCCAGAGCCCTTCAGCCCTTCACCTACTGATCCCAGAGCCCATCAGCCCTTCACCTACTGATCCCAGAGCCCATCAGCCCTTCACCTACTGATCCCAGAGCCCATCTCCCCTTCACCTACTGATACCAGTGCCCATCAGCCCTTCACCTACTGATCCCAGAGCCCATCTACCCTTCACCTACTGATCCCAGAGCCCATCAGCCCTTCACCTACTGATCCCAGAGCCCATCTCCCCTTCACCTACTGATCGCAGAGCCCATCAGCCCTTCACCTACTGATCCCAGTGCCCAAGCTCCCCTTCACCTACTGATCCCAGAGCCCATCTCCCCTTCAGCTACTGATCCCAGATCCCATCTCCCCTTCACCTACTGATCCCAGAGCCCATCAGCCCTTCTCCTACTGATCCCAGAGCCCATCTACCCTTCACCTACTGATCCCAGAGCCCATCTCCCCTTCACCTACTGATCCCAGAGCCCATCAGCCCTTCACCAACTGATCCCAGAGCCCCTCCCCTTCACCTACTGATCCCAGAGCCCATCTCCCTTTCACCTACTGATCCCAGAGCCCATCAGCCCTTCACCTACTGATCCCAGAGCCCATCTACGCTTCACCTACTGATCCCAGAGCCCATCTCCCCTTCACCTACTGATCCCAGAGCCCATCTACCCTTCACCTACTGATCCCAGAGCCCATCAGCCCTTCACCCAGTGATCCCAGAGCCCATCTCCCATTCACCTACTGATCCCAGAGCCCATCAGCACTTCACCTACTTATTCCAGAGCCCATCTCCCCTTCACCTACTGATCCCAGAGCCCATCAGCCCTTCACCTACTGATCCCAGAGCCCATCACCCCTTCACCTACTGATCCCAGAGCCCATCAGCCCTTCACCTTCTGATCCCAGAGCCCATCAGCCCTTCACCTACTGATCCCAGAGCCCATCTCCCCTTCACCTACTGATCCCAGAGCCCATCAGCCCTTCAGCTACTGATCCCAGAGCCCATCTACCCTTCACCTACTGATCCCAGAGCCCATCAGCCGTTCACCTACTGATCCCAGAGCCCATCACCCCTTCACCTACTGATCCCAGAGCCCATCAGCCCTTCACCTACTGATCCCAGAGCCCATCAGCCCTTCACCTACTGATCCCAGAGCCCATCTCCCCTTCACCTACTGATACCAGAGCCCATCAGCCCTTCACCTACTGATCCCAGAGCCCATCTACCCTTCACCTACTGATCCCAGAGCCCATCAGCCCTTCACCTACTGATCCCAGAGCCCATCTCCCCTTCACCTACTGATCGCAGAGCCCATCAGCCCTTCACCTACTGATCCCAGTGCCCAAGCTCCCCTTCACCTACTGATCCCAGAGCCCATCTCCCCTTCAGCTACTGATCCCAGATCCCATCTCCCCTTCACCTACTGATCCCAGAGCCCATCAGCCCTTCTCCTACAGATCCCAGAGCCCATCTACCCTTCACCTACTGATCCCAGAGCCCATCTCCCCTTCACCTACTGATCCCAGAGCCCATCAGCCCTTCACCAACTGATCCCAGAGCCCCTCCCCTTCACCTACTGATCCCAGAGCCCATCTCCCTTTCACCTACTGATCCCAGAGCCCATCAGCCCTTCACCTACTGATCCCAGAGCCGATCTACGCTTCACCTACTGATCCCAGAGCCCATCTCCCCTTCACCTACTGATCCCAGAGCCCATCTACCCTTCACCTACTGATCCCAGAGCCCATCAGCCCTTCACCCAGTGATCCCAGAGCCCATCTCCCATTCACCTACTGATCCCAGAGCCCATCAGCACTTCACCTACTTATTCCAGAGCCCATCTCCCCTTCACCTACTGATCCCAGAGCCCATCAGCCCTTCACCTACTGATCCCAGAGCCCATCACCCCTTCACCTACTGATCCCAGAGCCCATCAGCCCTTCACCTTCTGATCCCAGAGCCCATCAGCCCCTCACCTACTGATCCCAGAGCCCATCTCCCCTTCACCTACTGATCCCAGAGCCCATCAGCCCTTCAGCTACTGATCCCAGAGCCCATCTACCCTTCACCTACTGATCCCAGAGCCCATCAGCCCTTCACCTACTGATCCCAGAGCCCATCTCCCCTTCACCTACTGATCGCAGAGCCCATCAGCCCTTCACCTACTGATCCTAGAGCCCAAGCTCCCCTTCACCTACTGATCCCAGAGCCCATCTCCCCTTCAGCTACTGATCCCAGAGCCCATCAGCCCTTCACCTACTGATCCCAGAGCCCATCATCCCTTCACCTACTGATCCCAGAGCCCATCAGCCCTTCACCTACTGATCCCAGAGCCCATCTCCCCTTCACCTACTGATCCCAGAGCCCATCAGCCCTTCACCTACTGATCCCAGAGCCCATCTCCCCTTCACCTACTCATCCCAGAGCCCATCAGCCCTTCACTTACTGATCCCAGAGCCCATCTCCCCTTCACCTACTGATCCCAGAGCCCATCAGTCCTTTACCTATTGATCCCAGATCCCATCACCCCTTCACCTACTGATCCCAGAGCCCATCACCCCTTCACCTACTGATCCCAGAGCCCATCAGCCCTTCACCTACTGATCACAGAGCCCATCAGCCCTTCACCTACTGATCCCAGAGCCAATCTCCTCTTCACCTACTGATCCCAGAGCCCATCAGCCCTTCACCTACTGATCCCAGAGCCCATCTACCCTTCACCTACTGATCCCAGAGCCCATCAGCCCTTCACCCAGTGATCCCAGAGCCCATCTCCCCTTCACCTACTGATCGCAGAGCCCATCAGCCCTTCACCTACTGATCCCAGTGCCCAAGCTCCCCTTCACCTACTGATCCCAGAGCCCATCTCCCCTTCAGCTACTGATCCCAGATCCCATCTCCCTTTCACCTACTGATCCCAGAGCCCATCAGCCCTTCACCTACTGATCCCAGAGCCCATCTACGCTTCACCTACTGATCCCAGAGCCCATCTCCCCTTCACCTACTGATCCCAGAGCCCATCTACCCTTCACCTACTGATCCCAGAGCCCATCAGCCCTTCACCCAGTGATCCCAGAGCCCATCTCCCATTCACCTACTGATCCCAGAGCCCATCAGCACTTCACCTACTTATTCCAGAGCCCATCTCCCCTTCACCTACTGATCCCAGAGCCCATCAGCCCTTCACCTACTGATCCCAGAGCCCATCACCCCTTCACCTACTGATCCCAGAGCCCATCAGCCCTTCACCTTCTGATCCCAGAGCCCATCAGCCCTTCACCTACTGATCCCAGAGCCCATCTCCCCTTCACCTACTGATCCCAGAGCCCATCAGCCCTTCAGCTACTGATCCCAGAGCCCATCTACCCTTCACCTACTGATCCCAGAGCCCATCAGCCGTTCACCTACTGATCCCAGAGCCCATCACCCCTTCACCTACTGATCCCAGAGCCCATCAGCCCTTCACCTACTGATCCCAGAGCCCATCAGCCCTTCACCTACTGATCCCAGAGCCCATCTCCCCTTCACCTACTGATACCAGAGCCCATCAGCCCTTCACCTACTGATCCCAGAGCCCATCTACCCTTCACCTACTGATCCCAGAGCCCATCAGCCCTTCACCTACTGATCCCAGAGCCCATCTCCCCTTCACCTACTGATCGCAGAGCCCATCAGCCCTTCACCTACTGATCCCAGTGCCCAAGCTCCCCTTCACCTACTGATCCCAGAGCCCATCTCCCCTTCAGCTACTGATCCCAGATCCCATCTCCCCTTCACCTACTGATCCCAGAGCCCATCAGCCCTTCTCCTACAGATCCCAGAGCCCATCTACCCTTCACCTACTGATCCCAGAGCCCATCTCCCCTTCACCTACTGATCCCAGAGCCCATCAGCCCTTCACCAACTGATCCCAGAGCCCCTCCCCTTCACCTACTGATCCCAGAGCCCATCTCCCTTTCACCTACTGATCCCAGAGCCCATCAGCCCTTCACCTACTGATCCCAGAGCCGATCTACGCTTCACCTACTGATCCCAGAGCCCATCTCCCCTTCACCTACTGATCCCAGAGCCCATCTACCCTTCACCTACTGATCCCAGAGCCCATCAGCCCTTCACCCAGTGATCCCAGAGCCCATCTCCCATTCACCTACTGATCCCAGAGCCCATCAGCACTTCACCTACTTATTCCAGAGCCCATCTCCCCTTCACCTACTGATCCCAGAGCCCATCAGCCCTTCACCTACTGATCCCAGAGCCCATCACCCCTTCACCTACTGATCCCAGAGCCCATCAGCCCTTCACCTTCTGATCCCAGAGCCCATCAGCCCTTCACCTACTGATCCCAGAGCCCATCTCCCCTTCACCTACTGATCCCAGAGCCCATCAGCCCTTCAGCTACTGATCCCAGAGCCCATCTACCCTTCACCTACTGATCCCAGAGCCCATCAGCCCTTCACCTACTGATCCCAGAGCCCATCTCCCCTTCACCTACTGATCGCAGAGCCCATCAGCCCTTCACCTACTGATCCTAGAGCCCAAGCTCCCCTTCACCTACTGATCCCAGAGCCCATCTCCCCTTCAGCTACTGATCCCAGAGCCCATCAGCCCTTCACCTACTGATCCCAGAGCCCATCATCCCTTCACCTACTGATCCCAGAGCCCATCAGCCCTTCACCTACTGATCCCAGAGCCCATCTCCCCTTCACCTACTGATCCCAGAGCCCATCAGCCCTTCACCTACTGATCCCAGAGCCCATCTCCCCTTCACCTACTCATCCCAGAGCCCATCAGCCCTTCACTTACTGATCCCAGAGCCCATCTCCCCTTCACCTACTGATCCCAGAGCCCATCAGTCCTTTACCTATTGATCCCAGATCCCATCACCCCTTCACCTACTGATCCCAGAGCCCATCACCCCTTCACCTACTGATCCCAGAGCCCATCAGCCCTTCACCTACTGATCACAGAGCCCATCAGCCCTTCACCTACTGATCCCAGAGCCAATCTCCTCTTCACCTACTGATCCCAGAGCCCATCAGCCCTTCACCTACTGATCCCAGAGCCCATCTACCCTTCACCTACTGATCCCAGAGCCCATCAGCCCTTCACCTACTGATCCCAGAGCCCATCTCCCCTTCACCTACTGATCGCAGAGCCCATCAGCCCTTCACCTACTGATCCCAGAGCCCAAGCTCCCCTTCACCTACTGATCCCAGAGCCCATCTCTCCTTCACCTACTGATCCCAGAGCCCATCTCCCCTTCAGCTACTGATCCCAGAGCCCATCAGCCCTTCACCTACTGATCCCAGAGCCC
This sequence comes from Hemitrygon akajei, assembly GCF_048418815.1. Lineage (NCBI taxonomy): Eukaryota > Metazoa > Chordata > Chondrichthyes > Myliobatiformes > Dasyatidae > Hemitrygon > Hemitrygon akajei. Next base: position 768,103 of record NC_133132.1, on the reverse strand, counting down.
ATCAGCCCTTCACCTACTGATCCAGAGCCCATCAGCCCTTCACCTACTGATCCCAGAGCCCATCTCCCCTTCACCTACTGATCCCAGAGCACATCAGCCCTTCACCTACTGATCCCTGAGCCCATCAGCCCTTCACCTACTGATCACAGAGCCCATCTCCCCTTCACCTACTGATCCCAGAGCCCATCAGCCCTTCACCTACTGATCGCAGAGCCCTTCAGCCCTTCACCTACTGATCCCAGAGCCCATCAGCCCTTCACCTACTGATCCCAGAGCCCATCAGCCCTTCACCTACTGATCCCAGATCCCATCAGCCCTTCACTTACTGATCCCAGAGCCCATCAGCCCTTCACCTACTGATCCCAGAGCCCATCTCCCCTTCACCTACTGATCCCAGAGCCCATCAGCCCTTCACCTACTGATCCCAGAGCCCATCTCCCCTTCACCTACTCATCCCAGAGCCCATCAGCCCTTCACTTACTGATCCCAGAGCCCATCTCCCCTTCACCTACTGATCCCAGAGCCCATCAGTCCTTCACCTATTGATCCCAAAGCCCATCACCCCTTCACCTACTGATCCCAGAGCCCATCTCCCCTTCACCTACTGATCCCAGAGCCCATCAGCCCTTCACCTACTGATCCCAGAGCCCATCACCCCTTCACCTACTGATCCCAGAGCCCATCAGCCCTTCACCTTCTGATCCCAGAGCCCATCAGCCCTTCACCTACTGATCCCAGAGCCCATCTCCCCTTCACCTACTGATCCCAGAGCCCATCAGCCCTTCAGCTACTGATCCCAGAGCCCATCTACCCTTCACCTACTGATCCCAGAGCCCATCAGCCCTTCACCTACTGATCCCAGAGCCCATCACCCCTTCACCTACTGATCCCAGAGCCCATCAGCCCTTCACCTACTGATCCCAGAGCCCATCAGCCCTTCACCTACTGATCCCAGAGCCCATCTCCCCTTCACCTACTGATCCCAGAGCCCATCAGCCCTTCAGCTACTGATCCCAGAGCCCATCTACCCTTCACCTACTGATCCCAGAGCCCATCAGCCCTTCACCTACTGATCCCAGAGCCCATCACCCCTTCACCTACTGATCCCAGAGCCCATCAGCCCTTCACCTACTGATCCCAGAGCCCATCTCCCCTTCACCTACTGATACCAGAGCCCATCAGCCCTTCACCTACTGATCCCAGAGCCCATCTACCCTTCACCTACTGATCCCAGAGCCCATCAGCCCTTCACCTACTGATCCCAGAGCCCATCTCCCCTTCACCTACTGATCGCAGAGCCCATCAGCCCTTCACCTACTGATCCCAGTGCCCAAGCTCCCCTTCACCTACTGATCCCAGAGCCCATCTCCCCTTCAGCTACTGATCCCAGATCCCATCTCCCCTTCACCTACTGATCCCAGAGCCGATCAGCCCTTCTCCTACTGATCCCAGAGCCCATCTACCCTTCACCTACTGATCCCAGAGCCCATCTCCCCTTCACCTACTGATCCCAGAGCCCATCAGCCCTTCACCAACTGATCCCAGAGCCCCTCCCCTTCACCTACTGATCCCAGAGCCCATCTCCCTTTCACCTACTGATCCCAGAGCCCATCAGCCCTTCACCTACTGATCCCAGAGCCGATCTACGCTTCACCTACTGATCCCAGAGCCCATCTCCCCTTCACCTACTGATCCCAGAGCCCATCTACCCTTCACCTACTGATCCCAGAGCCCATCAGCCCTTCACCCAGTGATCCCAGAGCCCATCTCCCATTCACCTACTGATCCCAGAGCCCATCAGCACTTCACCTACTTATTCCAGAGCCCATCTCCCCTTCACCTACTGATCCCAGAGCCCATCAGCCCTTCACCTACTGATCCCAGAGCCCATCACCCCTTCACCTACTGATCCCAGAGCCCATCAGCCCTTCACCTTCTGATCCCAGAGCCCATCAGCCCTTCACCTACTGATCCCAGAGCCCATCTCCCCTTCACCTACTGATCCCAGAGCCCATCAGCCCTTCAGCTACTGATCCCAGAGCCCATCTACCCTTCACCTACTGATCCCAGAGCCCATCAGCCCTTCACCTACTGATCCCAGAGCCCATCTCCCCTTCACCTACTGATCGCAGAGCCCATCAGCCCTTCACCTACTGATCCTAGAGCCCAAGCTCCCCTTCACCTACTGATCCCAGAGCCCATCTCCCCTTCAGCTACTGATCCCAGAGCCCATCAGCCCTTCACCTACTGATCCCAGAGCCCATCATCCCTTCACCTACTGATCCCAGAGCCCATCAGCCCTTCACCTACTGATCCCAGAGCCCATCTCCCCTTCACCTACTGATCCCAGAGCCCATCAGCCCTTCACCTACTGATCCCAGAGCCCATCTCCCCTTCACCTACTCATCCCAGAGCCCATCAGCCCTTCACTTACTGATCCCAGAGCCCATCTCCCCTTCACCTACTGATCCCAGAGCCCATCAGTCCTTTACCTATTGATCCCAGATCCCATCACCCCTTCACCTACTGATCCCAGAGCCCATCACCCCTTCACCTACTGATCCCAGAGCCCATCAGCCCTTCACCTACTGATCACAGAGCCCATCAGCCCTTCACCTACTGATCCCAGAGCCAATCTCCTCTTCACCTACTGATCCCAGAGCCCATCAGCCCTTCACCTACTGATCCCAGAGCCCATCTACCCTTCACCTACTGATCCCAGAGCCCATCAGCCCTTCACCTACTGATCCCAGAGCCCATCTCCCCTTCACCTACTGATCGCAGAGCCCATCAGCCCTTCACCTACTGATCCCAGAGCCCAAGCTCCCCTTCACCTACTGATCCCAGAGCCCATCTCTCCTTCACCTACTGATCCCAGAGCCCATCTCCCCTTCAGCTACTGATCCCAGAGCCCATCAGCCCTTCACCTACTGATCCCAGAGCCCATCAGCCCTTCACCTACTGATCCAGAGCCCATCAGCCCTTCACCTACTGATCCCAGAGCCCATCTCCCCTTCACCTACTGATCCCAGAGCACATAAGCCCTTCACCTACTGATCCCTGAGCCCATCAGCCCTTCAACTACTGATCACAGAGCCCATCTCCCCTTCACCTACTGATCCCAGAGCCCATCAGCCCTTCACCTACTGATCGCAGAGCCCTTCAGCCCTTCACCTACTGATCCCAGAGCCCATCAGCCCTTCACCTACTGATCCCAGAGCCCATCAGCCCTTCACCTACTGATCCCAGATCCCATCAGCCCTTCACCTACTGATCCCAGAGCCCATCAGCCCTTCACCTACTGATCCCAGAGCCCATCTCCCCTTCACCTACTGATCCCAGAGCCCATCAGCCCTTCACCTACTGATCCCAGAGCCCATCTCCCCTTCACCTACTCATCCCAGAGCCCATCAGCCCTTCACTTACTGATCCCAGAGCCCATCTCCCCTTCACCTACTGATCCCAGAGCCCATCAGTCCTTCACCTATTGATCCCAAAGCCCATCACCCCTTCACCTACTGATCCCAGAGCCCATCTCCCCTTCACCTACTGATCCCAGAGCCCATCAGCCCTTCACCTACTGATCCCAGAGCCCATCACCCCTTCACCTACTGATCCCAGAGCCCATCAGCCCTTCACCTTCTGATCCCAGAGCCCATCAGCCCTTCACCTACTGATCCCAGAGCCCATCTCCCCTTCACCTACTGATCCCAGAGCCCATCAGCCCTTCAGCTACTGATCCCAGAGCCCATCTACCCTTCACCTACTGATCCCAGAGCCCATCAGCCCTTCACCTACTGATCCCAGAGCCAATCACCCCTTCACCTACTGATCCCAGAGCCCATCAGCCCTTCACCTACTGATCCCAGAGCCCATCAGCCCTTCACCTACTGATCCCAGAGCCCATCAGCCCTTCACCTACTGATCCCAGAGCCCATCTCCCCTTCACCTACTGATCGCAGAGCCCATCAGCCCTTCACCTACTGATCCCAGTGCCCAAGCTCCCCTTCACCTACTGATCCCAGAGCCCATCTCCCCTTCAGCTACTGATCCCAGATCCCATCTCCCCTTCACCTACTGATCCCAGAGCCCATCAGCCCTTCTCCTACTGATCCCAGAGCCCATCTACCCTTCACCTACTGATCCCAGAGCCCATCTCCCCTTCACCTACTGATCCCAGAGCCCATCAGCCCTTCACCAACTGATCCCAGAGCCCCTCCCCTTCACCTACTGATCCCAGAGCCCATCTCCCTTTCACCTACTGATCCCAGAGCCCATCAGCCCTTCACCTACTGATCCCAGAGCCGATCTACGCTTCACCTACTGATCCCAGAGCCCATCTCCCCTTCACCTACTGATCCCAGAGCCCATCTACCCTTCACCTACTGATCCCAGAGCCCATCAGCCCTTCACCCAGTGATCCCAGAGCCCATCTCCCATTCACCTACTGATCCCAGAGCCCATCAGCACTTCACCTACTTATTCCAGAGCCCATCTCCCCTTCACCTACTGATCCCAGAGCCCATCAGCCCTTCACCTACAGATCCCAGAGCCCATCACCCCTTCACCTACTGATCCCAGAGCCCATCAGCCCTTCACCTTCTGATCCCAGAGCCCATCAGCCCTTCACCTACTGATCCCATAGCCCATCTCCCCTTCACCTACTGATCCCAGAGCCCATCAGCCCTTCAGCTACTGATCCCAGAGCCCATCTACCCTTCACCTACTGATCCCAGAGCCCATCAGCCCTTCACCTACTGATCCCAGAGCCCATCTCCCCTTCACCTACTGATCGCAGAGCCCATCAGCCCTTCACCTACTGATCCTAGAGCCCAAGCTCCCCTTCACCTACTGATCCCAGAGCCCATCTCCCCTTCAGCTACTGATCCCAGAGCCCATCAGCCCTTCACCTACTGATCCCAGAGCCCATCATCCCTTCACCTACTGATCCGAGAGCCCATCAGCCCTTCACCTACTGATCCCAGAGCCCATCTCCCCTTCACCTACTGATCCCAGAGCCCATCAGCCCTTCACCTACTGATCCCAGAGCCCATCTCCCCTTCACCTACTCATCCCAGAGCCCATCAGCCCTTCACTTACTGATCCCAGAGCCCATCTCCCCTTCACCTACTGATCCCAGAGCCCATCAGTCCTTTACCTATTGATCCCAGATCCCATCACCCCTTCACCTACTGATCCCAGAGCCCATCACCCCTTCACCTACTGATCCCAGAGCCCATCAGCCCTTCACCTACTGATCACAGAGCCCATCAGCCCTTCACCTACTGATCCCAGAGCCAATCTCCTCTTCACCTACTGATCCCAGAGCCCATCAGCCCTTCACCTACTGATCCCAGAGCCCATCTACCCTTCACCTACTGATCCCAGAGCCCATCAGCCCTTCACCTACTGATCCCAGAGCCCATCTCCCCTTCACCTACTGATCGCAGAGCCCATCAGCCCTTCACCTACTGATCCCAGAGCCCAAGCTCCCCTTCACCTACTGATCCCAGAGCCCATCTCTCCTTCACCTACTGATCCCAGAGCCCATCTCCCCTTCAGCTACTGATCCCAGAGCCCATCAGCCCTTCACCTACTGATCCCAGAGCCCATCAGCCCTTCACCTACTGATCCAGAGCCCATCAGCCCTTCACCTACTGATCCCAGAGCCCATCTCCCCTTCACCTACTGATCCCAGAGCACATCAGCCCTTCACCTACTGATCCCTGAGCCCATCAGCCCTTCACCTACTGATCACAGAGCCCATCTCCCCTTCACCTACTGATCCCAGAGCCCATCAGCCCTTCACCTACTGATCGCAGAGCCCTTCAGCCCTTCACCTACTGATCCCAGAGCCCATCAGCCCTTCACCTACTGATCCCAGAGCCCATCAGCCCTTCACCTACTGATCCCAGATCCCATCAGCCCTTCACCTACTGATCCCAGAGCCCATCAGCCCTTCACCTACTGATCCCAGAGCCCATCTCCCCTTCACCTACTGATCCCAGAGCCCATCAGCCCTTCACCTACTGATCCCAGAGCCCATCTCCCCTTCACCTACTCATCCCAGAGCCCATCAGCCCTTCACTTACTGATCCCAGAGCCCATCTCCCCTTCACCTACTGATCCCAGAGCCCATCAGTCCTTCACCTATTGATCCCAAAGCCCATCACCCCTTCACCTACTGATCCCAGAGCCCATCACGCCTTCACCTACTGATCCCAGAGCCCATCAGTCCTTCACCTACTGATCACAGAGCCCATCAGCCCTTCACCTACTGATCCCAGAGCCCATCTCCTCTTCACCTACTGATCCCAGAGCCCATCAGCCCTTCACCTACTGATCCCAGAGCCCATCAGCCCTTCACCTACTGATCCCAGAGCCCATCACCCATTCACCTACTGATCGCAGAGCCCATCAGCCCTTCACCTACTGATCCCAGAGCCCAAGCTCCCCTTCACCTACTGATCCCAGAGCCCATCTCCCCTTCACCTACTGATCCCAGAGCCCATCTCCTCTTCACCTACTGATCCCAGAACCCATCAGCCCTTCACCTACTGATCCCAGATCCCATCAGCCCTTCACCTACTGATCCCAGAGCCCATCAGCCCTTCACCTACTGATCCCAGAGCCCATCTCCCCTTCACCTACTGATCCCAGAGCCCATCAGCCCTTCACCTACTGATCCCAGAGCCCATCTCCCCTTCACCTACTCATCCCAGAGCCCATCAGCCCTTCACTTACTGATCCCAGAGCCCATCTCCCCTTCACCTACTGATCCCAGAGCCAATCACCCCTTCACCTACTGATCCCAGAGCCCATCAGCCCTTCACCTACTGATCCCAGAGCCCATCAGCCCTTCACCTACTGATCCCAGAGCCCATCAGCCCTTCACCTACTGATCCCAGAGCCCATCTCCCCTTCACCTACTGATCGCAGAGCCCATCAGCCCTTCACCTACTGATCCCAGTGCCCAAGCTCCCCTTCACCTACTGATCCCAGAGCCCATCTCCCCTTCAGCTACTGATCCCAGATCCCATCTCCCCTTCACCTACTGATCCCAGAGCCCATCAGCCCTTCTCCTACTGATCCCAGAGCCCATCTACCCTTCACCTACTGATCCCAGAGCCCATCTCCCCTTCACCTACTGATCCCAGAGCCCATCAGCCCTTCACCAACTGATCCCAGAGCCCCTCCCCTTCACCTACTGATCCCAGAGCCCATCTCCCTTTCACCTACTGATCCCAGAGCCCATCAGCCCTTCACCTACTGATCCCAGAGCCGATCTACGCTTCACCTACTGATCCCAGAGCCCATCTCCCCTTCACCTACTGATCCCAGAGCCCATCTACCCTTCACCTACTGATCCCAGAGCCCATCAGCCCTTCACCCAGTGATCCCAGAGCCCATCTCCCATTCACCTACTGATCACAGAGCCCATCAGCACTTCACCTACTTATTCCAGAGCCCATCTCCCCTTCACCTACTGATCCCAGAGCCCATCAGCCCTTCACCTACAGATCCCAGAGCCCATCACCCCTTCACCTACTGATCCCAGAGCCCATCAGCCCTTCACCTTCTGATCCCAGAGCCCATCAGCCCTTCACCTACTGATCCCATAGCCCATCTCCCCTTCACCTACTGATCCCAGAGCCCATCAGCCCTTCAGCTACTGATCCCAGAGCCCATCTACCCTTCACCTACTGATCCCAGAGCCCATCAGCCCTTCACCTACTGATCCCAGAGCCCATCTCCCCTTCACCTACTGATCGCAGAGCCCATCAGCCCTTCACCTACTGATCCTAGAGCCCAAGCTCCCCTTCACCTACTGATCCCAGAGCCCATCTCCCCTTCAGCTACTGATCCCAGAGCCCATCAGCCCTTCACCTACTGATCCCAGAGCCCATCATCCCTTCACCTACTGATCCCAGAGCCCATCAGCCCTTCACCTACTGATCCCAGAGCCCATCTCCCCTTCACCTACTGATCCCAGAGCCCATCAGCCCTTCACCTACTGATCCCAGAGCCCATCTCCCCTTCACCTACTCATCCCAGAGCCCATCAGCCCTTCACTTACTGATCCCAGAGCCCATCTCCCCTTCACCTACTGATCCCAGAGCCCATCAGTCCTTTACCTATTGATCCCAGATCCCATCACCCCTTCACCTACTGATCCCAGAGCCCATCACCCCTTCACCTACTGATCCCAGAGCCCATCAGCCCTTCACCTACTGATCACAGAGCCCATCAGCCCTTCACCTACTGATCCCAGAGCCAATCTCCTCTTCACCTACTGATCCCAGAGCCCATCAGCCCTTCACCTACTGATCCCAGAGCCCATCTACCCTTCACCTACTGATCCCAGAGCCCATCAGCCCTTCACCTACTGATCCCAGAGCCCATCTCCCCTTCACCTACTGATCGCAGAGCCCATCAGCCCTTCACCTACTGATCCCAGAGCCCAAGCTCCCCTTCACCTACTGATCCCAGAGCCCATCTCTCCTTCACCTACTGATCCCAGAGCCCATCTCCCCTTCAGCTACTGATCCCAGAGCCCATCAGCCCTTCACCTACTGATCCCAGAGCCCATCAGCCCTTCACCTACTGATCCAGAGCCCATCAGCCCTTCACCTACTGATCCCAGAGCCCATCTCCCCTTCACCTACTGATCCCAGAGCACATCAGCCCTTCACCTACTGATCCCTGAGCCCATCAGCCCTTCACCTACTGATCACAGAGCCCATCTCCCCTTCACCTACTGATCCCAGAGCCCATCAGCCCTTCACCTACTGATCGCAGAGCCCTTCAGCCCTTCACCTACTGATCCCAGAGCCCATCAGCCCTTCACCTACTGATCCCAGAGCCCATCAGCCCTTCACCTACTGATCCCAGATCCCATCAGCCCTTCACCTACTGATCCCAGAGCCCATCAGCCCTTCACCTACTGATCCCAGAGCCCATCTCCCCTTCACCTACTGATCCCAGAGCCCATCAGCCCTTCACCTACTGATCCCAGAGCCCATCTCCCCTTCACCTACTCATCCCAGAGCCCATCAGCCCTTCACTTACTGATCCCAGAGCCCATCTCCCCTTCACCTACTGATCCCAGAGCCCATCAGTCCTTCACCTATTGATCCCAAAGCCCATCACCCCTTCACCTACTGATCCCAGAGCCCATCACGCCTTCACCTACTGATCCCAGAGCCCATCAGTCCTTCACCTACTGATCACAGAGCCCATCAGCCCTTCACCTACTGATCCCAGAGCCCATCTCCTCTTCACCTACTGATCCCAGAGCCCATCAGCCCTTCACCTACTGATCCCAGAGCCCATCAGCCCTTCACCTACTGATCGCAGAGCCCATCACCCATTCACCTACTGATCGCAGAGCCCATCAGCCCTTCACCTACTGATCCCAGAGCCCAAGCTCCCCTTCACCTACTGATCCCAGAGCCCATCTCCCCTTCACCTACTGATCCCAGAGCCCATCTCCTCTTCACCTACTGATCCCAGAACCCATCAGCCCTTCACCTACTGATCCCAGATCCCATCAGCCCTTCACCTACTGATCCCAGAGCCCATCAGCCCTTCACCTACTGATCCCAGAGCCCATCTCCCCTTCACCTACTGATCCCAGAGCCCATCAGCCCTTCACCTACTGATCCCAGAGCCCATCTCCCCTTCACCTACTCATCCCAGAGCCCATCAGCCCTTCACTTACTGATCCCAGAGCCCATCTCCCCTTCACCTACTGATCCCAGAGCCCATCAGCCTTTCACCTACTGATCCCAAAGCCCATCACCCATTCACCTACTGATCGCAGAGCCCATCAGCCCTTCACCTACTGATCCCAGAGCCCAAGCTCCCCTTCACCTACTGATCCCAGAGCCCATCTCCCCTTCAGCTACTGATCCCAGAGCCCATCAGCCCTTCACCTACTGATCCCAGAGCCCATCAGCCCTTCACCTACTGATCCCAGAGCCCATCAGCACTTCACCTACTTATTCCAGAGCCCATCCCCCCTTCACCTACTGATCCCAGAGCCCATCTACCCTTCACCTACTGATCCCAGAGCCCATCAGCCCTTCACCCAGTGATCCCAGAGCCCAACTCCCATTCAGCTACTGATCCCAGAGCCCATCAGCACTTCACCTACTTATTCCAGAGCCCATCTCCCCTTCACCTGCTGATCCCTGAGCCCTTCAGCCCTTCACCTACTGATCCCAGAGCCCATCACCCCTTCACCTACTGATCCCAGAGCCCATCAGCCCTTCACCTACTGATCCCAGAGCCCATTGCCCTTCACCTACTGATCCCAGAGCCCTTCAGCCCTTCACCTACTGATCCCAGAGCCCATCACCCCTTCACCTACTGATCCCAGAGCCCATCAGCCCTTCACCTACTGATCCCAGAGCCCATCAGCCCTTCACCTACTGATCCCAGAGCCCATCTCCCCTTCACCTACTGATCGCAGAGCCCATCAGCCCTTCACCTACTGATCCCAGTGTCCAAGCTCCCCTTCACCTACTGATCCCAGAGCCCATCTCCCCTTCAGCTACTGATCCCAGATCCCATCTCCCCTTCACCTACTGATCCCAGAGCCCATCAGCCCTTCTCCTACTGATCCCAGAGCCCATCTACCCTTCACCTACTGATCCCAGAGCCCATCTCCCCTTCACCTACTGATCCCAGAGCCCATCAGCCCTTCACCAACTGATCCCAGAGCCCCTCCCCTTCACCTACTGATCCCAGAGCCCATCTCCCTTTCACCTACTGATCCCAGAGCCCATCAGCCCTTCACCTACTGATCCCAGAGCCCATCTACGCTTCACCTACTGATCCCAGAGCCCATCTCCCCTTCACCTACTGATCCCAGAGCCCATCTACCCTTCACCTACTGATCCCAGAGCCCATCAGCCCTTCACCCAGTGATCCCAGAGCCCATCTCCCATTCACCTACTGATCCCAGAGCCCATCAGCACTTCACCTACTTATTCCAGAGCCCATCTCCCCTTCACCTACTGATCCCAGAGCCCATCAGCCCTTCACCTACTGATCCCAGAGCCCATCACCCCTTCACCTACTGATCCCAGAGCCCATCAGCCCTTCACCTTCTGATCCCAGAGCCCATCAGCCCTTCACCTACTGATCCCAGAGCCCATCTCCCCTTCACCTACTGATCCCAGAGCCCATCAGCCCTTCAGCTACTGATCCCAGAGCCCATCTACCCTTCACCTACTGATCCCAGAGCCCATCAGCCCTTCACCTACTGATCCCAGAACCCATCTCCCCTTCACCTACTGATCGCAGAGCCCATCAGCCCTTCACCTACTGATCCTAGAGCCCAAGCTCCCCTTCACCTACTGATCCCAGAGCCCATCTCCCCTTCAGCTACTGATCCCAGAGCCCATCAGCCCTTCACCTACTGATCCCAGAGCCCATCAGCCCTTCACCTACTGATCCCAGAGCCCATCTCCCCTTCACCTACTGATCCCAGAGCCCATCAGCCCTTCACCTACTGATCCCAGAGCCCATCTCCCCTTCACCTACTCATCCCAGAGCCCATCAGCCCTTCACTTACTGATTCCAGAGCCCATCTCCCCTTCACCTACTGATCCCAGAGCCCATCAGTCCTTTACCTATTGATCCCAGAGCCCATCACCCCTTCACCTACTGATCCCAGAGCCCATCACCCCTTCACCTACTGATCCCAGAGCCCATCAGCCCTTCACCTACTGATCACAGAGCCCATCAGCCCTTCACCTACTGATCCCAGAGCCAATCTCCTCTTCACCTACTGATCCCAGAGCCCATCAGCCCTTCACCTACTGATCCCAGAGCCCATCTACCCTTCACCTACTGATCCCAGAGCCCATCAGCCCTTCACCTACTGATCCCAGAGCCCATCTCCCCTTCACCTACTGATCGCAGAGCCAATCAGCCCTTCACCTACTGATCCCAGAGCCCAAGCTCCCCTTCACCTACTGATCCCAGAGCCCATCTCTCCTTCACCTACTGATCCCAGAGCCCATCTCCCCTTCAGCTACTGATCCCAGAGCCCATCAGCCCTTCACCTACTGATCCCAGAGCCCATCAGCCCTTCACCTACTGATCCAGAGCCCATCAGCCCTTCACCTACTGATCCCAGAGCCCATCTCCCCTTCACCTACTGATCCCAGAGCACATCAGCCCTTCACCTACTGATCCCAGAGCCCATCAGCCCTTCACCTACTGATCCCAGAGCCCATCTCCCCTTCACCTACTGATCCCAGAGCCCATCAGCCCTTCACCTACTGATCGCAGAGCCCTTCAGCCCTTCACCTACTGATCCCAGAGCCTATCAGCCCTTCACCTACTGATCCCAGAGCCCATCTCCCCTTCACCTACTGATCCCAGAGCCCATCAGCCCTTCACCTACTGATCCCAGAGCCCATCTCCCCTTCACCTACTCATCCCAGAGCCCATCAGCCCTTCACTTACTGATCCCAGAGCCCATCTCCCCTTCACCTACTGATCCCAGAGCCCATCAGCACTTCACCTACTTATTCCAGAGCCCATCTCCCCTTCACCTACTGATCCCAGAGCCCATCTCCTCTTCACCTACTGATCCCAGAGCCCATCAGCCCTTCACCTACTGATCCCAGATCCCATCAGCCCTTCACCTACTGATCCCAGAGCCCATCAGCCCTTCACCTACTGATCCCAGAGCCCATATCCCCTTCACCTACTGATCCCAGAGCCCATCAGCCCTTCACCTACTGATCCCAGAGCCCATCTCCCCTTAACCTACTCATCCCAGAGCCCATCAGCCCTTCACTTACTGATCCCAGAGCCCATCTCCCCTTCACCTACTGATCCCAGAGCCCAGCAGTCCTTCACCTATTGATCCCAAAGCCCATCACCCCTTCACCTACTGATCCCAGAGCCCATCACGCCTTCACCTACTGATCCCAGAGCCCATCAGCCCTTCACCTACTGATCACAGAGCCCATCAGCCCTTCACCTACTGATCCCAGAGCCCATCTCCTCTTCACCTACTGATCCCAGAGCCCATCAGCCCTTCACCTACTGATCCCAGAGCCCATCTACCCTTCACCTACTGATCCCAGAGCCCATCAGCCCTTCACCTACTGATCCCAGAGCCCATCACCCATTCACCTACTGATCGCAGAGCCCATCAGCCCTTCACCTACTGATCCCAGAGCCCAAGCTCCCCTTCACCTACTGATCCCAGAGCCCATCTCCCCTTCAGCTACTGATCCCAGAGCCCATCAGCCCTTCACCTACTGATCCCAGAGACCATCAGCCCTTCACCTACTGATCCCAGAGCCCATCAGCACTTCACCTACTTATTCCAGAGCCCATCTCCCCTTCACCTACTGATCCCAGAGCCCATCTCCTCTTCACCTACTGATCCCAGAGCCCATCAGCCCTTCACCTACTGATCCCAGAGCCCATCAGCCCTTCACCTACTGATCCCAGAGCCCATTAGCCCTTCACCTACTGATCCCAGAGCCCATCAGCCCTTCTCCTACTGATCCCAGAGCCCATCTCCCCTTCAGCTACTGATCCCAGAGCCCATCTCCCCTTCACCTACTGATCCCAGAGCCCATCAGCCCTTCACCTACTGATCCCAGAGCCCATCAGCCCTTCACCTACTGATCCAGAGCCCATCTCCCCTTCACCTACTGATCCCAGAGCCCATCTCTCCTTCACCTACTGATCCCAGATCCCATCAGCCCTTCACCTACTGATCCCAGAGAGCATCTCCCCCTCACCTACTGATCCCAGAGCCCATCAGCCCTTCACCTACTGATCCCAGAGCCCATCTCCCCTTCACCTACTGATCCCAGAGCCCATCAGCCCTTCACCAACTGATCCCAGAGCCCCTCCCCTTCACCTACTGATCCCAGAGCCCATCTCCGCTTCACCTACTAATCCCAGAGCCCATCAGCCCTTCACCTACTGATCCCAGAACCCATCTACGCTTCACCTACTGATCCCAGAGCCCATCTCCCCTTCACCTACTGATCCCAGAGCCCATCTCCCCTTCACCTACTGATCGCAGAGCCCATCAGCCCTTCACCTACTGATCCCAGTGCCCAAGCTCCCCTTCACCTACTGATCCCAGAGCCCATCTCCCCTTCAGCTACTGATCCCAGAGCCCATCAGCCCTTCACCTACTGATCCCAGAGCCCATCTCCCCTTCACCTACTGATCCCAGAGCCCATCAGCCCTTCACCAACTGATCCCAGAGCCCCTCCCCTTCACCTACTGATCCCAGAGCCCATCTCCGCTTCACCTACTAATCCCAGAGCCCATCAGCCCTTCACCTACTGATCCCAGAACCCATCTACGCTTCACCTACTGATCCCAGAGCCCATCTCCCCTTCACCTACTGATCCCAGAGCCCATCTACCCTTCACCTACTGATCCCAGAGCCCATCAGCCATTCACCCAGTGATCCCAGAGCCCATCTCCCATTCACCTACTGATCCCAGAGCCCATCAGCACTTCACCTACTTATTCCAGAGCCCATCTCCCCTTCACCTACTGATCCCAGAGCCCTTCAGCCCTTCACCTACTGATCCCAGAGCCCATCACCCCTTCACCTACTGATCCCAGAGCCCATCAGCCCTTCACCTACTGATCCCAGAGCCCATCAGCCCTTCACCTACTGATCCCAGAGCCCATCTCCCCTTCACCTACTGATACCAGAGCCCATCAGCCCTTCACCTACTGATCCCAGAGCCCATCTACCCTTCACCTACTGATCCCAGAGCCCATCAGCCCTTCACCTACTGATCCCAGAGCCCATCTCCCCTTCACCTACTGATCGCAGAGCCCATCAGCCCTTCACCTACTGATCCCAGTGCCCAAGCTCCCCTTCACCTACTGATCCCAGAGCCCATCTCCCCTTCAGCTACTGATCCCAGAGCCCATCAGCCCTTCACCTACTGATCCCAGAGCCCATCATCCCTTCACCTACTGATCCCAGAGCCCATCAGCCCTTCACCTACTGATCCCAGAGCCCATCTCCCCTTCACCTACTGATCCCAGAGCCCATCAGCCCTTCACTTACTGATCCCAGAGCCCATCTCCCCTTCACCTACTGATCCCAGAGCCCATCAGTCCTTTACCTATTGATCCCAGAGCCCATCACCCCTTCACCTACTGATCCCAGAGCCCATCACCCCTTCACCTACTGATCCCAGAGCCCATCAGCCCTTCACCTACTGATCACAGAGCCCATCAGCCCTTCACCTACTGATCCCAGAGCCCATCTCCTCTTCACCTACTGATCCCAGAGCCCATCAGCCCTTCACCTACTGATCCCAGAGCCCATCAGCCCTTCACCTACTGATCCCAGAGCCCATCTCCCCTTCACCTACTGATCGCAGAGCTCATTAGCCCTTCACCTACTGATCCCAGAGCCCAAGCTCCCCTTCACCTACTGATCCCAGAGCCCATCTCTCCTTCACCTACTGATCCCAGAGCCCATCTCCCCTTCAGCTACTGATCCCAGAGCCCATCAGCCCTTCACCTACTGATCCCAGAGCCCATCAGCCCTTCACCTACTGATCCAGAGCCCATCAGCCCTTCACCTACTGATCCCAGAGCCCCTCCCCTTCACCTACTGATCCCAGAGCCCACCAGCCCTTCACCTACTGATCCCAGAGCCCATCTCCCCTTCACCTACTGATCCCAGAGCCCATCTCCCCTTCACCTACTGATCCCAGAGCCCATCAGCCCTTCACCTACTGATCCCAGAGCCCATCAGCCCTTCACCTACTGATCCCAGAGCCCATCTCCCCTTCACCTACTGATCCCAGAGCCCATCAGCCCTTCACCTACTGATCCCAGAGCCCTTCAGCCCTTCACCTACTGATCCCAGAGCCCATCAGCCCTTCACCTACTGATCCCAGAGCCCATCAGCCCATCACCTACTGATCCCAGATCCCATCAGCCCTTCACCTACTGATCCCAGAGCCCATCAGACCTTCACCTACTGATCCCAGAGCCCATCTCCCCTTCACCTACTGATCCCAGAGCACATCAGCCCTTCACCTACTGATCCCAGAGCCCATCTCCCCTTCACCTACTCATCCCAGAGCCCATCAGCCCTTCACTTACTGATCCCAGAGCCCATCTCCCCTTCACCTACTGATCCCAGAGCCCAAGCTCCCCTTCACCTACTGATCCCAGAGCCCATCTCCCCTTCAGCTACTGATCCCAGAGCCCATCAGCCCTTCACCTACTGATCCCAGAGACCATCAGCCCTTCACCTACTGATCCCAGAGCCCATCAGCACTTCACCTACTTATTCCAGAGCCCATCTCCCCTTCACCTACTGATCCCAGAGCCCATCTCCTCTTCACCTACTGATCCCAGAGCCCATCAGCCCTTCACCTACTGATCCCAGAGCCCATCAGCCCTTCACCTACTGATCCCAGAGCCCATTAGCCCTTCACCTACTGATCCCAGAGCCCATCAGCCCTTCTCCTACTGATCCCAGAGCCCATCTCCCCTTCAGCTACTGATCCCAGAGCCCATCTCCCCTTCACCTACTGATCCCAGAGCCCATCAGCCCTTCACCTACTGATCCCAGAGCCCATCAGCCCTTCACCTACTGATCCAGAGCCCATCTCCCCTTCACCTACTGATCCCAGAGCCCATCTCTCCTTCACCTACTGATCCCAGATCCCATCAGCCCTTCACCTACTGATCCCAGAGAGCATCTCCCCCTCACCTACTGATCCCAGAGCCCATCAGCCCTTCACCTACTGATCCCAGAGCCCATCTCCCCTTCACCTACTGATCCCAGAGCCCATCAGCCCTTCACCAACTGATCCCAGAGCCCCTCCCCTTCACCTACTAATCCCAGAGCCCATCAGCCCTTCACCTACTGATCCCAGAACCCATCTACGCTTCACCTACTGATCCCAGAGCCCATCTCCCCTTCAGCTACTGATCCCAGAGCCCATCTCCCCTTCACCTACTGATCGCAGAGCCCATCAGCCCTTCACCTACTGATCCCAGTGCCCAAGCTCCCCTTCACCTACTGATCCCAGAGCCCATCTCCCCTTCTGCTACTGATCCCAGAGCCCATCAGCCCTTCACCTACTGATCCCAGAGCCCATCTCCCCTTCACCTACTGATCCCAGAGCCCATCAGCCCTTCACCAACTGATCCCAGAGCCCCTCCCCTTCACCTACTGATCCCAGAGCCCATCTCCGCTTCACCTACTAATCCCAGAGCCCATCAGCCCTTCACCTACTGATCCCAGAACCCATCTACGCTTCACCTACTGATCCCAGAGAGCATCTCCCCCTCACCTACTGATCCCAGAGCCCATCAGCCCTTCACCTACTGATCCCAGAGCCCATCTCCCCTTCACCTACTGATCCCAGAGCCCATCAGCCCTTCACCAACTGATCCCAGAGCCCCTCCCCTTCACCTACTGATCCCAGAGCCCATCTCCGCTTCACCTACTAATCCCAGAGCCCATCAGCCCTTCACCTACTGATCCCAGAACCCATCTACGCTTCACCTACTGATCCCAGAGCCCATCTCCCCTTCACCTACTGATCCCAGAGCCCATCTCCCCTTCACCTACTGATCGCAGAGCCCATCAGCCCTTCACCTACTGATCCCAGTGCCCAAGCTCCCCTTCACCTACTGATCCCAGAGCCCATCTCCCCTTCAGCTACTGATCCCAGAGCCCATCAGCCCTTCACCTACTGATCCCAGAGCCCATCTCCCCTTCACCTACTGATCCCAGAGCCCATCAGCCCTTCACCAACTGATCCCAGAGCCCCTCCCCTTCACCTACTGATCCCAGAGCCCATCTCCGCTTCACCTACTAATCCCAGAGCCCATCAGCCCTTCACCTACTGATCCCAGAACCCATCTACGCTTCACCTACTGATCCCAGAGCCCATCTCCCCTTCACCTACTGATCCCAGAGCCCATCTACCCTTCACCTACTGATCCCAGAGCCCATCAGCCATTCACCCAGTGATCCCAGAGCCCATCTCCCATTCACCTACTGATCCCAGAGCCCATCAGCACTTCACCTACTTATTCCAGAGCCCATCTCCCCTTCACCTACTGATCCCAGAGCCCTTCAGCCCTTCACCTACTGATCCCAGAGCCCATCACCCCTTCACCTACTGATCCCAGAGCCCATCAGCCCTTCACCTACTGATCCCAGAGCCCATCAGCCCTTCACCTACTGATCCCAGAGCCCATCTCCCCTTCACCTACTGATACCAGAGCCCATCAGCCCTTCACCTACTGATCCCAGAGCCCATCTACCCTTCACCTACTGATCCCAGAGCCCATCAGCCCTTCACCTACTGATCCCAGAGCCCATCTCCCCTTCACCTACTGATCGCAGAGCCCATCAGCCCTTCACCTACTGATCCCAGTGCCCAAGCTCCCCTTCACCTACTGATCCCAGAGCCCATCTCCCCTTCAGCTACTGATCCCAGAGCCCATCAGCCCTTCACCTACTGATCCCAGAGCCCATCATCCCTTCACCTACTGATCCCAGAGCCCATCAGCCCTTCACCTACTGATCCCAGAGCCCATCTCCCCTTCACCTACTGATCCCAGAGCCCATCAGCCCTTCACTTACTGATCCCAGAGCCCATCTCCCCTTCACCTACTGATCCCAGAGCCCATCAGTCCTTTACCTATTGATCCCAGAGCCCATCACCCCTTCACCTACTGATCCCAGAGCCCATCACCCCTTCACCTACTGATCCCAGAGCCCATCAGCCCTTCACCTACTGATCACAGAGCCCATCAGCCCTTCACCTACTGATCCCAGAGCCCATCTCCTCTTCACCTACTGATCCCAGAGCCCATCAGCCCTTCACCTACTGATCCCAGAGCCCATCAGCCCTTCACCTACTGATCCCAGAGCCCATCTCCCCTTCACCTACTGATCGCAGAGCTCATTAGCCCTTCACCTACTGATCCCAGAGCCCAAGCTCCCCTTCACCTACTGATCCCAGAGCCCATCTCTCCTTCACCTACTGATCCCAGAGCCCATCTCCCCTTCAGCTACTGATCCCAGAGCCCATCAGCCCTTCACCTACTGATCCCAGAGCCCATCAGCCCTTCACCTACTGATCCAGAGCCCATCAGCCCTTCACCTACTGATCCCAGAGCCCCTCCCCTTCACCTACTGATCCCAGAGCCCACCAGCCCTTCACCTACTGATCCCAGAGCCCATCTCCCCTTCACCTACTGATCCCAGAGCCCATCTCCCCTTCACCTACTGATCCCAGAGCCCATCAGCCCTTCACCTACTGATCCCAGAGCCCATCAGCCCTTCACCTACTGATCCCAGAGCCCATCTCCCCTTCACCTACTGATCCCAGAGCCCATCAGCCCTTCACCTACTGATCCCAGAGCCCTTCAGCCCTTCACCTACTGATCCCAGAGCCCATCAGCCCTTCACCTACTGATCCCAGAGCCCATCAGCCCATCACCTACTGATCCCAGATCCCATCAGCCCTTCACCTACTGATCCCAGAGCCCATCAGACCTTCACCTACTGATCCCAGAGCCCATCTCCCCTTCACCTACTGATCCCAGAGCACATCAGCCCTTCACCTACTGATCCCAGAGCCCATCTCCCCTTCACCTACTCATCCCAGAGCCCATCAGCCCTTCACTTACTGATCCCAGAGCCCATCTCCCCTTCACCTACTGATCCCAGAGCCCAAGCTCCCCTTCACCTACTGATCCCAGAGCCCATCTCCCCTTCAGCTACTGATCCCAGAGCCCATCAGCCCTTCACCTACTGATCCCAGAGCCCATCAGCCCTTCACCTACTGATCCCAGAGCCCATCAGCACTTCACCTACTTATTCCAGAGCCCATCTCCCCTTCACCTACTGATCCCAGAGCCCATCTCCTCTTCACCTACTGATCCCAGAGCCCATCAGCCCTTCACCTACTGATCCCAGAGCCCATCAGCCCTTCACCTACTGATCCCAGAGCCCATTAGCCCTTCACCTACTGATCCCAGAGCCCATCAGCCCTTCTCCTACTGATCCCAGAGCCCATCTCCCCTTCAGCTACTGATCCCAGAGCCCATCTCCCCTTCACCTACTGATCCCAGAGCCCATCAGCCCTTCACTTACTGATCCCAGAGCCCATCAGCCCTTCACCTACTGATCCAGAGCCCATCTCCCCTTCACCTACTGATCCCAGAGCCCATCTCTCCTTCACCTACTGATCCCAGATCCCATCAGCCCTTCACCTACTGATCCCAGAGAGCATCTCCCCCTCACCTACTGATCCCAGAGCCCATCAGCCCTTCACCTACTGATCCCAGAGCCCATCTCCCCTTCACCTACTGATCCCAGAGCCCATCAGCCCTTCACCAACTGATCCCAGAGCCCCTCCCCTTCACCTACTAATCCCAGAGCCCATCAGCCCTTCACCTACTGATCCCAGAACCCATCTACGCTTCACCTACTGATCCCAGAGCCCATCTCCCCTTCAGCTACTGATCCCAGAGCCCATCTCCCCTTCACCTACTGATCGCAGAGCCCATCAGCCCTTCACCTACTGATCCCAGTGCCCAAGCTCCCCTTCACCTACTGATCCCAGAGCCCATCTCCCCTTCTGCTACTGATCCCAGAGCCCATCAGCCCTTCACCTACTGATCCCAGAGCCCATCTCCCCTTCACCTACTGATCCCAGAGCCCATCAGCCCTTCACCAACTGATCCCAGAGCCCCTCCCCTTCACCTACTGATCCCAGAGCCCATCTCCGCTTCACCTACTAATCCCAGAGCCCATCAGCCCTTCACCTACTGATCCCAGAACCCATCTACGCTTCACCTACTGATCCCAGAGCCCATCTCCCCTTCACCTACTGATCCCAGAGCCCATCTACCCTTCACCTACTGATCCCAGAGCCCATCAGCCCTTCACCCAGTGATCCCAGAGCCCATCTCCCATTCACCTACTGATCCCAGAGCCCATCAGCACTTCACCTACTTATTCCAGAGCCCATCTCCCCTTCACCTACTGATCCCAGAGCCCTTCAGCCCTTCACCTACTGATCCCAGAGCCCATCACCCCTTCACCTACTGATCCCAGAGCCCATCAGCCCTTCACCTACTGATCCCAGAGCCCATCAGCCCTTCACCTACTGATCCCAGAGCCCATCTCCCCTTCACCTACTGATCCCAGTGCCCAAGCTCCCCTTCACCTACTGATCCCAGAGCCCATCTCCCCTTCAGCTACTGATCCCAGAGCCCATCAGCCCTTCACCTACTGATCCCAGAGCCCATCATCCCTTCACCTACTGATCCCAGAGCCCATCAGCCCTTCACCTACTGATCCCAGAGCCCATCTCCCCTTCACCTACTGATCCCAGAGCCCATCAGCCCTTCACTTACTGATCCCAGAGCCCATCTCCCCTTCACCTACTGATCCCAGAGCCCATCAGTCCTTCACCTACTGATCCCAGAGCCCATCAGCCCTTCACTTACTGATCCCAGAGCCCATCTCCCCTTCACCTACTGATCCCAGAGCCCATCAGCCCTTCACCTACTGATCCCAGAGCCCATCAGCCCTTCACCTACTGATCCAGAGCCCATCAGCCCTTCACCTACTGATCCCAGAGCCCCTCCCCTTCACCTGCTGATCCCAGAGCCCACCAGCCCTTCACCTACTGATCCCAGAGCCCATCTCCCCTTCACCTACTGATCCCAGAGCCCATCTCCCCTTCACCTACTGATCCCAGAGCCCATCAGCCCTTCACCTACTGATCCCAGAGCCCATCAGCCCTTCACCTACTGATCCCAGAGCCCATCAGCCCTTCACCTACTGATCCCAGAGCCCATCTCCCCTTCACCTACTGATCCCAGAGCCCATCAGCCCTTCACCTACTGATCCCAGAGCCCTTCAGCCCTTCACCTACTGATCCCAGAGCCCATCAGCCCTTCACCTACTGATCCCAGAGCCCATCAGCCCATCACCTACTGATCCCAGATCCCATCAGCCCTTCACCTACTGATCCCAGAGCCCATCAGACCTTCACCTACTGATCCCAGATCCCATCTCCCCTTCACCTACTGATCCCAGAGCACATCAGCCCTTCACCTACTGATCCCAGAGCCCATCTCCCCTTCACCTACTCATCCCAGAGCCCATCAGCCCTTCACCTACTGATCCCAGAGCCCATCTCCCCTTCACCTACTGATCCCAGAGCCCATCAGTCCTTCACCTATTGATCCCAGAGCCCATCACCCCTTCACCTACTGATCCCAGAGCCCATCACCCCTTCACCTACTGATCCCAGAGCCCATCAGCCCTTCACCTACTGATCACAGAGCCCATCAGCCCTTCACCTACTGATCCCAGAGCCCATCTCCTCTTCACCTACTGATCCCAGAGCCCATCAGCCCTTCACCTACTGATCCTAGAGCCCATCTACCCTTCACCTACTGATCACAGAGCCCATCAGCCCTTCACCTACTGATCCCAGAGCCCATCAGCACTTCACCTACTGATCGCAGAGCCCATCAGCCCTTCACCTACTGATCCCAGAGCCCAAGCTCCCCTTCACCTACTGATCCCAGAGCCCATCTCCCCTTCAGCTACTGATCCCAGAGCCCATCAGCCCTTCACCTACTGATCCCAGAGCCCATCAGCCCTTCTCCTACTGATCCCAGAGCCCATCTACCCTTCACCTACTGATCCCAGAGCCCATCCCCCCTTCACCTACTGATCCCAGAGCCCATCAGCCCTTCACCAACTGATCCCAGAGCCCCTCCCCTTCACCTACTGATCCCAGAGCCCATCTCCCCTTCACCTACTGATCCCAGAGCCCATCAGCCCTTCACTTACTGATCCCAGAGCCCATCTCCCCTTCACCTACTGATCCCAGAGCCCATGTCCTTTACCTATTGATCCCAGAGCCCATCACCCCTTCACCTACTGATCCCAGAGCCCATCACCCCTTCACCTACTGATCCCAGAGCCCATCAGCCCTTCACCTACTGATCACAGAGCCCATCAGCCCTTCACCTACTGATCCCAGAGCCCATCTCCTCTTCACCTACTGATCCCAGAGCCCATCAGCCCTTCACCTACTGATCCCAGAGCCCATCAGCCCTTCACCTACTGATCCCAGAGCCCATCTCCCCTTCACCTACTGATCGCAGAGCTCATCAGCCCTTCACCTACTGATCCCAGAGCCCAAGCTCCCCTTCACCTACTGATCCCAGAGCCCATCTCTCCTTCACCTACTGATCCCAGAGCCCATCTCCCCTTCAGCTACTGATCCCAGAGCCCATCAGCCCTTCACCTACTGATCCCAGAGCCCATCAGCCCTTCACCTACTGATCCAGAGCCCATCAGCCCTTCACCTACTGATCCCAGAGCCCCTCCCCTTCACCTGCTGATCCCAGAGCCCACCAGCCCTTCACCTACTGATCCCAGAGCCCATCTCCCCTTCACCTACTGATCCCAGAGCCCATCTCCCCTTCACCTACTGATCCCAGAGCCCATCAGCCCTTCACCTACTGATCCCAGAGCCCATCAGCCCTTCACCTACTGATCCCAGAGCCCATCAGCCCTTCACCTACTGATCCCAGAGCCCATCTCCCCTTCACCTACTGATCCCAGAGCCCATCAGCCCTTCACCTACTGATCCCAGAGCCCTTCAGCCCTTCACCTACTGATCCCAGAGCCCATCAGCCCTTCACCTACTGATCCCAGAGCCCATCAGCCCATCACCTACTGATCCCAGATCCCATCAGCCCTTCACCTACTGATCCCAGAGCCCATCAGACCTTCACCTACTGATCCCAGAGCCCATCTCCCCTTCACCTACTGATCCCAGAGCACATCAGCCCTTCACCTACTGATCCCAGAGCCCATCTCCCCTTCACCTACTCATCCCAGAGCCCATCAGCCCTTCACTTACTGATCCCAGAGCCCATCACCCCTTCACCTACTGATCCCAGAGCCCATCACCCCTTCACCTACTGATCCCAGAGCCCATCAGCCCTTCACCTACTGATCACAGAGCCCATCAGCCCTTCACCTACTGATCCCAGAGCCCATCTCCTCTTCACCTACTGATCCTAGAGCCCATCTACCCTTCACCTACTGATCACAGAGCCCATCAGCCCTTCACCTACTGATCCCAGAGCCCATCAGCACTTCACCTACTGATCGCAGAGCCCATCAGCCCTTCACCTACTGATCCCAGAGCCCAAGCTCCCCTTCACCTACTGATCCCAGAGCCCATCTCCCCTTCAGCTACTGATCCCAGAGCCCATCAGCCCTTCACCTACTGATCCCAGAGCCCATCAGCCCTTCTCCTACTGATCCCAGAGCCCATCTACCCTTCACCTACTGATCCCAGAGCCCATCCCCCCTTCACCTACTGATCCCAGAGCCCATCAGCCCTTCACCAACTGATCCCAGAGCCCCTCCCCTTCACCTACTGATCCCAGAGCCCATCTCCCCTTCACCTACTGATCCCAGAGCCCATCAGCCCTTCACCTACTGATCCCAGAGCCCATCTACGCTTCACCTACTGATTCCAGAGCCCATCTCCCCTTCACCTACTGATCCCAGAGCCCATCTACCCTTCACCTACTGATCCCAGAGCCCATCAGCCCTTCACCCAGTGATCCCAGAGCCCATCTCCCATTCACCTACTGATCCCAGAGCCCATCAGCACTTCACCTACTTGTTCCAGAGCCCATCTCCCCTTCACCTACTGATCCCAGAGCCCATCAGCCCTTCACCTACTGATCCCAGAGCCCATCACCCCTTCACCTACTGATCCCAGAGCCCATCAGACCTTCACCTACTGATCCCAGAGCCCATCAGCCCTTCACCTACTGATCCCAGAGCCCATCTCCCCTTCACCTACTGATCCCAGAGCCCATCAGCCCTTCACCTACTGATCCCAGAGCCCATCTACCCTTCACCTACTGATCCCAGAGCCCATCTCTCCTTCACCTACTGATCCCAGAGCCCATCTCCCCTTCACCTACTGATCGCAGAGCCCATCAGCCCTTCACCTACTGATCCCAGAGCCCAAGCTCCCCTTCACCTACTGATCCCAGAGCCCATCTCCCCTTCAGCTACTGATCCCAGAGCCCATCAGCCCTTCACCTACTGATCCCAGAGCCCATCATCGCTTCACCTACTGATCCCAGAGCCCATCAGCCCTTCACCTACTGATCCCAGAGCCCATCTCCCCTTCACCTACTGATCCCAGAGCCCATCAGCCCTTCACCTACTGATCCCAGAGCCCATCTCCCCTTCACCTACTCATCCCAGAGCCCATCAGCCCTTCACTTACTGATCCCAGAGCCCATCTCCCCTTCACCTACTGATCCCAGAGCCCATCAGTCCTTTACCTATTGATCCCAGAGCCCATCTCCCCTTCACCTACTGATCCCAGAGCCCATCACCCCTTCACCTACTGATCCCAGAGCCCATCAGCCCTTCACCTACTGATCACAGAGCCCATCAGCCCTTCACCTACTGATCCCAGAGCCCATCAGCCCTTCACCTACTGATCCCAGAGCCCATCAGCACTTCACCTACTTATTCCAGAGCCCATCTCCCCTTCACCTACTGATCCCAGAGCCCATCTCCTCTTCACCTACTGATCCCAGATCCCATCAGCCCTTCACCTACTGATCCCAGAGCCCATCAGCCCTTCACCTACTGATCCCAGAGCCCATCTCCCCTTCACCTACTGATCCCAGAGCCCATCAGCCCTTTACCTACTGATCCCAGAGCCCATCAGACCTTCACCTACTGATCCCAGAGCCCATCTCCCCTTCACCTACTGATCCCAGAGCACATCAGCCCTTCACCTACTGATCCCAGAGCCCATCTCCCCTTCACCTACTCA
The DNA here is from genome assembly GCF_048418815.1 of Hemitrygon akajei. Lineage (NCBI taxonomy): Eukaryota > Metazoa > Chordata > Chondrichthyes > Myliobatiformes > Dasyatidae > Hemitrygon > Hemitrygon akajei. The sequence continues at coordinate 742,187 of NC_133132.1, read as the reverse complement.
TCCCAGAGCCCATCAGCCCTTCACTTACTGATCCCAGAGCCCATCAGCCCTTCACCTACTGATCCCAGAGCCCATCTCCCCTTCACCTACTGATCCCAGAGCCCATCTCCCCTTCACCTACTGATCCCAGAGCCCATCAGCCCTTCACCTACTGATCCCAGAGCCCATCAGCCCTTTACCTACTGATCCCAGAGCCCATCTCCCCTTCACCTACTGATCACAGAGCCCATCAGCCCTTCACCTACTGATCCCAGAGCCCATCAGCCCTTCACCTACTGATCCCAGATCCTATCAGCCCTTCACCTACTGATCCCAGAGCCCATCAGCCCTTCACCTACTGATCCCAGAGCCCATCTCCCCTTCACCTACTGATCCCAGAGCCCATCAGCCCTTCACCTACTGATCCCAGAGCCCATCTCCCCTTCACCTACTCATCCCAGAGCCCATCAGCCCTTCACTTACTGATCCCAGAGCCCATCTCCCCTTCACCTACTGATCCCAGAGCCCATCAGTCCTTCACCTATTGATCCCAGAGCCCATCACCCCTTCACCTACTGATCCCAGAGCCCATCACCCCTTCACCTACTGATCCCAGAGCCCATCAGCCCTTCACCTACTGATCACAGAGCCCATCAGCCCTTCACCTACTGATCCCAGAGCCCATCTCCTCTTCACCTACTGATCCCGGAGCCCATCAGCCCTTCACCTACTGATCCCAGAGCCCATCTACCCTTCACCTACTGATCACAGAGCCCATCAGCCCTTCACCTACTGATCCCAGAGCCCATCTCCCATTCACCTACTGATCGCAGAGCCCATCAGCCCTTCACCTACTGATCCCAGAGCCCAAGCTCCCCTTCACCTACTTATCCCAGAGCCCATCTCCCCTTCAGCTACTGATCCCAGAGCCCATCAGCCCTTCACCTACTGATCCCAGAGCCCATCAGCCCTTCACCTACTGATCCCAGAGCCCATCAGCCCTTCACCTACTGATCCCAGAGCCCATCTCCCCTTCACCTACTGATCCCAGAGCCCATCAGCCCTTCACCTACTGATCCCAGAGCCCATCTCCCCTTCACCTACTCATCCCAGAGCCCATCAGCCCTTCACTTATTGATCCCAGAGCCCATCTCCCCTTCACCTACTGATCCCAGAGCCGATCAGTCCTTCACCTATTGATCCCAGAGCCCATCTCCCCTTCACCCACTGATCCCAGAGCCCAAGCTGTCCATGGAACCTCAGCCCGTCAATGGGACCCAACCTGTCCATGGGACTCCAGCTCATCTGTGGGACCCAGTTTTGGACCTGTACTCACTGGAATTTAGAAAAATGCAGGGGATCTCATTGAAACCGACCGAATTTTGAAAGGACCAGATATTAAAATTGAGGGGCCACCTTTGAAATCAGAGATAAGGAGGAATTTTTTTAGCCAGTGATTAGTGAATCTGTGGAATGCTCTCCCACAGAGTGTGGTAGAGTTCAAGTCTGAGAGTGTATTTAAGGGAGTTGTTGATCACTTCCTGTCGATTTTAATGCATGGAGTGTTGTGAACAAAGCGGATGAGCTTAGAGCATGGATCAGTACTTGGAGCTATGATGTGGTGGCCATTACAGTGACTTGGATGGCTCAGGGACAGGAATGGTTACTTCGAGTGCTAGGCTTTAGATGTTACAGAAAGGACCAGGAGGGAGGCAAAAGAGATGGGGGCATGGCACTGTTGATGAGAGATAGTGTCACGGCTGCAGAAAAGGTGGACGTGTTGGAGGTTAGGAACAGGAAGGGGTCCATGAACTGGGTGTTTTATTTAGGCCTCCCAATAGTAACAGGAATATCGAGGAGCAGATAGGGAAACTGATCCTGGAAAGGTGTAATAATAAGAGTTGTTGTGATGGGAGATTTTAATTTCCCAAATATCGATTGGCATCTCTCTAGATCGAGGGGTTTAGATGGGGTGGAGTTTGTTAGGTGTGTTCAGGAAGGTTTGTTGACACAATATGTAGATAAACCTACAAGATGAGAGCTGTACTTGATTTGGTATTGGGAAATGAACCTGGTCAGGTGTCAGATCTCTCAGTGGGAGAAAATTTTGGAGATAGTGATCACAACTCCATCTCCTTTACAATAGCATTGGAGAGAGATAGGAACAGGCAAGTTAGAAAAGCGTTTAAAAACACAAAATGCCGGCAGAACTCAGCAGGCCAGACAGCATCTATGGGAGGAGGTAGTGACGGCATTTCGGGCCAAAACCCTTCATCAGGAGTGAAGTAACATGGGAGGCTCGAGGGGGGGTAAGAAGTGGGGAGAGGGATGAAGTAGAGAGCTGGGAAGTGATAGGCTGGAGGGAAATGGGCTAGGGAGAAGGTAAAGAATTTTGGGAAATAAAAGAGAAAGAAAGGTAGGGCTGGGGGGAGATTGTAGTGAGGGGGGAAAAAAGAGAAAGAGAACCAGACTAAAATAATAGATAGGGATGGGGTAAGGAGGGGGCAGGGGTATCAATGGAGGTCAGTGAGTTGGATGTTCATGCCGGTAGGAACGAGGCTACCTAGGCGGGAGATAAGGTATTGCTCCATCAACCTGCGTGTGGCCTCATCTTGACGGTAGAGGAGGCCATGGTCAGACATATTGGAGTGGGAGTGGTCTGTGGAATTGAAGTGTGTGGCCACAGGGAGATCCCGCCACTGCTGGAGGACTGAGAAAGCGTTTAATCGGAGTAAGGGGAATTTTGAGGCTGTCAGGCAGGAAATTGGAGGCTTAAATTGGAAACAGATGTTCTCAGAGAAAAGTACGGAAGAAATGTGGCAAATATTCAGGGGATATTTGTGTAGAGCCCTGTATAGGTACATTCCAATGAGAGAGGGAAGTTATGGTAGGATACAGGAACCGTGGTGTACAAAGGCTGTAATAAATATAGTCACGAAGAAAAGAAAAGCTTACAAAAGGTTCAGAGAGCTAGGTTAGAGAACTAGAAGATTATACAGCGAATGGGAAGGAGCTTAAGAAGGAAATTAGGAGAGCCAGAAGGGGCCATGAGAAGGCCTTGGTGGGCAGGATTAAGAAAAATGCCAAGGCATTCTACAAGTATGTGAAGAGCAAGAGGATAAGACATGAAAGAATATCAAGTGTGCCAGTGGGAAAGTGTGTATGGAACCGGAGGAAATAGCAGAGGTACTTAATGAATACTTTACTTCAGTATTCACTGTGGAAAAAGATCTTGGTGATTGTAGTGATGACTTGCAGCAGACTGAAAAGCTTGAGCATGTAGATATTAAGGAAGAGAATGTGCTGGAGCTTTTGGAAAGCATCAAGTTGGATAAGTCGCCAGGACCAAACGAAATGTACCCCAGACTACTGTGGGAGGCAAGGGAGGAGATTGCTGAGCCTCTGGCAACGATCTTTGCATCATCAATGGGGATGGGAGAGGTTCCGGAGGATTGGAGGGTTGCAGATGTTGTTCCTTTATTCAAGAAAGGGGGTAGAGATAGCCAAGGAAATTATAGACCAGTGAGTCTTACCTCAGTGGTTGGTAAACTGATGGAGAAGATCCTGAGAGGGAGGATTTATGAACATTTGGAGAGGTATAATATGATTAGGAGTAGTCAGCATGGCTTTGTCAAAGGCAGGTTGTGCCTTATGAGCCTGACTGAATTTTTTGAGGATGTGACTAAACACATTGATGAAGGAAGATCAGTAGATGTAGTGTATATGGATTTCAGCAAGGCATTTGATAAGGTACTCCATACAAGGCTTACTGAGAAAGTAAGGAGGCATGGGATCCAAGGGGACATTGCTTTGTGGATCCAGAACTGGTTTGCCCACAGAAGGCAAAGAGTGGTTGTAGACGGGTCATATTCTGCATGGAGGTCGGTGACCAGTGGAGTGACTCAGGGATCTGTTCTGAGACTCTTACTGTTCGTGATTTTTAAAAATGACCTGGATGAGGAAGTGGAAGGATGAGTTAGTAAATTTGCTGATGACACAAGGTTGGTGGTGTTGTGGATAGTGTGGAGGGCTGTCAGAGGTTACAGCAGGACATTGATAGGATGCAAAAATTGGCTGAGAAGTGGCAGATGGAGTTCAACCCAAATAAGTGTGAAGTGGTTCTTTTTGGTAGGTCAAATATGATGGCAGAATATAGTATTAATGGTAAGACACTTGGCAGTGCGGAGGATCAGAAGGATCTTGGGGTGCAAGTCCACAGGATGCTCAAAGCATCTGCGCAGTTTGACAAGTATGTGAAGGTTAAGAAGGCGTACAGTGTATTGGCATTCATCAATCATGGAATTAAATTTAGGAGCTGAGAGGTAATGTTGCAGCTATATAGGACCCTGGTCAGACCCCACTTGGAGTACTGTGCTCAGTTCTGTTCACCTCACTACAGGTAGGATGTGGAAGGCATAGAAAGGGTGCAGAGGAGATTTACAAGGATGGTGCCTGGATTGGGGAGCATGCCTTATGAGAATAGGTTGAGTGAACTCGGCCTTTTCTCCTTGGAGCGACAGAGGATGAGAGATGACCTGATAGAGGTGTATAAGATGATGAGGGGCATTGATCGTGTGGATAATCAGAGGCTTTTTCCCAGGGCTGAAATGGTTGCCACAAGAGGACACAGGTTTAAGGTGCTGGGGAGTAGGTACAGAGGAGATGTCAGGGGTAAGTCTTTTACTCAGAGAGAGGTGAGTGTGTGGAATGGGCTGCCAGCAATGTTGGTGGAGGCAGATAGGGTCTATTAAGAGACTTTTGGATAGGTACATGGAGCTTAGTAAAATAGAAGGCTATAGGTAAGCCTAGTAATTTCTAAGGTAGGGACATGCTCGGCACAAATTTGTGGGCCAAAGGTCCTGTATTGTGCTGTAGGTTTTCTATGTTTCCATGATCAGTCAGGGCATCAAAGGATATGGCAAGAAGGTATGTGTATGAGGTTGGGTGGAATGCAGGAACAGCATAATGGAATGGCGGAGCAGACTCGATGGGGTGAATGGCCTAATTTTGCTTCTACGTCTTGTGGTCTTATAGTTTAAGGTTACAATTCAACTTTAAACTATCAATCTACTCACATTCTGTCAGCCAGTCTCCAGACACTGTTTCTGCAATTTACTCAACATTAGCACCTATACAACAACACTCAGAGTACCAAATAATTGGTTAATTGGGTTTCCTCTCAGACAATTAATATTTACACAACCGATTGGTTAATCGGGATGCCTCTCAGACAATCAATACCTACAAAACTGATCGGTTAATTGGGTTGCCTGTCAGATGATCAATATCTACACAACAGATTGGTTAATTGGGTTGCCTCTCAGACAATCAATACCTACACAATCGGTTCCGTATTAATGAGATGGTCTGTTGTTAGTACAAGTAAGACGGACCCATTGTGCTTTCCCTCACACAATCCCCATGCTCTGCCAACCCCCAGACCTTCTGCTCTTCTCCTGAACAGGTCATCTCCAACATGACCTCCGACTACTTTGCAGCGAGACTCTGGGCGAAGATCACAGACAACACCACGCATGATAAGAAGTACTATGAACTAGAGTCAAACACCTGCGAATCCCACGGCACCGCACACATCTCGTTGGTTGCTGAGGATGGCAGTGCTGTGTCGGTGACCAGCTCCATCAACCTGTAGTAAGGCACTGGCCCCTCCTAGAACCTGGTGCTTCTGTAGTGGGTGGAGGGTGGATCTGGGTGTGGGGAGAAGAGATGGACAGATGGGGAGATATGTCTGTGTGGGAGGGAGTGGGGGGAGGGGTGGAATTGGGGGAAGGATGGTGCTGGGGGTCACTGGGGGGATAAGATGACTAGGGTTGAGTGCACAGGGTGGGTGGGAGGGTCTGTGGGAAAGGACTCCCAGCCAATGGGCATCTGGAACTCAACAATCTCACCAGTAATGTCCACTGCAGCGTGGACCATCCCTGAACTGCCAGCCCAGCCTTTGTCTCCAGTGGCAACTACAGGACCAGCCATTTCCCAGTCCATAATACGTTTCAGTGCCGCCGAAGGGTTTCGGCCCAAAACATCAACTGTCCTCTCTTCCACGGATGCTGCCTGGCCTGCTGAGTTCCTCCAGCATTTTGTGCGTGTTGCTTGGATTTCCAGCATCTTCGGATTTTCTCTTGTGCATAATACGCTTCAATGGGATCATCTCTCATTGTTCTGAACCAGTGAGTACTGGACATTCAAAACCAAATCATACGTTAACCTTTTCACTCCCGGGATCTTTCTCATGAACCTCGTCTGGACCCCCTCCAATCCTTTCTTAAATAAGGGGTGCAACACTCCTCACGATACTCCAAGGATTATAAAGCCTTATCACTACATCCTTGCTGAGTGCTCTCAAAATGAATGCTGACATTGCATTTGCCTTCCTCATCATCACATCAGTCTGCAAGTTAACCACTGTTCTCCATAGGGACATGGAAATCTGCAGCACGTCACCCACAATGTTGGGCGGACCAGGTCGCCTACTCTAGAACCTGCCTAGAATGTCCCGAGTGCATAGCTCTCTAGTTTTCTAAGCTCCATGTACCGTGTTCTCTCGAAACTGCAGAGGTGCTCAGTAACTGAAATAATGCCGTACAGTGTTTGCTGCTGTACAGTTGCAGTTTTCATTTACACTCTATAACGTTTTATTAAAGCGCCACGTCGTTCTCAGGCTGCTTTACCGTTTCCTGCTCAAAGGAACGGTTTGTCAACACAGCTGTGAAAATCGATGGGAAGGAACGTTGAAGTTAACCTTTAGGGAATCCTGCGTGAGGACTCCCAAGTCACTTTGCATCTCTTAATTCCGGATTTTCCCCCCGTTAATGCCCCTTATTTCTTCTATCAAAGTGCATGACCTTACACTTCCCTACACTGTATTCCATCTGCCTCTTTCTTTGTCCTTTCTCCTAATCTGCCTAAGTCCTTCTGCAGACTCCCTGTTTCCTCAACACTACCTGCCCTTCCACCTGTCTCTGTATCATCTGCAAATTGGCCACAGACCAAAAGACCGTAAGACATAGGAGCAGAATCAGGCCATTCAGCCCATCAAGTCTGTCCCGTCATTCCACCATGGCTGATCCCAGATCCCACTCAACCCCATACACCTGCCTTCATATCATATCCATTAATGCCCTGACGGATCAGGGAATTGTCAATTTCAACTTTAAATATATTCATAGACTTGTCCTCACCACAGTCTATGGCAGAGCATTCCACAGATTCACTACTCTCTGGCTGAAAACATTCCTCTTTACCTCTGTTCTAAAGGGTTGCCCCTCAATTCTGAGGCTGTGTCCTCTAGTTCTGGATATCCCCTCCACAGGAAACATCTTCTCCACATCCACATTATCTAGTCCTTTTAATATTCGGTCAATTTCAATGAGGTCCGCCCGCATTCTTCTAAATCCCAGTGGGTACAGGCCCAAAGCTGCCAAACATTAATCAAACTGCCGGATAGTTTACATCTGAACTGGAGGGGGACAAATATTCTCGCAGGTAGGTTTGCTAGAGAGGCTTCAGTGGATTTAAACTAGATATGAGGGAGGAGGGGAACCAGAGTGTAGGAACAGATGTATGGGAGAAGGAAGAAAAAGAAGACAGTAAAGTTCTTTGTACTGTTAGAGATAAACAGAGAGGAAGAGGTGGAGAATTTCTTAAATGCATTTATTTTAATGCTAGGAGCATTGTAAGAAAGGTGGATGAGCTTAGAGCATGGATTGATACCTGGAAATATGATGTTGTAGCTATTAGTGAAACATGGTTGCAGGAGGGGTGTGATTGGCAACTAAATATTCTGGGATTTCATTGCTTCAGGTGTGATAGAATCGGAGAGACAAGAGGGGGAGGTGTTGCATTGCTTGTCCGAGAAAATATTACAGCGGTGCTCTGGCAGGATAGATTAGAGGGCTCATCTAGGGAGACTATTTGGGTGGAATTGAGGAATGGGAAAGGTGTAGTAACACTTATAGGGGTGTATTATAGACCACCTAATGGGGAGCGAGAATTGGAGGAACAAATTTGTAAGGAGATAGCAGATATTTGTAGTAAGCACAGGGTTGTGATTGTGGGAGATTTTAATTTTCCACACATAGACTGGAAAGCCCATACTGTAAAAGGGATAGATGGTTTGGAGTTTGTAAAATGTGTGCAGGATAGTTTTTTGCAGCAATACATAGAGGTACCGACTAGAGAAGGGGCAGTGTTGGATCTCCTGTTAGGGAATGAGATAGGTCAGGTGATGGAGGTATGTGTTGGGGAGCACTTCGGGTCCAGTGATCACAATACCATTAGTTTCAATATAATTATGGAGAAGGATAGGACTGGATCCAGGGTTGAGATTTTTGATTTGGAGAAAGGCTAACTTTGAAGAGATGCAAAAGGATTTAGAAGGATTAGATTGGGACAATTTGTTCTATGGGAAGGATGTAATAGAGAAATGGAAGTCATTTAAAGGTGAAATTTTGAGGGTACAGAATCTTTATGTTGTTATTAGGTTGAAAGGAAAGGTTAAACGTTTGAGAGAGCCATGGTTTTCAAGGGATATTGGAAACTTGGTTCCGAAAAAGAGAGAGATCTACAATAAATATAGGCAGCATGGAGTAAATGAGGTGCTCAAGGAATATAAAGAATGTAAAAAGAATCTTAAGAAATTAGAAAAGCTGAAAGAAGATACAAGGTTGCTTTGGCAAGTAAGGTGAAAATAAGTCCAAAGGGTTTCTACAGTTATATTAATAGCAAAAGGATAGTGAGGGATAAAATTGGTCCCTTAGAGAATCTGAGTGGACAGCTATGTGTGGAGCCAAAAGAGATGGGGGAGATTTTGAACAATTTCTTTTCTTTGGTATTCACTAAGGAGAAGGATATTGAATTGTGTAAGGTAAGGGAAACAAGTAGGGAAGTTATGGAAACTATGACAATTAAAGAGGAGGAAGTACTGGCGCTTTTAAGGAATATAAAAGTGGATAAATCTCCAGGTCCTGACAGGATATTTCCTAGGATCTTGAGGGAAGTTAGTGTAGAAATATCAGGGGCTCTGACAGAAATATTTCAAATGTCATTAGAAACGGGGATGGTGTCAAAGGATTGGCGTATTGCTCATGTGGTTCCATTGTTTAAAAAGGGTTCTAAGAGTAAACCTAGCAATTATAGGCCTGTCAGTTTGATATCAGTGGTGGGTAAATTAATGGAAAGTATTCTTAGAGATGGTATATATAATTATCTGGACAGACAGGGTCTGATTAGGAACAGTCAACATGGATTTGTGCATGGAAGGTCATGTTTGACAAATCTTATTGAATTTTTTGAAGAGGTTGCTAAGAAAGTTGACGAGGGTAAAACTGGATGTTGTCTATATGGACTTTAGTAAGACCTTTGACAAAGTTCCACATGGAAGGTTAGTTAGGAAGGTTCAATCGTTAGGTGTTAATATTGAAGTAGTAAAATGGATTCAACAGTGGCTGGATGGGAGATACCAGAGAGTAGTGGTGGATAACTGTTTGTCAGGTTGGAGGCCTGTGACTAGTGGTGTGCCTCAGGGATCTGTACTGGGTCCAATGTTGTTTGTCATATACATTAATGATCTGGATGATGGGGTGGTAAATTGGATTAGTAAGTATGCAGATGATACTAAGATAGGTGGCTTTGTGGATAATGAAGTAGGTTTTCAAAGCTTGCAGAGAGATTTAGGCCAGTTAGAAGAGTGGGCTGACCGATGGCAGATGGAGTTTAATGCTGATAACTGTGAGGTGCTACATTTTGGTAGGAATAATCTAAATAGGACATACATGGTAAATGGTAGGGCATTGAAGAATGGAGTAGAACAGAGTGATCTAGGAATAATGGTGCATAGTTCCCTGAAGGTGGAGTCTCATGTAGATAGGGTGGTGAAGAAAGCTTTTGGTATGCTGGCCTTTATAAATCAGAGCATTGAGTATAGGAGTTGTGATGTAATGTTAAAATTGTACAAGGCATTGGTAAATAAGACCAAATTTGGAGTATTGTGTACAGTACTGGTCACCGATTTATAGGAAAGATGTCAACAAAATAGAGAGAGTAGAGAAGATTTACTAGAAGTTACCTAGGACAGAGAAAGGTTGAACAATTTAGGTCTTTATTCTTTGGAGCACAGAAGGTTGAGGGGGGATTTGATAGAGGTATTTAAAATTATGAGGGGGATAGATAGAGTTGACATGGATAGGCTTTTTCCATTGAGAGTAGGGGAGATTCAAACAAGAGGACATAAGTTGAGAGTTAGGTGGCAAAAGTTTAGGGGTAACACAGGGGGGAACTTCTTTACTCAGAGAGTGGTAGCTGTGTGGAATGAGCTTCCAGCAGAACTGGTAGAGGCCGGTTCAATATTGTCATTTAAAGTAAAATTGGATAGGTATACAGACAGGAAAGGAATGGAGGGTTATTGGCTGAGTGCAGGTCGGTGGGACTAGGTGAGAGCAAGCGTTCAGCACGGACTAGAAGGGCCGAGATTGCCTGTTTCTGTGCTGTAATTGTTATATGGTTATGTGGTTATGTTAGCCCCTCCTTTCGTGGAATCATCCTTGTGAACCTCCTCTGGACTCTCTCCAATGACAACACAATCTTTCTGAGATTCGGGGCCCAGAACTGTTGACAATCCTCCAAGTGCAGCCTGACAAGCCTCAGCATTATCTCCTTGCTTTTATATTCTCTCCCCTTTGAAATGAATGCCAACATTTCATTTGCCTTCTTTACCACAGACTCAACCTGTCAATTAACCTTCTGGGAGTCTTGCCTGAGGACTCCTAAGTCCCTTTGCATGTCTAATGTTTGAATTTTCTTCCCATGTAGATAATAGTCCACACTATTGTTCCTTTCACCAAAATGCATTGTCATACATTTCCCAGCACTGTATTCCATCTGCCACTTTTTTGCCCATTCCTCCAATTTATTTAAGTCCTGTTGCAATTACATTACTTCCTCAGCACTACCTACCCCTCCCTTATCTTTGTATCATCCTCAAACTTTGCCACAAAGACATCAATTCCATTATCCAAATCATTGACAAACAATATGAAAACCAGTGGTCCCAATACTGACCCCTGAGGAACACCTCTAGTCACTAGCAGCCAACTGGAAAAGGCCCCCTTTATTCCCACTCTCTGCCTCCTGCCTGTCAGACATCCCTTTATCCATGCAGTATCTTTCCTGTAATGCCATAGGATTTTATCTTGTTAAGCAGCCTCGTGTGTGGCACCTGATCAAATGTCTTCCGAAAATCCAAGTAAATAACATCCACTGCCTCTCCTTTGTCCTTGTCTCCCTGCTTTTTACTACCACAAAGAACTCTAACAGATTTGTCAGGCAAGGTTTCCCTTCATAGAAACCATGCTGACTTTGACTTACTTTATCATTAATCCCCAAGTTCTCCTCATCCTTAATAATAGACCCCAACACTTTCCCAACCTCTGAGGTTAGGCTAACTGACCTATAATTTCCTTTATTTTGCCTTCCTCCCTTCTTAAAAAGTGAAGTGACATTTACAATCTTCCAGTCCTCCGGGACCATGCCAGAATCACGTGATTCAAGAAGGATCATGACCAATGCATCCGTTATCTCCCAGGTGACTTATCCACCGTAAGACCTTTCAGTTTGCCCAGCACCTTTACCTTTGTAATAGCAATGGCACGCATTCACACTCCCTGACACTCACAGACCTCTGGCACACTGCTAGTGTCTTCCACAGTGAAGACAGATGTAAAGTACTCATTATCTTCATCTGTCATTTCTTCATCCCCCAGTACTACCTCACCAGCATCATTGTCCAGTGGTCCGATATCAACTCTCACCCCCCTTTTACTCTTTATATAACTGAAAAACCTTTAGTATTCTGCTTTATATTACCGGCCAGTTTGCCCTCATATTTAATACCCTTGGCAGAGGATGGTATTGGGGATGGACTCAGAGAGGCTGTGCCGGAGGGGATGGTCGTCAGCTCGGAGGTTCGACGGACTCGGAGTCTGCTGTGGTCAGGTCACTTTCACTGTGTGCTGCGTCTGCGAGGCTGGGTTCGACGGAGCTTTCACTGTGTGCTGCGTCTGCGAGGCTGGGTTCGACGGAGCTTTCACTGTGTGCTGCGTCTGCGAGGCTGGGTTCGACGGAGCTTTCACTGTGTGCTGCGTCTGTGAGGCTGGGTTCGACGGAGCTTTCACTGTGTGCTGCGTCTGCGAGGCTGGGTTCGACGGAGCTTTCACTGTGTGCTGCGTCTGCGAGGCTGGGTTCGACGGAGCTTTCACTGTGTGCTGCGTCTGCGAGGCTGGGTTCGACGGAGCTTTCACTGTGTGCTGCGTCTGCGAGGCTGGGTTCGACGGAGCTTTCACTGTGTGCTGCGTCTGCGAGGCTGGGTCCGACGGAGCTTTCATTGTGTGCTGCGTCTGTGAGGCTGGGTTCGACGGAGCTTTCATTGTGTGCTGCGTCTGCGAGGCTGGGTCCGACGGAGCTTTCACTGTGTGCTGCGTCTGCGAGGCTGAGTCCGACGGAGCTTTCACTGTGTGTGTGTCTGCGAGGCTGGGTTCGACGGAGCTTTCATTGTGTGCTGCGTCTGCGAGGCTGGGTTCGACGGAGCTTTCATTGTGTGCTGTGTCTGCGAGGCTGGGTTCGACGGAGCTTTCACTGTGTGCTGTGTCTGCGAGGCTGGGTTCGACGGAGCTTTCACTGTGTGCTGTGTCTGCGAGGCTGGGTTCGACGGAGCTTTCATTGTGTGCTGTGTCTGCGAGGATGGGTTCGACGGAGCTTTCACTGTGTGCTGTGTCTGCGAGGCTGGGTTCGACGGAGCTTTCATTGTGTGCTGCGTCTGCGAGGCTGGGTTCGAAGGAGCTTTCACTGTGTGCTGCGTCTGCGAGGCTGGGTTCGACGGAGCTTTCATTGTGTGCTGTGTCTGCGAGGCTGGGTTCGACGGAGCTTTCACTGTGTGCTGTGTCTGCGAGGATGGGTTCGACGGAGCTTTCACTGTGTGCTGCGTCTGCGAGGCTGGGTCCGACGGAGCTTTCACTGTGTGCTGTGTCTGCGAGGCTGGGTTCGACGGAGCTTTCATTGTGTGCTGTGTCTGCGAGGCTGGGTTCGACGGAGCTTTCACTGTGTGCTGTGTCTGCGAGGATGGGTTCGACGGAGCTTTCACTGTGTGCTGTGTCTGCGAGGATGGGTTCGACGGAGCTTTCACTGTGTGCTGCGTCTGCGAGGCTGGGTCCGACGGAGCTTTCACTGTGTGCTGTGTCTGCAAGGCTGGGTCCGACGGAGCTTTCATTGTGTGCTGCGTCTGCGAGGCTGGGTTCGACGCTTTCATTGTGTGCTGCGTCTGCGAGGCTGGGTTCGACGGAGCTTTCATTGTGTGCTGCGTCTGCGAGGCTGGGTTCGACGGAGCTTTCACTGTGTGCTGTGTCTGCGAGGCTGGGTTCGACGGAGCTTTCACTGTGTGCTGCGTCTGCGAGGCTGGGTCCGACGGAGCTTTCACTGTGTGCTGCGTCTGCGTGGCTGGGTCCGACGGAGCTTTCACTGTGTGCTGCGTCTGCGAGGCTGGGTTCGACGGAGCTTTCACTGTGTGCTGTGTCTGCGAGGCTGGGTTCGACGGAGCTTTCACTGTGTGCTGCGTCTGCGAGGCTGGGTTCGACGGAGCTTTCACTGTGTGCTGCGTCTGCGAGGCTGGGTCCGACAGAGCTTTCACTGTGTGCTGCGTCTGCGAGGCTGGGTTCGACGGAGCTTTCACTGTGTGCTGCGTCTGCGAGGCTGGGTTCGACGGAGCTTTCATTGTGTGCTGCGTCTGCGTGGCTGGGTTCGACGGAGCTTTCATTGTGTGCTGTGTCTGCGAGGCTGGGTCCGACGGAGCTTTCACTGTGTGCTGTGTCTGCGAGGCTGGGTTCGACGGAGCTTTCACTGTGTGCTGCGTCTGCGAGGCTGGGTTCGACGGAGCTTTCACTGTGTGCTGCGTCTGCGAGGCTGGGTTCGATGGAGCTTTCATTGTGTGCTGTGTCTGCGAGGCTGGGTTCGACGGAGCTTTCACTGTGTGCTGTGTCTGCGAGGCTGGGTTCGACGGAGCTTTCACTGTGTGCTGAGTCTGCGAGGCTGGGTTTGATGGAGCTTTCACTGTGTGCTGCGTCTGCGAGGCTGGGTTCGACGGAGCTTTCACTGTGTGCTGCGTCTGTGAGGCTGGGTTCGACGGAGCTTTCATTGTGTGCTGTGTCTGCGAGGCTGGGTTCGACGGAGCTTTCATTGTGTGCTGTGTCTGCGAGGCTGGGTTCGACGGAGCTTTCACTGTGTGCTGTGTCTGCGAGGCTGGGTTCGACGGAGCTTTCACTGTGTGCTGTGTCTGCGAGGCTGGGTTCGACGGAGCTTTCATTGTGTGCTGTGTCTGCGAGGATGGGTTCGACGGAGCTTTCACTGTGTGCTGTGTCTGCGAGGCTGGGTTCGACGGAGCTTTCATTGTGTGCTGCGTCTGCGAGGCTGGGTTCGAAGGAGCTTTCACTGTGTGCTGCGTCTGCGAGGCTGGGTTCGACGGAGCTTTCATTGTGTGCTGTGTCTGCGAGGCTGGGTTCGACGGAGCTTTCACTGTGTGCTGTGTCTGCGAGGATGGGTTCGACGGAGCTTTCACTGTGTGCTGCGTCTGCGAGGCTGGGTCCGACGGAGCTTTCACTGTGTGCTGTGTCTGCGAGGCTGGGTTCGACGGAGCTTTCATTGTGTGCTGTGTCTGCGAGGCTGGGTTCGACGGAGCTTTCACTGTGTGCTGTGTCTGCGAGGATGGGTTCGACGGAGCTTTCACTGTGTGCTGTGTCTGCGAGGATGGGTTCGACGGAGCTTTCACTGTGTGCTGCGTCTGCGAGGCTGGGTCCGACGGAGCTTTCACTGTGTGCTGTGTCTGCAAGGCTGGGTCCGACGGAGCTTTCATTGTGTGCTGCGTCTGCGAGGCTGGGTTCGACGCTTTCATTGTGTGCTGCGTCTGCGAGGCTGGGTTCGACGGAGCTTTCATTGTGTGCTGCGTCTGCGAGGCTGGGTTCGACGGAGCTTTCACTGTGTGCTGTGTCTGCGAGGCTGGGTTCGACGGAGCTTTCACTGTGTGCTGCGTCTGCGAGGCTGGGTCCGACGGAGCTTTCACTGTGTGCTGCGTCTGCGTGGCTGGGTCCGACGGAGCTTTCACTGTGTGCTGCGTCTGCGAGGCTGGGTTCGACGGAGCTTTCACTGTGTGCTGTGTCTGCGAGGCTGGGTTCGACGGAGCTTTCACTGTGTGCTGCGTCTGCGAGGCTGGGTTCGACGGAGCTTTCATTGTGTGCTGCGTCTGCGTGGCTGGGTTCGACGGAGCTTTCATTGTGTGCTGTGTCTGCGAGGCTGGGTCCGACGGAGCTTTCACTGTGTGCTGTGTCTGCGAGGCTGGGTTCGACGGAGCTTTCACTGTGTGCTGTGTCTGCGAGGCTGGGTTCGACGGAGCTTTCACTGTGTGCTGTGTCTGCGAGGCTGGGTCCGACGGAGCTTTCACTGTGTGCTGCGTCTGCGAGGCTGGGTTCGACGGAGCTTTCACTGTGTGCTGCGTCTGCGAGGCTGGGTTCGACGGAGCTTTCACTGTGTGCTGCGTCTGTGAGGCTGGGTTCGACGGAGCTTTCATTGTGTGCTGTGTCTGCGAGGCTGGGTTCGACGGAGCTTTCACTGTGTGCTGCGTCTGCGAGGCTGGGTTCGACGCTTTCATTGTGTGCTGCGTCTGCGAGGCTGGGTTCGACGGAGCTTTCACTGTGTGCTGCGTCTGCGAGGCTGGGTTCGACGGAGCTTTCACTGTGTGCTGCGTCTGCGAGGCTGGGTTCGATGGAGCTTTCATTGTGTGCTGTGTCTGCGAGGCTGGGTTCGACGGAGCTTTCACTGTGTGCTGTGTCTGCGAGGCTGGGTTCGACGGAGCTTTCACTGTGTGCTGAGTCTGCGAGGCTGGGTTTGATGGAGCTTTCACTGTGTGCTGCGTCTGCGAGGCTGGGTTCGACGGAGCTTTCACTGTGTGCTGCGTCTGTGAGGCTGGGTTCGACGGAGCTTTCATTGTGTGCTGTGTCTGCGAGGCTGGGTTCGACGGAGCTTTCATTGTGTGCTGTGTCTGCGAGGCTGGGTTCGACGGAGCTTTCACTGTGTGCTGTGTCTGCGAGGCTGGGTTCGACGGAGCTTTCACTGTGTGCTGTGTCTGCGAGGCTGGGTTCGACGGAGCTTTCACTGTGTGCTGTGTCTGCGAGGCTGAGTCGGGCGGCGCCGTGGAAGTCCATAGCGGGGGTATTCCCTTCTGCCGCCGGCGTGAGATGACAAGTCTGTCGGGACTCTGAGGACTTGTGGAAACTGTGTGGTGGTTTCTTTCGAACTTACAGTCTTTTAACATCTTTGGACTATTTTTACTGTGCCCATGGTCTGTTTTTTATCAAATGATGGTATTGTTTGCACTGTTGTAACTATATGTTGTAACTGTGTGGTTTTGTGCAGGTCTTGTAGCTTTAGTTTTTGGTCTTGTTTGTCTAGTGGATTTGGAGCTCCTTTCCTGGGAATGCGCTAAGATGGTAGTGCGATATTAATACGCAACAGCCTCTCCGAACTCTGGATTGGGGATTGCCAATCGTTATGTGAATCTTCTGGTGTAGTCTATTTTGTCGTGTGGTTTGTTGATATCATTCTGGAGGAACGTTGTCTCATTTTTTAACTGCATTGCATTTGTGGCTTTTAAATGACAATAAACTGAATCTGAATCTGAATATTTCATCTTTTTCCCTTTATAGCTTTTTTAGTTGCCTTTTGTTGGTATTTAACAGTTTCCCAATCACCCAACTTCCCACTCACTTTTGCTGCCTTAGATGCCCTTTCCATGGCTTTTTATGCAGTCCTTAACTTCCCTCCTCAGCCACAGTTGCCTACTCCTGCCATTTGAGAACACTGCTTCTGTGAGACAAATCTATCCTGCGCCTTGTGAACTATTCCCAGAAACTTCAGCCATCTCTGCTCTGTCGTCATCCCCACCTGTATCCTCCTCCGACCCACCTGGGCAAGCTCCTCTCTCGTGCCTCTGTAATTCCCTTTATTCCATTGCGATACTGATACACCTGACTTATGCTTCTCCCTCTCAAACTGCGTTATGAATTCAATCATATTATCATCACTGCCTCCTCAGGGTTCTTTTATGTTAAATTCCCCACTAAGATCTGGCTTATTCCACAACATCCAATTTAAGATGTCCTTTCCTCGAGTGGGCTCAAGCACAAGCTGCTCTAAAAAGCCATCTCGTAGGCATCAACAAATACCCTCTCTCGTGACAGGACACCAACCTGACTTACCCAAATCCCTTTGCAAAATGAAGTCCCAATTACAACTGTGTCATTACCTTCATTACATGCCTTTCCCAGCTACAACACCGACCTCTGCGGGCCGCCAACAGTCAGCTGACCAGAAAGTCTCCCATTTTTCCCACTCTGCTTCCTGTCAGTCAGACAATCTTCCATCCCCTCGTACCGTTCCTGTAATACCATGGGTTCTTATCTTGTACAGCAGGCTTATTATCTACAGCATCTTGTCAAAGGCCTTCTGAAAATCCAGTTTAGCATCCTCCACCGACTCTCCTTTGTCTTGTCAAAGAACTCCAACAGATTTATCAGGCAAGATTTCCCCTTAAGGAAAATATGCTAATTTTGGCCTATCTTATCAATGTGTCACCAATTACCCTGAAACCTCATCCTTAACAATGAACTCCAACATTTTCCCAACCATTTGAGTTCGGTTAACTGGCCATAATTTCTATTCTCTTGCCTCCCTCCCTTAAAGAGTGGAGGGACATTTACAATTTTCCTGTACTCCGGAATCATTGAGGAATCCAGTGGTTTTTGAACTATCATTACTAAAGCCACCACAATCTCCTCAGCTACTTCTTTCAGAACTCTGGGGTGTAGTTCATCTGGTCCATTTACATTTCTCACCTTCTCCTTAGTAATAGCAACAACACTCCGACTCCCTGACGTTCTCAAATTACTGGTATTCTATCTGTATCTTCCACAGTAAAGACTGACACAAAATATTTATTGAGTTCATCCACCATTTTGTCTGCCTCCCATTGCTACCCCTTCAGCATAACTTTCCAGCAGTGTGATTGATGGACCGGGGTCTGTGGGAGGAGCCACAGGAGCAGTCAGCAGGGGGCGTGTCCAGACAGGTATATGTAGTTCACCACAGTGATATCCACTCTTGCCTCTCTTTTACTCTCAATATATTTATATATTTGGAAAAATAAAACCCTTTTTCATGATTTGCTGGCCTGACCTCATATTTCGTCTTTCCTCTCCTTTCTGCTTTTTTAGTTGCCTTCTGTTGGTTTTTAAAAGCTTCCCAATCCTACAACTTCCCACTAATGTTTGGTTTGTTGTAAGCCCTATCTTTTGCTTTGAAAAACTTGGTTTTCAGGGCATGATTAGCACCGACTATTGGCAACTTCAAATACCTGGGGAGTACCATCTCCAGCGACGGTGCCCTTGATAAAGAAATCACGTCTAGGATCCAGAAAGCAAGCCAGGCACTCGGAAGGCTCCGGGTCAAAGTTCTGCAGCACAAAGACATTCACCTCTCCACTAATCTGAAGGTTTTGGCCCGAAACATCGTCACTACTTCCTCCCATAGGTGCTGTCTGGCCTGCTGAGTTCTGCCAGCATTTTGTGTTTTTATTGTGTTTACAATGCTGTTGTGGTCTCATCACTTCTATATGGCTGTGAAACCTGGACACTGTATCGCAGACATGTCAAACAGCTTGAACAATTCCACAATCGCGCTCTGCAATCAATCATGCAAATCCGCTGGCAAGACCGTATCTCCAAGCTGACAGTCCTGGACCGAGCCAATTCCACAATCGCGCTCTGCAATCAATCATGTAAATCCGCTGGCAAGACCGTATCTCAACCTGACAGTCCTGGACGGAGCCAATTCCACAATCGCGCTCTGCAATCAATCATGTAAATCCGCTGGCAAGACCGTATCTCCAACCTGACAGTCCTGGACCGAGGCAGTTCCACAATCGCGCTCTGCAATCAATCATGTAAATCCGCTGGCAAGACCGTATCTCCAACCTGACAGCCCTGGACCGAGGCAGTTCCACAATCGCGCTCTGCAATCAATCATGTAAATCCGCTGGCAAGACCGTATCTCCAAGCTGACAGTCCTGGACCGAGCCAATTCCACAATTGCGCTCTGCGATCAATCATGTAAATCCGCTGGCAAGACCGTATCTCCAACCTGACAGTCCTGGACCGAGCCAATTCCAGAATCGCGCTCTGCGATCAATCATGTAAATCCGCTGGCAAGACCGTATCTCCAACCTGACAGTCCTGGACCGAGGCAATTCCACAATCGCGCTCTGCGATCAATCATGTAAATCCGCTGGCAAGACCGTATCTCCAACCTGACAGTCCAGGACCGAGCCAATTCCACAATCGCGCTCTGCGATCAATCATGTAAATCCGCTGGCAAGACCGTATCTCCAAGCTGACAGTCCTGGACCGAGCCAATTCCACAATCGCGCTCTGCGATCAATCATGTAAATCCGCTGGCAAGACCGTATCTCCAAGCTGACAGTCCTGGACCGAGCCAATTCCACAATCGCGCTCTGCGATCAATCATGTAAATCCGCTGGCAAGACCGTATCTCCAACCTGACAGTCCTGGACGGAGCTATTTCCACAATCGCGCTCAGCGATCAATCATGTAAATCCGCTGGCAAGACCGTATCTCCAACCTGACAGTCCAGGACCGAGCCAATTCCACAATCGCGCTCTGCGATCAATCATGTAAATCCGCTGGCAAGACCGTATCTCCAAGCTGACAGTCCTGGACCGAGCCAATTCCACAATCGCGCTCTGCGATCAATCATGTAAATCCGCTGGCAAGACCGTATCTCCAAGCTGACAGTCCTGGACCGAGCCAATTCCACAATCGCGCTCTGCGATCAATCATGTAAATCCGCTGGCAAGACCGTATCTCCAACCTGACAGTCCAGGACCGAGCCAATTCCACAATCGCGCTCTGCGATCAATCATGTAAATCCGCTGGCAAGACCGTATCTCAACCTGACAGTCCAGGACCGAGCCAATTCCACAATCGCGCTCTGCGATCAATCATGTAAATCCGCTGGCAAGACCGTATCTCCAAGCTGACAGTCCTGGACCGAGCCAATTCCACAATCGCGCTCTGCGATCAATCATGTAAATCCGCTGGCAAGACCGTATCTCCAACCTGACAGTCCTGGACCGAGCCAATTCCACAATCGCGCTCTGCGATCAATCATGTAAATCCGCTGGCAAGACCGTATCTCAACCTGACAGTCCTGGACCGAGCCAATTCCACAATCGCGCTCTGCGATCAATCATGTAAATCCACTGGCAAGACCGTATCTCCAAGCTGACAGTCCTGGACCGAGGCAGTTCCACAATCGCGCTCTGCGATCAATCATGTAAATCCACTGGCAAGACCGTATCTCCAAGCTGACAGTCCTGGACCGAGGCAGTTCCACAATCGCGCTCTGAGATCAATCATGTAAATCCGCTGGCAAGACCGTATCTCAACCTGACAGTCCTGGACCGAGCCAATTCCACAATCGCGCTCTGCGATCAATCATGTAAATCCACTGGCAAGACCGTATCTCCAAGCTGACAGTCCTGGACCGAGCCAATTCCACAATCGCGCTCTGCGATCAATCATGTAAATCCGCTGGCAAGACCGTATCTCAACCTGACAGTCCTGGACCGAGCCAATTCCACAATCGCGCTCTGCGATCAATCATGTAAATCCGCTGGCAAGACCGTATCTCCAAGCTGACAGTCCTGGACCGAGGCAGTTCCACAATCGCGCTCTGCGATCAATCATGTAAATCCGCTGGCAAGACCGTATCTCCAAGCTGACAGTCCTGGACCGAGCCAATTACACAATCGCGCTCTGCGATCAATCATGTAAATCCGCTGGCAAGACCGTATCTCCAAGCTGACAGTCCTGGACCGAGCCAATTCCACAATCGCGCTCTGCGATCAATCATGTAAATCCACTGGCAAGACCGTATCTCCAAGCTGACAGTCCTGGACCGAGCCAATTCCACAATCGCGCTCTGCGATCAATCATGTAAATCCACTGGCAAGATCGTATCTCCAAGCTGACAGTCCTGGACCGAGCCAATTCCACAATCGCGCTCTGCGATCAATCATGCAAATCCACTGGCAAGACCGTATCTCCAGCCTGACAGTCCAGGACCGAGCCAATTCCACAATCGCGCTCTGCGATCAATCATGTAAATCCGCTGGCAAGACCGTATCTCCAAGCTGACAGTCCTGGTCCGAGGCAGTTCCACAATCGCGCTCTGCGATCAATCATTTAAATCCGCTGGCAAGACCGTATCTCAACCTGACAGTCCTGGACCGAGCCAATTCCACAATCGCGCTCAGCGATCAATCATGTAAATCCGCTGGCAAGACCGTATCTCCAACCTGACAGTCCTGGACCGAGGCAATTCCACAATCGCGCTCTGCGATCAATCATGTAAATCCGCTGGCAAGACCGTATCTCCAAGCTGACAGTCCTGGACCGAGCCAATTCCACAATCGCGCTCTGCGATCAATCATGTAAATCCGCTGGCAAGACCGTATCTCCAAGCTGACAGTCCTGGACCGAGGCAGTTCCACAATCGCGCTCTGCGATCAATCATGTAAATCCGCTGGCAAGACCGTATCTCCAACCTGACAGTCCTGGACCGAGGCAGTTCCACAATCGCGCTCTGCGATCAATCATGTAAATCCGCTGGCAAGACCGTATCTCCAACCTGACAGTCCTGGACCGAGGCAGTTCCACAATCGCGCTCTGCGATCAATCATGTAAATCCGCTGGCAAGACCGTATCTCCAACCTGACAGTCCTGGACCGAGGCAGTTCCACAATCGCGCTCTGCGATCAATCATGTAAATCCGCTGGCAAGACCGTATCTCAACCTGACAGTCCTGGACCGAGCCAATTCCACAATCGTGCTCTGCGATCAATCATGTAAATCCGCTGGCAAGACCGTATCTCCAAGCTGACAGTCCTGGACCGAGCCAATTCCACAATCGCGCTCTGCGATCAATCATGTAAATCCGCTGGCAAGACCGTATCTCCAAGCTGACAGTCCTGGACCGAGCCAATTCCACAATCGCGCTCTGCGATCAATCATGTAAATCCGCTGGCAAGACCGTATCTCCAACCTGACAGTCCTGGACCGAGCCAATTCCACAGGCATTGAAGCCAAGGTTTTGAAGGCTCAGCTCAGATGGACCGGCCGTCTGATCCGCATGGATGAGTCCAGAATGCCGCGTCAGTTGTTCTACGGAGAACTGGAGCAGGGCAACCGTGCCCAAGGTCGCCCAAGGAAGAGGTACAAGGACAACCTCAAGTCAAACCGTAAGTGGGCCAAACTCCAGCCCCGCGATCTCGAACACACTGCTGCTGACCGGTCCAAGTGGCGCAATCTATGCTCCAAGGCAGCAAACAACTTCCAAGCCAACTGGCGCATGCAGCGCCTCAGGACGAGTCAAGAGAGACACAGGAAGGCTTCCGCTCCTGCCCCAACAGGTGGAGCTCCTTGCCCCATCTGCACTTCGGATTCGCCCTCAGAAGTCATATGCGTCCCCACAGACGTTGACCGCGCAACACACTCGTCTTCCTCGGACGTCGAGAGACTACTTCTCATTGATTCATCCAGCCTTTCAGCACTGTGGTCCATATTCCAGGGAAGAGTTATCCGAAGTGCAGATGAAAGGGCTCAGCTTGAAACTCCGACTGTCCGTTGGTGTTGCCTGACCTGCGGACCTCCTCCCGCAGTCGGTGTGTGTCGCTGAAATCCTGGAGGAGTCGATCATCCTTAGAAGGAGAGTGAGATCCTCTCACTGCACCCGACATTCCCTCTCACTTACAAAGATGTCTTTGTGAAGTTCACTTTTGTTTGACGTCTCTGTCACCTAAATTTGTTTTGCTAATGGGAGGTCCAGTGATGCAGTCCACTGTCTCCCAGTTCCAGAGACCCGGGCTCGGTCCTGACCTTGGGTGCTGCCTGTGTGGTGTTTCTGATTTGCTCCTCATCACGTGGGTTAGCAGGTTAATTGGCCAAGGTAAGTTCCGTCAGTGTATATCTGTATATGGTAGAATCAGAGCAATGATGGGGAGAATGAAGGATTAGTGAAACTGGGTAGTTGGTTCTCAGCATGGACTAGGTGAGCTGAAGGGCCTCTCTCTGTGCTTTATCTCCATGACAATATCACTCCTTCCTGTTGCAGTTTTGGATCCAGGGTGAGGTCTAACACCAGTGGCATCATCTTCAACAATGAAATGAATGATTTCGCCTTCCCGGGCCGCGACAATAATTTTGCAGCAAACTTCATCGAACCAGGTCAGCTGGTGTCTGCAGGACTGTGTCCGTCGAGTGGCATGATCAGGACTGTGTCAGTGGAGTGGCATGATCAGGACTGCGTCAGTGGAGTGGCATGATCAGGACTGCGTCAGTGGAGTGGCATGATCAGGGCTGCGTCAGTGGAGTGGCATGATCAGGACTGTGTCCGTGGAGTGGCATGATCAGGGCTGTGTCAGTGGAGTGGCATGATCAGGACTGTGTCAGTGGAGTGGCATGATCAGGACTGTGTCCCTGGAGGGGCATGATCAGGACTGTGTCAGTGGAGTGGCATGATCAGGACTGTGTCCGTGGAGTAGCATGATCAGGACTGTATCAGAGGAGTGGCATGATCAGGACTGTGTCAGTGGAGTGGCATGATCAGGACTGTGTCAGTGGAGTGGCATGATCAGGACTGTGTCGGTGGAGTGGCATGATCAGGACTGTGTCGGTGGAATGGAATGATCAGGACTGTGTCAGTGGAGTGGCATGATCAGGACTGTGTCAGTGGAATGGCATGATCAGGACAGGGTCCGTGGAGTGGCATGATCAGGACTGCGTCAGTGGAGTGGCATGATCAGGACTGCGTCAGTGGAGTGGCATGATCAGGGCTGTGTCAGTGGAGTGGCATGATCAGGACTGTGTCAGTGGAGTGGCATGATCAGGACTGTGTCCCTGGAGGGGCATGATCAGGACTGTGTCAGTGGAGTGGCATGATCAGGACTGTGTCCGTGGAGTAGCATGATCAGGACTGTATCAGAGGAGTGGCATGATCAGGACTGTGTCAGTGGAGTGGCATGATCAGGACTGTGTCGGTGGAGTGGCATGATCAGGACTGTGTCGGTGGAATGGAATGATCAGGACTGTGTCAGTGGAGTGGCATGATCAGGACTGTGTCAGTGGAATGGCATGATCAGGACAGGGTCCGTGGAGTGGCATGATCAGGACTGTGTCAGTGGAGTTGCATGATCAGGACTGTGTCAGTGGAGTGGCATGATCAGGACTGTGTCAGTGGAGTGGCATGATCAGAACTGTGTCGGTGGAGTTGCATGATCAGGACTGTGTCAGTGGAGTGGCATGATCAGGACTGTGTCGGTGGAGTGGCATGATCAGGGCTGTGTCCGTGGAGTGACATGATCAGGACTGTGTCCGTGGAGGGGCATGATCAGGACTGTGTCAGTGGAGTGGCATGATCAGGACTGTGTCAGTGGAGTGGCATGATCAGGACTGTGTCCCTGGAGGGGCATGATCAGGGCTGTGTCAGTGGAATGGCATGATCAGGACTGTGTCAGTCGAGTGGCATGATCAGGACTGTGTCCGTGGAGTAGCATGATCAGGACTGTAACAGTGGAGTGGCATGATCAGGACTGTGTCAGTGGAGTGGCATGATCAGGGCTGTGTCAGTGGAGTGCCATGATCAGGACTGTGTCAGTGGAGTGGCATGATCAGGACTGTGCCTTTGGAGTGGCATGATCAGGGCTGTGTCAGTGGAGTGGCATGATCAGGGCTGTGTCAGTGGAATGGCATGATCAGGACTGTGTCAGTGGAGTGGCATGATCAGGACTGTGTCAGTGGAGTGGCATGATCAGGGCTGTGTCAGTGGAGTGCCATGATCAGGACTGTGTCAGTGGAGTGGCATGATCAGGACTGTGTCAGTGGAGTGGCATGATCAGGACTGTGCCTTTGGAGTGGCATGATCAGGACTGTGTCAGTGGAGTGCATGATCAGGACTGTGTCAGTGGAGTGGCATGATCAGGACTGTGCCTTTGGAGTGGCATGATCAGGACTGTGTCAGTGGAGTGGCATGATCAGGACTGTGTCCGTGCAGTGGCATGATCAGGACTGTGTCAGTGGAGTGGCATGATCAGGGCTGTGTCAGTGGAGTGGCATGATCAGGGCTGTGTCAGTGGAGTGGCATGATCAGGACTGTGTCGGTGGAGTGGCATGATCAGGACTGTGTCAGTGGAGTGGCATGATCAGGACTGTGTCCGTGGAGTGGCATGATCAGGACTGTGTCAGTGGAGTGGCATGATCAGGGCTCTGTCAGTGGAGTGGCATGATCAGGGCTGTGTCAGTGGAGTGGCATGATCAGGACTGTGTCGGTGGAGTGGCATGATCAGGACTGTGTCCGTGGAGTGGCATGATCAGGACTGTGTCAGTGGAGTGGCATGATCAGGACTGTGCCTTTGGAGTGGCATGATCAGGACTGTGTCAGTGGAGTGGCATGATCAGGACTGTGTCAGTGGAGTGGCATGATCATGGCTGTGTCAGTGGAATGGCATGATCAGGACTGTGTCAGTGGAGTGGCATGATCAGGACTGTGTCAGTGGAGTGGCATGATCATGGCTGTGTCAGTGGAATGGCATGATCAGGACTGTGTCAGTGGAGTGGCATGATCAGGACTGTGTCAGTGGAGTGGCATGATCATGGCTGTGTCAGTGGAATGGCATGATCTGGACTGTGTCAGTGGAATGGCATGATCAGGACTGTGTCAGTGGAGTGGCATGATCAGGACTGTGTCGGTGGAGTGGCATGATCAGGACTGTGTCGGTGGAGTGGCATAATCGGCTGTGTCGGTGGAGTGGCATGATCAGGGCTGTGTCCGTGGACTTCCATGATCAGGACTGTGTCAGTGGAGTGGGATGATCAGGACTGTGTCAGTGGAGTGGCATAATCGGCTGTGTCGGTGGAGTGGCATAATCGGCTGTGTCGGTGGAGTGGCATGATCAGGGCTGTGTCCGTGGACTTCCATGATCAGGACTGTGTCAGTGGAGTGGGATGATCAGGACTGTGTCAGTGGAGTGGCATGATCAGGACTGTGTCAGTGGAGTGGCATGATCAGGACTGTGTCAGTGGAGTGGCATGATCAGGGCTGTGTCAGTGGAGTGGCATGATCAGGACTGTGTCAGTGGAGTGGCATGATCAGGACTGTGTCAGTGGAGTGGCATGATCAGGACTGTGCCTTTGGAGTGGCATGATCAGGGCTGTGTCAGTGGAGTGCATGATCAGGACTGTGCCTTTGGAGTGGCATGATCAGGGCTGTGTCAGTGGAGTGGCATGATCAGGACTGTGTCCGTGGAGTGGCATGATCAGGACTGTGTCAGTGGAGTGGCATGATCAGGGCTGTGTCAGTGGAGTGGCATGATCAGGACTGTGTCAGTGGAGTGGCATGATCAGGACTGTGTCCGTGGAGTGGCATGATCAGGACTGTGTCAGTGGAGTGGCATGATCAGGACTGTATCAGTGGAGTGGCATGATCAGGGCTGTGTCAGTGGAGTGGCATGTTCAGGGCTGTGTCCGTGGAGTGGCATGATCAGGACTGTGTCAGTGGAGTGGCATGATCAGGACTGTGTCAGTGGAGTGGCATGATCAGGACTGTGTCAGTGGAGTGGCATGATCAGGGCTGTGTCAGTGGAGTGGCATGTTCAGGGCTGTGTCCGTGGAGTGGCATGATCAGGACTGTGTCAGTGGAGTGGCATGATCAGGACTGTGCCTTTGGAGTGGCATGATCAGGACTGTGTCAGTGGAGTGGCATGATCAGGACTGTGTCAGTGGAGTGGCATGATCATGGCTGTGTCAGTGGAATGGCATGATCAGGACTGTGTCAGTGGAGTAGCATGATCAGGACTGTGTCAGTGGAGTGGCATGATCATGGCTGTGTCAGTGGAATGGCATGATCAGGACTGTGTCAGTGGAATGGCATGATCAGGACTGTGTCAGTGGAGTGGCATGATCAGGACTGTGTCAGTGGAGTGGCATGATCAGGACTGTGTCGGTGGAGTGGCATGATCAGGGCTGTGTCGGTGGAGTGGCATAATCGGCTGTGTCGGTGGAGTGGCATGATCAGGGCTGTGTCCGTGGACTTCCATGATCAGGACTGTGTCAGTGGAGTGGGATGATCAGGACAGTGTCAGTGGAGTGGCATGATCAGGACTGTGTCAGTGGAGTGGCATGATCAGGGCTGTGTCAGTGGAGTGG
This sequence comes from Hemitrygon akajei, assembly GCF_048418815.1. Taxonomy (NCBI): domain Eukaryota; kingdom Metazoa; phylum Chordata; class Chondrichthyes; order Myliobatiformes; family Dasyatidae; genus Hemitrygon; species Hemitrygon akajei. The sequence continues at coordinate 714,819 of NC_133132.1, read as the reverse complement.
CATGATCAGGGCTGTGTCAGTGGAGTGGCATGATCAGGACTGTGTCAGTGGAGTGGCATGATCAGGACTGTGCCTTTGGAGTGGCATGATCAGGGCTGTGTCAGTGGAGTGCATGATCAGGACTGTGCCTTTGGAGTGGCATGATCAGGGCTGTGTCAGTGGAGTGGCATGATCAGGACTGTGTCTGTGGAGTGGCATGATCAGGACTGTGTCAGTGGAGTGGCATGATCAGGGCTGTGTCAGTGGAGTGGCATGATCAGGACTGTGTCAGTGGAGTGGCATGATCAGGACTGTGTCCGTGGAGTGGCATGATCAGGACTGTGTCAGTGGAGTGGCATGATCAGGGCTGTGTCAGTGGAGTGGCATGATCAGGACTGTGTCAGTCGAATGGCATGATCGGGATTGTGCCCGTGGATTTGCATGATCAGGACTGTGCCCGTGGAGTGGCTTGATCAGGACTGTGTCAGTGGAATGGCATGATCGGGCTGTTTCAGTGGAGTTGCATGATCAGGGCTGTGTCAGTGGAGTGGCATGATCAGGACTGTGTCAGTGGAGTGGCATGATCAGGACTGTGTCAGTGGAGTTGCATGATCAGGACTGTGTCAGTGGAGTGGCATGATCAGGACTGTGTCCCTGGAGGGGCATGATCAGGACTGTGTCAGTGGAGTGGCATGATCAGGACTGTGTCAGGGGAATGGCATGATCAGGACTGTATCAGAGGAGTGGCATGATCAGGACTGTGTCAGTGGAGTGGCATGATCAGGACTGTGTCAGTGGAGTGGCATGATCAGGACTGTGTCGGTGGAGTGGCATGATCAGGACTGTGTCGGTGGAATGGAATGATCAGGACTGTGTCAGTGGAGTGGCATGATCAGGGCTGTGTCAGTGGAATGGCATGATCAGGACAGTGTCCGTGGAGTGGCATGATCAGGACTGTGTCAGTGGAGTTGCATGATCAGGACTGTGTCAGTGGAGTGGCATGATCAGAACTGTGTCGGTGGAGTTGCATGATCAGGACTGTGTCGGTGGAGTGGCATGATCAGGACTGTGTCAGTGGAGTGGCATGATCAGAACTGTGTCGGTGGAGTGGCATGATCAGGACTGTGTCCGTGGAGTGGCATGATCAGGACTGTGTCAGTGGAGTGGCATGATCAGGACTGTGCCTTTGGAGTGGCATGATCAGGACTGTGTCAGTGGAGTGGCATGATCAGGACTGTGTCAGTGGAGTGGCATGATCATGGCTGTGTCAGTGGAATGGCATGATCAGGACTGTGTCAGTGGAGTGGCATGATCAGGACTGTGTCAGTGGAGTGGCATGATCATGGCTGTGTCAGTGGAATGGCATGATCAGGACTGTGTCAGTGGAATGGCATGATCAGGACTGTGTCAGTGGAGTGGCATGATCAGGACTGTGTCAGTGGAGTGGCATGATCATGGCTGTGTCAGTGGAATGGCATGATCTGGACTGTGTCAGTGGAATGGCATGATCAGGACTGTGTCAGTGGAGTGGCATGATCAGGACTGTGTCGGTGGAGTGGCATGATCAGGACTGTGTCGGTGGAGTGGCATGATCAGGGCTGTGTCGGTGGAGTGGCATAATCGGCTGTGTCGGTGGAGTGGCATGATCAGGGCTGTGTCCGTGGACTTCCATGATCAGGACTGTGTCAGTGGAGTGGGATGATCAGGACTGTGTCAGTGGAGTGGCATGATCAGGACTGTGTCAGTGGAGTGGCATGATCAGGACTGTGTCAGTGGAGTGGCATGATCAGGGCTGTGTCAGTGGAGTGGCATGATCAGGACTGTGTCAGTGGAGTGGCATGATCAGGACTGTGTCAGTGGAGTGGCATGATCAGGACTGTGCCTGTGGAGTGGCATGATCAGGGCTGTGTCAGTGGAGTGCATGATCAGGACTGTGCCTTTGGAGTGGCATGATCAGGGCTGTGTCAGTGGAGTGGCATGATCAGGACTGTGTCCGTGGAGTGGCATGATCAGGACTGTGTCAGTGGAGTGGCATGATCAGGGCTGTGTCAGTGGAGTGGCATGATCAGGGCTGTGTCAGTGGAGTGGCATGATCAGGACTGTGTCCTTGGAGTGGCATGATCAGGACTGTGTCAGTGGAGTGGCATGATCAGGACTGTATCAGTGGAGTGGCATGATCAGGGCTGTGTCAGTGGAGTGGCATGTTCAGGGCTGTGTCCGTGGAGTGGCATGATCAGGACTGTGTCAGTGGAGTGGCATGATCAGGACTGTGCCTTTGGAGTGGCATGATCAGGACTGTGTCAGTGGAGTGGCATGATCAGGACTGTGTCAGTGGAGTGGCATGATCAGGACTGTGCCTTTGGAGTGGCATGATCAGGGCTGTGTCAGTGGAGTGGCATGATCAGGACTGTGTCCGTGGAGTGGCATGATCAGGACTGTGTCAGTGGAGTGGCATGATCAGGGCTGTGTCAGTGGAGTGGCATGATCAGGACTGTGTCAGTGGAGTGGCATGATCAGGACTGTGTCCGTGGAGTGGCATGATCAGGACTGTGTCAGTGGAGTGGCATGATCAGGGCTGTGTCAGTGGAGTGGCATGATCAGGACTGTGTCAGTCGAATGGCATGATCGGGATTGTGCCCGTGGATTTGCATGATCAGGACTGTGCCCGTGGAGTGGCTTGATCAGGACTGTGTCAGTGGAATGGCATGATCGGGCTGTTTCAGTGGAGTTGCATGATCAGGGCTGTGTCAGTGGAGTGGCATGATCAGGGCTGTGTCAGTGGAGTGGCATGATCAGGACTGTGTCAGTGGAGTGGCATGATCAGGACTGTGTCAGTGGAGTGGCATGATCAGGACTGTGTCCCTGGAGGGGCATGATCAGGACTGTGTCAGTGGAGTGGCATGATCAGGACTGTGTCAGGGGAATGGCATGATCAGGACTGTATCAGAGGAGTGGCATGATCAGGACTGTGTCAGTGGAGTGGCATGATCAGGACTGTGTCAGTGGAGTGGCATGATCAGGACTGTGTCGGTGGAGTGGCATGATCAGGACTGTGTCGGTGGAATGGAATGAACAGGACTGTGTCAGTGGAGTGGCATGATCAGGACTGTGTCAGTGGAATGGCATGATCAGGACAGTGTCCGTGGAGTGGCATGATCAGGACTGTGTCAGTGGAGTTGCATGATCAGGACTGTGTCAGTGGGGTGGCATGATCAGGACTGTGTCAGTGGAGTGGCATGATCAGGACTGTGTCAGTGGAGTGGCATGATCAGAACTGTGTCGGTGGAGTTGCATGATCAGGACTGTGTCAGTGGAGTGGCATGATCAGGACTGTGTCGGTGGAGTGGCATGATCAGGACTGTGTCGGTGGAGTGGCATGATCAGGGCTGTGTCCGTGGAGTGACATGATCAGGACTGTGTCCGTGGAGGGGCATGATCAGGACTGTGTCAGTGGAGTGGCATGATCAGGACTGTGTCAGTGGAGTGGCATGATCAGGACTGTGTCAGTGGAGTGGCATGATCAGGACTGTGTCCGTGGAGTAGCATGATCAGGACTGTAACAGTGGAGTGGCATGATCAGAACTGTGTCAGTGGAGTGGCATGATCAGGGCTGTGTCAGTGGAGTGCCATGATCAGGACTGTGTCAGTGGAGTGGCATGATCAGGGCTGTGTCAGTGGAGTGGCATGATCAGGGCTGTGTCAGTGGAGTGGCATGATCAGGACTGTGTCAGTGGAGTGGCATGATCAGGGCTGTGTCAGTGGAGTGGCATGATCAGGGCTGTGTCAGTGGAGTGGCATGATCAGGGCTGTGTCAGTGGAGTGGCATGATCAGGGCTGTGTCAGTGGAATGGCATGATCAGGACTGTGTCAGTGGAGTGGCATGATCAGGACTGTGTCAGTGGAGTGGCATGATCAGGGCTGTGTCAGTGGAATGGAATGATCAGGGCTGTGTCAGTGGAGTGGCATGATCAGGACCGTCTCCGTGGAGTGGCATGATCAGGACTGTGTCAGTGGAGTGGCATGATCAGGGCTGTGTCTGTGGAATGGAATGATCAGGGCTGTGTCAGTGGAATGGAATGATCAGGGCTGTGTCAGTGGAGTGGCATGATCAGGACTGTGTCAGTGGAGTGGCATGATCAGGACTGTGTCAGTGGAGTGGCATGATCAGGACTGTGTCAGTGGAGTGGCATGATCAGGACTGTGCCTTTGGAGTGGCATGATCAGGACTGTGTCAGTGGAGTGCATGATCAGGACTGTGTCAGTGGAGTGCATGATCAGGACTGTGTCAGTGGAATGGCATGATCAGGGCTGTGTCAGTGGAGTGGCATGATCAGGACTGTGTCAGTGGAGTGGCATGATCAGGGCTGTGTCAGTGGAGTGGCATGATCAGGACTGTGTCCCTGGAGGGGCATGATCAGGACTGTGTCAGTCGAGTGGCATGATCAGGACTGTGTCCGTGGAGTAGCATGATCAGGACTGTAACAGTGGAGTGGCATGATCAGGACTGTGTCAGTGGAGTGGCATGATCAGGACTGTGTCAGTGGAGTGGCATGATCAGGGCTGTGTCAGTGGAGTGCCATGATCAGGACTGTGTCAGTGGAGTGGCATGATCAGGGCTGTGTCAGTGGAGTGGCATGATCAGGGCTGTGTCAGTGGAGTGGCATGATCAGGACTGTGTCAGTGGAGTGGCATGATCAGGGCTGTGTCAGTGGAGTGGCATGATCAGGGCTGTGTCAGTGGAGTGGCATGATCAGGGCTGTGTCAGTGGAGTGGCATGATCAGGGCTGTGTCAGTGGAATGGCATGATCAGGACTGTGTCAGTGGAGTGGCATGATCAGGACTGTGTCAGTGGAGTGGCATGATCAGGGCTGTGTCAGTGGAGTGCCATGATCAGGACTGTGTCAGTGGAGTGGCATGATCAGGACTGTGTCAGTGGAGTGGCATGATCAGGACTGTGTCAGTGGAGTGCATGATCAGTACTGTGTCAGTGGATTGCATGATCAGGACTGTGCCTTTGGAGTGGCATGATCAGGACTGTGTCAGTGGAGTGGCATGATCAGGACTGTGTCCGTGGAGTGGCATGATCAGGACTGTGTCAGTGGAGTGGCATGATCAGGGCTGTGTCAGTGGAGTGGCATGATCAGGACTGTGTCGGTGGAGTGGCATGATCAGGACTGTGTCAGTGGAGTGGCATGATCAGGACTGTGTCCGTGGAGTGGCATGATCAGGACTGTGTCAGTGGAGTGGCATGATCAGGGCTGTGTCAGTGGAGTGGCATGATCAGGACTGTGTCAGTGGAGTGGCATGATCAGGACTGTGTCGGTGGAGTGGCATGATCAGGACTGTGTCCGTGGAGTGGCATGATCAGGACTGTGTCAGTGGAGTGGCATGATCAGGACTGTGCCTTTGGAGTGGCATGATCAGGACTGTGTCAGTGGAGTGGCATGATCAGGACTGTGTCAGTGGAGTGGCATGATCATGGCTGTGTCAGTGGAATGGCATGATCAGGACTGTGTCAGTGGAGTGGCATCATCAGGACTGTGTCAGTGGAGTGGCATGATCATGGCTGTGTCAGTGGAATGGCATGATCAGGACTGTGTCAGTGGAATGGCATGATCAGGACTGTGTCAGTGGAGTGGCATGATCAGGACTGTGTCAGTGGAGTGGCATGATCATGGCTGTGTCAGTGGAATGGCATGATCTGGACTGTGTCAGTGGAATGGCATGATCAGGACTGTGTCAGTGGAGTGGCATGATCAGGACTGTGTCGGTGGAGTGGCATGATCAGGACTGTGTCGGTGGAGTGGCATGATCAGGGCTGTGTCGGTGGAGTGGCATAATCGGCTGTGTCGGTGGAGTGGCATGATCAGGACTGTGTCAGTGGAGTGGCATGATCAGGACTGTGTCAGTGGAGTGGCATGATCAGGGCTGTGTCAGTGGAGTGGCATGATCAGGACTGTGTCAGTGGAGTGGCATGATCAGGACTGTGTCAGTGGAGTGGCATGATCAGGACTGTGCCTTTGGAGTGGCATGATCAGGGCTGTGTCAGTGGAGTGCATGATCAGGACTGTGCCTTTGGAGTGGCATGATCAGGACTGTGTCCGTGGAGTGGCATGATCAGGACTGTGTCCGTGGAGTGGCATGATCAGGACTGTGTCAGTGGAGTGGCATGATCAGGGCTGTGTCAGTGGAGTGGCATGATCAGGACTGTGTCAGTGGAGTGGCATGATCAGGACTGTGTCCGTGGAGTGGCATGATCAGGACTGTGTCCGTGGAGTGGCATGATCAGGACTGTGTCAGTGGAGTGGCATGATCAGGGCTGTGTCAGTGGAGTGGCATGATAAGGCTGTGTCAGTGGAGTGGCATGATCAGGACTGTGTCAGTGGAGTGGCATGATCAGGACTGTATCAGTGGAGTGGCATGATCAGGGCTGTGTCAGTGGAGTGGCATGTTCAGGGCTGTGTCCGTGGAGTGGCATGATCAGGACTGTGTCAGTGGAGTGGCATGATCAGGACTGTGTCAGTGGAGTGGCATGATCAGGACTGTGCCTTTGGAGTGGCATGATCAGGACTGTGTCAGTGGAGTGGCATGATCATGGCTGTGTCAGTGGAATGGCATGATTAGGACTGTGTCAGTGGAGTAGCATGATCAGGACTGTGTCAGTGGAGTGGCATGATCATGGCTGTGTCAGTGGAATGGCATGATCAGGACTGTGTCAGTGGAATGGCATGATCAGGACTGTGTCAGTGGAGTGGCATGATCAGGACTGTGTCAGTGGAGTGGCATGATCAGGACTGTGTCGGTGGAGTGGCATGATCAGGACTGTGTCGGTGGAGTGGCATGATCAGGGCTGTGTCGGTGGAGTGGCATAATCGGCTGTGTCGGTGGAGTGGCATGATCAGGGCTGTGTCCGTGGACTTCCATGATCAGGACTGTGTCAGTGGAGTGGGATGATCAGGACAGTGTCAGTGGAGTGGCATGATCAGGACTGTGTCAGTGGAGTGGCATGATCAGGGCTGTGTCAGTGGAGTGGCATGATCAGGACGGTGTCAGTGGAGTGGGATGATCAGGACAGTGTCAGTGGAGTGGCATGATCAGGACTGTGTCAGTGGAGTGGCATGATCAGGACTGTGTCAGTGGAGTGGCATGATCAGGACTGTGCCTTTGGAGTGGCATGATCAGGACTGTGTCAGTGGAGTGGCATGATCAGGACTGTGTCAGTGGAGTGGCATGATCAGGACTGTGTCAGTGGAGTGGCATGATCAGGACTGTGCCTTTGGAGTGGCATGATCAGGGCTGTGTCAGTGGAGTGCATGATCAGGACTGTGCCTTTGGAGTGGCATGATCAGGACTGTGTCCGTGGAGTGGCATGATCAGGACTGTGTCCGTGGAGTGGCATGATCAGGACTGTGTCAGTGGAGTGGCATGATCAGGGCTGTGTCAGTGGAGTGGCATGATCAGGACTGTGTCAGTGGAGTGGCATGATCAGGACTGTGTCCGTGGAGTGGCATGATCAGGACTGTGTCCGTGGAGTGGCATGATCAGGACTGTGTCAGTGGAGTGGCATGATCAGGGCTGTGTCAGTGGAGTGGCATGATAAGGCTGTGTCAGTGGAGTGGCATGATCAGGACTGTGTCAGTGGAGTGGCATGATCAGGACTGTATCAGTGGAGTGGCATGATCAGGGCTGTGTCAGTGGAGTGGCATGTTCAGGGCTGTGTCCGTGGAGTGGCATGATCAGGACTGTGTCAGTGGAGTGGCATGATCAGGACTGTGTCAGTGGAGTGGCATGATCAGGACTGTGCCTTTGGAGTGGCATGATCAGGACTGTGTCAGTGGAGTGGCATGATCAGGACGGTGTCAGTGGAGTGGGATGATCAGGACAGTGTCAGTGGAGTGGCATGATCAGGACTGTGTCAGTGGAGTGGCATGATCAGGACTGTGTCAGTGGAGTGGCATGATCAGGGCTGTGTCAGTGGAGTGGCATGATCAGGGCTGTGTCAGTGGAGTGGCATGATCAGGACTGTGTCAGTGGAGTGGCATGATCAGGACTGTGTCAGTGGAGTGGCATGATCAGGACTGTGTCAGTGGAGTGGCATGATCAGGACTGTGCCTTTGGAGTGGCATGATCAGGGCTGTGTCAGTGGAGTGCATGATCAGGACTGTGCCTTTGGAGTGGCATGATCAGGACTGTATCAGTGGAGTGGCATGATCAGGGCTGTGTCAGTGGAGTGGCATGTTCAGGGCTGTGTCCGTGGAGTGGCATGATCAGGACTGTGTCAGTGGAGTGGCATGATCAGGACTGTGTCAGTGGAGTGGCATGATCAGGACTGTGCCTTTGGAGTGGCATGATCAGGACTGTGTCAGTGGAGTGGCATGATCAGGACTGTGCCTTTGGAGTGGCATGATCAGGACTGTGTCAGTGGAGTGGCATGATCAGGGCTGTGTCAGTGGAGTGCATGATCAGGACTGTGCCTTTGGAGTGGCATGATCAGGACTGTGTCAGTGGAGTGGCATGATCAGGACGGTGTCAGTGGAGTGGGATGATCAGGACAGTGTCAGTGGAGTGGCATGATCAGGACTGTGTCAGTGGAGTGGCATGATCAGGACTGTGTCAGTGGAGTGGCATGATCAGGACTGTGCCTTTGGAGTGGCATGATCAGGACTGTGTCAGTGGAGTGGCATGATCAGGACTGTGTCAGTGGAGTGGCATGATCAGGACTGTGCCTTTGGAGTGGCATGATCAGGGCTGTGTCAGTGGAGTGCATGATCAGGACTGTGCCTTTGGAGTGGCATGATCAGGACTGTGTCCGTGGAGTGGCATGATCAGGACTGTGTCCGTGGAGTGGCATGATCAGGACTGTGTCAGTGGAGTGGCATGATCAGGGCTGTGTCAGTGGAGTGGCATGATCAGGACTGTGTCAGTGGAGTGGCATGATCAGGACTGTGTCCGTGGAGTGGCATGATCAGGACTGTGTCCGTGGAGTGGCATGATCAGGACTGTGTCAGTGGAGTGGCATGATCAGGGCTGTGTCAGTGGAGTGGCATGATAAGGCTGTGTCAGTGGAGTGGCATGATCAGGACTGTGTCAGTGGAGTGGCATGATCAGGACTGTATCAGTGGAGTGGCATGATCAGGGCTGTGTCAGTGGAGTGGCATGTTCAGGGCTGTGTCCGTGGAGTGGCATGATCAGGACTGTGTCAGTGGAGTGGCATGATCAGGACTGTGTCAGTGGAGTGGCATGATCAGGACTGTGCCTTTGGAGTGGCATGATCAGGACTGTGTCAGTGGAGTGGCATGATCATGGCTGTGTCAGTGGAATGGCATGATTAGGACTGTGTCAGTGGAGTAGCATGATCAGGACTGTGTCAGTGGAGTGGCATGATCATGGCTGTGTCAGTGGAATGGCATGATCAGGACTGTGTCAGTGGAATGGCATGATCAGGACTGTGTCAGTGGAGTGGCATGATCAGGACTGTGTCAGTGGAGTGGCATGATCAGGACTGTGTCGGTGGAGTGGCATGATCAGGACTGTGTCGGTGGAGTGGCATGATCAGGGCTGTGTCGGTGGAGTGGCATAATCGGCTGTGTCGGTGGAGTGGCATGATCAGGGCTGTGTCCGTGGACTTCCATGATCAGGACTGTGTCAGTGGAGTGGGATGATCAGGACAGTGTCAGTGGAGTGGCATGATCAGGACTGTGTCAGTGGAGTGGCATGATCAGGGCTGTGTCAGTGGAGTGGCATGATCAGGACGGTGTCAGTGGAGTGGGATGATCAGGACAGTGTCAGTGGAGTGGCATGATCAGGACTGTGTCAGTGGAGTGGCATGATCAGGACTGTGTCAGTGGAGTGGCATGATCAGGACTGTGCCTTTGGAGTGGCATGATCAGGACTGTGTCAGTGGAGTGGCATGATCAGGACTGTGTCAGTGGAATGGCATGATCAGGGCTGATTCAGTGGAGTGGCATGATCAGGACTGTGTCAGTGGAGTGGCATGATCAGGACTGTGTCAGTGGAGTGGCATGATCAGGACTGTGCCTTTGGAGTGGCATGATCAGGGCTGTGTCAGTGGAGTGCATGATCAGGACTGTGCCTTTGGAGTGGCATGATCAGGGCTGTGTCAGTGGAGTGGCATGATCAGGACTGTGTCCGTGGAGTGGCATGATCAGGACTGTGTCAGTGGAGTGGCATGATCAGGGCTGTGTCAGTGGAGTGGCATGATCAGGACTGTGTCAGTGGAGTGGCATGATCAGGACTGTGTCCGTGGAGTGGCATGATCAGGACTGTGTCAGTGGAGTGGCATGATCAGGGCTGTGTCAGTGGAGTGGCATGATCAGGACTGTGTCAGTCGAATGGCATGATCGGGATTGTGCCCGTGGATTTGCATGATCAGGACTGTGCCCGTGGAGTGGCTTGATCAGGACTGTGTCAGTGGAATGGCATGATCGGGCTGTTTCAGTGGAGTTGCATGATCAGGGCTGTGTCAGTGGAGTGGCATGATCAGGACTGTGTCAGTGGAATGGCATGATCAGGACTGTGTCAGTGGAGTGGCATGATCAGGACTGTGTCAGTGGAGTGGCATGATCAGGACTGTGTCAGTGGAGTGGCATGATCAGGACTGTGTCAGTGGAGTTGCATGATCAGGACTTTGTCAGTGGACTGGCATGATCAGGACTGTGTCAGTGGAGTGGCATGATCAGGACTGTGTCAGTGGAGTGGCATGATCAGGACTCTGTTAGTGGTGTTGCGTGATCAGGTCTGTGTCCGTGGGGTGGCATGATCAGGGCTGTGTCCGTGGAGTGGCATGATCAGGACTCTGTTAGTGGAGTTGCGTGATCAGGACTGTGTCAGTGGAAGGGCATGATCAGGGCTGTGTCAGTGGAGTTGCATGATCAGGGCTGTGTCAGTGGAGTTCCATTATCAGGGCTGTGTCAGTGGAGTTCCATTATCAGGGCTGTGTCAGTGGAGTGGCATGATCAGGGCTGTGTCAGTGGAGTTGCATGATCAGGGCTGTGTCAGTGGAGTTCCATTATCAGGGCTGTGTCAGTGGAGTGGCATGATCAGGGCTGTGTCCGTGGAGTGGCATGATCAGGACTGTGTCAGTGGAGTGGCATGATCAGGACTGTGTCAGTGGAGTGGCATGATCAGGACTGTGCCCGCGGAGTGGCATGATCAGGACTGTGTCAGTGGAGTTCCATGATCAGGACTGTGTCAGTGGAGTGGCATGATCAGGGCTTGTCAGTGGAGTGGGATGATCAGGACTGTGTCAGTGGAGTGGCATGATCTGGGCTGTGTCAGTGGAGTGGCATGATCAGGGCTGTGTCAGTGGAATGGCATGATCAGGACTGTGTCAGTTGAGTGGCATGATCAGGACTGTGTCAGTGGAGTGGCATGATCAGGACTGTGTCAGTGGAGTGGCATGATCAGGACTGTGTCAGTGGAATGGAATGATCAGGGCTGTGTCAGTGGAGTGGCATGATCAGGGCTGTGTCAGTGGAATGGCATGATCAGGGCTGTGTCAGTGGAGTGGCATGATCAGGGCTGTGTCAGTGGAGTGGCATGATCAGGGCTGTGTCAGTGGAGTGGCATGATCAGTGCTGTGTCAGTGGAGTGGCATGATCAGGACTGTGCCCACGGAGTGGCATGATCAGGACTGTGTCAGTTGAGTGGCATGATCAGGACTGTGTCAGTGGAGTGGCATGATCAGGACTGTGTCAGTGGAGTGGCATGATCAGGACTGTGTCAGTGGAGTGGCATGATCAGGACTGTGTCAGTGGAATGGAATGATCAGGGCTGTGTCAGTGGAGTGGCATGATCAGTGCTGTGTCAGTGGAGTGGCATGATCAGGACTGTGCCCACGGAGTGGCATGATCAGGACTGTGTCAGTGGAGTGGCATGATCAGGACTGTGTCAGTGGAGTGGCATGATCAGGACTGTGTCAGTGGAGTGGCATGATCAGGACTGTGTCAGTGGAATGGAATGATCAGGGCTGTGTCAGTGGAGTGGCATGATCAGGGCTGTGTCAGTGGAGTGGCATGATCAGGACTGTGTCAGTGGAGTGGCATGATCAGGACTGTGTCGGTGGAGTGGCATGATCAGGACTGTGTCAGTGGAGTGGCATGATCAGGACTGTGTCCGTGGAGTGGCATGATCAGGACTGTGTCAGTGGAGTGGCATGATCAGGGCTGTGTCAGTGGAGTGGCATGATCAGGACTGTGTCAGTGGAGTGGCATGATCAGGACTGTGTCGGTGGAGTGGCATGATCAGGACTGTGTCCGTGGAGTGGCATGATCAGGACTGTGTCAGTGGAGTGGCATGATCAGGACTGTGCCTTTGGAGTGGCATGATCAGGACTGTGTCAGTGGAGTGGCATGATCAGGACTGTGTCAGTGGAGTGGCATGATCAGGACTGTGTCAGTGGAGTGGCATGATCAGGACTGTGCCTTTGGAGTGGCATAATCGGCTGTGTCGGTGGAGTGGCATGATCAGGACTGTGTCAGTGGAGTGGCATGATCAGGACTGTGTCAGTGGAGTGGCATGATCAGGGCTGTGTCAGTGGAGTGGCATGATCAGGACTGTGTCAGTGGAGTGGCATGATCAGGACTGTGTCAGTGGAGTGGCATGATCAGGACTGTGCCTTTGGAGTGGCATGATCAGGGCTGTGTCAGTGGAGTGCATGATCAGGACTGTGTCCGTGGAGTGGCATGATCAGGACTGTGTCAGTGGAGTGCATGATCAGGACTGTGTCAGTGGAGTGGCATGATCAGGACTGTGTCAGTGGAGTGGCATGATCAGGACTGTGTCAGTGGAGTGGCATGATCAGGACTGTGCCTTTGGAGTGGCATGATCAGGGCTGTGTCAGTGGAGTGGCATGATCAGGACTGTGTCAGTGGAGTGGCATGATCAGGACTGTGTCGGTGGAGTGGCATGATCAGGACTGTGTCCGTGGAGTGGCATGATCAGGACTGTGTCAGTGGAGTGGCATGATCAGGACTGTGCCTTTGGAGTGGCATGATCAGGACTGTGTCAGTGGAGTGGCATGATCAGGACTGTGTCAGTGGAATGGCATGATCAGGACTGTGTCAGTGGAGTGGCATGATCAGGGCTGTGTCAGTGGAATGGCATGATCAGGACTGTGTCAGTGGAGTGGCATCATCAGGACTGTGTCAGTGGAGTGGCATGATCATGGCTGTGTCAGTGGAATGGCATGATCAGGACTGTGTCAGTGGAATGGCATGATCAGGACTGTGTCAGTGGAGTGGCATGATCAGGACTGTGTCAGTGGAGTGGCATGATCATGGCTGTGTCAGTGGAATGGCATGATCTGGACTGTGTCAGTGGAATGGCATGATCAGGACTGTGTCAGTGGAGTGGCATGATCAGGACTGTGTCGGTGGAGTGGCATGATCAGGACTGTGTCGGTGGAGTGGCATGATCAGGGCTGTGTCGGTGGAGTGGCATAATCGGCTGTGTCGGTGGAGTGGCATGATCAGGACTGTGTCAGTGGAGTGGCATGATCAGGACTGTGTCAGTGGAGTGGCATGATCAGGGCTGTGTCAGTGGAGTGGCATGATCAGGACTGTGTCAGTGGAGTGGCATGATCAGGACTGTGTCAGTGGAGTGGCATGATCAGGACTGTGCCTTTGGAGTGGCATGATCAGGACTGTGTCCGTGGAGTGGCATGATCAGGACTGTGCCCGTGGAGTGGCATGATCAGGACTGTGTCCGTGGAGTGGCATGATCAGGACTGTGTCAGTGGAGTGGCATGATCAGGGCTGTGTCAGTGGAGTGCATGATCAGGACTGTGCCTTTGGAGTGGCATGATCAGGACTGTGTCCGTGGAGTGGCATGATCAGGACTGTGTCCGTGGAGTGGCATGATCAGGACTGTGTCAGTGGAGTGGCATGATCAGGGCTGTGTCAGTGGAGTGGCATGATCAGGACTGTGTCAGTGGAGTGGCATGATCAGGACTGTGTCCGTGGAGTGGCATGATCAGGACTGTGTCAGTGGAGTGGCATGATCAGGGCTGTGTCAGTGGAGTGGCATGATCAGGACTGTGTCAGTGGAGTGGCATGATCAGGACTGTGTCAGTGGAGTGGCATGATCAGGGCTGTGTCAGTGGAGTGGCATGTTCAGGGCTGTGTCCGTGGAGTGGCATGATCAGGACTGTGTCAGTGGAGTGGCATGATCAGGACTGTGTCAGTGGAGTGGCATGATCAGGACTGTGCCTTTGGAGTGGCATGATCAGGACTGTGTCAGTGGAGTGGCATGATCAGGACTGTGTCAGTGGAGTGGCATGATCATGGCTGTGTCAGTGGAATGGCATGATTAGGACTGTGTCAGTGGAGTAGCATGATCAGGACTGTGTCAGTGGAGTGGCATGATCATGGCTGTGTCAGTGGAATGGCATGATCAGGACTGTGTCAGTGGAATGGCATGATCAGGACTGTGTCAGTGGAGTGGCATGATCAGGACTGTGTCAGTGGAGTGGCATGATCAGGACTGTGTCGGTGGAGTGGCATGATCAGGACTGTGTCGGTGGAGTGGCATGATCAGGGCTGTGTCGGTGGAGTGGCATAATCGGCTGTGTCGGTGGAGTGGCATGATCAGGGCTGTGTCCGTGGACTTCCATGATCAGGACTGTGTCAGTGGAGTGGGATGATCAGGACAGTGTCAGTGGAGTGGCATGATCAGGACTGTGTCAGTGGAGTGGCATGATCAGGGCTGTGTCAGTGGAGTGGCATGATCAGGACTGTGTCAGTGGAGTGGCATGATCAGGACTGTGCCTTTGGAGTGGCATGATCAGGGCTGTGTCAGTGGAGTGCATGATCAGGACTGTGCCTTTGGAGTGGCATGATCAGGGCTGTGTCAGTGGAGTGGCATGATCAGGACTGTGTCCGTGGAGTGGCATGATCAGGACTGTGTCAGTGGAGTGGCATGATCAGGGCTGTGTCAGTGGAGTGGCATGATCAGGACTGTGTCAGTGGAGTGGCATGATCAGGACTGTGTCCGTGGAGTGGCATGATCAGGACTGTGTCAGTGGAGTGGCATGATCAGGGCTGTGTCAGTGGAGTGGCATGATCAGGACTGTGTCAGTCGAATGGCATGATCGGGATTGTGCCCGTGGATTTGCATGATCAGGACTGTGCCCGTGGAGTGGCTTGATCAGGACTGTGTCAGTGGAATGGCATGATCGGGCTGTTTCAGTGGAGTTGCATGATCAGGGCTGTGTCAGTGGAGTGGCATGATCAGGACTGTGTCAGTGGAGTGGCATGATCAGGACTGTGTCAGTGGAGTTGCATGATCAGGACTTTGTCAGTGGACTGGCATGATCAGGACTGTGTCAGTGGAGTGGCATGATCAGGACTGTGTCAGTGGAGTGGCATGATCAGGACTCTGTTAGTGGTGTTGCGTGATCAGGTCTGTGTCCGTGGGGTGGCATGATCAGGGCTGTGTCCGTGGAGTGGCATGATCAGGACTCTGTTAGTGGAGTTGCGTGATCAGGACTGTGTCAGTGGAAGGGCATGATCAGGGCTGTGTCAGTGGAGTTGCATGATCAGGGCTGTGTCAGTGGAGTTCCATTATCAGGGCTGTGTCAGTGGAGTGGCATGATCAGGGCTGTGTCCGTGGAGTGGCATGATCAGGACTGTGTCAGTGGAGTGGCATGATCAGGGCTGTGTCAGTGGAGTTCCATTATCAGGGCTGTGTCAGTGGAGTGGCATGATCAGGGCTGTGTCCGTGGAGTGGCATGATCAGGACTGTGTCAGTGGAGTGGCATGATCAGGACTGTGTCAGTGGAGTGGCATGATCAGGACTGTGCCCGCGGAGTGGCATGATCAGGACTGTGTCAGTGGAGTTCCATGATCAGGACTGTGTCAGTGGAGTGGCATGATCAGGGCTTGTCAGTGGAGTGGGATGATCAGGACTGTGTCAGTGGAGTGGCATGATCTGGGCTGTGTCAGTGGAGTGGCATGATCAGGGCTGTGTCAGTGGAATGGCATGATCAGGGCTGTGTCAGTGGAGTGGCATGATCAGGGCTGTGTCAGTGGAATGGCATGATCAGGACTGTGTCAGTGGAGTGGCATGATCAGGACTGTGTCAGAGGAGTGGCATGATCAGGACTGTGTCAGTGGAATGGAATGATCAGGGCTGTGTCAGTGGAGTGGCATGATCAGGGCTGTGTCAGTGGAATGGCATGATCAGGGCTGTGTCAGTGGAGTGGCATGATCAGTGCTGTGTCAGTGGAGTGGCATGATCAGGACTGTGCCCACGGAGTGGCATGATCAGGACTGTGTCAGTGGAGTGTCATGATCAGGACTGTGTCAGTTGAGTGGCATGATCAGGACTGTGTCAGTGGAGTGGCATGATCAGGACTGTGTCAGTGGAGTGGCATGATCAGGACTGTGTCAGTGGAATGGAATGATCAGGGCTGTGTCAGTGGAGTGGCATGATCAGGGCTGTGTCAGTGGAGTGGCATGATCAGGACTGTGTCAGTGGAGTGGCATGATCAGGACTGTGTCAGTGGAATGGAATGATCAGGGCTGTGTCAGTGGAGTGGCATGATCAGGGCTGTGTCAGTGGAGTGGCATGATCAGGACTGTGTCGGTGGAGTGGCATGATCAGGACTGTGTCAGTGGAGTGGCATGATCAGGACTGTGTCCGTGGAGTGGCATGATCAGGACTGTGTCAGTGGAGTGGCATGATCAGGGCTGTGTCAGTGGAGTGGCATGATCAGGACTGTGTCAGTGGAGTGGCATGATCAGGACTGTGTCGGTGGAGTGGCATGATCAGGACTGTGTCCGTGGAGTGGCATGATCAGGACTGTGTCAGTGGAGTGGCATGATCAGGACTGTGCCTTTGGAGTGGCATGATCAGGACTGTGTCAGTGGAGTGGCATGATCAGGACTGTGTCACTGGAGTGGCATGATCATGGCTGTGTCAGTGGAATGGCATGATCAGGACTGTGTCAGTGGAGTGGCATGATCAGGACTGTGTCAGTGGAGTGGCATGATCATGGCTGTGTCAGTGGAATGGCATGATCAGGACTGTGTCAGTGGAATGGCATGATCAGGACTGTGTCAGTGGAGTGGCATGATCAGGACTGTGTCAGTGGAGTGGCATGATCATGGCTGTGTCAGTGGAATGGCATGATCTGGACTGTGTCAGTGGAATGGCATGATCAGGACTGTGTCAGTGGAGTGGCATGATCAGGACTGTGTCGGTGGAGTGGCATGATCAGGACTGTGTCGGTGGAGTGGCATGATCAGGGCTGTGTCAGTGGAGGGGCATGATCAGGGCTGTGTCGGTGGAGTGGCATAATCGGCTGTGTCGGTGGAGTGGCATGATCAGGGCTGTGTCCGTGGACTTCCATGATCAGGACTGTGTCAGTGGAGTGGGATGATCAGGACTGTGTCAGTGGAGTGGCATGATCAGGACTGTGTCAGTGGAGTGGCATGATCAGGGCTGTGTCAGTGGAGTGGCATGATCAGGACTGTGCCTTTGGAGTGGCATGATCAGGGCTGTGTCAGTGGAGTGGCATGATCAGGACTGTGTCAGTGGAGTGGCATGATCAGGACTGTGTCCGTGGAGTGGCATGATCAGGACTGTGTCAGTGGAGTGGCATGATCAGGACTGTCTCCATGGAGTGGCATGATCAGGACTGTGTCAGTGGAGTGGCATGATCAGGACTGTGCCTTTGGAGTGGCATGATCAGGGCTGTGTCAGTGGAGTGCATGATCAGGACTGTGTCAGTGGAGTGGCATGATCAGGGCTGTGTCAGTGGAGTGCATGATCAGGACTGTGTCAGTGGAGTGGCATGATCAGGGCTGTGTCAGTGGAGTGGCATGATCAGGACTGTGTCAGTGGAGTGGCATGATCATGGCTGTGTCAGTGGAATGGCATGATCAGGACTGTGTCAGTGGAGTGGCATGATCAGGACTGTGTCAGTGGAGTGGCATGATCAGGACTGTGTCAGTGGAGTGGCATGATCATGGCTGTGTCAGTGGAGTGGCATGATCAGGGCTGTGTCAGTGGAGTGGCATGATCAGGACTGTGTCAGTGGAGTGGCATGATCAGGACTGTGCCTTTGGAGTGGCATGATCAGGGCTGTGTCAGTGGAGTGCATGATCAGGACTGTGTCAGTGGAGTGGCATGATCAGGGCTGTGTCAGTGGAGTGCATGATCAGGACTGTGTCAGTGGAGTGGCATGATCAGGGCTGTGTCAGTGGAGTGGCATGATCAGGACTGTGTCAGTGGAGTGGCATGATCATGGCTGTGTCAGTGGAATGGCATGATCAGGACTGTGTCAGTGGAATGGCATGATCAGGACTGTGTCAGTGGAGTGGCATGATCAGGACTGTGTCAGTGGAGTGGCATGATCAGGACTGTGTCAGTGGAGTGGCATGATCATGGCTGTGTCAGTGGAATGGCATGATCTGGACTGTGTCAGTGGAATGGCATGATCAGGACTGTGTCAGTGGAGTGGCATGATCAGGACTGTGTCGGTGGAGTGGCATGATCAGGACTGTGTCGGTGGAGTGGCATGATCAGGGCTGTGTCGGTGGAGTGGCATAATCGGCTGTGTCGCTGGAGTGGCATGATCAGGGCTGTGTCCGTGGACTTCCATGATCAGGACTGTGTCAGTGGAGTGGGATGATCAGGACTGTGTCAGTGGAGTGGCATGATCAGGACTGTGTCAGTGGAGTGGCATGATCAGGGCTGTGTCAGTGGAGTGGCATGATCAGGACTGTGCCTTTGGAGTGGCATGATCAGGGCTGTGTCAGTGGAGTGGCATGATCAGGACTGTGTCAGTGGAGTGGCATGATCAGGACTGTGTCCGTGGAGTGGCATGATCAGGACTGTGTCCGTGGAGTGGCATGATCAGGACTGTGTCAGTGGAGTGGCATGATCAGGGCTGTGTCAGTGGAGTGGCATGATCAGGACTGTGTCAGTGGAGTGGCATGATCAGGACTGTGTCCGTGGAGTGGCATGATCAGGACTGTGTCAGTGGAGTGGCATGATCAGGACTGTATCAGTGGAGTGGCATGATCAGGGCTGTGTCAGTGGAGTGGCATGTTCAGGGCTGTGTCCGTGGAGTGGCATGATCAGGACTGTGTCAGTGGAGTGGCATGATCAGGACTGTGTCAGTGGAGTGGCATGATCAGGACTGTGCCTTTGGAGTGGCATGATCAGGACTGTGTCAGTGGAGTGGCATGATCAGGACTGTGTCAGTGGAATGGCATGATCAGGACTGTGTCAGTGGAATGGCATGATCAGGACTGTGTCAGTGGAGTGGCATGATCATGGCTGTGTCAGTGGAATGGCATGATCAGGACTGTGTCAGTGGAATGGCATGATCAGGACTGTGTCAGTGGAGTGGCATGATCAGGACTGTGTCAGTGGAGTGGCATGATCAGGACTGTGTCGGTGGAGTGGCATGATCAGGACTGTGTCGGTGGAGTGGCATGATCAGGGCTGTGTCGGTGGAGTGGCATAATCGGCTGTGTCGGTGGAGTGGCATGATCAGGGCTGTGTCCGTGGACTTCCATGATCAGGACTGTGTCAGTGGAGTGGGATGATCAGGACAGTGTCAGTGGAGTGGCATGATCAGGACTGTGTCAGTGGAGTGGCATGATCAGGGCTGTGTCAGTGGAGTGGCATGATCAGGGCTGTGTCAGTGGAGTGGCATGATCAGGACTGTGTCAGTGGAGTGGCATGATCAGGACTGTGCCTTTGGAGTGGCATGATCAGGGCTGTGTCAGTGGAGTGCATGATCAGGACTGTGCCTTTGGAGTGGCATGATCAGGGCTGTGTCAGTGGAGTGGCATGATCAGGACTGTGTCCGTGGAGTGGCATGATCAGGACTGTGTCAGTGGAGTGGCATGATCAGGGCTGTGTCAGTGGAGTGGCATGATCAGGACTGTGTCAGTGGAGTGGCATGAACAGGACTGTGTCCGTGGAGTGGCATGATCAGGACTGTGTCAGTGGAGTGGCATGATCAGGGCTGTGTCAGTGGAGTGGCATGATCAGGACTGTGTCAGTCGAATGGCATGATCGGGATTGTGCCCGTGGATTTGCATGATCAGGACTGTGCCCGTGGAGTGGCTTGATCAGGACTGTGTCAGTGGAATGGCATGATCGGGCTGTTTCAGTGGAGTTGCATGATCAGGGCTGTGTCAGTGGAGTGGCATGATCAGGACTGTGTCAGTGGAGTGGCATGATCAGGACTGTGTCAGTGGAGTTGCATGATCAGGACTTTGTCAGTGGACTGGCATGATCAGGACTGTGTCAGTGGAGTGGCATGATCAGGACTGTGTCAGTGGAGTGGCATGATCAGGACTCTGTTAGTGGTGTTGCGTGATCAGGTCTGTGTCCGTGGGGTGGCATGATCAGGGCTGTGTCCGTGGAGTGGCATGATCAGGACTCTGTTAGTGGAGTTGCGTGATCAGGACTGTGTCAGTGGAAGGGCATGATCAGGGCTGTGTCAGTGGAGTTGCATGATCAGGGCTGTGTCCGTGGAGTTCCATGATCAGGACTGTGTCAGTGGAGTGGCATGATCAGGGCTTGTCAGTGGAGTGGCATGATCAGGGCTGTGTCCGTGGAGTTCCATGATCAGGACTCTGTCAGTGGAGTGGCATGATCAGGGCTGTGTCAGTGGAGTTCCATTATCAGGGCTGTGTCAGTGGAGTTCCATTATCAGGGCTGTGTCAGTGGAGTGGCATGATCAGGGCTGTGTCCGTGGAGTGGCATGATCAGGACTGTGTCAGTGGAGTGGCATGATCAGGACTGTGTCAGTGGAGTGGCATGATCAGGACTGTGCCCGCGGAGTGGCATGATCAGGACTGTGTCAGTGGAGTTCCATGATCAGGACTGTGTCAGTGGAGTGGCATGATTAGGGCTTGTCAGTGGAGTGGGATGATCAGGACTGTGTCAGTGGAGTGGCATGATCTGGGCTGTGTCAGTGGAGTGGCATGATCAGGGCTGTGTCAGTGGAATGGCATGATCAGGACTGTGTCAGTTGAGTGGCATGATCAGGACTGTGTCAGTGGAGTGGCATGATCAGGACTGTGTCAGTGGAGTGGCATGATCAGGACTGTGTCAGTGGAATGGAATGATCAGGGCTGTGTCAGTGGAATGGCATGATCAGGGCTGTGTCAGTGGAATGGCATGATCAGGGCTGTGTCAGTGGAATGGCATGATCAGGGCTGTGTCAGTGGAGTGGCATGATCAGTGCTGTGTCAGTGGAGTGGCATGATCAGGACTGTGCCCACGGAGTGGCATGATCAGGACTGTGTCAGTGGAGTGTCATGATCAGGACTGTGTCAGTTGAGTGGCATGATCAGGACTGTGTCAGTGGAATGGAATGATCAGGGCTGTGTCAGTGGAGTGGCATGATCAGGACTGTGTCAGTGGAGTGGCGTGATCAGGGCTGTGTCAGTGGAGTGGCGTGATCAGGGCTGTGTCAGTGGAGTGGCATGATCAGGACTGTGTCAGTGGACTGGCATGATCAGGACTGTGTCAGTGGAGTGGCATGATCAGGACTGTGTCAGTGGAGTGGCGTGATCAGGGCTGTGTCAGTGGAGTGGCATGATCAGGACTGTGTCAGTGGAGTGGCATGATCAGGACTGTGTCAGTGGACTGGCATGATCAGGACTGTGTCAGTGGAGTGGCATGATCAGGACTGTGTCTGTGGAGTGGCATGATCAGGACTCTGTTAGTGGTGTTGCGTGATCAGGTCTGTGTCCGTGGGGTGGCATGATCAGGGCTGTGTCCGTGGAGTGGCATGATCAGGACTCTGTTAGTGGAGTTGCGTGATCAGGACTGTGTCAGTGGAAGGGCATGATCAGGGCTGTGTCAGTGGAGTTGCATGATCAGGGCTGTGTCAGTGGAGTTCCATGATCAGGACTGTGTCAGTGGAGTTGCATGATCAGGGCTGTGTCAGTGGAGTGGCATGATCAGGGCTGTGTCCGTGGACTGGCATGATCAGGACTGTGTCAGTGGAGTGGCATGATCAGGACGGTGTCAGTGGAGTGGCATGATCAGGACTGTGTCAGTGGAGTGGCATGATCAGGACTGTGTCTGTGGAATGGCATGATCAGGGCTGTGTCCGTGGAGTGGCATGATCAGGACTGTGTCAGTGGAATGGCATGA
Source organism: Hemitrygon akajei (assembly GCF_048418815.1). Taxonomy (NCBI): domain Eukaryota; kingdom Metazoa; phylum Chordata; class Chondrichthyes; order Myliobatiformes; family Dasyatidae; genus Hemitrygon; species Hemitrygon akajei. The sequence goes on along the minus strand of NC_133132.1, from coordinate 692,691 downwards.
TCAGGGCTGTGTCCGTGGAGTGGCATGATCAGGACTGTGTCAGTGGAGTTGCATGATCAGGACTGTGTCAGTGGAGTGGCATGATCAGGATGGTGTCAGTGGAGTGGCATGATCAGGACGGTGTCAGTGGAGTGGCATGATCAGGACTGTGTCAGTGGAGTGGCATGATCAGGGCTGTGCCCGTGGAGTGGCATGATCAGGGCTGTGTCCGTGGAGTGGCATGATCAGGACTGTGTCAGTGGAGTGGCATGATCAGGACTGTGCCCGCGGAGTGGCATGATCAGGACTGTGTCAGTGGAGTGTCATGATCAGGACTGTGTCAGTGGAGTTCCATAATCAGGACTGTGTCAGTGGAGTGGCATGATCAGGGCTTGTCAGTGGAGTGGCATGATCAGGACTGTGTCAGTGGAGTGGCCTGATCAGGACTGTGTCAGTGGAGTTCCATAATCAGGACTGTGTCAGTGGAGTGGCATGATCAGGGCTTGTCAGTGGAGTGGCATGATCAGGACTGTGTCAGTGGAGTGGCCTGATCAGGGCTGTGTCAGTGGAATGGCATGATCAGGACTGTGTCAGTGGAATGGCATGATCAGGACTGTGTCAGTGGAGTGGCATGATCAGGGCTGTGTCAGTGGAGTGGCATGATCAGGACTGTGTCAGAGGAATGGCATGATCAGGGCTGTGTCAGTGGAGTGGCATGATCAGGACTGTGTCCGTGGAGTTCCATGATCAGGACTGTGTCCGTGGAGTTCCATGATCAGGGCTGTGTCAGTGGAGTGGCATGATCAGGACAGTGTCAGTGGAATGGCATGATCAGGACTGTGTCAGTGGAGTGGCATGATCAGGACTGTGTCAATTGAGTGGCATGATCAGGACTGTGTCAGTGGAGTGGCATGATCAGGACTGTGTCAGTGGAATGGAATGATCAGGGCTGTGTCAGTGGAGTGGCATGATCAGGACTGTGTCAGTGGAGTGGCATGATTAGGACTGTGTCATTGGAGTGGCATGATCAGGACTGTGCCCGTGGAGTGGCATGATCAGGACTGTGTCAGTGGAATGGCATTAATAGGACTGTGTCAGTGGAGTGGCATGATCAGGACTGTGTCAGTGGAGTGGCATGATCAGGACTGTGTCCGTGGAATGGCATGATCAGGACTGTGTCAGTGGAGTGGCATGATCAGGACTGTGTCAGTGGAGTGGCATGATCAGGACTGTGTCATTGGAGTGGCATGATCAGGACTGTGCCCGTGGAGTGGCATGATCAGGACTGTGTCAGTGGAATGGCATTAATAGGACTGTCAGTGGAGTGGCATGATCAGGACTGTGTCAGTGGAGTGGCTTGATTAGGACTGTGTCATTGGAGTGGCATGATCAGGATTGTGTCAGTGGAATGGCATGATCAGGACAGTGTCAGTTGAGTGGCATGATCAGGACTGTGTCAGTGGAATGGCATGATCAGGACTGTGTCAGTGGAATGGCATGATCAGGAATGTGTCCGTGGAATGGCATGATCAGGGCTGTGTCAGTGTAGTGGCATGATCAGGGCTGTGTCAGTGGAGTGGCATGATCAGGACTGTGTCGGTGGAGTGGCATGATCAGGACTGTGTCGGTTAAGTGGCATGATCAGGGCTGTGTCAGTGGAATGGCATGATCAGGACTGTGTCAGTGGAGTGGCATGATCAGGGCTGTGTCAGTGGAATGGCATGATCAGGGCTGTGTCAGTGGAGTGGCATGATCAGGACTGTGTCAGTGGAGTGGCATGATCAGGACTGTGTCGGTGGAGTGGCATGATCAGGGCTGTGTCAGTGGAATGGCATGAACAGGACTGTGTCGGTGGAGTGGCATGATCAGGGCTGTGTCAGTGGAGTGGCATGATCAGGGCTGTGTCAGTGGAGTGGCATGATCAGGACTGTGTCAGTGGAGTGGCATGATCAGGGCTGTGTCAGTGGAGTGGCATGATCAGGGCTGTGTCAGTGGAGTGGCATGATCAGGACTGTGTCAGTGGACTGTCATGATCAGGGCTGTGTCAGTGGAGTGGCATGATCAGGACTGTGTCAGTGGAGTGGCATGATCAGGACTGTGTCATTGGAGTGGCATGATCAGGGCTGTGTCAGTGGAGTGGCATGATCAGGACTGTGTCAGTGGAGTGGCATGATCAGGACTGTGTCAGTGGAGTGGCATGATCAGGACTGTGTCATTGGAGTGGCATGATCAGGGCTGTGTCAGTGGAATGGCATGATCAGGACTGTGTCAGTGGAGTGGCATGATCAGGGCTGTGTCAGTGGAGTGGCATGATCAGGGCTGTGTCAGTTGAGTGGCATGATCAGGGCTGTGTCAGTGGAATGGCATGATCAGGACTGTGTCAGTGGAGTGGCATGATCAGGGCTGTGTCAGTGGAGTGGCATGATCAGGGCTGATGGGAACCGGAGTGATAGTGCAGAGGATGGGGTCCGGAGTGATAGGGCAGAGGATGGGTCCGGAGTAATAGGGCAGAGGATGGGACCGGAGTGATAGGGCAGAGGATGGGACCGGAGTGATAGGGCAGAGGATGTGGACCGGAGTGATAGGGCAGAGGATGGGGACCGGAGTGATAGGGCAGAGGATGGGGACCGGAGTGATAGGGCAGCGGATGGGGACAGGAGTGATAGGGCAGCGGATGGGGACCGGAGTGATAGGGCAGAGGATGGGGACCGGAGTGATAGGGCAGAGGATGAGGACCGGAGTGATCGGGCAGAGGATGGGACCGGAGTGATAGGGCAGAGGATGGGGTCCGGAGTGATCGGGCAGAGGATGGGACCGGAGTGATAGGGCAGAGGATGGGGTCCGGAGTGATAGGGCAGAGATGGTCCGGAGTGATAGGGCAGAGGATTGGGACCGGAGTGATAGGGCAGAGGATGGGGACCGGAATGATAGGGCAGAGGATGGGGACCGGAGTGATAGGGCAGAGGATGGGGACCGGAGTGATAGGGTAGAGGATGGGGACCGGAGTGATAGGGCAGAGCATGGGACCGGAGTGATAGGGCAGAGGATGGGGTACGGAGTGATAGGGCAGAGATGGTCCGGAGTGATAGGGCAGAGGATTGGGACCGGAGTGATAAGGCAGAGGATTGGGACCGGAGTGATAGGGCAGAGGATGGGGACCAGAGTGATACAGCAGAGGATGGGTCCGAATTGATAGGGCAGAGGATGGGGACCGGAGTGATAGGGCAGAGGATGGGGACCGGAGTGATAGGGCAGAGGATGGGGACCGGAGTGAAAGGGCAGAGGATGAGGACCGGAGTGATAGGGCAGAGGATGGGACCGGAGTGATGGGGCAGAGGATGGGGACCGGAGTGATGGGGCAGAGGATGGGGACCGGAGTGATAGGGTAGAGGATGGGGACCGGAGTGATAGGGCAGAGGATGGGGACCGGAGTGATAGGGCAGAGGATGGGGACCGGAGTGATAGGGCAGCGGATGGGGACCGGAGTGATAGGGCAGAGGATGGGGACCGGAGTGATAGGGCAGAGGATGGGGACCGGAGTGATAGGGCAGCGGATGGGGACCGGAGTGATAGGGCAGAGGATGGGGACCGGAGTGATAGGGCAGAGGATGAGGACCGGAGTGATCGGGCAGAGGATGGGACCGGAGTGATAGGGCAGAGGATGGTGAACAGAGTGATCGGGCAGAGGATGGGTCCGGAGTGATAGGGCAGAGGATGGGACCGGAGTGATAGGGCAGCGGATGGGGACCGGAGTGATCGGGCAGAGGATGAGGACCGGAGTGATAGGGCAGAGGATGGGGACCGGAGTGATAGGGCAGAGGATGTGGAGCAGAGTGATAGGGCAGAGGATGGGGACCGGAGTGATAGGGCAGAGGATGGGGACCGGAGTGATAGGGCAGCGGATGGGGACAGGAGTGATCGGGCAGAGGATGGGACCGGAGTGATAGGGCAGAGGATGGGGACCGGAGTTATAGGGCAGAGGATGGGGACCGGTGTGATAGGGCAGAGGATGGGGTCCGGAGTGATAGGGCAGAGGATGGGGACCGGTGTGACAGGGCAGAGGATGGGGTCCGGAGTGATAGGGCAGAGATGGTCCGGAGTGATAGGGCAGAGGATTGGGACCGGAGTGATAGGGCAGAGGATGGGGACCGGAATGATAGGGCAGAGGATGGGGACCGGAGTGATAGGGCAGAGGATGGGGACCGGTGTGACAGGGCAGAGGATGGGGTCCGGAGTGATAGGGCAGAGATGGTCCGGAGTGATAGGGCAGAGGATTGGGACCGGAGTGATAGGGCAGAGGATGGGGACCGGAATGATAGGGCAGAGGATGGGGACCGGAGTGATAGGGCAGAGGATTGGGACCGGAGTGATAGGGCAGAGGATGGGTCCGAAGTGATAGGGCAGAGGATGGGGACCGGAGTGATAGGGCAGAGGATGGGGACCGGAGTGATAGGGTAGAGTATGGGGACCGGAGTGATAGGGCAGAGCATGGGACCGGAGTGATAGGGCAGAGGATGGGGTACGGAGTGATAGGGCAGAGGATGTGGACCGGAGTGATAGGGCAGAGGATGGGTCCGGAGTGATAGGGCAGAGGATGGGACCGGAGTGATAGGGCAGAGGATGGGACCGGAGTGATAGGGCAGAGGATGGGGACCGGAGTGATAGGGCAGAGGATGGGGTACGGAGTGATAGGGCAGAGGATGTGGACCGGAGTGATAGGGCAGAGGATGGGGACCGGAGTGATAGGGCAGAGGATGGGGACCGGAGTGATAGGGCAGCGGATGGGGACCGGAGTGATAGGGCAGAGGATGGGGACCGGAGTGATAGGGCAGAGGATGAGGACCGGAGTGATCGGGCAGAGGATGGGACCGGAGTGATAGGGCAGAGGATGGGGTCCGGAGTGATAGGGCAGAGATGGTCCGGAGTGATAGGGCAGAGGATTGGGACCGGAGTGATAGGGCAGAGGATGGGGACCGGAATGATAGGGTAGAGGATGGGGACCGGAGTGATAGGGCAGAGATGGTCCGGAGTGATAGGGCAGAGGATTGGGACCGGAGTGATAAGGCAGAGGATTGGGACCGGAGTGATAGGGCAGAGGATGGGGACCAGAGTGATACAGCAGAGGATGGGTCCGAATTGATAGGGCAGAGGATGGGGACCGGAGTGATAGGGCAGAGGATGGGGACCGGAGTGATAGGGCAGAGGATGGGGACCGGAGTGAAAGGGCAGAGGATGAGGACCGGAGTGATAGGGCAGAGGATGGGACCGGAGTGATGGGGCAGAGGATGGGGACCGGAGTGATGGGGCAGAGGATGGGGACCGGAGTGATAGGGTAGAGGATGGGGACCGGAGTGATAGGGCAGAGGATGGGGACCGGAGTGATAGGGCAGAGGATTGGGACCGGAGTGATAGGGCAGAGGATGGGGACCGGAGTGATAGGGCAGAGGATGGGAACCGGAGTGATAGGGCAGAGGATGGGGACCGGAATGATAGGGCAGAGGATGGGGACCGGAGTGATAGGGCAGCGGATGGGGACCGGAGTGATAGGGCATAGGATGGGGACCGGAGTGATAGGGCAGAGGATGAGGACCGGAGTGATAGGGCAGAGGATGAGGACCGGAGTGATCGGGCAGAGGATGGGACCGGAGTGATAGGGCAGAGGATGGGGTCCGGAGTGATATGGCAGAGATGGTCCGGAGTGATAGGGCAGAGGATTGGGACCGGAGTGATAGGGCAGAGGATGGGGACCGGAATGATAGGGTAGAGGATCGGGACCGGAGTGATAGGGCAGAGATGGTCCGGAGTGATAGGGCAGAGGATTGGGACCGGAGTGATAAGGCAGAGGATTGGGACCGGAGTGATAGGGCAGAGGATGGGGACCAGAGTGATACAGCTGAGGATGGGTCCGAATTGATAGGGCAGAGGATGGGGACCGGAGTGATAGGGCAGAGGATGGGGACCGGAGTGATAGGGCAGAGGATGGGGACCGGAGTGAAAGGGCAGAGGATGAGGACCGGAGTGATAGGGCAGAGGATGGGACCGGAGTGATGGGGCAGAGGATGGGGACCGGAGTGATGGGGCAGAGGATGGGGACCGGAGTGATAGGGTAGAGGATGGGGACCGGAGTGATAGGGCAGAGGATGGGCACCGGAGTGATAGGGCAGAGGATTGGGACCGGAGTGATAGGGCAGAGGATGGGTCCGAAGTGATAGGGCAGAGGATGGGGACCGGAGTGATAGGGCAGAGGATGGGGACCGGAGTGATAGGGTAGAGGATGGGGACCGGAGTGATAGGGCAGAGCATGGGACCGGAGTGATAGGGCAGAGGATGGGGTACGGAGTGATAGGGCAGAGGATGTGGACCGGAGTGATAGGGCAGAGGATGTGGACAAGAGTGATAGGGCAGAGGATGGGACCGGAGTGATAGGGCAGAGGATGGGGTACGGAGTGATAGGGCAGAGGATGGGGACCGGAATGATAGGGCAGAGGATGGGGACCGGTGTGATAGGGCAGAGGATGGGGACCGGAGTGACAGGGCAGAGGATGAGGACCGGAGTGATAGGGCAGAGGATGGGGACCAGAGTGATAGGGCAGAGATGGTCCGGAGTGATAGGGCAGAGGATGGGAACCAGAGTGATAGGGCAGAGGATGTGGAGCGGAGTGATAGGGCAGAGGATGGGGACCGGAGTGATAAAGCAGAGGATGTGACCGGAGTGATAGGGCAGAGATGGGTCCGGAGTGATAAAGCAGAGGATGTGACCGGAGTGATAGGGCAGAGGATGAGGAGCGGAGTGATAGGGCTGAGGATGGTGACCAGAGTGATATAGCAGAGGATGGGTCCGAAGTGATAGGGCAGAGGATGGGGACCGGAGTGATAGGGCTGAGGATGGGGACCGGAGTGAAAGGGCAGAGGATGAGGACCGGAGTGATAGGGCAGAGAATGGGACCGGAGTGATGGGGCAGAGGATGGGGACCGGAGAGATAGGGTAGAGGATGGGGACCGGAGTGATAGGGCAGAGGATGGGCACCGGAGTGATAGGGCAGAGGATTGGGACCGGAGTGATAGGGCAGAGGATGGGTCCGAAGTGATAGGGCAGAGGATGGGGACCGGAGTGATAGGGCAGAGGATGGGGACCGGAGTGATAGGGTAGAGGATGGGGACCGGAGTGATAGGGCAGAGCATGGGACCGGAGTGATAGGGCAGAGGATGGGGTACGGAGTGATAGGGCAGAGGATGTGGACCGGAGTGATAGGGCAGAGGATGTGGACAAGAGTGATAGGGCAGAGGATGGGACCGGAGTGATAGGGCAGAGGATGGGGTACGGAGTGATAGGGCAGAGGATGGGGACCGGAATGATAGGGCAGAGGATGGGGACCGGTGTGATAGGGCAGAGGATGGGGACCGGAGTGACAGGGCAGAGGATGAGGACCGGAGTGATAGGGCAGAGGATGGGGACCAGAGTGATAGGGCAGAGATGGTCCGGAGTGATAGGGCAGAGGATGGGAACCAGAGTGATAGGGCAGAGGATGTGGAGCGGAGTGATAGGGCAGAGGATGGGGACCGGAGTGATAAAGCAGAGGATGTGACCGGAGTGATAGGGCAGAGATGGGTCCGGAGTGATAAAGCAGAGGATGTGACCGGAGTGATAGGGCAGAGGATGAGGAGCGGAGTGATAGGGCTGAGGATGGTGACCAGAGTGATAGGGCAGAGGATGAGGACCGGAGTGATAGGGCAGAGAATGGGACCGGAGTGATGGGGCACAGGATGGGGACCGGAGAGATAGGGCAGAGGATCGGGACTGGAGTGATAGGGCAGGGGATTTGGACCAGAGTGATAGGTCAGATGATGGGGTGGGGAGTGATAGGGCAGAGGATGGGTCCGGAGTGATAGGGCAGAGGATGGGGACCGGAGTGATAGTGCAGAGGAAGGGGACCGGAGTGATAGGGCAGAGGATGGGGACCGGAGTGATAGGGCAGAGGATGGGGACTGGACTGATAGGGCAGAGGATGGGGACCGGACTGATAGGGCAGAGGATGGGGACCGGAGTGATAGGACAGAGGATGGGGTCCGTAGTGATAGGGCAGAGGATGGGGATCGGAGTGATAGGGCAGAGGATGGGGATCAGAGTGATAGGGCAGGGGATGGGGACCGGAGTGATAGGGCGGAGGATGCGACCGGAGTGATATTGCAGAGGATGTGGATCGGAGTGAAGGGCAGAGCATGGGGACCGGAGTGAAAGGGCAGAGGATGGGGACCGGAGTGACAGGGCAGAGGATGGGGACCGGAGTGACAGGGCAGAGCATGGGGACCGGAGTGATAGGGCAGAGGATGGGACCGGAGTGATAGGGCAGAGGATGGGGACCGGAGTGATAGAGCAGAGGATGGGTCCGGTGTGATAGGGCAGAGGATGGGGACCGGAGTGATAGGGCAGAGGATGGGGACCGGAGAGATAGGGCAGAGGATGGGGACCGGAGTGATAGTGCAGAGGATGGGGTCCGGAGTGATAGGGCAGACATGGGGTCCGGAGTGATAGGGCAGACATGGGGTCCGGAGTGATAGGGCAGAGGATCGGGTCCGGAGTGATAGGGCAGAGGATGGGGTCCGGAGTGATAGGGCAGAGGATGGGGTCCGGAGTGATAGGGCAGAGGATGGGGACCGGAGTGATTGGGCAGAGGATGGGGACCGGAGTGATAGGGAAGAGGATGGGACCGGAGTGATAGGACAGAGGATGAGGACCGGAGTGATAAGGCAGAGGATGGGGACAGGAGTGATAGGGCAGGGGATGGGGACCGGAGTGATAGGGCAGAGGATGGGGACCGGAGTGATAGGGCAGAGGATGGGAACCGGAGTGATAGGGCAGAGGATGGGACCGGAGTGATAGGGCAGAGGATGGGACCGGAGTGATAGGGCAGAGGATTGGGACCGGAGTGATAGGGCAGAGGATGATGACCGGAGTGATAGGGCAGAGGATGGTGACCGGAGTGATAGGGCAGAGGATGAGGACTGGAGTGATAGGGCAGAGGATGGGGACCGGAGTGATAGGGCAGAGGATGAGGACCGGAGTGATAGGGCAGAGGATGAGGACCGGAGTGATAGGGCAGAGGATGGGACCGGAGTGAAAGGGCAGAGGATGTGGACCGGAGTGATAGGGCAGAGGATGGGGACCGGAGTGATAGTGCAGAGGATGGGGACCGGAGAGATAGTGCAGAGGATGGGGACCGGAGTGATAGGGCAGAGGATGGGGACCAGAGTGATAGGGCAGAGGATGGGGTCCGGAGTGATAGGGCAGAGGATGGGGAACGGAGTGATAGGGCGGAGGATGGGAACCGGAGTGATAGGGCAGAGGATGGAACCGGAGTGATAGGGCAGAGGATTGGGACCGGAGTGATAGGGCAGAGGATTGGGACCGGAGTGATAGGGCAGAGGAAGGGGACCGGAGTGATAGGGCAGAGGATGGGGACCGGACTGATAGGGCAGAGGATGAGGACCGGAGTGACAGGGCAGAGGATGGGGTACGGAGTGATAGGGCAGAGGATGGGTACAGGAGTGATAGAGCAGAGGATGGGACCGGAGTGATAGGGCAGAGGATGGGACCGGAGTGTTAGGGCAGAGGATGGGTCCGGAGTGATAGGGCAGAGGATGGGTCCGGAGTGATAGGGCAGAGGATGGGTCCGGAGTGATAGGGCAGAGGATGGTGACCGGAGTGATAGGGCAGAGGATGGGTCCGGAGTGATAGGGCAGAGGATGGGTCCGGAGTGATAGGGCAGAGGATGGTGACCGGAGTGATAGGGCAGAGGATGGTGACCGGAGTGATAGGGCAGAGGATGGGGACCAGAGTGAAAGGGCAGAGGATGTGAACCGGAGTGATAGGGCAGAGGATGGGGACCGGAGTGATAGGGCAGAGGATGGGACCGGAGTGATAGGGCAGAGGATGTGGACCGGAGACATACTGCAGAGGATTGGGACCGGAGTGATAGGGCAGAGGATGGTGACCGGAGTGATATGGCAGAGGATGGGGACCGGAGTGATAGGGCAGAGGATGTGGTCCGGAGTGATAGGGCAGAGGATGTGGTCCGGAGTGATAGGGCAGAGGATGGGGACCGGAGTGATAGGGCAGAGGATGGGAACCGGAGTGATAGGGCAGAGGATGGGGACCGGAGTGATAGGGCAGAGGATGTGGTCCGGAGTGATAGGGCAGAGGATGAGGACCGGAGTGATAGGGCAGAGGATGAGGACCGGAGTGATAGGGCAGAGGATGGGGACCGGAGTGATAGGGCAGAGGATGGGACCGGAGTGATAGGGCAGAGGATGGGGACCGGAGTGATAGTGCAGAGGATGTGGACCGGAGTGACAGGGCAGAGGATGTGGACCGGAGTGATATGGCAGAGGATTGGGACCGGAGTGATAGGGCAGAGGATGGTGACCGGAGTGATATGGCAGAGGATGTGGTCCGGAGTGATAGGGCAGAGGATTGGGACCGGAGTGATAGGGCAGAGGATTGGGACCGGTGTGATAGGGCAGAGGATGGTGACCGGAGTGATAGGGCAGAGGATGGTGACCGGAGTGATATGGCAGAGGATGTGGTCCGGAGTGATAGGGCAGAGGATGAGGACCGGAGTGATAGGGCAGAGGATTGGGACCGGAGTGATAGGGCAGAGGATGGTGACCGGAGTGATATGGCAGAGGATGTGGTCCGGAGTGATAGGGCAGAGGATGAGGACCGGAGTGATAGGGCAGAGGATGAGGACCGGAGTGATAGGGCAGAGGATGGGACCGGAGTGAAAGTGCAGAGGATGTGTACCGGAGTGATAGGGCAGAGGATGGGGACCGGAGTGATAGGACAGAGGATGAGGACCGGAGTGATAGGACAGAGGATGGGGAGCGGAGTGATAGGGCAGTGGATGGGGACCGGAGTGATAGTGCAGAGGATGGGGACCGGAGTGATAGGGCAGAGGATGAGGACCGGAGTGAGAGGGCAGAGGATGGGGACCGGAGTGATAGGGCAGAGGATGGGGACCGGAGTGATAGGGCAGAGGATGGGGACCGGAGTGATAGGGCAGGCGCTGGGGACCGGAGTGATAGGGCAGAGGATGGGGACCAGAGTGAGAGGGCAGAGGATGGGGACCGGAGTGATAGGGCAGGGATTGGGGACCGGAGTGATAGGGCGGAGGATGCGACCGGAGTGATATTGCAGAGGATGTGGATCGGAGTGAAGGGCAGAGGATGGGGACCGGAGTGAAAGGGCAGAGGATGGGGACCGGAGTGAAAGGGCAGAGGATGGGGACCGGAGTGACAGGGCAGAGGATGGGGACCGGAGTGACAGGGCAGAGGATGGGGACCGGAGTGACAGGGCAGAGAAAGGGGACCGGAGTGATAGGGCAGAGGATGGGGACCGGAGTGATAAAGCAGAGGATGTGACCGGAGTGATAGGGCAGAGATGGGTCCGGAGTGATAAAGCAGAGGATGTGACCGGAGTGATAGGGCAGAGGATGAGGAGCGGAGTGATAGGGCTGAGGATGGTGACCAGAGTGATAGGGCAGAGGATGAGGACCGGAGTGATAGGGCAGAGAATGGGACCGGAGTGATGGGGCACAGGATGGGGACCGGAGAGATAGGGCAGAGGATCGGGACTGGAGTGATAGGGCAGGGGATTTGGACCAGAGTGATAGGTCAGATGATGGGGTGGGGAGTGATAGGGCAGAGGATGGGTCCGGAGTGATAGGGCAGAGGATGGGGACCGGAGTGATAGTGCAGAGGAAGGGGACCGGAGTGATAGGGCAGAGGATGGGGACCGGAGTGATAGGGCAGAGGATGGGGACTGGACTGATAGGGCAGAGGATGGGGACCGGACTGATAGGGCAGAGGATGGGGACCGGAGTGATAGGACAGAGGATGGGGTCCGTAGTGATAGGGCAGAGGATGGGGATCGGAGTGATAGGGCAGAGGATGGGGATCAGAGTGATAGGGCAGGGGATGGGGACCGGAGTGATAGGGCGGAGGATGCGACCGGAGTGATATTGCAGAGGATGTGGATCGGAGTGAAGGGCAGAGCATGGGGACCGGAGTGAAAGGGCAGAGGATGGGGACCGGAGTGACAGGGCAGAGGATGGGGACCGGAGTGACAGGGCAGAGCATGGGGACCGGAGTGATAGGGCAGAGGATGGGACCGGAGTGATAGGGCAGAGGATGGGGACCGGAGTGATAGAGCAGAGGATGGGTCCGGTGTGATAGGGCAGAGGATGGGGACCGGAGTGATAGGGCAGAGGATGGGGACCGGAGAGATAGGGCAGAGGATGGGGACCGGAGTGATAGTGCAGAGGATGGGGTCCGGAGTGATAGGGCAGACATGGGGTCCGGAGTGATAGGGCAGACATGGGGTCCGGAGTGATAGGGCAGAGGATCGGGTCCGGAGTGATAGGGCAGAGGATGGGGTCCGGAGTGATAGGGCAGAGGATGGGGTCCGGAGTGATAGGGCAGAGGATGGGGACCGGAGTGATTGGGCAGAGGATGGGGACCGGAGTGATAGGGAAGAGGATGGGGACCGGAGTGAAAGGGCAGAGGATGGGTCCGGAGTGATAGGGCAGAGGATGGGGACCGGAGTGATAGGGCAGAGGATGGGAACCGGAGTGATAGGGCAGAGGATGGGACCGGAGTGATAGGGCAGAGGATGGGACCGGAGTGATAGGGCAGAGGATTGGGACCGGAGTGATAGGGCAGAGGATGATGACCGGAGTGATAGGGCAGAGGATGGTGACCGGAGTGATAGGGCAGAGGATGAGGACTGGAGTGATAGGGCAGAGGATGAGGACCGGAGTGATAGGGCAGAGGATGAGGACCGGAGTGATAGGGCAGAGGATGGGACCGGAGTGAAAGGGCAGAGGATGTGGACCGGAGTGATAGGGCAGAGGATGGGGACCGGAGTGATAGTGCAGAGGATGGGGACCGGAGAGATAGTGCAGAGGATGGGGACCGGAGTGATAGGGCAGAGGATGGGGACCAGAGTGATAGGGCAGAGGATGGGGTCCGGAGTGATAGGGCAGAGGATGGGGAACGGAGTGATAGGGCGGAGGATGGGAACCGGAGTGATAGGGCAGAGGATGGAACCGGAGTGATAGGGCAGAGGATTGGGACCGGAGTGATAGGGCAGAGGATTGGGACCGGAGTGATAGGGCAGAGGAAGGGGACCGGAGTGATAGGGCAGAGGATGGGGACCGGACTGATAGGGCAGAGGATGAGGACCGGAGTGACAGGGCAGAGGATGGGGTACGGAGTGATAGGGCAGAGGATGGGTACAGGAGTGATAGAGCAGAGGATGGGACCGGAGTGATAGGGCAGAGGATGGGACCGGAGTGTTAGGGCAGAGGATGGGTCCGGAGTGATAGGGCAGAGGATGGGTCCGGAGTGATAGGGCAGAGGATGGGTCCGGAGTGATAGGGCAGAGGATGGTGACCGGAGTGATAGGGCAGAGGATGGGTCCGGAGTGATAGGGCAGAGGATGGGTCCGGAGTGATAGGGCAGAGGATGGTGACCGGAGTGATAGGGCAGAGGATGGTGACCGGAGTGATAGGGCAGAGGATGGGGACCAGAGTGAAAGGGCAGAGGATGTGAACCGGAGTGATAGGGCAGAGGATGGGGACCGGAGTGATAGGGCAGAGGATGGGACCGGAGTGATAGGGCAGAGGATGTGGACCGGAGACATACTGCAGAGGATTGGGACCGGAGTGATAGGGCAGAGGATGGTGACCGGAGTGATATGGCAGAGGATGGGGACCGGAGTGATAGGGCAGAGGATGTGGTCCGGAGTGATAGGGCAGAGGATGTGGTCCGGAGTGATAGGGCAGAGGATGAGGACCGGAGTGATAGGGCAGAGGATGGGAACCGGAGTGATAGGGCAGAGGATGGGGACCGGAGTGATAGGGCAGAGGATGTGGTCCGGAGTGATAGGGCAGAGGATGAGGACCGGAGTGATAGGGCAGAGGATGAGGACCGGAGTGATAGGGCAGAGGATGGGGACCGGAGTGATAGGGCAGAGGATGGGACCGGAGTGATAGGGCAGAGGATGGGGACCGGAGTGATAGTGCAGAGGATGTGGACCGGAGTGACAGGGCAGAGGATGTGGACCGGAGTGATATGGCAGAGGATTGGGACCGGAGTGATAGGGCAGAGGATGGTGACCGGAGTGATATGGCAGAGGATGTGGTCCGGAGTGATAGGGCAGAGGATTGGGACCGGAGTGATAGGGCAGAGGATTGGGACCGGAGTGATAGGGCAGAGGATGGTGACCGGAGTGATAGGGCAGAGGATGGTGACCGGAGTGATATGGCAGAGGATGTGGTCCGGAGTGATAGGGCAGAGGATGAGGACCGGAGTGATAGGGCAGAGGATTGGGACCGGAGTGATAGGGCAGAGGATGGTGACCGGAGTGATATGGCAGAGGATGTGGTCCGGAGTGATAGGGCAGAGGATGAGGACCGGAGTGATAGGGCAGAGGATGAGGACCGGAGTGATAGGGCAGAGGATGGGACCGGAGTGAAAGTGCAGAGGATGTGTACCGGAGTGATAGGGCAGAGGATGGGGACCGGAGTGATAGGACAGAGGATGAGGACCGGAGTGATAGGACAGAGGATGGGGAGCGGAGTGATAGGGCAGTGGATGGGGACCGGAGTGATAGTGCAGAGGATGGGGACCGGAGTGATAGGGCAGAGGATGAGGACCGGAGTGAGAGGGCAGAGGATGGGGACCGGAGTGATAGGGCAGAGGATGGGGACCGGAGTGATAGGGCAGAGGATGGGGACCGGAGTGATAGGGCAGGCGCTGGGGACCGGAGTGATAGGGCAGAGGATGGGGACCAGAGTGAGAGGGCAGAGGATGGGGACCGGAGTGATAGGGCAGGGATTGGGGACCGGAGTGATAGGGCGGAGGATGCGACCGGAGTGATATTGCAGAGGATGTGGATCGGAGTGAAGGGCAGAGGATGGGGACCGGAGTGAAAGGGCAGAGGATGGGGACCGGAGTGAAAGGGCAGAGGATGGGGACCGGAGTGACAGGGCAGAGGATGGGGACCGGAGTGACAGGGCAGAGGATGGGGACCGGAGTGACAGGGCAGAGAAAGGGGACCGGAGTGATAGGGCAGAGGATGGGGACCGGAGTGATAGGGCAGAGGATGGGGACCGGAGTGATAGGGCAGACGCTGGGGACCGGAGTGATAGGGCAGAGGATGGGGACCGGAGTGATAGGGCAGGGGATGGGGACCGGAGTGATATGGCAGGGGATGGGACCGGAGTGAAAGGGCAGAGGATGTGGAGCGGAGTGAAGGGCAGAGCATGGGGACAGGAGTGATAGGGCAGAGGATGTGGACCGGAGTGACAGGGCAGAGGATGTGGACCGGAGTGATAGGGCAGAGTATGGGGACCGGAGTGAAAGGGAAGAGGATGGGGACCGGAGTGAAAGGGAAGAGGATGGGGACCGGAGTGAAATGGAAGAGGATGGGGACCGGAGTGAAAGGGCAGAGGATGGGGACCGGAGTGATAGGGCAGAGGATGGGGACAGGAGTGATAGGGCAGAGGATGGGGACAGGAGTGATAGGGCAGAGGATGGGAACCGGAGTGATAGGGCAGAGGATGGGGACCGGAGTGATAGGGCAGAGGATGGTGACCGGAGTGATAGGTCAGAGAATGGGGAGCGGAGTGATAGGGCATTGGATGGGGAGCGGAGTGATAGAGCAGAGGATGGGGACAGGAGTGATAGGGCAGAGGATGGGGACAGGAGTGATAGGGCAGAGGATGGGGAGCGGAGTGATAGGGCATAGGATGGGGAGCGGAGTGATAGGGCAGAGGATGGGGAGCGGAGTGATAGGGCAGAGGATGAGGACCGGAGTGATAGGGCAGAGTATGCGTACGGAGAAATAGGGCAGAGGATTGGGACCGGAGTGATAGGGCAGA
This sequence comes from Hemitrygon akajei, assembly GCF_048418815.1. Classification (NCBI taxonomy): domain Eukaryota; kingdom Metazoa; phylum Chordata; class Chondrichthyes; order Myliobatiformes; family Dasyatidae; genus Hemitrygon; species Hemitrygon akajei. Next base: position 676,771 of record NC_133132.1, on the reverse strand, counting down.
GGATGTGGTCCGGAGTGATAGGGCAGAGGATGAGGACCGGAGTGATAGGGCAGAGGATGAGGACCGGAGTGATAGGGCAGAGGATGGGACCGGAGTGAAAGGGCAGAGGATGTGGACCGGAGTGATAGGGCAGAGGATGGGGACCGGAGTGATAGGACAGAGGATGAGGACCGGAGTGATAGGACAGAGGATGGGGACCGGAGTGATAGGGCAGAGGATGGGGACCGGAGTGATAGGGCAGAGGATGTGGACCGGAGTGATAGGGCAGAGGATGGTGACCGGAGTGATATGGCAGAGGATGTGGTCCGGAGTGATAGGGCAGAGGATGAGGACCGGAGTGATAGGGCAGAGGATGGGGACCGGAGTGACAGGGCAGAGAAAGGGGACCGGAGTGATAGGGCAGAGGATGGGGACCGGAGTGATAGGGCAGAGGATGGGGACCGGAGTGATAGGGCAGACGCTGGGGACCGGAGTGATAGGGCAGAGGATGGGGACCGGAGTGATAGGGCAGGGGATGGGGACCGGAGTGATATGGCAGGGGATGGGACCGGAGTGAAAGGGCAGAGGATGTGGAGCGGAGTGAAGGGCAGAGCATGGGGACAGGAGTGATAGGGCAGAGGATGTGGACCGGAGTGACAGGGCAGAGGATGTGGACCGGAGTGATAGGGCAGAGTATAGGGACCGGAGTGAAAGGGAAGAGGATGGGGACCGGAGTGAAAGGGAAGAGGATGGGGACCGGAGTGAAATGGAAGAGGATGGGGACCGGAGTGAAAGGGCAGAGGATGGGGACCGGAGTGATAGGGCAGAGGATGGGGACAGGAGTGATAGGGCAGAGGATGGGGACAGGAGTGATAGGGCAGAGGATGGGAACCGGAGTGATAGGGCAGAGGATGAGGACCGGAGTGATAGGACAGAGGATGGGGACCGGAGTGATAGGGCAGAGGATGGGGACCGGAGTGATAGGGCAGAGGATGTGGACCGGAGTGATAGGGCAGAGGATGGTGACCGGAGTGATATGGCAGAGGATGTGGTCCGGAGTGATAGGGCAGAGGATGAGGACCGGAGTGATAGGGCAGAGGATGGGGACCGGAGTGACAGGGCAGAGAAAGGGGACCGGAGTGATAGGGCAGAGGATGGGGACCGGAGTGATAGGGCAGAGGATGGGGACCGGAGTGATAGGACAGAGGATGAGGACCGGAGTGATAGGACAGAGGATGGGGACCGGAGTGATAGGGCAGAGGATGGGGACCGGAGTGATAGGGCAGAGGATGTGGACCGGAGTGATAGGGCAGAGGATGGTGACCGGAGTGATATGGCAGAGGATGTGGTCCGGAGTGATAGGGCAGAGGATGAGGACCGGAGTGATAGGGCAGAGGATGGGGACCGGAGTGACAGGGCAGAGAAAGGGGACCGGAGTGATAGGGCAGAGGATGGGGACCGGAGTGATAGGGCAGAGGATGGGGACCGGAGTGATAGGGCAGACGCTGGGGACCGGAGTGATAGGGCAGAGGATGGGGACCGGAGTGATAGGGCAGGGGATGGGGACCGGAGTGATATGGCAGGGGATGGGACCGGAGTGAAAGGGCAGAGGATGTGGAGCGGAGTGAAGGGCAGAGCATGGGGACAGGAGTGATAGGGCAGAGGATGTGGACCGGAGTGACAGGGCAGAGGATGTGGACCGGAGTGATAGGGCAGAGTATGGGGACCGGAGTGAAAGGGAAGAGGATGGGGACCGGAGTGAAAGGGAAGAGGATGGGGACCGGAGTGAAATGGAAGAGGATGGGGACCGGAGTGAAAGGGCAGAGGATGGGGACCGGAGTGATAGGGCAGAGGATGGGGACAGGAGTGATAGGGCAGAGGATGGGAACCGGAGTGATAGGGCAGAGGATGGGGACCGGAGTGATAGGGCAGAGGATGGTGACCGGAGTGATAGGTCAGAGGATGAGGACCGGAGTGATAGGGAAGAGGATGGGGAGCGGAGTGATAGGGCATTGGATGGGGAGCGGAGTGATAGGGAAGAGGATGGGGAGCGGAGTGATAGGGCATTGGATGGGGAGCGGAGTGATAGGGCAGAGGATGAGGACCGGAGTGATAGGGAAGAGGATGGGGAGCGGAGTGATAGGGCATTGGATGGGGAGCGGAGTGATAGAGCAGAGGATAGTTCCGGAGTGATAGGGCAGAGGATGGGGACAGGAGTGATAGGGCAGAGGATGGGGACAGGAGTGATAGGGCAGAGGATGGGGAGCGGAGTGATAGGGCATAGGATGGGGAGCGGAGTGATAGGGCAGAGGATGGGGAGCGGAGTGATAGGGCAGAGGATGAGGACCGGAGTGATAGGGCAGAGTATGCGTACGGAGAAATAGGGCAGAGGATTGGGACCGGAGTGATAGGGCAGAGGATGTGGTCCGGAGTGATAGGGCAGAGGATGAGGACCGGAGTGATAGGGCAGAGGATGTGGACCGGAGTGATAGGGCAGAGTATGGGGACCGGAGTGAAAGGGAAGAGGATGGGGACCGGAGTGAAAGGGAAGAGGATGGGGACCGGAGTGAAATGGAAGAGGATGGGGACCGGAGTGAAAGGGCAGAGGATGGGGACCGGAGTGATAGGGCAGAGGATGGGGACAGGAGTGATAGGGCAGAGGATGGGGACAGGAGTGATAGGGCAGAGGATGGGAACCGGAGTGATAGGGCAGAGGATGGGGACCGGAGTGATAGGGCAGAGGATGGTGACCGGAGAGATAGGTCAGAGAATGGGGAGCGGAGTGATAGGGCATTGGATGGGGAGCGGAGTGATAGAGCAGAGGATAGTTCCGGAGTGATAGGGCAGAGGATGGGGACAGGAGTGATAGGGCAGAGGATGGGGACAGGAGTGATAGGGCAGAGGATGGGGAGCGGAGTGATAGGGCATAGGATGGGGAGCGGAGTGATAGGGCAGAGGATGGGGAGCGGAGTGATAGGGCAGAGGATGAGGACCGGAGTGATAGGGCAGAGTATGCGTACGGAGAAATAGGGCAGAGGATGTGGTCCGGAGTGATAGGGCAGAGGATGAGGACCGGAGTGATAGGGCAGAGGATGAGGACCGGAGTGATAGGGCAGAGGATGGGACCGGAGTGAAAGGGCAGAGGATGGGGACCGGAGTGATAGGACAGAGGATGAGGACCGGAGTGATAGGACAGAGGATGGGGACCGGAGTGATAGGGCAGAGGATGGGGACCGGAGTGATAGGGCAGAGGATGTGGACCGGAGTGATAGGGCAGAGGATGGTGACCGGAGTGATATGGCAGAGGATGTGGTCCGGAGTGATAGGGCAGAGGATGAGGACCGGAGTGATAGGGCAGAGGATGAGGACCGGAGTGATAGGGCAGAGGATGGGGACCGGAGTGATAGGGCAGAGGATGGGGACCGGAGTGATAGGGCAGAGGATGGGGACCGGAGTGATAGGGCATAGATGGTCCGGAGTGATAGGGCAGAGGATGGGGTCCGGAGTGATAGGGCAGAGGATGGGGACCGGAGTGATAGGGCATAGATGGTCCGGAGTGATAGGGCAGAGGATGGGGACCGGAGTGATATGGCAGAGGATGGGGTCCGGAGTGATAGGGCAGAGGATGGGGACCGGAGTGACAGGGCAGAGGATGGGGACCGGAGTGATAGGGCAGAGGATGGGGACCGGAGTGACAGGGCAGAGGATGGGGTCCGGAGTGATAGGGCAGAGGATGGGTCCGGAGTGATAGGGCAGAGGATGGGGACCGGAGTGATAGGGCAGAGGATGGGACCGGAGTGATAGGGCAGAGGATGGGACCGGAGTGATAGGGCAGAGGATGGGGACCGGAGTGATAGGGCAGAGGATGGGGACCGGAGTGATAGGGCAGAGGATGTGGACCGGAGTGATAGGGCAGAGGATGGGTCCGGAGTGATAGGGCAGAGGATGGGGACCGGAGTGATAGGGCAGAGGATGGTGACCGGAGTGATAGGGCAGAGGATGTGGACCGGAGTGATAGGGCAGAGGATGGTGACCGGAGTGATATGGCAGAGGATGTGGTCCTGAGTGATAGGGCAGAGGATGAGGACCGGAGTGATAGGGCAGAGGATGAGGACCGGAGTGATAGGGCAGAGGATGGGGACCGGAGTGATAGGGCAGAGGATGGGGACCGGAGTGATAGGGCAGAGATGGTCCGGAGTGATAGGGCAGAGGATTGGGACCGGAGTGATAAGGCAGAGGATTGGGACCGGAGTGATAGGGCAGAGGATGGTGACCGGAGTGATAGGGCAGAGGATGAGGACTGGAGTGATAGGGCAGAGGATGAGGACCGGAGTGATAGGGCAGAGGATGAGGACCGGAGTGATAGGGCAGAGGATGGGACCGGAGTGAAAGGGCAGAGGATGTGGACCGGAGTGATAGGGCAGAGGATGGGGACCGGAGTGATAGTGCAGAGGATGGGGACCGGAGTGATAGTGCAGAGGATGGGGACCGGAGTGATAGGGCAGAGGATGGGGACCGGAGTGATAGGGCAGAGGATGGGGTCCGGAGTGATAGGGCAGAGGATGGGGAACGGAGTGATAGGGCGGAGGATGGGAACCGGAGTGATAGGGCAGAGGATGGAACCGGAGTGATAGGGCAGAGGATTGGGACCGGAGTGATAGGGCAGAGGATTGGGACCGGAGTGATAGGGCAGAGGAAGGGGACCGGAGTGATAGGGCAGAGGATGGGGACCGGACTGATAGGGCAGAGGATGAGGACCGGAGTGACAGGGCAGAGGATGGGGTACGGAGTGATAGGGCAGAGGATGGGACCGGAGTGTTAGGGCAGAGGATGGGACCGGAGTGTTAGGGCAGAGGATGGGTCCGGAGTGATAGGGCAGAGGATGGGTCCGGAGTGATAGGGCAGAGGATGGGTCCGGAGTGATAGGGCAGAGGATGGTGACCGGAGTGATAGGGCAGAGGATGGGTCCGGAGTGATAGGGCAGAGGATGGTGACCGGAGTGATAGGGCAGAGGATGGTGACCGGAGTGATAGGGCAGAGGATGGGGACCAGAGTGAAAGGGCAGAGGATGTGAACCGGAGTGATAGGGCAGAGGATGGGGACCGGAGTGATAGGGCAGAGGATGGGACCGGAGTGATAGGGCAGAGGATGGGTCCGGAGTGATAGGGCAGAGGATGGTGACCGGAGTGATAGGGCAGAGGATGGTGACCGGAGTGATAGGGCAGAGGATGGGTCCGGAGTGATAGGGCAGAGGATGGTGACCGGAGTGATAGGGCAGAGGATGGTGACCGGAGTGATAGGGCAGAGGATGGTGACCGGAGTGATAGGGCAGAGGATGGTGACCGGAGTGATAGGGCAGAGGATGAGGACCGGAGTGATAGGGCAGAGGATGGGGACCGGAGTGACAGGGCAGAGAAAGGGGACCGGAGTGATAGGGCAGAGGATGGGGACCGGAGTGATAGGGCAGAGGATGGGGACCGGAGTGATAGGGCAGACGCTGGGGACCGGAGTGATAGGGCAGAGGATGGGGACCGGAGTGATAGGGCAGGGGATGGGGACCGGAGTGATATGGCAGGGGATGGGACCGGAGTGAAAGGGCAGAGGATGTGGAGCGGAGTGAAGGGCAGAGCATGGGGACAGGAGTGATAGGGCAGAGGATGTGGACCGGAGTGACAGGGCAGAGGATGTGGACCGGAGTGATAGGGCAGAGTATGGGGACCGGAGTGAAAGGGAAGAGGATGGGGACCGGAGTGAAAGGGAAGAGGATGGGGACCGGAGTGAAATGGAAGAGGATGGGGACCGGAGTGAAAGGGCAGAGGATGGGGACCGGAGTGATAGGGCAGAGGATGGGGACAGGAGTGATAGGGCAGAGGATGGGGACAGGAGTGATAGGGCAGAGGATGGGAACCGGAGTGATAGGGCAGAGGATGAGGACCGGAGTGATAGGACAGAGGATGGGGACCGGAGTGATAGGGCAGAGGATGGGGACCGGAGTGATAGGGCAGAGGATGTGGACCGGAGTGATAGGGCAGAGGATGGTGACCGGAGTGATATGGCAGAGGATGTGGTCCGGAGTGATAGGGCAGAGGATGAGGACCGGAGTGATAGGGCAGAGGATGGGGACCGGAGTGACAGGGCAGAGAAAGGGGACCGGAGTGATAGGGCAGAGGATGGGGACCGGAGTGATAGGGCAGAGGATGGGGACCGGAGTGATAGGGCAGACGCTGGGGACCGGAGTGATAGGGCAGAGGATGGGGACCGGAGTGATAGGGCAGGGGATGGGGACCGGAGTGATATGGCAGGGGATGGGACCGGAGTGAAAGGGCAGAGGATGTGGAGCGGAGTGAAGGGCAGAGCATGGGGACAGGAGTGATAGGGCAGAGGATGTGGACCGGAGTGACAGGGCAGAGGATGTGGACCGGAGTGATAGGGCAGAGTATGGGGACCGGAGTGAAAGGGAAGAGGATGGGGACCGGAGTGAAAGGGAAGAGGATGGGGACCGGAGTGAAATGGAAGAGGATGGGGACCGGAGTGAAAGGGCAGAGGATGGGGACCGGAGTGATAGGGCAGAGGATGGGGACAGGAGTGATAGGGCAGAGGATGGGGACAGGAGTGATAGGGCAGAGGATGGGAACCGGAGTGATAGGGCAGAGGATGGGGACCGGAGTGATAGGGCAGAGGATGGTGACCGGAGTGATAGGTCAGAGGATGAGGACCGGAGTGATAGGGAAGAGGATGGGGAGCGGAGTGATAGGGCATTGGATGGGGAGCGGAGTGATAGGGAAGAGGATGGGGAGCGGAGTGATAGGGCATTGGATGGGGAGCGGAGTGATAGGGCAGAGGATGAGGACCGGAGTGATAGGGAAGAGGATGGGGAGCGGAGTGATAGGGCATTGGATGGGGAGCGGAGTGATAGAGCAGAGGATAGTTCCGGAGTGATAGGGCAGAGGATGGGGACAGGAGTGATAGGGCAGAGGATGGGGACAGGAGTGATAGGGCAGAGGATGGGGAGCGGAGTGATAGGGCATAGGATGGGGAGCGGAGTGATAGGGCAGAGGATGGGGAGCGGAGTGATAGGGCAGAGGATGAGGACCGGAGTGATAGGGCAGAGTATGCGTACGGAGAAATAGGGCAGAGGATTGGGACCGGAGTGATAGGGCAGAGGATGTGGTCCGGAGTGATAGGGCAGAGGATGAGGACCGGAGTGATAGGGCAGAGGATGTGGACCGGAGTGATAGGGCAGAGTATGGGGACCGGAGTGAAAGGGAAGAGGATGGGGACCGGAGTGAAAGGGAACAGGATGGGGACCGGAGTGAAATGGAAGAGGATGGGGACCGGAGTGAAAGGGCAGAGGATGGGGACCGGAGTGATAGGGCAGAGGATGGGGACAGGAGTGATAGGGCAGAGGATGGGGACAGGAGTGATAGGGCAGAGGATGGGAACCGGAGTGATAGGGCAGAGGATGGGGACCGGAGTGATAGGGCAGAGGATGGTGACCGGAGAGATAGGTCAGAGAATGGGGAGCGGAGTGATAGGGCATTGGATGGGGAGCGGAGTGATAGAGCAGAGGATAGTTCCGGAGTGATAGGGCAGAGGATGGGGACAGGAGTGATAGGGCAGAGGATGGGGACAGGAGTGATAGGGCAGAGGATGGGGAGCGGAGTGATAGGGCAGAGGATGGGGAGCGGAGTGATAGGGCAGAGGATGAGGACCGGAGTGATAGGGCAGAGTATGCGTACGGAGAAATAGGGCAGAGGATGTGGTCCGGAGTGATAGGGCAGAGGATGAGGACCGGAGTGATAGGGCAGAGGATGAGGACCGGAGTGATAGGGCAGAGGATGGGACCGGAGTGAAAGGGCAGAGGATGGGGACCGGAGTGATAGGACAGAGGATGAGGACCGGAGTGATAGGACAGAGGATGGGGACCGGAGTGATAGGGCAGAGGATGGGGACCGGAGTGATAGGGCAGAGGATGTGGACCGGAGTGATAGGGCAGAGGATGGTGACCGGAGTGATATGGCAGAGGATGTGGTCCGGAGTGATAGGGCAGAGGATGAGGACCGGAGTGATAGGGCAGAGGATGAGGACCGGAGTGATAGGGCAGAGGATGGGGACCGGAGTGATAGGGCAGAGGATGGGGACCGGAGTGATAGGGCAGAGGATGGGGACCGGAGTGATAGGGCATAGATGGTCCGGAGTGATAGGGCAGAGGATGGGGTCCGGAGTGATAGGGCAGAGGATGGGGACCGGAGTGATAGGGCATAGATGGTCCGGAGTGATAGGGCAGAGGATGGGGACCGGAGTGATATGGCAGAGGATGGGGTCCGGAGTGATAGGGCAGAGGATGGGGACCGGAGTGACAGGGCAGAGGATGGGGACCGGAGTGATAGGGCAGAGGATGGGGACCGGAGTGACAGGGCAGAGGATGGGGTCCGGAGTGATAGGGCAGAGGATGGGTCCGGAGTGATAGGGCAGAGGATGGGGACCGGAGTGATAGGGCAGAGGATGGGACCGGAGTGATAGGGCAGAGGATGGGACCGGAGTGATAGGGCAGAGGATGGGGACCGGAGTGATAGGGCAGAGGATGGGGACCGGAGTGATAGGGCAGAGGATGTGGACCGGAGTGATAGGGCAGAGGATGGGTCCGGAGTGATAGGGCAGAGGATGGGGACCGGAGTGATAGGGCAGAGGATGGTGACCGGAGTGATAGGGCAGAGGATGTGGACCGGAGTGATAGGGCAGAGGATGGTGACCGGAGTGATATGGCAGAGGATGTGGTCCTGAGTGATAGGGCAGAGGATGAGGACCGGAGTGATAGGGCAGAGGATGAGGACCGGAGTGATAGGGCAGAGGATGGGGACCGGAGTGATAGGGCAGAGGATGGGGACCGGAGTGATAGGGCAGAGATGGTCCGGAGTGATAGGGCAGAGGATTGGGACCGGAGTGATAAGGCAGAGGATTGGGACCGGAGTGATAGGGCAGAGGATGGTGACCGGAGTGATAGGGCAGAGGATGAGGACTGGAGTGATAGGGCAGAGGATGAGGACCGGAGTGATAGGGCAGAGGATGAGGACCGGAGTGATAGGGCAGAGGATGGGACCGGAGTGAAAGGGCAGAGGATGTGGACCGGAGTGATAGGGCAGAGGATGGGGACCGGAGTGATAGTGCAGAGGATGGGGACCGGAGTGATAGTGCAGAGGATGGGGACCGGAGTGATAGGGCAGAGGATGGGGACCGGAGTGATAGGGCAGAGGATGGGGTCCGGAGTGATAGGGCAGAGGATGGGGAACGGAGTGATAGGGCGGAGGATGGGAACCGGAGTGATAGGGCAGAGGATGGAACCGGAGTGATAGGGCAGAGGATTGGGACCGGAGTGATAGGGCAGAGGATTGGGACCGGTTTGATAGGGCAGAGGAAGGGGACCGGAGTGATAGGGCAGAGGATGGGGACCGGACTGATAGGGCAGAGGATGAGGACCGGAGTGACAGGGCAGAGGATGGGGTACGGAGTGATAGGGCAGAGGATGGGACCGGAGTGTTAGGGCAGAGGATGGGACCGGAGTGTTAGGGCAGAGGATGGGTCCGGAGTGATAGGGCAGAGGATGGGTCCGGAGTGATAGGGCAGAGGATGGGTCCGGAGTGATAGGGCAGAGGATGGTGACCGGAGTGATAGGGCAGAGGATGATGACCGGAGTGATAGGGCAGAGGATGGGTCCGGAGTGATAGGGCAGAGGATGGGGACCGGAGTGATAGGGCAGAGGATGGGAACCGGAGTGATAGGGCAGAGGATGGGACCGGAGTGATAGGGCAGAGGATGGGAACCGGAGTGATAGGGCAGAGGATGGGACCGGAGTGATAGGGCAGAGGATGGGAACCGGAGTGATAGGGCAGAGGATGGGAACCGGAGTGATAGGGCAGAGGATGGTGACCGGAGTGATAGGGCAGAGGATGGGTCCGGAGTGATAGGGCAGAGGATGGTGACCGGAGTGATAGGGCAGAGGATGGTGACCGGAGTGATAGGGCAGAGGATGGGGACCAGAGTGAAAGGGCAGAGGATGTGAACCGGAGTGATAGGGCAGAGGATGGGGACCGGAGTGATAGGGCAGAGGATGGTGACCGGAGTGATAGGGCAGAGGATGGTGACCGGAGTGATAGGGCAGAGGATGGGTCCGGAGTGATAGGGCAGAGGATGGTGACCGGAGTGATAGGGCAGAGGATGGTGACCGGAGTGATAGGGCAGAGGATGGGTCCGGAGTGATAGGGCAGAGGATGGTGACCGGAGTGATAGGGCAGAGGATGGTGACCGGAGTGATAGGGCAGAGGATGGTGACCGGAGTGATAGGGCAGAGGATGGGACCGGAGTGATAGGGCAGGGGATGGGACCAGAGTGATAGGGCAGAGGATGTGGACCAGAGTGATAGGGCAGAGGACGGGGACCGGAGTGATAGGGCAGAGGATGGGACCGGAGTGATAGGGCAGAGGATGGGACCGGAGTGATAGGGCAGAGGATGGTGACCGGAGTGATAGGGCAGAGGATGGGTCCGGAGTGATAGGGCAGAGGATGTGGACCGGAGTGAAAGGGCAGAGGATGGGAACCGGAGTGATAGGGCAGAGGATGGGGACCGGAGTGATAGGGCAGAGGATGGTGACCGGAGTGATAGGGCAGAGGATGGGTCCGGAGTGATAGGGCAGAGGATGGGTCCGGAGTGATAGGGCAGAGGATGGTGACCGGAGTGATAGGGCAGAGGATGGTGACCGGAGTGATAGGGCAGAGGATGGGGACCAGAGTGAAAGGGCAGAGGATGTGAACCGGAGTGATAGGGCAGAGGATGGGGACCGGAGTGATAGGGCAGAGGATGGGACCGGAGTGATAGGGCAGAGGATGTGGACCGGAGACATAGTGCAGAGGATTGGGACCGGAGTGATAGGGCAGAGGATGAGGACCGGAGTGATAGTGCAGAGGATGAGGACCGGAGTGATAGGGCAGAGGATGGTGACCGGAGTGATATGGCAGAGGATGTGGACCGGAGTGATAGGGCAGAGGATGGTGACCGGAGTGATAGGGCAGAGGATGGGACCCGGAGTGTTAGGGCAGAGGATGTGGTCCGGAGTGATAGGGCAGAGGATGTGGTCCGGAGTGATAGGGCAGAGGATGAGGACCGGAGTGATAGGGCAGAGGATGAGGACCGGAGTGATAGGGCAGAGGATGGGGACCGGAGTGATAGTGCAGGGGATGGGGACAGGAGTGATAGGGCAGAGGATTGGGACCGGAGTGATAGGGCAGAGGATGGGGACCGGAGTGATAGGGCAGAGGATGAGGACCGGAGTGATAGGGCAGAGGATGGGGACCGGAGTGATAGGGCAGAGGATGGGAACCGGAGTGATAGGGCAGAGGATGGGGACCGGAGTGATAGGGCAGAGGATGATGACTGGAGTGATAGTGCAGGGGATGGGGACAGGAGTGATAGGGCAGAGGATTGGGACCGGAGTGATAGGGCAGAGGATGGGGACCGGAGTGATATGGCAGAGGATGTGGTCCGGAGTGATAGGGCAGAGGATGAGGACCGGAGTGATAGGGCAGAGGATGGGGACCGGAGTGATAGGGTAGAGGATGGGACCGGAGTGATAGGGCAGAGGATGGGGACCGGAGTGATAGTGCAGAGGATGTGGACCGGAGTGACAGGGCAGAGGATGTGGACCGGAGACATAGGGCAGAGGATTGGGACCGGAGTGATATGGCAGAGGATGTGGTCCGGAGTGATAGGGCAGAGGATGAGGACCGGAGTGATAGGGCAGAGGATGAGGACCGGAGTGATAGGGCAGAGGATGATGACTGGAGTGATAGTGCAGGGGATGGGGACAGGAGTGATAGGGCAGAGGATTGGGACCGGAGTGATAGGGCAGAGGATGGGGACCGGAGTGATATGGCAGAGGATGTGGTCCGGAGTGATAGGGCAGAGGATGAGGACCGGAGTGATAGTGCAGAGGATGGGGACCGGAGTGATAGGGTAGAGGATGGGACCGGAGTGATAGGGCAGAGGATGGGGACCGGAGTGATAGTGCAGAGGATGTGGACCGGAGTGACAGGGCAGAGGATGTGGACCGGAGACATAGGGCAGAGGATGGTGACCGGAGTGATATGGCAGAGGATGTGGTCCGGAGTGATAGGGCAGAGGATGAGGACCGGAGTGATAGGGCAGAGGATGAGGACCGGAGTGATAGGGCAGAGGATGGGACCGGAGTGAAAGTGCAGAGGATGTGTACCGGAGTGATAGGGCAGAGGATGGGGACCGGAGTGATAGGACAGAGGATGAGGACCGGAGTGATAGGACAGAGGATGGGGAGCGGAGTGATAGGGCAGTGGATGGGGACCGGAGTGATAGTGCAGAGGATGGGGACCGGAGTGATAGGGCAGAGGATGAGGACCGGAGTGAGAGGGCAGAGGATGGGGACCGGAGTGATAGGGCAGAGGATGGGGACCGGAGTGATAGGGCAGAGGATGGGGACCGGAGTGATAGGGCAGGCGCTGGGGACCGGAGTGATAGGGCAGAGGATGGGGACCAGAGTGAGAGGGCAGAGGATGGGGACCGGAGTGATAGGGCAGGGATTGGGGACCGGAGTGATAGGGCGGAGGATGCGACCGGAGTGATATTGCAGAGGATGTGGATCGGAGTGAAGGGCAGAGGATGGGGACCGGAGTGAAAGGGCAGAGGATGGGGACCGGAGTGAAAGGGCAGAGGATGGGGACCGGAGTGACAGGGCAGAGGATGGGGACCGGAGTGACAGGGCAGAGGATGGGGACCGGAGTGACAGGGCAGAGAAAGGGGACCGGAGTGATAGGGCAGAGGATGGGGACCGGAGTGATAGGGCAGAGGATGGGGACCGGAGTGATAGGGCAGACGCTGGGGACCGGAGTGATAGGGCAGAGGATGGGGACCGGAGTGATAGGGCAGGGGATGGGGACCGGAGTGATATGGCAGGGGATGGGACCGGAGTGAAAGGGCAGAGGATGTGGAGCGGAGTGAAGGGCAGAGCATGGGGACAGGAGTGATAGGGCAGAGGATGTGGACCGGAGTGACAGGGCAGAGGATGTGGACCGGAGTGATAGGGCAGAGTATGGGGACCGGAGTGAAAGGGAAGAGGATGGGGACCGGAGTGAAAGGGAAGAGGATGGGGACCGGAGTGAAATGGAAGAGGATGGGGACCGGAGTGAAAGGGCAGAGGATGGGGACCGGAGTGATAGGGCAGAGGATGGGGACAGGAGTGATAGGGCAGAGGATGGGGACAGGAGTGATAGGGCAGAGGATGGGAACCGGAGTGATAGGGCAGAGGATGGGGACCGGAGTGATAGGGCAGAGGATGGTGACCGGAGTGATAGGTCAGAGGATGGGGAGCGGAGTGATAGGGCATTGGATGGGGAGCGGAGTGATAGAGCAGAGGATGGTTCCGGAGTGATAGGGCAGAGGATGGGGACAGGAGTGATAGGGCAGAGGATGGGGACAGGAGTGATAGGGCAGAGGATGGGGACAGGAGTGATAGGGCAGAGGATGGGGAGCGGAGTGATAGGGCAGAGGATGGGGAGCGGAGTGATAGGGCAGAGGATGAGGACCGGAGTGATAGGGCAGAGTATGCGTACGGAGAAATAGGGCAGAGGATTGGGACCGGAGTGATAGGGCAGAGGATGGTGACCGGAGTGATAGGGCAGAGGATGTGGTCCGGAGTGATAGGGCAGAGGATGAGGACCGGAGTGATAGGGCAGAGGATGAGGACCGGAGTGATAGGGCAGAGGATGGGACCGGAGTGAAAGGGCAGAGGATGTGGACCGGAGTGATAGGGCAGAGGATGGGGACCGGAGTGATAGGACAGAGGATGAGGACCGGAGTGATAGGACAGAGGATGGGGACCGGAGTGATAGGGCAGAGGATGGGGACCGGAGTGATAGGGCAGAGGATGTGGACCGGAGTGATATGGCAGAGGATGTGGTCCGGAGTGATAGGGCAGAGGATGAGGACCGGAGTGATAGGGCAGAGGATGAGGACCGGAGTGATAGGGCAGAGGATGGGGACCGGAGTGATAGGGCAGAGGATGGGGACCGGAGTGATATGGCAGAGGATGGGACCGGAGTGAAAGGGCAGAGGATGTGGACCGGAGTGATAGGGCAGAGGATGGGGACCGGAGTGATAGGACAGAGGATGAGGACCGGAGTGATAGGACAGAGGATGGGGACCGGAGTGATAGGGCAGAGGATGGGGACCGGAGTGATAGGGCAGAGGATGTGGACCGGAGTGATATGGCAGAGGATGTGGTCCGGAGTGATAGGGCAGAGGATGAGGACCGGAGTGATAGGGCAGAGGATGAGGACCGGAGTGATAGGGCAGAGGATGGGGACCGGAGTGATAGGGCAGAGGATGGTGACCGGAGTGATATGGCAGAGGATGTGGTCCGGAGTGATAGGGCAGAGGATGAGGACCGGAGTGATAGGGCAGAGGATGAGGACCGGAGTGATAGGGCAGAGGATGGGGACCGGAGTGATAGGGCAGAGGATGGGGACCGGAGTGATAGGGCAGAGATGGTCCGGAGTGATAGGGCAGAGGATGGGGTCCGGAGTGATAGGGCAGAGGATGGGGACCGGAGTGATATGGCAGAGGATGGGGTCCGGAGTGATAGGGCAGAGGATGGGTCCGGAGTGATAGGGCAGAGGATGGGGACCGGAGTGATAGGGCAGAGGATGGGACCGGAGTGATAGGGCAGAGGATGGGGACCGGAGTGATAGGGCAGAGGATGGGGACCGGAGTGATAGGGCAGAGGATGTGGACCGGAGTGATAGGGCAGAGGATGGGTCCGGAGTGATAGGGCAGAGGATGGGGACCGGAGTGATAGGGCAGAGGATGGGGACCGGAGTGATAGGGCAGAGGATGGTGACCGGAGTGATAGGGCAGAGGATGTGGACCGGAGTGATAGGGCAGAGGATGGTGACCGGAGTGATATGGCAGAGGATGTGGTCCGGAGTGATAGGGCAGAGAATGGGGACCGGAGTGATAGGGCAGAGGATGTGGTCCGGAGTGATAGGGCAGAGGATGAGTACAGGAGTGATAGGGCAGAGGATGAGGACCGGAGTGATAGGGCAGAGGATGAGGACCGGAGTGATAGGGCAGAGGATGGGGACCGGAGTGATAGGGCAGAGGATGGGGACCGGAGTGATAGGGCAGAGATGGTCCGGAGTGATAGGGCAGAGGATTGGGACCGGAGTGATAAGGCAGAAGATTGGGACCGGAGTGATAGGGCAGAGGATGGGGACCAGAGTGATACAGCAGAGGATGGGTCCGAATTGATAGGGCAGAGGATGGGGACCGGAGTGATAGGGCAGAGGATGGGGACCGGATTGAAAGGGCAGAGGATGAGGACCGGAGTGATAGGGCAGAGGATGGGACCGGAGTGATGGGGCAGAGGATGGGGACCGGAGTGATGGGGCAGAGGATGGGGACCGGAGTGATAGGGCAGAGGATGGTGACCGGAGTGATAGGGCAGAGGATGAGGACCGGAGTGATAGGGCAGAGGATGGGGACCGGAGTGATAGGGCAGAGGATGGGGACCGGAGTGATAGGGCAGAGGATTGGGACCGGAGTGATAGGGCAGAGGATGGGTCCGAAGTGATAGGGCAGAGGATGGGGACCGGAGTGATAGGGCAGAGGATGGGGACCGGAGTGATAGGGTAGAGGATGGGGACCGGAGTGATAGGGCAGAGCATGGGACCGGAGTGATAGGGCAGAGGATGGGGTACGGAGTGATAGGGCAGAGGATGTGGACCGGAGTGATAGGGCAGAGGATGTGGACAAGAGTGATAGGGCAGAGGATGGGACCGGAGTGATAGGGCAGAGGATGGGGTACGGAGTGATAGGGCAGAGGATGGGGTACGGAGTGATAGGGCAGAGGATGGGGACCGGAATGATAGGGCAGAGGATGGGGACCGGTGTGATAGGGCAGAGGATGGGGACCGGAGTGAAAGGGCAGAGGATGGGGACCGGAGTGAAAGGGCAGAGGATGAGGACCGGAGTGATAGGGCAGAGGATGGGGACCAGAGTGATAGGGCAGAGATGGTCCGGAGTGATAGGGCAGAGGATGGGAACCAGAGTGATAGGGCAGAGGATGAGGAGCGGAGTGATAGGGCAGAGGATGGGGACCGGAGTGATAAAGCAGAGGATGTGACCGGAGTGATAGGGCAGAGATGGGTCCGGAGTGATAAAGCAGAGGATGTGACCGGAGTGATAGGGCAGAGGATGAGGAGCGGAGTGATAGGGCTGAGGATGGTGACCAGAGTGATATAGCAGAGGATGGGTCCGAAGTGATAGGGCAGAGGATGGGGACCGGAGTGATAGGGCTGAGGATGGGGACCGGAGTGAAAGGGCAGAGGATGAGGACCGGAGTGATAGGGCAGAGAATGGGACCGGAGTGATGGGGCACAGGATGGGGACCGGAGAGATAGGGCAGAGGATGGGGACTGGAGTGATAGGGCAGGGGATTTGGACCAGAGTGATAGGTCAGATGATGGGGTGGGGAGTGATAGGGCAGAGGATGGGTCCGGAGTGATAGGGCAGAGGATGGGGACCGGAGTGATAGTGCAGAGGAAGGGGACCGGAGTGATAGGGCAGAGGATGGGGACCGGAGTGATAGGGCAGAGGATGGGGACCGGACTGATAGGGCAGAGGATGAGGACCGGAGTGACAGGGCAGAGGATGGGGTACGGAGTGATAGGGCAGAGGATGGGTACAGGAGTGATAGAGCAGAGGATGGGACCGGAGTGATAGGGCAGAGGATGGGACTGGAGTGTTAGGGCAGAGGAAGGGTCCGGAGTGATAGGGCAGAGGATGGGTCCGGAGTGATAGGGCAGAGGATGGGTCCGGAGTGATAGGGCAGAGGATGGTGACCGGAGTGATAGGGCAGAGGATGGGTCCGGAGTGATAGGGCAGAGGATGGGTCCGGAGTGATAGGGCAGAGGATGGTGACCGGAGTGATAGGGCAGAGGATGGTGACCGGAGTGATAGGGCAGAGGATGGGGACCAGAGTGAAAGGGCAGAGGATGTGAACCGGAGTGATAGGGCAGAGGATGGGGACCGGAGTGATAGGGCAGAGGATGGGACCGGAGTGATAGGGCAGAGGATGTGGACCGGAGACATAGGGCAGAGGATTGGGACCGGAGTGATAGGGCAGAGATGGTCCGGAGTGATAGGGCAGAGGATGGTGACCGGAGTGATATGGCAGAGGATGGGGACCGGAGTGATAGGGCAGAGGATGTGGTCCGGAGTGATAGGGCAGAGGATGTGGTCCGGAGTGATAGGGCAGAGGATGTGGTCCGGAGTGATAGGGCAGAGGATGAGGACCGGAGTGATAGGGCAGAGGATGGGGACCGGAGTGATAGTGCAGGGGATGGGGACCGGAGTGATAGGGCAGAGGATGGGGACCGGAGTGATAGGGCAGAGGATGGGACAGGAGTGATAGGGCAGAGGATGGGGACCGGAGTGATAGGGCAGAGGATGTGGTCCGGAGTGATAGGGCAGAGGATGTGGTCCGGAGTGATAGGGCAGAGGATGAGGACCGGAGTGATAGGGCAGAGGATGGGGACCGGAGTGATAGTGCAGGGGATGGGGACCGGAGTGATAGGGCAGAGGATGGGGACCGGAGTGATAGGGCAGAGGATGGGACAGGAGTGATAGGGCAGAGGATTGGGACCGGAGTGATAGGGCAGAGGATGGGGACCGGAGTGATAGGGCAGAGGATGTGGTCCGGAGTGATAGGGCAGAGGATGAGGACCGGAGTGATAGGGCAGAGGATGAGGACCGGAGTGATAGGGCAGAGGATGGGGACCGGAGTGATAGGGCAGAGGATGGGACCGGAGTGAAAGTGCAGAGGATGTGTACCGGAGTGTTACGGCAGAGGATGGGGACCGGAGAGATAGGACAGAGGATGAGGACCGGAGTGATAGGACAGAGGATGGGGAGCGGAGTGATAGGGCAGAGGATGGGGACCGGAGTGATAGTGCAGAGGATGGGGACCGGAGTGATAGGGCAGAGGATGAGGACCGGAGTGAGAGGGCAGAGGATGGGGACCGGAGTGATAGGGCAGGGATTGGGGACCGGAGTGATAGGGCGGAGGATGCGACCGGAGTGATATTGCAGAGGATGTGGATCGGAGTGATAGGGCAGAGGATCGGGACCGGAGTGATAGGGCAGAGGATGGGGTGGGGAGTGATAGGGCAGAGGATGGGTCCGGAGTGATAGGGCAGAGGATGGGGTCCGGAGTGATAGGGCAGAGGATGGGGACCGGAGTGATATGGCAGAGGATGGGGTCCGGAGTGATAGGGCAGAGGATGGGTCCGGAGTGATAGGGCAGAGGATGGGGACCGGAGTGATAGGGCAGAGGATGGGACCGGAGTGATAGGGCAGACGCTGGGGACCGGAGTGATAGGGCAGAGGATGGGGACCGGAGTGATAGGGCAGGGGATGGGGACCGGAGTGATATGGCAGGGGATGGGACCGGAGTGAAAGGGCAGAGGATGTGGAGCGGAGTGAATGGCAGAGCATGGGGACAGGAGTGATAGGGCAGAGGATGTGGACCGGAGTGACAGGGCAGAGGATGTGGACCCGAGTGATAGGGCAGAGTATGGGGACCGGAGTGAAAGGGAAGAGGATGGGGACCGGAGTGAAAGGGAAGAGGATGGGGACCGGAGTGAAATGGAAGAGGATGGGGACCGGAGTGAAAGGGCAGAGGATGGGGACCGGAGTGATAGGGCAGAGGATCGGGACCGGAGTGATAGGGCAGAGGATGGGGTGGGGAGTGATAGGGCAGAGGATGGGTCCGGAGTGATAGGGCAGAGGATGGGGTCCGGAGTGATAGGGCAGAGGATGGGGACCGGAGTGATATGGCAGAGGATGGGGTCCGGAGTGATAGGGCAGAGGATGGGTCCGGAGTGATAGGGCAGAGGATGGGGACCGGAGTGATAGGGCAGAGGATGGGACCGGAGTGATAGGGCAGAGGATGGGGACCGGAGTGATAGGGCAGAGGATGGGGACCGGAGTGATAGGGCAGAGGATGTGGACCGGAGTGATAGGGCAGAGGATGGGTCCGGAGTGATAGGGCAGAGGATGGGGACCGGAGTGATAGGGCAGAGGATGGGGACCGGAGTGATAGGGCAGAGGATGGTGACCGGAGTGATAGGGCAGAGGATGTGGACCGGAGTGATAGGGCAGAGGATGGTGACCGGAGTGATATGGCAGAGGATGTGGTCCGGAGTGATAGGGCAGAGAATGGGGACCGGAGTGATAGGGCAGAGGATGTGGTCCGGAGTGATAGGGCAGAGGATGAGTACAGGAGTGATAGGGCAGAGGATGAGGACCGGAGTGATAGGGCAGAGGATGAGGACCGGAGTGATAGGGCAGAGGATGGGGACCGGAGTGATAGGGCAGAGGATGGGGACCGGAGTGATAGGGCAGAGATGGTCCGGAGTGATAGGGCAGAGGATTGGGACCGGAGTGATAAGGCAGAAGATTGGGACCGGAGTGATAGGGCAGAGGATGGGGACCAGAGTGATACAGCAGAGGATGGGTCCGAATTGATAGGGCAGAGGATGGGGACCGGAGTGATAGGGCAGAGGATGGGGACCGGATTGAAAGGGCAGAGGATGAGGACCGGAGTGATAGGGCAGAGGATGGGACCGGAGTGATGGGGCAGAGGATGGGGACCGGAGTGATGGGGCAGAGGATGGGGACCGGAGTGATAGGGCAGAGGATGGTGACCGGAGTGATAGGGCAGAGGATGAGGACCGGAGTGATAGGGCAGAGGATGGGGACCGGAGTGATAGGGCAGAGGATGGGGACCGGAGTGATAGGGCAGAGGATTGGGACCGGAGTGATAGGGCAGAGGATGGGTCCGAAGTGATAGGGCAGAGGATGGGGACCGGAGTGATAGGGCAGAGGATGGGGACCGGAGTGATAGGGTAGAGGATGGGGACCGGAGTGATAGGGCAGAGCATGGGACCGGAGTGATAGGGCAGAGGATGGGGTACGGAGTGATAGGGCAGAGGATGTGGACCGGAGTGATAGGGCAGAGGATGTGGACAAGAGTGATAGGGCAGAGGATGGGACCGGAGTGATAGGGCAGAGGATGGGGTACGGAGTGATAGGGCAGAGGATGGGGTACGGAGTGATAGGGCAGAGGATGGGGACCGGAATGATAGGGCAGAGGATGGGGACCGGTGTGATAGGGCAGAGGATGGGGACCGGAGTGAAAGGGCAGAGGATGGGGACCGGAGTGAAAGGGCAGAGGATGAGGACCGGAGTGATAGGGCAGAGGATGGGGACCAGAGTGATAGGGCAGAGATGGTCCGGAGTGATAGGGCAGAGGATGGGAACCAGAGTGATAGGGCAGAGGATGAGGAGCGGAGTGATAGGGCAGAGGATGGGGACCGGAGTGATAAAGCAGAGGATGTGACCGGAGTGATAGGGCAGAGATGGGTCCGGAGTGATAAAGCAGAGGATGTGACCGGAGTGATAGGGCAGAGGATGAGGAGCGGAGTGATAGGGCTGAGGATGGTGACCAGAGTGATATAGCAGAGGATGGGTCCGAAGTGATAGGGCAGAGGATGGGGACCGGAGTGATAGGGCTGAGGATGGGGACCGGAGTGAAAGGGCAGAGGATGAGGACCGGAGTGATAGGGCAGAGAATGGGACCGGAGTGATGGGGCACAGGATGGGGACCGGAGAGATAGGGCAGAGGATGGGGACTGGAGTGATAGGGCAGGGGATTTGGACCAGAGTGATAGGTCAGATGATGGGGTGGGGAGTGATAGGGCAGAGGATGGGTCCGGAGTGATAGGGCAGAGGATGGGGACCGGAGTGATAGTGCAGAGGAAGGGGACCGGAGTGATAGGGCAGAGGATGGGGACCGGAGTGATAGGGCAGAGGATGGGGACCGGACTGATAGGGCAGAGGATGAGGACCGGAGTGACAGGGCAGAGGATGGGGTACGGAGTGATAGGGCAGAGGATGGGTACAGGAGTGATAGAGCAGAGGATGGGACCGGAGTGATAGGGCAGAGGATGGGACTGGAGTGTTAGGGCAGAGGAAGGGTCCGGAGTGATAGGGCAGAGGATGGGTCCGGAGTGATAGGGCAGAGGATGGGTCCGGAGTGATAGGGCAGAGGATGGTGACCGGAGTGATAGGGCAGAGGATGGGTCCGGAGTGATAGGGCAGAGGATGGGTCCGGAGTGATAGGGCAGAGGATGGTGACCGGAGTGATAGGGCAGAGGATGGTGACCGGAGTGATAGGGCAGAGGATGGGGACCAGAGTGAAAGGGCAGAGGATGTGAACCGGAGTGATAGGGCAGAGGATGGGGACCGGAGTGATAGGGCAGAGGATGGGACCGGAGTGATAGGGCAGAGGATGTGGACCGGAGACATAGGGCAGAGGATTGGGACCGGAGTGATAGGGCAGAGATGGTCCGGAGTGATAGGGCAGAGGATGGTGACCGGAGTGATATGGCAGAGGATGGGGACCGGAGTGATAGGGCAGAGGATGTGGTCCGGAGTGATAGGGCAGAGGATGTGGTCCGGAGTGATAGGGCAGAGGATGTGGTCCGGAGTGATAGGGCAGAGGATGAGGACCGGAGTGATAGGGCAGAGGATGGGGACCGGAGTGATAGTGCAGGGGATGGGGACCGGAGTGATAGGGCAGAGGATGGGGACCGGAGTGATAGGGCAGAGGATGGGACAGGAGTGATAGGGCAGAGGATGGGGACCGGAGTGATAGGGCAGAGGATGTGGTCCGGAGTGATAGGGCAGAGGATGTGGTCCGGAGTGATAGGGCAGAGGATGAGGACCGGAGTGATAGGGCAGAGGATGGGGACCGGAGTGATAGTGCAGGGGATGGGGACCGGAGTGATAGGGCAGAGGATGGGGACCGGAGTGATAGGGCAGAGGATGGGACAGGAGTGATAGGGCAGAGGATTGGGACCGGAGTGATAGGGCAGAGGATGGGGACCGGAGTGATAGGGCAGAGGATGTGGTCCGGAGTGATAGGGCAGAGGATGAGGACCGGAGTGATAGGGCAGAGGATGAGGACCGGAGTGATAGGGCAGAGGATCGGGACCGGAGTGATAGGGCAGAGGATGGGACCGGAGTGATAGGGCAGAGGATGGGGACCGGAGTGATAGTGCAGAGGATGTGGACCGGAGTGACAGGGCAGAGGATGTGGACCGGAGACATAGGGCAGAGGATTGGGACCGGAGTGATAGGGCAGAGGATGGTGACCGGAGTGATATGGCAGAGGATGTGGTCCGGAGTGATAGGGCAGAGGATGAGGACCGGAGTGATAGGGCAGAGGATGAGGACCGGAGTGATAGGGCAGAGGATGGGGACCGGAGTGATAGGGCAGAGGATGGGACCGGAGTGAAAGTGCAGAGGATGTGTACCGGAGTGTTACGGCAGAGGATGGGGACCGGAGAGATAGGACAGAGGATGAGGACCGGAGTGATAGGACAGAGGATGGGGAGCGGAGTGATAGGGCAGAGGATGGGGACCGGAGTGATAGTGCAGAGGATGGGGACCGGAGTGATAGGGCAGAGGATGAGGACCGGAGTGAGAGGGCAGAGGATGGGGACCGGAGTGATAGGGCAGGGATTGGGGACCGGAGTGATAGGGCGGAGGATGCGACCGGAGTGATATTGCAGAGGATGTGGATCGGAGTGAAGGGCAGAGGATGGGGACCGGAGTGAAAGGGCAGAGGATGGGGACCGGAGTGAAAGGGCAGAGGATGGGGACCGGAGTGATAGGGCAGAGAAAGGGGACCGGAGTGATAGGGCAGAGGATGGGGACCGGAGTGACAGGGCAGAGGATGGGGACCGGAGTGACAGGGCAGAGAAAGGGGACCGGAGTGATAGGGCAGAGGATGGGGACCGGAGTGATAGGGCAGAGGATGGGGACCGGAGTGATAGGGCAGACGCTGGGGACCGGAGTGATAGGGCAGAGGATGGGGACCGGAGTGATAGGGCAGGGGATGGGGACCGGAGTGATATGGCAGGGGATGGGACCGGAGTGAAAGGGCAGAGGATGTGGAGCGGAGTGAATGGCAGAGCATGGGGACAGGAGTGATAGGGCAGAGGATGTGGACCGGAGTGACAGGGCAGAGGATGTGGACCCGAGTGATAGGGCAGAGTATGGGGACCGGAGTGAAAGGGAAGAGGATGGGGACCGGAGTGAAAGGGAAGAGGATGGGGACCGGAGTGAAATGGAAGAGGATGGGGACCGGAGTGAAAGGGCAGAGGATGGGGACCGGAGTGATAGGGCAGAGGATGGGGACAGGAGTGATAGGGCAGAGGATGGGGACAGGAGTGATAGGGCAGAGGATGGGAACCGGAGTGATAGGGCAGAGGATGGGGACCGGAGTGATAGGGCAGAGGATGGTGACCGGAGTGATAGGTCAGAGGATGGGGAGCGGAGTGATAGGGCATTGGATGGGGAGCGGAGTGATAGAGCAGAGGATGGTTCCGGAGTGATAGGGCAGAGGATGGGGACAGGAGTGATAGGGCAGAGGATGGGGACAGGAGTGATAGGGCAGAGGATGGGGACAGGAGTGATAGGGCAGAGGATGGGGAGCGGAGTGATAGGGCATAGGATGGGGAGCGGAGTGATAGGGCAGAGGATGTGGTCCGGAGTGATAGGGCAGAGGATGAGGACCGGAGTGATAGGGCAGAGGATGTGGTCCGGAGTGATAGGGCAGAGGATGAGGACCGGAGTGATAGGGCAGAGGATGAGGACCGGAGTGATAGGGCAGAGGATGGGACCGGAGTGAAAGGGCAGAGGATGTGGACCGGAGTGATAGGGCAGAGGATGGGGACCGGAGTGATAGGACAGAGGATGAGGACCGGAGTGATAGGACAGAGGATGGGGACCGGAGTGATAGGGCAGAGGATGGGGACCGGAGTGATAGGGCAGAGGATGTGGACCGGAGTGATAGGGCAGAGGATGGTGACCGGAGTGATATGGCAGAGGATGTGGTCCGGAGTGATAGGGCAGAGGATGAGGACCGGAGTGATAGGGCAGAGGATGAGGACCGGAGTGATAGGGCAGAGGATGGGGACCGGAGTGATAGGGCAGAGGATGGGGACCGGAGTGATAGGGCAGAGATGGTCCGGAGTGATAGGGCAGAGGATGGGGTCCGGAGTGATAGGGCAGAGGATGGGGACCGGAGTGATATGGCAGAGGATGGGGTCCGGAGTGATAGGGCAGAGGATGGGTCCGGAGTGATAGGGCAGAGGATGGGGACCGGAGTGATAGGGCAGAGGATGGGACCGGAGTGATAGGGCAGAGGATGGGGACCGGAGTGATAGGGCAGAGGATGGGGACCGGAGTGATAGGGCAGAGGATGTGGACCGGAGTGATAGGGCAGAGGATGGGTCCGGAGTGATAGGGCAGAGGATGGGGACCGGAGTGATAGGGCAGAGGATGGTGACCGGAGTGATAGGGCAGAGGATGTGGACCGGAGTGATAGGGCAGAGGATGGTGACCGGAGTGATATGGCAGAGGATGTGGTCCGGAGTGATAGGGCAGAGGATGAGGACCGGAGTGATAGGGCAGAGGATGAGGACCGGAGTGATAGGGCAGAGGATGGGGACCGGAGTGATAGGGCAGAGGATGGGGACCGGAGTGATAGGGCAGAGATGGTCCGGAGTGATAGGGCAGAGGATTGGGACCGGAGTGATAAGGCAGAAGATTGGGACCGGAGTGATAGGGCAGAGGATGGGGACCAGAGTGATACAGCAGAGGATGGGTCCGAATTGATAGGGCAGAGGATGGGGACCGGAGTGATAGGGCAGAGGATGGGGACCGGATTGAAAGGGCAGAGGATGAGGACCGGAGTGATAGGGCAGAGGATGGGACCGGAGTGATGGGGCAGAGGATGGGGACCGGAGTGATGGGGCAGAGGATGGGGACCGGAGTGATAGGGCAGAGGATGGGGACCGGAGTGATAGGGTAGAGGATGGGGACCGGAGTGATAGGGCAGAGGATGGGGACCGGAGTGATAGGGCAGAGGATGGGGACCGGAGTGATAGGGCAGAGGATTGGGACCGGAGTGATAGGGCAGAGGATGGGTCCGAAGTGATAGGGCAGAGGATGGGGACCGGAGTGATAGGGCAGAGGATGGGGACCGGAGTGATAGGGTAGAGGATGGGGACCGGAGTGATAGGGCAGAGCATGGGACCGGAGTGATAGGGCAGAGGATGGGGTACGGAGTGATAGGGCAGAGGATGTGGACCGGAGTGATAGGGCAGAGGATGTGGACAAGAGTGATAGGGCAGAGGATGGGACCGGAGTGATAGGGCAGAGGATGGGGTACGGAGTGATAGGGCAGAGGATGGGGTACGGAGTGATAGGGCAGAGGATGGGGACCGGAATGATAGGGCAGAGGATGGGGACCGGTGTGATAGGGCAGAGGATGGGGACCGGAGTGAAAGGGCAGAGGATGGGGACCGGAGTGAAAGGGCAGAGGATGAGGACCGGAGTGATAGGGCAGAGGATGGGGACCAGAGTGATAGGGCAGAGATGGTCCGGAGTGATAGGGCAGAGGATGGGAACCAGAGTGATAGGGCAGAGGATGAGGAGCGGAGTGATAGGGCAGAGGATGGGGACCGGAGTGATAAAGCAGAGGATGTGACCGGAGTGATAGGGCAGAGATGGGTCCGGAGTGATAAAGCAGAGGATGTGACCGGAGTGATAGGGCAGAGGATGAGGAGCGGAGTGATAGGGCTGAGGATGGTGACCAGAGTGATATAGCAGAGGATGGGTCCGAAGTGATAGGGCAGAGGATGGGGACCGGAGTGATAGGGCTGAGGATGGGGACCGGAGTGATAGGGCAGAGGATGGGGACCGGAGTGATAGGGCAGAGGATGGGTCCGGAGTGATAGGGCAGAGGATGGGGACTGGAGTGATAGGGCAGGGGATTTGGACCAGAGTGATAGGTCAGATGATGGGGTGGGGAGTGATAGGGCAGAGGATGGGTCCGGAGTGATAGGGCAGAGGATGGGGACCGGAGTGATAGTGCAGAGGAAGGGGACCGGAGTGATAGGGCAGAGGATGGGGACCGGAGTGATAGGGCAGAGGATGGGGACCGGACTGATAGGGCAGAGGATGAGGACCGGAGTGACAGGGCAGAGGATGGGGTACGGAGTGATAGGGCAGAGGATGGGTACAGGAGTGATAGAGCAGAGGATGGGACCGGAGTGATAGGGCAGAGGATGGGACCGGAGTGTTAGGGCAGAGGAAGGGTCCGGAGTGATAGGGCAGAGGATGGGTCCGGAGTGATAGGGCAGAGGATGGGTCCGGAGTGATAGGGCAGAGGATGGTGACCGGAGTGATAGGGCAGAGGATGGGTCCGGAGTGATAGGGCAGAGGATGGGTCCGGAGTGATAGGGCAGAGGATGGTGACCGGAGTGATAGGGCAGAGGATGGTGACCGGAGTGATAGGGCAGAGGATGAGGACCGGAGTGATAGGGCAGAGGATGGGTCCGGAGTGATAGGGCAGAGGATGGGTCCGGAGTGATAGGGCAGAGGATGGGGTACGGAGTGATAGGGCAGAGGATGGGTCCGGAGTGATAGGGCAGAGGATGGGTCCGGAGTGATAGGGCAGAGGATGGTGACCGGAGTGATAGGACAGAGGATGAGGACCGGAGTGATAGGACAGAGGATGAGGACCGGAGTGATAGGGCAGAGGATGAGGACTGGAGTGATAGGGCAGAGGATGAGGACCGGAGTAATAGGGCAGAGGATGGGGACCAGAGTGAAAGGGCAGAGGATGTGAACCGGAGTGATAGGGCAGAGGATGGGACCGGAGTAATAGGGCAGAGGATGGGGACCAGAGTGAAAGGGCAGAGGATGTGAACCGGAGTGATAGGGCAGAGGATGGGGACCGGAGTGATAGGGCAGAGGATGGGACCGGAGTGATAGGGCAGAGGATGTGGACCGGAGACATAGGGCAGAGGATTGGGACCGGAGTGATAGGGCAGAGGATGGTGACCGGAGTGATATGGCAGAGGATGGGGACCGGAGTGATAGGGCAGAGGATGTGGTCCGGAGTGATAGGGCAGAGGATGTGGTCCGGAGTGATAGGGCAGAGGATGAGGACCGGAGTGATAGGGCAGAGGATGTGGTCCGGAGTGATAGGGCAGAGGATGTGGTCCGGAGTGATAGAGCAGAGGATGGGGACCGGAGTGATAGGGCAGAGGATGAGGACAGGAGTGATAGGGCAGAGGATGTGGTCCGGAGTGATAGGGCAGAGGATGTGGTCCGGAGTGATAGGGCAGAGGATGAGGACCGGAGTGATAGGGCAGAGGATGTGGTCCGGAGTGATAGGGCAGAGGATGTGGTCCGGAGTGATAGGGCAGAGGATGAGGACAGGAGTGATAGGGCAGAGGATGTGGTCCGGAGTGATAGGGCAGAGGATGAGGACCGGAGTGATAGGGCAGAGGATGGGGACCGGAGTGATAGGGCAGAGGATGGGACCGGAGTGATAGGGCAGAGGATGGGGACCGGAGTGATAGTGCAGAGGATGTGGACCGGAGTGACAGGGCAGAGGATGTGGACCGGAGACATAGGGCAGAGGATTGGGACCGGAGTGATAGGGCAGAGGATGGTGACCGGAGTGATATGGCAGAGGATGTGGTCCGGAGTGATAGGGCAGAGGATGAGGACCGGAGTGATAGGGCAGAGGATGAGGACCGGAGTGATAGGGCAGAGGATGGGACCGGAGTGAAAGTGCAGAGGATGTGTACCGGAGTGTTAGGGCAGAGGATGGGGACCGGAGAGATAGGACAGAGGATGAGGACCGGAGTGATAGGACAGAGGATGGGGAGCGGAGTGATAGGGCAGAGGATGGGGACCGGAGTGATAGTGCAGAGGATGGGGACCGGAGTGATAGGGCAGAGGATGAGGACCGGAGTGAGAGGGCAGAGGATGGGGACCGGAGTGATAGGGCAGAGGATGGGGACCGGAGTGATAGGGCAGAGGATGGGGACCGGAGCGATAGGGCAGGCGCTGGGGACCGGAGTGATAGGGCAGAGGATGGGGACCAGAGTGAGAGGGCAGAGGATGGCGACCGGAGTGATAGGGCAGGGATTGGGGACCGGAGTGATAGGGCGGAGGATGCGACCGGAGTGATATTGCAGAGGATGTGGATCGGAGTGAAGGGCAGAGGATGGGGACCGGAGTGAAAGGGCAGAGGATGGGGACCGGAGTGAAAGGGCAGAGGATGGGGACCGGAGTGACAGGGCAGAGGATGGGGACCGGAGTGACAGGGCAGAGGATGGGGACCGGAGTGACAGGGCAGAGGATGGGGACCGGAGTGACAGGGCAGAGAAAGGGGACCGGAGTGATAGGGCAGACGCTGGGGACCGGAGTGATAGGGCAGAGGATGGGGACCGGAGTGATAGGGCAGGGGATGGGGACCGGAGTGATATGGCAGGAGATGGGACCGGAGTGAAAGGGCAGAGGATGTGGATCGGAGTGAAGGGCAGAGCATGGGGACTGGAGTGATAGGGCAGAGGATGTGGACCGGAGTGACAGTGCAGAGGATGTGGACCGGAGTGATAGGGCAGAGTATGGGGACCGGAGTGAAAGGGAAGAGGATGGGGACCGGAGTGAAAGGGAAGAGGATGGGGACCGGAGTGAAATGGAAGAGGATGGGGACCGGAGTGAAAGGGCAGAGGATGGGGACCGGAGTGATAGGGCAGAGGATGGGGACAGGAGTGATAGGGCAGAGGATGGGGACAGGAGTGATAGGGCAGAGGATGGGAACCGGAGTGATAGGGCAGAGGATGGGGACCGGAGTGATAGGGCAGAGGATGGTGACCGGAGTGATAGGTCAGAGGATGGGGAGCGGAGTGATAGGGCATTGGATGGGGAGCGGAGTGATAGAGCAGAGGATGGTTCCGGAGTGATAGGGCAGAGGATGGGGACAGGAGTGATAGGGCAGAGGATGGGGACAGGAGTGATAGGGCAGAGGATGGGGACAGGAGTGATAGGGCAGAGGATGGGGAGCGGAGTGATAGGGCATAGGATGGGGAGCGGAGTGATAGGGCAGAGGATGGGGAGCGGAGTGATAGGGCAGAGGATGAGGACCGGAGTGATAGGGCAGAGTATGCGTACGGAGAAATAGGGCAGAGGATTGGGACCGGAGTGATAGGGCAGAGGATGGTGACCGGAGTGATAGGGCAGAGGATGTGGTCCGGAGTGATAGGGCAGAGGATGAGGACCGGAGTGATAGGGCAGAGGATGAGGACCGGAGTGATAGGGCAGAGGATGGGACCGGAGTGAAAGGGCAGAGGATGTGGACCGGAGTGATAGGGCAGAGGATGGGGACCGGAGTGATAGGACAGAGGATGAGGACCGGAGTGATAGGACAGAGGATGGGGAGCGGACTGATAGGGCAGAGGATGGGGACCGGAGTGATAGGGCAGAGGATGGGGACCGGAGTGATAGGGTAGAGGATGGGGACCGGAGTGATAGGGCAGAGCATGGGACCGGAGTGATAGGGCAGAGGATGGGGTACGGAGTGATAGGGCAGAGGATGTGGACCGGAGTGATAGGGCAGAGGATGTGGACAAGAGTGATAGGGCAGAGGATGGGACCGGAGTTATAGGGCAGAGGATGGGGTACGGAGTGATAGGGCAGAGGATGGGGTACGGAGTGATAGGGCAGAGGATGGGGACCGGAATGATAGGGCAGAGGATGGGGACCGGTGTGATAGGGCAGAGGATGGGGACCGGAGTGAAAGGGCAGAGGATGAGGACCGGAGTGATAGGGCAGAGGATGGGGACCAGAGTGATAGGGCAGAGATGGTCCGGAGTGATAGGGCAGAGGATGGGAACCAGAGTGATAGGGCAGAGGATGAGGAGCGGAGTGATAGGGCAGAGGATGGGGACCGGAGTGATAAAGCAGAGGATGTGACCGGAGTGATAGGGCAGAGATGTGTCCGGAGTGATAAAGCAGAGGATGTGACCGGAGTGATAGGGCAGAGGATGAGGAGCGGAGTGATAGGGCTGAGGATGGTGACCAGAGTGAAAGGGCAGAGGATGAGGACCGGAGTGATAGGGCAGAGAATGGGACCGGAGTGATGGGGCACAGGATGGGGACCGGAGAGATAGGGCAGAGGATGGGGACTGGAGTGATAGGGCAGGGGATTTGGACCAGAGTGATAGGTCAGATGATGGGGTGGGGAGTGATAGGGCAGAGGATGGGTCCGGAGTGATAGGGCAGAGGATGGGGACCGGAGTGATAGTGCAGAGGAAGGGGACCGGAGTGATAGGGCAGAGGATGGGGACCGGAGTGATAGGGCAGAGGATGGGGACCGGACTGATAGGGCAGAGGATGAGGACCGGAGTGACAGGGCAGAGGATGGGGTACGGAGTGATAGGGCAGAGGATGGGTACAGGAGTGATAGAGCAGAGGATGGGACCGGAGTGATAGGGCAGAGGATGGGACCGGAGTGTTAGGGCAGAGGATGGGTCCGGAGTGATAGGGCAGAGGATGGGTCCGGAGTGATAGGGCAGAGGATGGGTCCGGAGTGATAGGGCAGAGGATGGTGACCGGAGTGATAGGGCAGAGGATGGGTCCGGAGTGATAGGGCAGAGGATGGGTCCGGAGTGATAGGGCAGAGGATGGTGACCGGAGTGATAGGGCAGAGGATGGTGACCGGAGTGATAGGGCAGAGGATGGGGACCAGAGTGAAAGGGCAGAGGATGTGAACCGGAGTGATAGGGCAGAGGATGGGGACCGGAGTGATAGGGCAGAGGATGGGACCGGAGTGATAGGGCAGAGGTTGTGGACCGGAGACATAGGGCAGAGGATTGGGACCGGAGTGATAGGGCAGAGGATGGTGACCGGAGTGATATGGCAGAGGATGGGGACCGGAGTGATAGGGCAGAGGATGTGGTCCGGAGTGATAGGGCAGAGGATGTGGTCCGGAGTGATAGGGCAGAGGATGAGGACCGGAGTGATAGGGCAGAGGATGGGATCCGGAGTGATAGGGCAGAGGATGGGGACCGGAGTGATAGGGCAGAGGATGGAGACAGGAGTGATAGGGCAGAGGATGGGGACCGGAGTGATAGGGCAGAGGATGTGGTCCGGAGTGATAGGGCAGAGGATGAGGACCGGAGTGATAGGGCAGAGGATGAGGACCGGAGTGATAGGGCAGAGGATGGGGACCGGAGTGATAGGGCAGAGGATGGGACCGGAGTGATAGGGCAGAGGATGGGGACCGGAGTGATAGTGCAGAGGATGGGACCGGAGTGATAGGGCAGAGGATGGGACCGGAGTGATAGGGCAGAGGATGGGGACCGGAGTGATAGTGCAGAGGATGGGACCGGAGTGATAGGGCAGAGGATGGGGACCGGAGTGATAGTGCAGAGGATGGGACCGGAGTGATAGTGCAGAGGATGTGGACCGGAGTGACAGGGCAGAGGATGTGGACCGGAGACATAGGGCAGAGGATTGGGACCGGAGTGATAGGGCAGAGGATGGTGACCGGAGTGATATGGCAGAGGATGTGGTCCGGAGTGATAGGGCAGAGGATGAGGACCGGAGTGATAGGGCAGAGGATGAGGACCGGAGTGATAGGGCAGAGGATGGGACCGGAGTGAAAGTGCAGAGGATGTGTACCGGAGTGATAGGGCAGAGGATGGGGACCGGAGTGATAGGACAGAGGATGAGGACCGGAGTGATAGGACAGAGGATGGGGAGCGGAGTGATAGGGCAGAGGATGGGGACCGGAGTGATAGTGCAGAGGATGGGGACCGGAGTGATAGGGCAGAGGATGAGGACCGGAGTGAGAGGGCAGAGGATGGGGACCGGAGTGATAGGGCAGAGGATGGGGACCGGAGTGATAGGGCAGAGGATGGGGACCGGAGTGATAGGGCAGGCGCTGGGGACCGGAGTGATAGGGCAGAGGATGGGGACCAGAGTGAGAGGGCAGAGGATGTGGACCGGAGTGATAGGGCAGGGATTGGGGACCGGAGTGATAGGGCGGAGGATGCGACCGGAGTGATATTGCAGAGGATGTGGATCGGAGTGAAGGGCAGAGGATGGGGACCGGAGTGACAGGGCAGAGAAAGGGGACCGGAGTGACAGGGCAGAGGATGGGGACCGGAGTGATAGGGCAGAGGATGGGGACCGGAGTGACAGGGCAGAGAAAGGGGACCGGAGTGATAGGGCAGGGATTGGGGACCGGAGTGATAGGGCGGAGGATGCGACCGGAGTGATATTGCAGAGGATGTGGATCGGAGTGAAGGGCAGAGGATGGGGACCGGAGTGAAAGGGCAGAGGATGGGGACCGGAGTGAAAGGGCAGAGGATGGGGACCGGAGTGACAGGGCAGAGAAAGGGGACCAGAGTGATAGGGCAGAGGATGGGGACCGGAGTGACAGGGCAGAGAAAGGGGACCGGAGTGATAGGGCAGAGGATGGGGACCGGAGTGATAGGGCAGACGCTGGGGACCGGAGTGATAGGGCAGAGGATGGGGACCGGAGTGATAGGGCAGGGGATGGGGACCGGAGTGATATGGCAGGGGATGGGACCGGAGTGAAAGGGCAGAGGATGTGGATCGGAGTGAAGGGCAGAGCATGGGGACAGGAGTGATAGGGCAGAGGATGTGGACCGGAGTGACAGGGCAGAGGATGTGGACCGGAGTGACAGGGCAGAGTATGGGGACCGGAGTGAAAGGGAAGAGGATGGGGACCGGAGTGAAAGGGAAGAGGATGGGGACCGGAGTGAAATGGAAGAGGATGGGGACCGGAGTGAAAGGGCAGAGGATGGGGACCGGAGTGATAGGGCAGAGGATGGGGACAGGAGTGATAGGGCAGAGGATGGGGACAGGAGTGATAGGGCAGAGGATGGGAACCGGAGTGATAGGGCAGAGGATGGGGACCGGAGTGATAGGGCAGAGGATGGTGACCGGAGTGATAGGTCAGAGGATGGGGAGCGGAGTGATAGGGCATTGGATGGGGAGCGGAGTGATAGAGCAGAGGATGGTTCCGGAGTGATAGGGCAGAGGATGGGGACAGGAGTGATAGGGCAGAGGATGGGGACAGGAGTGATAGGGCAGAGGATGGGGACAGGAGTGATAGGGCAGAGGATGGGGAGCGGAGTGATAGGGCATAGGATGGGGAGCGGAGTGATAGGGCAGAGGATGGGGAGCGGAGTGATAGGGCAGAGGATGAGGACCGGAGTGATAGGGCAGAGTATGCGTACGGAGAAATAGGGCAGAGGATTGGGACCGGAGTGATAGGGCAGAGGATGGTGACCGGAGTGATAGGGCAGAGGATGTGTTCCGGAGTGATAGGGCAGAGGATGAGGACCGGAGTGATAGGGCAGAGGATGAGGACCGGAGTGATAGGGCAGAGGATGGGACCGGAGTGAAAGGGCAGAGGATGTGGACCGGAGTGATAGGGCAGAGGATGGGGACCGGAGTGGTAGGACAGAGGATGAGGACCGGAGTGATAGGACAGAGGATGGGGAGCGGACTGATAGGGCAGAGGATGGGGACCGGAGTGATAGGGCAGAGGATGGGGACCGGAGTGATAGGGCAGGCGCTGGGGACCGGAGTGATAGGGCAGAGGATGGGGACCGGAGTGATAGGGCAGAGGATGAGGACCGGAGTGATAGGGCAGAGGATGGGGTCCGGAGTGATAGGGCAGAGGATGGGGTCCGGAGTGATAGGGCAGAGGATGGGGTCCGGAGTGATATGGCAGAGGATGGGGTCCGGAGTGATAGGGCAGAGGATGGGGTCCGGAGTGATAGGGCAGAGGATGGGGACCGGAGTGATATGGCATAGGATGGGGTCCGGAGTGATAGGGCAGAGGATGGGTCCGGAGTGATAGGGCAGAGGATGGGGACCGGAGTGATAGGGCAGAGGATGGGACCGGAGTGATAGGGCAGAGGATGGGGACCGGAGTGATAGGGCAGAGGATGTGGACCGGAGTGATAGGGCAGAGGATGTGGACCGGAGTGATAGGGCAGAGGATGGGTCCGGAGTGATAGGGCAGAGGATGGGGACCGGAGTGATAGGGCAGAGGATGGTGACCGGAGTGATAGGGCAGAGGATGTGGACCGGAGTGATAGGGCAGAGGATGGTGACCGGAGTGATATGGCAGAGGATGTGGACCGGAGTGATAGGGCAGAGGATGGGGACCGGAGTGATAGGGCAGAGGATGGGGACCGGAGTGATATGGCAGAGGACGGGGTCCGGAGTGATAGGGCAGAGGACGGGGACCGGAGTGATAGGGCAGAGGATGGGGACCGGAGTGATAGGGCATTGGATGGGGTGCGGAGTGATAGGGCAGAGGATGGGGACAGGAGTGATAGGGCAGAGGATGGGGACAGGAGTGATAGGGCAGAGGATGGGGACAGGAGTGATAGGGCAGAGGATGGGAAGCGGAGTGATAGGGCAGAGGATGGGGAGCGGAGTGATAGGGCAGAGGATGGTGACCGGAGTGATAGGGCAGAGGATGGTGACCGGAGTGATAGGGCAGAGGATGGGGAGCGGAGTGATAGGGCAGAGGATGGGGAGCGGAGTGATAGGGCAGAGGATGGGGACCGGAGTGATAGGGCAGAGGATGGGGACAGGAGTGATAGGGCAGAGGATGGGGACAGGAGTGATAGGGCATAGGATGGGGACAGGAGTGATAGGGCATAGGATGGGGAGCGGAGTGATAGGGCAGAGGATGGGGAGCGGAGTGATAGGGCAGAGTATGCGTACGGAGAAATAGGGCAGAGGATTGGGACCGGAGTGATAGGGCAGAGGATGGTGACCGGAGTGATAGGGCAGAGGATGTGGTCCGGAGTGATAGGGCAAATGATGAGGACCGGAGTGATAGGGCAGAGGATGAGGACCGGAGTGATAGGGCAGAGGATGGGACCGGAGTGAAAGGGCAGAGGATGTGGACCGGAGTGATAGGGCAGAGGATGGGGACCGGAGTGATAGGACAGAGGATGAGGACCGGAGTGATAGGACAGAGGATGGGGAGCGGACTGATAGGGCAGAGTATGGGGACCGGAGTGATAGGGCAGAGGATGGGGACCGGAGTGATAGGGCAGGCGCTGGGGACCGGAGTGATAGGGCAGAGGATGGGGACCGGAGTGAGAGGGCAGGGGATGGGGACCGGAGTGAGAGGGCAGGGGATGGGGACCGGAGTGATAGGGCAGAGGATGGGGACCAGAGTGAGAGGGCAGAGGATGTGGACCGGAGTGATAGGGCAGGGATTGGGGACCGGAGTGATAGGGCGGAGGATGCGACCGGAGTGATATTGCAGAGGATGTGGATCGGAGTGAAGGGCAGAGGATGGGGACCGGAGTGAAAGGGCAGAGGATGGGGACCGGAGTGAAAGGGCAGAGGATGGGGACCGGAGTGACAGGGCAGAGGATGGGGACCGGAGTGACAGGGCAGAGGATGGGGACCGGAGTGACAGGGCAGAGAAAGGGGACCGGAGTGATAGGGCAGAGGATGGGGACCGGAGTGATAGGGCAGACGCTGGGGACCGGAGTGATAGGGCAGAGGATGAGGACCGGAGTGATAGGGCAGAGGATGAGGACCGGAGTGATAGGGCAGAGGATGGGACCGGAGTGAAAGGGCAGAGGATGTGGACCGGAGTGATAGGGCAGAGGATGGGGACCGGAGTGGTAGGACAGAGGATGAGGACCGGAGTGATAGGACAGAGGATGGGGAGCGGACTGATAGGGCAGAGGATGGGGACCGGAGTGATAGGGCAGAGGATGGGGACCGGAGTGATAGGGCAGAGGATGGGGACCGGAGTGATAGGGCAGAGGATGAGGACCGGAGTGATAGGGCAGAGGATGGGGACCGGAGTGATAGGGCAGAGGATGGGGTCCGGAGTGATAGGGCAGAGGATGGGGACCGGAGTGATATGGCAGAGGATGGGGTCCGGAGTGATAGGGCAGAGGATGGGGTCCGGAGTGATAGGGCAGAGGATGGGGACCGGAGTGATATGGCATAGGATGGGGTCCGGAGTGATAGGGCAGAGGATGGGTCCGGAGTGATAGGGCAGAGGATGGGGACCGGAGTGATAGGGCAGAGGATGGGACCGGAGTGATAGGGCAGAGGATGGGGACCGGAGTGATAGGGCAGAGGATGGGGACCGGAGTGATAGGGCAGAGGATGTGGACCGGAGTGATAGGGCAGAGGATGGGTCCGGAGTGATAGGGCAGAGGATGGGGACCGGAGTGATAGGGCAGAGGATGGTGACCGGAGTGATAGGGCAGAGGATGGGGACCGGAGTGATAGGGCAGAGGATGGTGACCGGAGTGATAGGGCAGAGGATGTGGACCGGAGTGGTAGGACAGAGGATGGTGACCGGAGTGATATGGCAGAGGATGTGGTCCGGAGTGATAGGGCAGAGGATGGGAACCGGAGTGATAGGGCAGAGGATGAGGACCGGAGTGATAGGGCAGAGGATGGGGACCGGAGTGATAGGGCAGAGGATGGGGACCGGAGTGATATGGCAGAGGACGGGGTCCGGAGTGATAGGGCAGAGGACGGGGACCGGAGTGATAGGGCAGAGGATGGGGACCGGAGTGATAGGGCATTGGATGGGGTGCGGAGTGATAGGGCAGAGGATGGGGACAGGAGTGATAGGGCAGAGGATGGGGACAGGAGTGATAGGGCATAGGATGGGGAGCGGAGTGATAGGGCAGAGGATGGGGACCGGAGTGATAGGGCAGACGCTGGGGACCGGAGTGATAGGGCAGAGGATGGTGACCGGAGTGATAGGGCAGAGGATGGGAAGCGGAGTGATAGGGCAGAGGATGGGGACCGGAGTGATAGGGCAGAGGATGGGAAGCGGAGTGATAGGGCAGAGGATGGTGACCGGAGTGATAGGGCAGAGGATGGGGAGCGGAGTGATAGGGCAGAGGATGGGGAGCGGAGTGATAGGGCAGAGGATGGGGACCGGAGTGATAGGGCAGAGGATGGGACAGGAGTGATAGGGCAGAGGATGGGAACCGGAGTGATAGGGCAGAGGATGGGGACCGGAGTGATAGGGCAGAGCATGGGAACCGGAGTGATAGGGCAGAGGACGGGGTCCGGAGTGATAGGGCAGAGGATGGGACCGGAGTGATAGGGCAGAGGATGGGGACCGGAGTGATAGGGCATTGGATGGGGTGCGGAGTGATAGGGCAGAGGATGGGGACAGGAGTGATAGGGCAGAGGATGGGGACAGGAGTGATAGGGCAGAGGATGGGGACAGGAGTGATAGGGCATAGGATGGGGAGCGGAGTGATAGGGCAGAGGATGGGGAGCGGAGTGATAGGGCAGAGTATGCGTACGGAGAAATAGGGCAGAGGATTGGGACCGGAGTGATAGGGCAGAGGATGGTGACCGGAGTGATAGGGCAGAGGATGTGGTCCGGAGTGATAGGGCAAATGATGAGGACCGGAGTGATAGGGCAGAGGATGAGGACCGGAGTGATAGGGCAGAGGATGGGACCGGAGTGAAAGGGCAGAGGATGTGGACCGGAGTGATAGGGCAGAGGATGGGGACCGGAGTGATAGGACAGAGGATGAGGACCGGAGTGATAGGACAGAGGATGGGGAGCGGACTGATAGGGCAGAGTATGGGGACCGGAGTGATAGGGCAGAGGATGGGGACCGGAGTGATAGGGCAGAGGATGGGGACCGGAGTGAGAGGGCAGGGGATGGGGACCGGAGTGAGAGGGCAGGGGATGGGGACCGGAGTGATAGGGCAGAGGATGGGGACCGGAGTGATAGGGCAGAGGATGGGGACCGGAGTGATAGGGCAGAGGATGAGGACCGGAGTGATAGGGCAGAGGTGGAGGACCGGAGTGATAGGGCAGAGGATGGGACCGGAGTGATAGGGCAGTGGATGGGGACCGGAGTGATAGGGCAGCGGATGGGACCGGAGTGATAGGGCAGAGGATGGGACCGGAGTGATAGGGCAGAGGATGGGACCGGAGTGATAGGGCAGTGGATGGGGACCGGAGTGATAGGGCAGTGGATGGGACCGGAGTGATAGGGCAGAGGATGGGACCGGAGTTATAGGGCAGAGGATGGGTCCGGAGTGATATGGCAGAGGATGGGAACCGGAGTGGTGGTGCAGAGGATGACGACCGGAGTGATAGGGCAGAGGATGGGGACCGTAGTGATAGGGCAGAGGTGGAGGACCGGAGTGATAGGGCAGTGGATGGGGACCGGAGTGATAGGGCAGAGGATGGGGACCGGATTGATAGGACAGAGGATGGGGACCGGAGTGACAGGACAGAGGATGGGGACCGGAGTGATAGGGCATG
Organism: Hemitrygon akajei; assembly: GCF_048418815.1. Classification (NCBI taxonomy): domain Eukaryota; kingdom Metazoa; phylum Chordata; class Chondrichthyes; order Myliobatiformes; family Dasyatidae; genus Hemitrygon; species Hemitrygon akajei. The sequence goes on along the minus strand of NC_133132.1, from coordinate 638,438 downwards.
GGATGGGGACCGGAGTGATAGGGCAGGGGATGGGGACCGGAGTGATAGGGCCGGGGATGGGGACCGGAGTGATAGGGCGGAGGATGCGACCGGTGTGATATTGCAGAGGATGTGGATCGGAGAGAAGGGCAGAGCATGGGGACCGGAATGAAAGGGCAGAGGATGGGGACCGGAGTGACAGGGCAGAGGATGGGGACCGGAGTGACAGGGCAGAGAAAGTGGACCGGAGTGATAGGGCATTGGATGGGGACCGGAGTGATAGAGCAGAGGATGGTTCCGGAGTGATAGGGCAGAGGATGGGGACCGGAGTGATAGGGCAGGGGATGGGGACCGGAGTGATAGGGCGGAGGATGCGACCGGAGTGATATTGCAGAGGATGTGGATCGGAGTGAAGGGCAGAGCATGGGGACCGCAGTGAAAGGGCAGAGGATGGGGACCGGAGTGACAGGGCAGAGGATGGGGACCGGAGTGACAGGGCAGAGAAAGGGGACCGGAGTGATAGTGCAGAGGATGGGGTCCGGAGTGATAGGGCAGACATGGGGTCCGGAGTGATAGGGCAGACATGGGGTCCGGAGTGTTAGGGCAGAGGATGGGTCCATAGTGATAAGGCAGAGGATGGGGACCGGAGTGATAGGGCAGAGGATGGGGACCGGAGAGATAGGGCAGAGGATGGGGACCGGAGAGATAGTGCAGAGGATGGGGTCCGGAGTGATAGGGCAGACATGGGGTCCGGAGTGATAGGGCAGACATGGGGTCCGGAGTGATAGGGCAGAGGATGGGGTCCGGAGTGAAAGGGCAGAGGATGGGGACCGGAGTGATAGGGCAGAGGATGAGGACCGGAGTGATAGGGCAGAGGATGGGGAGCGGAGTGATAGGGCAGAGGATGGGGACCGGAGTGAAAGGGCAGAGGATGAGGACCGGAGTGATAGGGCAGAGGATGGGGAGCGGAGTGATAGGGCAGAGGATGGGGAGCGGAGTGATAGGGCAGAGGATGGGGAGCGGAGTTATAGGGCAGAGGATGGGGACCGGAGTGATAGGGCAGAGGATGCGGACCGGAGTGATAGGGCAGAGGATGCGGACCGGAGTGATAGGGCAGAGGATGGGGACCGGAGTGATAGGGCAGAGGATGGGGAGCGGAGTGAATGGACAGAGGATGGGGACCGGAGTGCTAGGGCAGAGGAAGGGGAGCGGAGTGATAGGGCAGAGGATGGGGAGCGGAGTGATAGTGCAGAGGATGGGGTCCGGAGTGATAGGGCAGACATGGGGTCCGGAGTGATAGGGCAGACTTGGGGTCCGGAGTGATAGGGCAGACATGGGGTCCGGAGTGATAGGGCAGAGGATGGGGACCGGAGTGATAGGGCAGAGGATGGGGAGCGGAGTGATAGTGCAGAGGATGGGGTCCGGAGTGATAGGGCAGACATGGGGTCCGGAGTGATAGGGCAGACATGGGGTCCGGAGTGATAGGGCAGAGGATGGGTCCATACTGATAAGGCAGAGGATGGGGACCGGAGTGATAGGGCAGAGGATGGGGACCGGAGAGATAGGGCAGAGGATGGGGACCGGAGTGATAGTGCAGAGGATGGGGTCCGGAGTGATAGGGCAGACATGGGGACCGGAGTGATAGAGCAGAGGATGGGTCCGGAGTGATAGGGCAGAGGATGGGGTCCGGAGTGATAGGGCAGAGGATGGGGACCGGAGTGATAGGGCAGAGGATGGGGACCGGAGTGATAGGGCAGAGGATGGGGAGCGGAGTGATAGGGCAGAGGATGAGGACCGGAGTGATATTGCAGAGGATGTGGATCGGAGTGAAGGGCAGAGGATGGGAACCGGAGTGATAGGGCAGAGGATGAGGTCCGGAGTGATAGGGCAGAGGATGGGGTCCGGAGTGATAGGGCAGAGGATGGGGACCGGAGTGATAGGGCAGAGGATGATGACTGGAGTGATAGTGCAGAGGATGGGGACAGGAGTGATAGGGCAGAAGAATGGGAGCGGAGTGATAGGGCAGAGGATGGGGTCCGGAGTGATAGGGCAGAGGATGTGGACCGGAGTGATATGGCAGAGGATGGGGTCCGGAGTGATAGGGCAGAGGATGGGGTCCGGAGTGATAGGGCAGAGGATGGGGAGCGGTGTGATAAGGCAGAGGATGGGGTCAGGAGTGATAGGGCAGAGGATGGTGACCGGAGTGATAGGGCAGAGGATGGGACCGGAGTGAAAGGGCAGAGGATGGGGTCCGGAGTGACAGGGCAGAGGATGAGGACAGGAGTGACAGGGCAGAGAATGGGGACCGGAGTGACAGGGCAGAGGATGGGGTCCGGAGTGACAGGGCAGAGGATGGTGACCGGAGTGATAGGACAGAGGATGAGGACAGGAGTGGTAGGGCAGAGGATGGGGACCGGAGTGATAGGGCAGAGGATGTGGACCGGAGTGAAAGGGCAGAGGATGTGGACCGGAGTGGTAGGGCAGAGGATGGGGACCGGAGTGATAGGGCAGAGGATGAGGACCGGAGTGATAGGGCAGAGGATGAGGACCGGAGTGATGGGGCAGAGGATGAGGACCGGAGTGATAGGGCAGAGGATGAGGACCAGAGTGATAGGGCAGAGGATGGGGACCGGAGTGATAGGGCAGAGGATGGGTCCGGAGTGATAGGGCAGAGGATGGGGACCGGAGACATAGGGCAGAGGATTGGGACCGGAGTGATAGGGCAGAGGATGGGGTCAGGAGTGATAGGGCAGAGGATGGGGACCGGAGTGATAGTGCAGAGGATGGGGTCCGGAGTGATAGGGCAGAGGATGGGGACCGGAGTGATAGGTCAGAGGATGGGGTCAGGAGTGATAGGGCAGAGGATAGGGTCCGGAGTGATAGGGCAGAGGATGGGGTCCGGAGTGAAAGGGCAGAGGATGAGGACCGGAGTGATAGGGCAGAGGATGTGGACCGGAGTGATAGGGCAGAGGATGGGGACCGGAGTGATAGGGCAGAGGATGGGGACCGGAGTGATAGGGCAGAGGATGAGGACCGGAGTGATAGGGCAGAGGATTGGGACCGGAGTGATAGGGCAGAGGATGGTGACCGGAGTGATAGGGCAGAGGATGGGGACCGGAGTGATAGGGCAGAGGATGTGGTCCGGAGTGATAGGGCAGAGGATGAATACCGGAGTGATAGGGCAGAGGATGGGGACCGGAGTGATAGGGCAGAGGATGGGGACCGGAGTGATAGGGCAGAGGATGAATACCGGAGTGATAGGGCAGAGGATGGGGACCGGAGTGATAGGGCAGAGGATGGGGACAGGAGTGATAGGGAAGAGGATGAGGACCGGAGTGATAGGGCAGAGGATGGGGACCGGAGTGATAGGGCGGAGGATGGGGACCGGAGTGATAGGGCAGAGGATGGGGACCGGAGTGATATGGCAGAGGATGGGGTCCGGAGTGATAGGGCAGAGGATGGGGTGGGGAGTGATAGGGCAGAGGATGGGGACCGGAGTGATAGGGCAGAGGATGGGGACAGGAGTGATAGGGAAGAGGATGAGGACCGGAGTGATAGGGCAGAGGATGGGGACCGGAGTGATAGGGCGGAGGATGGGGACCGGAGTGATAGGGCAGAGGATGGGGACCGGAGTGATATGGCAGAGGATGGGGTCCGGAGTGATAGGGCAGAGGATGATGACTGGAGTGATAGTGCAGAGGATGGGGACCGGATTGAGAGGGCAGAGGATGGGGACCGGAGTGATAGGACAGAGGATGGGGACCGGAGTGATAGTGCACAGGATGGGACCGGAGTGATAGGGCAGAGGATGGGACCGGAGTGATAGGGCAGAGGATGTGGACCGGAGACATAGGGCAGAGGATTGGGACCGGAGTGATAGGGCAGAGGATGGTGACCGAGTGATATGGCAGAGGATGTGGTCCGGAGTGATAGGGCAGAGGATGAGGACCGGAGTGATAGGGCAGAGGATGAGGACCGGAGTGATAGGGCAGAGGATGGGACCGGAGTGAAAGTGCAGAGGATGTGGACCGGAGTGATAGGGCAGAGGATGGGGACCGGAGTGATAGGACAGAGGATGAGGACCGGAGTGATAGGACAGAGGATGGGGAGCGGAGTGATAGGGCAGAGGATGGGGACCGGAGTGATAGTGCAGAGGATGGGGACCGGAGTGATAGGGCAGAGGATGAGGACCGGAGTGAGAGGGCAGAGGATGGGGACCGGAGTGATAGGGCAGAGGATGGGGACCGGAGTGATAGGGCAGAGGATGGGGACCGGAGTGATAGGGCAGGCGCTGGGGACCGGAGTGATAGGGCAGAGGATGGGGACCGGAGTGAGAAGGCAGAGGATGGGGACCGGAGTGATAGGGCAGGGATTGGGGACCGGAGTGATAGGGCGGAAGATGCGACCGGAGTGATATTGCAGAGGATGTGGATCGGAGTGAAGGGCAGAGGATGGGGACCGGAGTGAAAGGGCAGAGGATGGGGACCGGAGTGATAGGGCAGAGGATGGGGACCGGAGTGACAGGGCAGAGAAAGGGGACCGGAGTGATAGGGCAGAGGATGGGGACCGGAGTGATAGGGCAGAGGATGGGGACCGGAGTGACAGGGCAGAGAAAGGGGACCGGAGTGATAGGGCAGAGGATGGGGACCGGAGTGATAGGGCAGAGGATGGGGACCGGAGTGACAGGGCAGAGGATGGGAACCGGAGTGATAGGGCAGAGGATGGGGACCGGAGTGACAGGGCAGAGAAAGGGGACCGGAGTGATAGGGCAGAGGATGGGGACCGGAGTGATAGTGCAGAGGATGGGACCGGAGTGATAGGGCAGAGGATGTGGACCGGAGTGATAGGGCAGAGGATTGGACCGGAGTGATAGGGCAGAGGATGTGGACCGGAGACATAGGGCAGAGGATTGGGACCGGAGTGATAGGGCAGAGGATGGTGACCGGAGTGATATGGCAGAGGATGTGGTCCGGAGTGATAGGGCAGAGGATGAGTACCGGAGTGATAGGGCAGAGGATGGGGACCGGAGTGATAGGGCAGAGGATGGGGACAGGAGTGATAGGGAAGAGGATGAGGACCGGAGTGATAGGGCAGAGGATGGGGACCGGAGAGATAGGGCGGAGGATGGGGACCGGAGTGATAGGGCAGAGGATGGGGACCGGAGTGATATGGCAGAGGATGGGGTCCGGAGTGATAGGGCAGAGGATGATGACTGGAGTGATAGTGCAGAGGATGGGGACCGGATTGAGAGGGCAGAGGATGGGGACCGGAGTGATAGGACAGAGGATGGGGACCGGAGTGATAGTGCAGAGGATGGGACCGGAGTGATAGGGCAGAGGATGGGACCGGAGTGATAGGGCAGAGGATGTGGACCGGAGACATAGGGCAGAGGATTGGGACCAGAGTGATAGGGCAGAGGATGGTGACCGAGTGATATGGCAGAGGATGTGGTCCGGAGTGATAGGGCAGAGGATGAGGACCGGAGTGATAGGGCAGAGGATGAGGACCGGAGTGATAGGGCAGAGGATGGGACCGGAGTGAAAGTGCAGAGGATGTGGACCGGAGTGATAGGGCAGAGGATGGGGACCGGAGTGATAGGACAGAGGATGAGGACCGGAGTGATAGGACAGAGGATGGGGAGCGGAGTGATAGGGCAGAGGATGGGGACCGGAGTGATAGTGCAGAGGATGGGGACCGGAGTGATGGGGCAGAGGATGAGGACCGGAGTGAGAGGGCAGAGGATGGGGACCGGAGTGATAGGGCAGAGGATGGGGACCGGAGTGATAGGGCAGAGGATGGGGACCGGAGTGATAGGGCAGGCGCTGGGGACCGGAGTGATAGGGCAGAGGATGGGGACCGGAGTGAGAGGGCAGAGGATGGGGACCGGAGTGATAGGGCAGGGATTGGGGACCGGAGTGATAGGGCGGAGGATGCGACCGGAGTGATATTGCAGAGGATGTGGATCGGAGTGAAGGGCAGAGGATGGGGTCCGGAGTGAAAGGGCAGAGGATGGGGACCGGAGTGATAGGGCAGAGGATGGGGACCGGAGTGATAGGGCAGAGAAAGGGGACCGGAGTAATAGGGCAGAGGATGGGGACCGGAGTGAAAGGGCAGAGGATGGGGACCGGAGTGATAGGGCAGAGGATGGGGACCGGAGTGACAGGGCAGAGAAAGGGGACCGGAGTGATAGGGCAGAGGATGGGGACCGGAGTGATAGGGCAGAGGATGGGGACCGGAGTGACAGGGCAGAGAAAGGGGACCGGAGTGATAGGGCAGAGGATGGGGACCGGAGTGATACTGCAGAGGATGGGGACCGGAGTGACAGGGCAGAGGATTGGAACCGGAGTGATAGGGCAGAGGATGGGGACCGGAGTGACAGGGCAGAGGATGGGGACCGGAGTGATAGGGCAGAGAAAGGGGACCGGAGTGATAGGGCAGAGGATGGGGACCGGAGTGATAGGGCAGAGGATGAGGACCGGAGTGATAGGGCAGAGGATGGGGTACGGAGTGATAGGGCAGAGGATGGGGTACGGAGTGATAGGGCAGAGGATGTGGACCGGAGTGATAGGGCAGGGGATGGGACCAGAGTGATAGGGCAGAGGATGGGGACCGGAGTGATAGGGCAGGGGATGGGACCAGAGTGATAGGGCAGAGGATGTGGACCGGAGTGATAGGGCAGAGGATGGGACCGGAGTGAAAGGGCAGAGGATGGGACCGGAGTGAAAGGGCAGAGGATGGGGTCCGGAGTGATAGGGCAGAGGATGGGACCGGAGTGAAAGGGCAGAGGATGGGTCCGGAGTGATAGGGCAGAGGATGGGACCGGAGTGAAAGGGCAGAGGATGGGTCCGGAGTGATAGGGCAGGGGAAGGTGACCGGAGTGATAGGGCAGAGGATGGGACCAGAGTGATAGGGCAGAGGATGTGGACCGGAGTGATAGGGCAGAGGATGTGGACCGGAGTGATAGGGCAGAGGATGGTGACCGGAGTGATAGGGCAGAGGATGGGACCGGAGTGAAAGGGCAGAGGATGGGGTCCGGAGTGACAGGGCAGAGGATGGGGACCGGAGTGATAGGGCAGAGGATGGGGACCGGAGTGATAGGGCAGAGGATGGGGACCGGAGTGATAGGGCAGACGCTGGGGACCGGAGTGATAGGGCAGGGGATGGGGACCGGAGTGATAGGGCAGGGGATGGGGACCGGAGTGATATGGCAGGGGATGGGACCGGAGTGAAAGGGCAGAGGATGTGGATCGGAGTGAAGGGCAGAGCATGGGGACAGGAGTGATAGGGCAGAGGATGTGGACCGGAGTGACAGGGCAGAGGATGTGGACCGGAGTGATAGGGCAGAGTATGGGGACCGGAGTGAAAGGGAAGAGGATGGGGACCAGAGTGAAAGGGAAGAGGATGGGGACCGGAGTGAAATGGAAGAGGATGGGGACCGGAGTGAAAGGGCAGAGGATGGGGACCGGAGTGAAAGGGCAGAGGATGGGACCGGAGTGAAAGGGCAGAGGAGGTGGACCGGAGTGATACGGCAGAGGATGGGGACCGGAGTGATAGGGCAGAGGATGGTGACCGGAGTGACAGGGCAGAGATTGGGGTCCGGAGTGACAGGGCAGAGATTGGGGACCGGAGTGATAGGGCGGAGGATGCGACCGGAGTGATATTGCAGAGGATGTGGATCGGAGTGAAGGGCAGAGGATGGGGTCCGGAGTGAAAGGGCAGAGGATGGGGACCGGAGTGATAGGGCAGAGGATGGGGACCGGAGTGATAGGGCAGAGAAAGGGGACCGGAGTAATAGGGCAGAGGATGGGGACCGGAGTGAAAGGGCAGAGGATGGGGACCGGAGTGATAGGGCAGAGGATGGGGACCGGAGTGACAGGGCAGAGAAAGGGGACCGGAGTGATAGGGCAGAGGATGGGGACCGGAGTGATAGGGCAGAGGATGGGGACCGGAGTGACAGGGCAGAGAAAGGGGACCGGAGTGATAGGGCAGAGGATGGGGACCGGAGTGATACTGCAGAGGATGGGGACCGGAGTGACAGGGCAGAGGATTGGAACCGGAGTGATAGGGCAGAGGATGGGGACCGGAGTGACAGGGCAGAGGATGGGGACCGGAGTGATAGGGCAGAGAAAGGGGACCGGAGTGATAGGGCAGAGGATGGGGACCGGAGTGATAGGGCAGAGGATGAGGACCGGAGTGATAGGGCAGAGGATGGGGTACGGAGTGATAGGGCAGAGGATGGGGTACGGAGTGATAGGGCAGAGGATGTGGACCGGAGTGATAGGGCAGGGGATGGGACCAGAGTGATAGGGCAGAGGATGGGGACCGGAGTGATAGGGCAGGGGATGGGACCAGAGTGATAGGGCAGAGGATGTGGACCGGAGTGATAGGGCAGAGGATGGGACCGGAGTGAAAGGGCAGAGGATGGGACCGGAGTGAAAGGGCAGAGGATGGGGTCCGGAGTGATAGGGCAGAGGATGGGACCGGAGTGAAAGGGCAGAGGATGGGTCCGGAGTGATAGGGCAGAGGATGGGACCGGAGTGAAAGGGCAGAGGATGGGTCCGGAGTGATAGGGCAGGGGAAGGTGACCGGAGTGATAGGGCAGAGGATGGGACCAGAGTGATAGGGCAGAGGATGTGGACCGGAGTGATAGGGCAGAGGATGTGGACCGGAGTGATAGGGCAGAGGATGGTGACCGGAGTGATAGGGCAGAGGATGGGACCGGAGTGAAAGGGCAGAGGATGGGGTCCGGAGTGACAGGGCAGAGGATGGGGACCGGAGTGATAGGGCAGAGGATGGGGACCGGAGTGATAGGGCAGAGGATGGGGACCGGAGTGATAGGGCAGACGCTGGGGACCGGAGTGATAGGGCAGGGGATGGGGACCGGAGTGATAGGGCAGGGGATGGGGACCGGAGTGATATGGCAGGGGATGGGACCGGAGTGAAAGGGCAGAGGATGTGGATCGGAGTGAAGGGCAGAGCATGGGGACAGGAGTGATAGGGCAGAGGATGTGGACCGGAGTGACAGGGCAGAGGATGTGGACCGGAGTGATAGGGCAGAGTATGGGGACCGGAGTGAAAGGGAAGAGGATGGGGACCAGAGTGAAAGGGAAGAGGATGGGGACCGGAGTGAAATGGAAGAGGATGGGGACCGGAGTGAAAGGGCAGAGGATGGGGACCGGAGTGAAAGGGCAGAGGATGGGACCGGAGTGAAAGGGCAGAGGAGGTGGACCGGAGTGATACGGCAGAGGATGGGGACCGGAGTGATAGGGCAGAGGATGGTGACCGGAGTGACAGGGCAGAGATTGGGGTCCGGAGTGACAGGGCAGAGATTGGGGTCCGGAGTGACAGGGCAGAGGATGACGACCGGAGTGACAGGGCAGAGGATGAGGACCGGAGTGACAGGGCAGAGAATGGGGACCGGAGTGACAGGGCAGAGGATGGGGTCCGGAGTGACAGGGCAGAGGATGGTGTCCGGAGTGACAGGACAGAGGAAGGTGACCGGAGTGATAGGGCAGAGGATGGGGACCGGAGTGATACGGTAGAGGATGGGACCGGAGTGATATGGCAGAGGATGGGACCGGAGTGAAAGGGCAGAGGATGGTGACCGGAGTGATAGGGCAGAGGATGGGGAGCGGAGTGATAGGACAGAGGATGGGGAGCGGAGTGATAGGGCAGAGGATGGGGACCGGAAGGATAGGGCAGAGGATGGGGACCGGAGTGATAGGGCAGAGGATGAGGACCGGAGTGATAGTGCAGAGGATGGGGACAGGAGTGATAGGGCAGAGGATGGGGACAGGTGTGATAGGGCAGAGGATGGGGACCAGAGTGATAGGGCAGAGGATGGGGACCGGAGTGATAGGGCAGAGGATGTGGACCGGAGTGATAGGGCAGAGGATGGGGACCGGAGTGATACTGCAGAGGATGGGGACCGGAGTGATAGGGAAGAGGATGGGGACCGGAGTGATAGGGAAGAGGATGGGGACCGGAGTGATAGGGCAGAGGATGAGGACCGGAGTGATAGGGCAGAGGATGAGGACCGGAGTGATAGGGCAGAGGATGGGGTACGGAGTGATAGGGCAGAGGATGGGGTACGGAGTGATAGGGCAGAGGATGTGGACCGGAGTGATAGGGCAGGGGATGGGACCAGAGTGATAGGGCAGAGGATGTGGACCGGAGTGATAGGGCAGGGGATGGGGACCGGAGTGATACTGCAGAGGATGGGGACCGGAGTGATATGGCAGAGGATGGGGACCGGAGTGATAGGGCAGACGATGAGGACCGGAGTGATAGGGAAGAGGATGGGGACCGGAGTGATAGGGAAGAGGATGGGGACCGGAGTGATAGGGCAGAGGATGAGGACCGGAGTGATAGGGCAGAGGATGAGGACCGGAGTGATAGGGCAGAGGATGGGGTACGGAGTGATAGGGCAGAGGATGGGGTACGGAGTGATAGGGCAGAGGATGTGGACCTGAGTGATAGGGCAGGGGATGGGACCAGAGTGATAGGGCAGAGGATGGGGACCGGAGTGATAGGGCAGGGGATGGGACCAGAGTGATAGGGCAGAGGATGTGGACCGGAGTGATAGGGCAGAGGATGGGACCGGAGTGAAAGGGCAGAGGATGGGACCGGAGTGAAAGGGCAGAGGATGGGGTCCGGAGTGATAGGGCAGAGGATGGGACCGGAGTGAAAGGGCAGAGGATGGGTCCGGAGTGATAGGGCAGGGGATGGTGCCCGGAGTGACAGGACAGAGGAATGTGACCGGAGTGATAGGGCAGAGGATGGGACCAGAGTGATAGGGCAGAGGATGTGGACCGGAGTGATAGGGCAGAGGATGTGGACCGGAGTGATAGGGCAGAGGATGGTGACCGGAGTGATAGGGCAGAGGATGGGACCGGAGTGAAAGGGCAGAGGATGGGGTCCGGAGTGACAGGGCAGAGGATGAGGACAGGAGTGACAGGGCAGAGAATGGGGACCGGAGTGACAGGGCAGAGGATGGGGTCCGGAGTGACAGGGCAGAGGATGGTGACCGGAGTGATAGGACAGAGGATGAGGACCGGAGTGAAAGGGCAGAGGATGGTGACCGGAGTGAAAGGGCAGAGGATGTGGACCGGAGTGATAGGGCAGAGGATGGGGACCGGAGTGAAAGGGCAGAGGATGTGGACCGGAGTGAAAGGGCAGAGGATGTGGACCGGAGTGGTAGGGCAGAGGATGGGGACAGGAGTGATAGGGCAGAGGATGGGGACCGGAGTGATAGGGCAGAGGATGAGGACCGGAGTGATAGGGCAGAGGATGAGGACCGGAGTGATGGGGCAGAGGATGAGGACCGGAGTGATAGGGCAGAGGATGAGGACCAGAGTGATAGGGCAGAGGATGGGAACCGGAGTGATAGGGCAGAGGATGTGGTCCGGAGTGATAGGGCAGAGGATGGGACCGGTGTGATAGGGCAGAGGATGTGGACCGGAGTGATAGGGCAGAGTATGGGGACCGGAGTGATAGGGCAGAGGATGGGTCCGGAGTGACAGGGCAGAGGATGGGACCGGTGTGATAGGGCAGAGGATGTGGACCGGAGTGATAGGGCAGAGGATGTGGACCGGAGTGATAGGGCAGAGGATGTGGACCGGAGTGATAGGGCAGAGGATGGGGACCGGAGTGATAGGGCAGAGGATGGGGACCGGAGTGATACTGCAGAGGATGGGGACCGCAGTGATATGGCAGAGGATGGGGACCGGAGTGATAGCGCAGACGATGAGGACCGGAGTGATAGCGAAGAGGATTGGGACCGGAGTGATAGGGAAGAGGATGGGGACCGGAGTGATAGGGCAGAGGATGGGGTATGGAGTGATAGGGCAGGGGATGGGACCAGAGTGATAGGGCAGAGGATGTGGACCGGAGTGATTGGGCAGAGGATGTGGACCGGAGTTATAGGGCAGAGGATGGTGACCGGAGTGATAGTGCAGAGGATGGTGACCGGAGTGATAGGGCAGAGGATGGGACCGGAGTGAAAGGGCAGAGGATGGGGACCGGTGTGATAGGGCAGAGGATGGGGACCGGAGTGATAGGACAGTGGATGGGAACCGGAGTGATAGGGCAGAGGATGGGGACCGGAGTGACAGATCAGTGGATGGGGACCGGAGTGACAGGACAGAGGATGGGGACCGGAGTGATAGGGAAGCGGATGGAGACCGGAGTGATAGGGAAGAGGATGGGGACCGGAGTGATAGGGCAGAGGATGAGGACCGGAGTGATAGGGCAGAGGATGAGAACCGGAGTGATAGGGCAGAGGTGGAGGACCGGAGTGATAGGGCAGTGGATGGGGACCGGAGTGATAGGGCAGAGGATGGGGACCGGAGTGATAGGACAGAGGATGGGGACCGGAGTGATAGGGCAGAGGCTGGGGACCGGAGTGATAGGGCAGAGGCTGGGGAGCGGAATGATAGGGCAGAGGATTTTGGACAGGAGTGATACGGCAGAGGATGGGGTCCGGAGTGATAGGGCAGAGGATGGGGTCCGGAGTGATAGGGCAGAGGATGGGGACCGGAGTGATAGGGCAGAGGATGGGGACCGGAGTGATAGGGCAGAGGATGGGGACCGGAGTGATAGGGCAGAGTATGGGAACGGAGTGATAGGGCAGAGGATCGGGACCGGAGTGATAGGGCAGAGGATAGGGACCGGATTGATAGGGCAGAGGATGGGGACCGGAGTATTAGGGCAGAGGATGTGGACCGGAGTGAAAGGGCAGAGGATGGGACAGGAGTGATAGGGCAGAGGATTGGGACAGGAGTGATAGGGCAGAGGATTGGGACAGGAATGACAGGGCAGAGGATTGGGACAGGAATGACAGGGCAGAGGATTGGGACAGGAATGACAGGGCGGAGGATTGGGACAGGAGTGACAGGGCGGAGGATTGGGACCGGAGTGATAGGGCAGAGGATGGGGACCATAGTGAGAGGGCAGAGGATGAGGACCGGAGTGATAGGGCAGAGGATGGGGACCGGAGTGATAGGGCAGAGGATGGGGACCGGAGTGATAGGGCAGGGGATGGGGACCGGAGTGATAGGGCAGGGGATGGGGATCGGAGTGATAGGGCAGGGGATGGTATCGGAGTGATAGGGCAGAGGATGGGGCCCAGAGTGATAGGGCAGAGGATGGGGACCGGAGTGATAGGGCAGAGGATGAGTACAGGAGTGATAGGGCAGAGGATGAGTACAGGAGTGATAGGGCAGAGGATGGGGACCGGAGTGATAGGGCGGAGGATGGGGACCGGAGTGATAGGGCGGAGGATGGGGACCGGAGTGATAGTGCGGAGGATGGGGACCGGAGTGACAGGGTAGAGGATGGGACCGGAGTGACAGGGTAGAGGATGGGACCGCAGTGACAGGGTAGAGGATGGGGACCGCAGTGATAGGGCACAGGATGGGGACCAGAGTGATAGGGCACAGGATGGGGACCGGAGTGATAGGGCACAGGATGGGGACCGGAGTGATAGGGCACAGGATTGGGACCGGAGTGAAAGGGCACAGGGTGGGGACCGGAGTGATAGGGCAGAGGATGGGGTCCGGAGTGATAGGGCAGAGGATGGGTACCGGAGTGATAGGGCAGAGGATGGGGACCGGAGTGATAGGGCAGAGGATGGGGACCGGAGTGATAGGGCAGAGGATGGGGACCGGAGTGATAGGGCAGAGGATGAGGACCGGAGTGATAGGGCAGAGGATGTGGACCGGAGTGATAGGGCAGAGGATGGGGACCAGAGTGATAGGGCAGAGGATGGGGACTGGAGTGATAGGGCAGAGGATGGGGACTGGAGTGATAGGGCAGAGGATGATGACTGGAGTGATAGGGCAGAGGATGGGGACCGGAGTGATAGGGCAGAGGATGGGGACCGGAGTGATAGGGCAGAGGATGGGGACCGGAGTGATAGGGCAGAGGATGAGGACCGGAGTGATAGGGCAGAGGATGTGGACCGGAGTGATAGGGCAGAGGATTGGACCGGAGTGATAGGGCAGAGGATGTGGACCGGAGACATAGGGCAGAGGATTGGGACCGGAGTGATAGGGCAGAGGATGGTGACCGGAGTGATATGGCAGAGGATGTGGTCCGGAGTGATAGGGCAGAGGATGAGTACCGGAGTGATAGGGCAGAGGATGGGGACCGGAGTGATAGGGCAGAGGATGGGGACCGGAGTGATCGGGCAGAGGATGGGGACCGGAGTGATAGGGAAGAGGATGAGGACCGGAGTGATAGGGCAGAGGATGGGGACCGGAGTGATAGGGCAGAGGATGGGGACCGGAGTGATAGGGCAGAGGATGGGGACCGGAGTGATATGGCAGAGGATGGGGTCCGGAGTGATAGGGCAGAGGATGGGGACCGGATTGAGAGGGCAGAGGATGGGTCCGGAGTGATAGGACAGAGGATGGGGACCGGAGTGATAGTGCAGAGGATGGGACCGGAGTGATAGGGCAGAGGATGGGACCGGTGTGATAGGGCAGAGGATGTGGACCGGAGACATAGGGCAGAGGATTGGGACCGGAGTGATAGGGCAGAGGATGGGACCGGAGTGATAGGGCAGAGGATGGGGACCGGAGTGATAGGGCAGAGGATGGGGACCGGAGTGATAGGGCAGAGGATGGGGACTGGAGTGATAGGGCAGAGGATGTGGTCCGGAGTGATAGGGCAGAGGATGAGGACCGGAGTGATAGGGCAGAGGATGAGGACCGGAGTGATAGGGCAGAGGATGGGACCGGAGTGAAAGTGCAGAGGATGTGGACCGGAGTGATAGGGCAGAGGATGGGGACCGGAGTGATAGGGCAGAGGATGGGACCGGAGTGAAAGTGCAGAGGATGTGGACCGGAGTGATAGGGCAGAGGATGGGGACCGGAGTGATAGGACAGAGGATGGGGACCGGAGTGATAGGGCAGAGGATGGGGAGCGGAGTGATAGGGCAGAGGATGGGGACCGGAGTGATAGTGCAGAGGATGGGGACCGGATTGATAGGGCAGAGGATGAGGACCGGAGTGAGAGGGCAGAGGATGGGGACCGGAGTGATAGGGCAGAGGATGGGGACCGGAGTGATAGGGCAGAGGATGGGGACCGGAGTGATAGGGCAGGCGCTGGGGACCGGAGTGACAGGGCAGAGGATGGGGACCGGAGTGAGAGGGCAGAGGATGGGGACCGGAGTGACAGGGCAGAGAAAGGGGACCGGAGTGATAGGGCAGAGGATGGGGACCGGAGTGATAGGGCAGAGGATGGGGACCGGAGTGATAGGGCAGAGGATGGGGACCGGAGTGATAGGGCAGAGGATGGGGACCGGAGTGACAGGGCAGAGAAAGGGGACCGGAGTGATAGGGCAGAGGATGGGGACCGGAGTGATAGGGCAGAGGATGGGGACCGGAGTGACAGGGCAGAGGATGGGGACCGGAGTGACAGGGCAGAGGATGGGAACCGGAGTGATAGGGCAGAGGATGGGGACCGGAGTGACAGGGCAGAGAAAGGGGACCGGAGTGATAGGGAAGAGGATGGGGACCGGAGTGATAGGGCAGAGGATGGGGACCGGAGTGATAGGGCAGAGTATAGGGAGCGGAGTGATAGGGCAGACGCTGGGGACCGGAGTGATAGGGCAGGGGATGGGGACCGGAGTGATATGGCAGGGGATGGGACCGGAGTGAAAGGGCAGAGGATGTGGATCGGAGTGAAGGGCAGAGCATGGGGACAGGAGTGATAGGGCAGAGGATGTGGACCGGAGTGACAGGGCAGAGGATGTGGACCGGAGTGATAGGGCAGAGTATGGGGACCGGAGTGAAAGGGAAGAGGATGGGGACCAGAGTGAAAGGGAAGAGGATGGGGACCGGAGTGAAATGGAAGAGGATGGGGACCGGAGTGAAAGGGCAGAGGATGGGGACCGGAGTGATAGGGCAGAGGATGGGTCCGGAGTGATAGGGCAGAGGATGAGGACCGGAGTGATAGGGCAGAGGATGGTGACCGGAGTGATAGGGCAGAGGATGGGGACCGGAGTGACAGGGCAGAGGATGGGACCGGAGTGATAGGGCAGAGGATGGGGACCGGAGTGATAGGGCAGACGATGAGGACCGGAGTGATAGGGAAGAGGATGGGGACCGGAGTGATAGGGAAGAGGATGGGGACCGGAGTGATAGGGCAGAGGATGAGGACCGGAGTGATAGGGCAGAGGATGAGGACCGGAGTGATAGGGCAGAGGATGGGGTACGGAGTGATAGGGCAGAGGATGTGGACCGGAGTGATAGGGCAGGGGATGGGACCAGAGTGATAGGGCAGAGGATGGGGACCGGAGTGATAGGGCAGGGGATGGGACCGGAGTGATAGGGCAGAGGATGTGGACCGGAGTGATAGGGCAGAGGATGGGACCGGAGTGAAAGGGCAGAGGATGGTGACCGGAGTGATAGGGCAGAGGATGGGGACCGGAGTGAAAGGGCAGAGGATGGGAACCGGAGTGATAGGGCAGAGGATGGGGACCGGAGTGATAGGGCAGAGGATGTGGACCGGAGTGAAAGGGCAGAGGATGTGGACCGGAGTGAAAGGGCAGAGGATGTGGACCGGAGTGGTAGGGCAGAGGATGGGGACCGGAGTGATAGGGCAGAGGATGAGGACCAGAGTGATAGGGCAGAGGATGAGGACCGGAGTGATGGGGCAGAGGATGAGGACCGGAGTGATAGGGCAGAGGATGAGGACCAGAGTGATAGGGCAGAGGATGGGGACCGGAGTGATAGGGCAGAGGATGGGTCCGGAGTGATAGGGCAGAGGATGGGGACCGGAGTGACAGGGCAGAGGATGGGACCGGTGTGATAGGGCAGAGGATGTGGACCAGAGTGATAGGGCAGAGGATGGGGACCGGAGTGATAGGGCAGAGGATGGGGACCGGAGTGATAGGGCAGGGGATGGGGACAGGAGTGATAGGGCGGAGGATGGGACCGGAGTGATAGGGCAGAGGATGTGGTCCGGAGTGATAGGGCAGAGGATGAGGACCGGAGTGATAGGGCAGAGGATGGGGACCGGAGTGATAGGGCAGAGGATGGGGACCGGAGTGATACTGCAGAGGATGGGGACCGCAGTGATATGGCAGAGGATGGGGACCGGAGTGATAGGGCAGACGATGAGGACCGGAGTGATAGGGAAGAGGATTGGGACCGGAGTGATAGGGAAGAGGATGGGGACCGGAGTGATAGGGCAGAGGATGGGGTATGGAGTGATAGGGCAGGGGATGGGACCAGAGTGATAGGGCAGAGGATGTGGACCGGAGTGATTGGGCAGAGGATGTGGACCGGAGTGATAGGGCAGAGGATGTGGACCGGAGTGATAGGGCAGAGGATGGGGTCCGGAGTGATAGGGCAGAGGATGGTGACCGGAGTGATAGTGCAGAGGATGGTGACCGGAGTGATAGGGCAGAGGATGGGACCGGAGTGAAAGGGCAGAGGATGGGGACCGGAGTGACAGATCAGTGGATGGGGACCGGAGTGACAGGACAGAGGATGGGGACCGGAGTGATAGGGAAGAGGATGGGGACCGGAGTGATAGGGCAGAGGATGAGGACCGGAGTGATAGGGCAGAGGATGAGAACCGGAGTGATAGGGCAGAGGTGGAGGACCGGAGTGATAGGGCAGTGGATGGGGACCGGAGTGATAGGGCAGAGGATGGGGACCGGAGTGATAGGACAGAGGATGGGGACCGGAGTGATAGAGCAGAGGATGGGGACCGGAGTGATAGGGCAGAGGCTGGGGAGCGGAATGATAGGGCAGAGGATGTGGACCGGAGTGATAGGGCAGAGGATGGGGACAGGAGTGATAGGGCAGAGGATGGGGACAGGAGTGATACGGCAGAGGATGGGGACAGGAGTGATAGGGCAGAGGATGGGGTCCGAGTGATAGGGCAGAGGATGGGGCCCAGAGTGATAGGGCAGAGGATGGGGACCAGAGTGATAGGGCAGAGGATGAGTACAGGAGTGATAGGGCAGAGGATGAGTACAGGAGTGATAGGGCAGAGGATGGGGACCGGAGTGATAGGACAGAGGATGGGGACCGGAGTGATAGAGCAGAGGATGGGGACCGGAGTGATAGGGCAGAGGCTGGGGAGCGGAATGATAGGGCAGACGCTGGGGACCGGAGTGATAGAGCAGAGGATGGGGACCGGAGTGATACGGCAGAGGATTTTGGACAGGAGTGATAGGGCAGAGGATGAGTACAGGAGTGATAGGGCAGAGGATGGGGACCGGAGTGATAGGACAGAGGATGGGGACCGGAGTGATAGAGCAGAGGATGGGGACCGGAGTGATACGGCAGAGGATTTTGGACAGGAGTGATAGGGCAGAGGATGGGGTCCGAGTGATAGGGCAGAGGATGAGGTCCGGAGTGATAGGGCAGAGGATGGGGTCCGGAGTGATAGGGCAGAGGATGGGGACCGGAGTGATAGGGCAGAGGATGGGAACGGAGTGATAGGGCAGAGGATGGGGTCCGGAGTGATAGGGCAGAGGATGGGGACAGGAGTGATAGGGCAGAGGATCGGGACCGGAGTGATAGGGCAGAGGATAGGGACCGGATTGATAGGGCAGAGGATGGGGACCGGAGTATTAGGGCAGAGGATGTGGACCGGAGTGAAAGGGCAGAGGATGGGACAGGAGTGATAGGGCAGAGGATTGGGACAGGAATGACAGGGCAGAGGATTGGGACAGGAATGACAGGGCAGAGGATTGGGACAGGAATGATAGGGCGGAGGATTGGGACAGGAATGATAGGGCGGAGGATTGGGACAGGAGTGACAGGGCGGAGGATTGGGACCGGAGTGATAGGGCAGAGGATGGGGACCATAGTGAGAGGGCAGAGGATGAGGACCTGAGTCACAGGGCAGAGGATGAGGACCGGAGTGATAGGGCAGAGGATGGGGACCGGAGTGATAGGGCAGAGGATGGGGACCGGAGTGATAGGGCAGGGGATGGGGACCGGAGTGATAGGGCAGGGGATGGGGACCGGAGTGATAGGGCAGGGGATGGGGACCGGAGTGATAGGGCAGGGGATGGTATCGGAGTGATAGGGCAGAGGATGGGGCCCAGAGTGATAGGGCAGAGGATGGGGACCGGAGTGATAGGGCAGAGGATGAGTACAGGAGTGATAGGGCAGAGGATGAGTACAGGAGGGATAGGGCAGAGGATGGGGACCGGAGTGATAGGGCGGAGGATGGGGACCGGAGTGATAGGGTGGAGGATGGGGACCGGAGTGATAGTGCAGAGGATGGGGACCGGGTTGACAGGGTAGAGGATGGGACCGGAGTGACAGGGTAGAGGATGGGACCGGAGTGACAGGGTAGAGGATGGGGACCGGAGTGATAGGGCACAGGATGGGGACCAGAGTGATAGGGCACAGGATGGGGACCAGAGTGATAGGGCACAGGATGGGGACCGGAGTGATAGGGCACAGGATTGGGACCGGAGTGAAAGGGCAGAGGATGGGGACCGGAGTGATAGGGCAGAGGATGGGGTCCGGAGTGATAGGGCAGAGGATGGGTACCGGAGTGATAGGGCAGAGGATGGGGACCGGAGTGATAGGGCAGAGGATGGGGACCGGAGTGATAGGGCAGAGGATGAGGACCGGAGTGATAGGGCAGAGGATGTGGACCGGAGTGATAGGGCAGAGGATGTGGACCGGAGTGATAGGGCAGAGGATGGGGACCGGAGTGATAGGGCAGAGGATGGGGACTGGAGTGATAGGGCAGAGGATGAGGACCGGAGTGATAGGGCAGAGGATGAGGACCAGAGTGATATGGCAGAGGATGAGGACCGGAGTGATAGGGCAGAGGATGGGTCCGGAGTGATAGGGCAGAGGATGAGGACCGGAGTGATAGGGCAGAGGATGGTGACCGGAGTGATAGGGCAGAGGATGGGGACCGGAGTGACAGGGCAGAGGATGGGACCGGTGTGATAGGGCAGAGGATGGGGACCGGAGTGATAGGGCAGACGATGAGGACCGGAGTGATAGGGAAGAGGATGGGGACCGGAGTGATAGGGCAGACGATGAGGACCGGAGTGATAGGGAAGAGGATGGGGACCGGAGTGATAGGGAAGAGGATGGGGACCGGAGTGATAGGGCAGAGGATGAGGACCGGAGTGATAGGGCAGAGGATGAGGACCGGAGTGATAGGGCAGAGGATGGGGTACGGAGTGATAGGGCAGAGGATGTGGACCGGAGTGATAGGGCAGGGGATGGGACCAGAGTGATAGGGCAGAGGATGGGGACCGGAGTGATAGGGCAGAGGATGTGGACCGGAGTGATAGGGCAGAGGATGGGACCGGAGTGAAAGGGCAGAGGATGGGTCCGGAGTGATAGGGCAGAGGATGTGGACCGGAGTGATAGGGCAGAGGATGTGGACCGGAGTGATAGGGCAGAGGATGAGGACCGGAGTGATAGGGCAGAGGATGAGGACCGGAGTGATAGGGCAGAGGATGGGGTACGGAGTGATAGGGCAGAGGATGTGGACCGGAGTGATAGGGCAGAGGATGGGACCGGAGTGATAGGGCAGAGGATGGGGACCGCAGTGATAGGGCAGAGGATGGTGACCGGAGTGATAGGGCAGAGGATGGGGACCGGAGTGAAAGGTCAGAGGATGTGGACCGGAGTGACAGGGCAGAGGATGGGACCGGAGTGATAGGGCAGAGGATGGGAACCGGAGTGATAGGACAGAGGATGGGGACCGGAGTGATAGGACAGAGGATGGGACCGGAGTGACAGGGCAGAGGATGGGACCGGAGTGATAGGGCAGAGGATGGGAACCGGAGTGATAGGACAGAGGATGGGGACCGGAGTGATAGGGCAGAGGATGGTGACCGGAGTGATAGGGCAGAGGATGGGGACCGGAGTGAAAGGTCAGAGGATGTGGACCGGAGTGAAAGGGCAGAGGATGTGGACCGGAGTGAAAGGGCAGAGGATGGGGACCGGAGTGATAGGGCAGAGGATGAGGACCAGAGTGATAGGGCAGAGGATGAGGACCGGAGTGATGGGGCAGAGGATGAGGACAGGAGTGATAGGGCAGAGGATGGGGTCCGGAGTGATAGGGCAGAGGATGAGGACCGGAGTGATAGGGCAGAGGATGGGGACCGGAGTGATAGGGCAGAGGATGGGGACCGGAGTGATGGGGCAGAGGATGAGGACCGGAGTGATGGGGCAGAGGATGAGGACCGGAGTGATAGGGCAGAGGATGAGGACCAGAGTGATAGGGCAGAGGATGGGGACCGGAGTGATAGGGCAGAGGATGGGTCCGGAGTGATAGGGCAGAGGATGGGGACCGGAGTGACAGGGCAGAGGATGGGACCGGTGTGATAGGGCAGAGGATGTGGACCGGAGTGATAGGGCAGAGGATGTGGACCGGAGTGATAGGGCAGAGGATGTGGTCCGGAGTGATAGGGCAGAGGATGAGGACCGGAGTGATAGGGCAGAGGATGGGGACCGGAGTGATAGGGCAGAGGATGGGGACCGGAGTGATACTGCAGAGGATGGGGACCGCAGTGATATGGCAGAGGATGGGGACCGGAGTGATAGGGCAGACGATGAGGACCGGAGTGATAGGGAAGAGGATTGGGACCGGAGTGATAGGGAAGAGGATGGGGACCGGAGTGATAGGGCAGAGGATGGGGTATGGAGTGATAGGGCAGGGGATGGGACCAGAGTGATAGGGCAGAGGATGTGGACCGGAGTGATTGGGCAGAGGATGTGGACCGGAGTGATAGGGCAGAGGATGTGGACCGGAGTGATAGGGCAGAGGATGGGGTCCGGAGTGATAGGGCAGAGGATGGTGACCGGAGTGATAGTGCAGAGGATGGTGACCGGAGTGATAGGGCAGAGGATGGGACCGGAGTGAAAGGGCAGAGGATGGGGACCGGAGTGACAGATCAGTGGATGGGGACCGGAGTGACAGGACAGAGGATGGGGACCGGAGTGATAGGGAAGAGGATGGGGACCGGAGTGATAGGGCAGAGGATGAGGACCGGAGTGATAGGGCAGAGGATGAGAACCGGAGTGATAGGGCAGAGGTGGAGGACCGGAGTGATAGGGCAGTGGATGGGGACCGGAGTGATAGGGCAGAGGATGGGGACCGGAGTGATAGGACAGAGGATGGGGACCGGAGTGATAGAGCAGAGGATGGGGACCGGAGTGATAGGGCAGAGGCTGGGGAGCGGAATGATAGGGCAGACGCTGGGGACAGGAGTGATACGGCAGAGGATGGGGACAGGAGTGATAGGGCAGAGGATGGGGTCCGAGTGATAGGGCAGAGGATGGGGCCCAGAGTGATAGGGCAGAGGATGGGGACCAGAGTGATAGGGCAGAGGATGAGTACAGGAGTGATAGGGCAGAGGATGAGTACAGGAGTGATAGGGCAGAGGATGGGGACCGGAGCGATAGGACAGAGGATGGGGACCGGAGTGATAGAGCAGAGGATGGGGACCGGAGTGATAGGGCAGAGGCTGGGGAGCGGAATGATAGGGCAGAGGATGGGGACCGGAGTATTAGGGCAGAGGATGTGGACCGGAGTGAAAGGGCAGAGGATGGGACAGGAGTGATAGGGCAGAGGATTGGGACAGGAATGACAGGGCAGAGGATTGGGACAGGAATGATAGGGCAGAGGATTGGGACATGAGTGACAGGGCGGAGGATTGGGACCGGAGTGATAGGGCAGAGGATGGGGACCATAGTGAGAGGTCAGAGGATGAGGACCTGAGTCACAGGGCAGAGGATGAGGACCGGAGTGATAGGGCAGAGGATGGGGACCGGAGTGATAGGGCAGAGGATGGGGACCGGAGTGATAGGGCAGAGGATGGGGACCGGAGTGATAGGGCAGAGGATGGGGACCGGAGTGATAGGGCAGGGGATGGGGACCGGAGTGATAGGGTAGGGGATGGGGATCGGAGTGATAGGGCAGGGGATGGTATCGGAGTGATAGGGCAGAGGATGGGGCCCAGAGTGATAGGGCAGAGGATGGGGACCGGAGTGATAGGACAGAGGATGGGGACCGGAGTGATAGAGCAGAGGATGCGGACCGGAGTGATAGGGCAGAGGCTGGGGAGCGGAATGATAGGGCAGACGCTGGGGACAGGAGTGATACGGCAGAGGATGGGGACAGGAGTGATAGGGCAGAGGATGGGGTCCGAGTGATAGGGCAGAGGATGAGGTCCGGAGTGATAGGGCAGAGGATGGGGTCCGGAGTGATAGGGCAGAGGATGGGGACTGGAGTGATAGGGCAGAGGATGGGAACGGAGTGATAGGGCAGAGGATGGGGTCCGGAGTGATAGGGCAGAGGATGGGGACAGGAGTGATAGGGCAGAGGATCGGGACCGGAGTGAAAGGGCAGAGGATGGGGTCCGGAGTGATAGGGCAGAGGATGGGACCGGAGTGAAAGGGCAGAGGATGGGTCCGGAGTGATAGGGCAGAGGATGGGACCGGAGTGAAAGGGCAGAGGATGGGTCCGGAGTGATAGGGCAGGGGAAGGTGACCGGAGTGATAGGGCAGAGGATGGGACCAGAGTGATAGGGCAGAGGATGTGGACCGGAGTGATAGGGCAGAGGATGTGGACCGGAGTGATAGGGCAGAGGATGGTGACCGGAGTGATAGGGCAGAGGATGGGACCGGAGTGAAAGGGCAGAGGATGGGGTCCGGAGTGACAGGGCAGAGGATGGGGACCGGAGTGATAGGGCAGAGGATGGGGACCGGAGTGATAGGGCAGAGGATGGGGACCGGAGTGATAGGGCAGACGCTGGGGACCGGAGTGATAGGGCAGGGGATGGGGACCGGAGTGATAGGGCAGGGGATGGGGACCGGAGTGATATGGCAGGGGATGGGACCGGAGTGAAAGGGCAGAGGATGTGGATCGGAGTGAAGGGCAGAGCATGGGGACAGGAGTGATAGGGCAGAGGATGTGGACCGGAGTGACAGGGCAGAGGATGTGGACCGGAGTGATAGGGCAGAGTATGGGGACCGGAGTGAAAGGGAAGAGGATGGGGACCAGAGTGAAAGGGAAGAGGATGGGGACCGGAGTGAAATGGAAGAGGATGGGGACCGGAGTGAAAGGGCAGAGGATGGGGACCGGAGTGAAAGGGCAGAGGATGGGACCGGAGTGAAAGGGCAGAGGAGGTGGACCGGAGTGATACGGCAGAGGATGGGGACCGGAGTGATAGGGCAGAGGATGGTGACCGGAGTGACAGGGCAGAGATTGGGGTCCGGAGTGACAGGGCAGAGATTGGGGTCCGGAGTGACAGGGCAGAGGATGACGACCGGAGTGACAGGGCAGAGGATGAGGACCGGAGTGACAGGGCAGAGAATGGGGACCGGAGTGACAGGGCAGAGGATGGGGTCCGGAGTGACAGGGCAGAGGATGGTGTCCGGAGTGACAGGACAGAGGAAGGTGACCGGAGTGATAGGGCAGAGGATGGGGACCGGAGTGATACGGTAGAGGATGGGACCGGAGTGATATGGCAGAGGATGGGACCGGAGTGAAAGGGCAGAGGATGGTGACCGGAGTGATAGGGCAGAGGATGGGGAGCGGAGTGATAGGACAGAGGATGGGGAGCGGAGTGATAGGGCAGAGGATGGGGACCGGAAGGATAGGGCAGAGGATGGGGACCGGAGTGATAGGGCAGAGGATGAGGACCGGAGTGATAGTGCAGAGGATGGGGACAGGAGTGATAGGGCAGAGGATGGGGACAGGTGTGATAGGGCAGAGGATGGGGACCAGAGTGATAGGGCAGAGGATGGGGACCGGAGTGATAGGGCAGAGGATGTGGACCGGAGTGATAGGGCAGAGGATGGGGACCGGAGTGATACTGCAGAGGATGGGGACCGGAGTGATAGGGAAGAGGATGGGGACCGGAGTGATAGGGAAGAGGATGGGGACCGGAGTGATAGGGCAGAGGATGAGGACCGGAGTGATAGGGCAGAGGATGAGGACCGGAGTGATAGGGCAGAGGATGGGGTACGGAGTGATAGGGCAGAGGATGGGGTACGGAGTGATAGGGCAGAGGATGTGGACCGGAGTGATAGGGCAGGGGATGGGACCAGAGTGATAGGGCAGAGGATGTGGACCGGAGTGATAGGGCAGGGGATGGGGACCGGAGTGATACTGCAGAGGATGGGGACCGGAGTGATATGGCAGAGGATGGGGACCGGAGTGATAGGGCAGACGATGAGGACCGGAGTGATAGGGAAGAGGATGGGGACCGGAGTGATAGGGAAGAGGATGGGGACCGGAGTGATAGGGCAGAGGATGAGGACCGGAGTGATAGGGCAGAGGATGAGGACCGGAGTGATAGGGCAGAGGATGGGGTACGGAGTGATAGGGCAGAGGATGGGGTACGGAGTGATAGGGCAGAGGATGTGGACCTGAGTGATAGGGCAGGGGATGGGACCAGAGTGATAGGGCAGAGGATGGGGACCGGAGTGATAGGGCAGGGGATGGGACCAGAGTGATAGGGCAGAGGATGTGGACCGGAGTGATAGGGCAGAGGATGGGACCGGAGTGAAAGGGCAGAGGATGGGACCGGAGTGAAAGGGCAGAGGATGGGGTCCGGAGTGATAGGGCAGAGGATGGGACCGGAGTGAAAGGGCAGAGGATGGGTCCGGAGTGATAGGGCAGGGGATGGTGCCCGGAGTGACAGGACAGAGGAATGTGACCGGAGTGATAGGGCAGAGGATGGGACCAGAGTGATAGGGCAGAGGATGTGGACCGGAGTGATAGGGCAGAGGATGTGGACCGGAGTGATAGGGCAGAGGATGGTGACCGGAGTGATAGGGCAGAGGATGGGACCGGAGTGAAAGGGCAGAGGATGGGGTCCGGAGTGACAGGGCAGAGGATGAGGACAGGAGTGACAGGGCAGAGAATGGGGACCGGAGTGACAGGGCAGAGGATGGGGTCCGGAGTGACAGGGCAGAGGATGGTGACCGGAGTGATAGGACAGAGGATGAGGACCGGAGTGAAAGGGCAGAGGATGGTGACCGGAGTGAAAGGGCAGAGGATGTGGACCGGAGTGATAGGGCAGAGGATGGGGACCGGAGTGAAAGGGCAGAGGATGTGGACCGGAGTGAAAGGGCAGAGGATGTGGACCGGAGTGGTAGGGCAGAGGATGGGGACAGGAGTGATAGGGCAGAGGATGGGGACCGGAGTGATAGGGCAGAGGATGAGGACCGGAGTGATAGGGCAGAGGATGAGGACCGGAGTGATGGGGCAGAGGATGAGGACCGGAGTGATAGGGCAGAGGATGAGGACCAGAGTGATAGGGCAGAGGATGGGAACCGGAGTGATAGGGCAGAGGATGTGGTCCGGAGTGATAGGGCAGAGGATGGGACCGGTGTGATAGGGCAGAGGATGTGGACCGGAGTGATAGGGCAGAGTATGGGGACCGGAGTGATAGGGCAGAGGATGGGTCCGGAGTGACAGGGCAGAGGATGGGACCGGTGTGATAGGGCAGAGGATGTGGACCGGAGTGATAGGGCAGAGGATGTGGACCGGAGTGATAGGGCAGAGGATGTGGACCGGAGTGATAGGGCAGAGGATGGGGACCGGAGTGATAGGGCAGAGGATGGGGACCGGAGTGATACTGCAGAGGATGGGGACCGCAGTGATATGGCAGAGGATGGGGACCGGAGTGATAGCGCAGACGATGAGGACCGGAGTGATAGCGAAGAGGATTGGGACCGGAGTGATAGGGAAGAGGATGGGGACCGGAGTGATAGGGCAGAGGATGGGGTATGGAGTGATAGGGCAGGGGATGGGACCAGAGTGATAGGGCAGAGGATGTGGACCGGAGTGATTGGGCAGAGGATGTGGACCGGAGTTATAGGGCAGAGGATGGTGACCGGAGTGATAGTGCAGAGGATGGTGACCGGAGTGATAGGGCAGAGGATGGGACCGGAGTGAAAGGGCAGAGGATGGGGACCGGAGTGACAGATCAGTGGATGGGGACCGGAGTGACAGGACAGAGGATGGGGACCGGAGTGATAGGGAAGCGGATGGAGACCGGAGTGATAGGGAAGAGGATGGGGACCGGAGTGATAGGGCAGAGGATGAGGACCGGAGTGATAGGGCAGAGGATGAGAACCGGAGTGATAGGGCAGAGGTGGAGGACCGGAGTGATAGGGCAGTGGATGGGGACCGGAGTGATAGGGCAGAGGATGGGGACCGGAGTGATAGGACAGAGGATGGGGACCGGAGTGATAGGGCAGAGGCTGGGGACCGGAGTGATAGGGCAGAGGCTGGGGAGCGGAATGATAGGGCAGAGGATTTTGGACAGGAGTGATACGGCAGAGGATGGGGTCCGGAGTGATAGGGCAGAGGATGGGGTCCGGAGTGATAGGGCAGAGGATGGGGACCGGAGTGATAGGGCAGAGGATGGGGACCGGAGTGATAGGGCAGAGGATGGGGACCGGAGTGATAGGGCAGAGTATGGGAACGGAGTGATAGGGCAGAGGATCGGGACCGGAGTGATAGGGCAGAGGATAGGGACCGGATTGATAGGGCAGAGGATGGGGACCGGAGTATTAGGGCAGAGGATGTGGACCGGAGTGAAAGGGCAGAGGATGGGACAGGAGTGATAGGGCAGAGGATTGGGACAGGAGTGATAGGGCAGAGGATTGGGACAGGAATGACAGGGCAGAGGATTGGGACAGGAATGACAGGGCAGAGGATTGGGACAGGAATGACAGGGCGGAGGATTGGGACAGGAGTGACAGGGCGGAGGATTGGGACCGGAGTGATAGGGCAGAGGATGGGGACCATAGTGAGAGGGCAGAGGATGAGGACCGGAGTGATAGGGCAGAGGATGGGGACCGGAGTGATAGGGCAGAGGATGGGGACCGGAGTGATAGGGCAGGGGATGGGGACCGGAGTGATAGGGCAGGGGATGGGGATCGGAGTGATAGGGCAGGGGATGGTATCGGAGTGATAGGGCAGAGGATGGGGCCCAGAGTGATAGGGCAGAGGATGGGGACCGGAGTGATAGGGCAGAGGATGAGTACAGGAGTGATAGGGCAGAGGATGAGTACAGGAGTGATAGGGCAGAGGATGGGGACCGGAGTGATAGGGCGGAGGATGGGGACCGGAGTGATAGGGCGGAGGATGGGGACCGGAGTGATAGTGCGGAGGATGGGGACCGGAGTGACAGGGTAGAGGATGGGACCGGAGTGACAGGGTAGAGGATGGGACCGCAGTGACAGGGTAGAGGATGGGGACCGCAGTGATAGGGCACAGGATGGGGACCAGAGTGATAGGGCACAGGATGGGGACCGGAGTGATAGGGCACAGGATGGGGACCGGAGTGATAGGGCACAGGATTGGGACCGGAGTGAAAGGGCACAGGGTGGGGACCGGAGTGATAGGGCAGAGGATGGGGTCCGGAGTGATAGGGCAGAGGATGGGTACCGGAGTGATAGGGCAGAGGATGGGGACCGGAGTGATAGGGCAGAGGATGGGGACCGGAGTGATAGGGCAGAGGATGGGGACCGGAGTGATAGGGCAGAGGATGAGGACCGGAGTGATAGGGCAGAGGATGTGGACCGGAGTGATAGGGCAGAGGATGGGGACCAGAGTGATAGGGCAGAGGATGGGGACTGGAGTGATAGGGCAGAGGATGGGGACTGGAGTGATAGGGCAGAGGATGATGACTGGAGTGATAGGGCAGAGGATGGGGACCGGAGTGATAGGGCAGAGGATGGGGACCGGAGTGATAGGGCAGAGGATGGGGACCGGAGTGATAGGGCAGAGGATGAGGACCGGAGTGATAGGGCAGAGGATGTGGACCGGAGTGATAGGGCAGAGGATTGGACCGGAGTGATAGGGCAGAGGATGTGGACCGGAGACATAGGGCAGAGGATTGGGACCGGAGTGATAGGGCAGAGGATGGTGACCGGAGTGATATGGCAGAGGATGTGGTCCGGAGTGATAGGGCAGAGGATGAGTACCGGAGTGATAGGGCAGAGGATGGGGACCGGAGTGATAGGGCAGAGGATGGGGACCGGAGTGATCGGGCAGAGGATGGGGACCGGAGTGATAGGGAAGAGGATGAGGACCGGAGTGATAGGGCAGAGGATGGGGACCGGAGTGATAGGGCAGAGGATGGGGACCGGAGTGATAGGGCAGAGGATGGGGACCGGAGTGATATGGCAGAGGATGGGGTCCGGAGTGATAGGGCAGAGGATGGGGACCGGATTGAGAGGGCAGAGGATGGGTCCGGAGTGATAGGACAGAGGATGGGGACCGGAGTGATAGTGCAGAGGATGGGACCGGAGTGATAGGGCAGAGGATGGGACCGGTGTGATAGGGCAGAGGATGTGGACCGGAGACATAGGGCAGAGGATTGGGACCGGAGTGATAGGGCAGAGGATGGGACCGGAGTGATAGGGCAGAGGATGGGGACCGGAGTGATAGGGCAGAGGATGGGGACCGGAGTGATAGGGCAGAGGATGGGGACTGGAGTGATAGGGCAGAGGATGTGGTCCGGAGTGATAGGGCAGAGGATGAGGACCGGAGTGATAGGGCAGAGGATGAGGACCGGAGTGATAGGGCAGAGGATGGGACCGGAGTGAAAGTGCAGAGGATGTGGACCGGAGTGATAGGGCAGAGGATGGGGACCGGAGTGATAGGGCAGAGGATGGGACCGGAGTGAAAGTGCAGAGGATGTGGACCGGAGTGATAGGGCAGAGGATGGGGACCGGAGTGATAGGACAGAGGATGGGGACCGGAGTGATAGGGCAGAGGATGGGGAGCGGAGTGATAGGGCAGAGGATGGGGACCGGAGTGATAGTGCAGAGGATGGGGACCGGATTGATAGGGCAGAGGATGAGGACCGGAGTGAGAGGGCAGAGGATGGGGACCGGAGTGATAGGGCAGAGGATGGGGACCGGAGTGATAGGGCAGAGGATGGGGACCGGAGTGATAGGGCAGGCGCTGGGGACCGGAGTGACAGGGCAGAGGATGGGGACCGGAGTGAGAGGGCAGAGGATGGGGACCGGAGTGACAGGGCAGAGAAAGGGGACCGGAGTGATAGGGCAGAGGATGGGGACCGGAGTGATAGGGCAGAGGATGGGGACCGGAGTGATAGGGCAGAGGATGGGGACCGGAGTGATAGGGCAGAGGATGGGGACCGGAGTGACAGGGCAGAGAAAGGGGACCGGAGTGATAGGGCAGAGGATGGGGACCGGAGTGATAGGGCAGAGGATGGGGACCGGAGTGACAGGGCAGAGGATGGGGACCGGAGTGACAGGGCAGAGGATGGGAACCGGAGTGATAGGGCAGAGGATGGGGACCGGAGTGACAGGGCAGAGAAAGGGGACCGGAGTGATAGGGCAGAGGATGGGGACCGGAGTGATAGGGCAGAGGATGGGGACCGGAGTGATAGGGCAGAGTATAGGGAGCGGAGTGATAGGGCAGACGCTGGGGACCGGAGTGATAGGGCAGGGGATGGGGACCGGAGTGATATGGCAGGGGATGGGACCGGAGTGAAAGGGCAGAGGATGTGGATCGGAGTGAAGGGCAGAGCATGGGGACAGGAGTGATAGGGCAGAGGATGTGGACCGGAGTGACAGGGCAGAGGATGTGGACCGGAGTGATAGGGCAGAGTATGGGGACCGGAGTGAAAGGGAAGAGGATGGGGACCAGAGTGAAAGGGAAGAGGATGGGGACCGGAGTGAAATGGAAGAGGATGGGGACCGGAGTGAAAGGGCAGAGGATGGGGACCGGAGTGATAGGGCAGAGGATGGGTCCGGAGTGATAGGGCAGAGGATGAGGACCGGAGTGATAGGGCAGAGGATGGTGACCGGAGTGATAGGGCAGAGGATGGGGACCGGAGTGACAGGGCAGAGGATGGGACCGGAGTGATAGGGCAGAGGATGGGGACCGGAGTGATAGGGCAGACGATGAGGACCGGAGTGATAGGGAAGAGGATGGGGACCGGAGTGATAGGGAAGAGGATGGGGACCGGAGTGATAGGGCAGAGGATGAGGACCGGAGTGATAGGGCAGAGGATGAGGACCGGAGTGATAGGGCAGAGGATGGGGTACGGAGTGATAGGGCAGAGGATGTGGACCGGAGTGATAGGGCAGGGGATGGGACCAGAGTGATAGGGCAGAGGATGGGGACCGGAGTGATAGGGCAGGGGATGGGACCGGAGTGATAGGGCAGAGGATGTGGACCGGAGTGATAGGGCAGAGGATGGGACCGGAGTGAAAGGGCAGAGGATGGTGACCGGAGTGATAGGGCAGAGGATGGGGACCGGAGTGAAAGGGCAGAGGATGGGAACCGGAGTGATAGGGCAGAGGATGGGGACCGGAGTGATAGGGCAGAGGATGTGGACCGGAGTGAAAGGGCAGAGGATGTGGACCGGAGTGAAAGGGCAGAGGATGTGGTCCGGAGTGATAGGGCAGAGGATGGGGACCGGATTGAGAGGGCAGAGGATGGGTCCGGAGTGATAGGACAGAGGATGGGGACCGGAGTGATAGTGCAGAGGATGGGACCGGAGTGATAGGGCAGAGGATGGGACCGGTGTGATAGGGCAGAGGATGTGGACCGGAGACATAGGGCAGAGGATTGGGACCGGAGTGATAGGGCAGAGGATGGGACCGGAGTGATAGGGCAGAGGATGGGGACCGGAGTGATAGGGCAGAGGATGGGGACCGGAGTGATAGGGCAGAGGATGGGGACTGGAGTGATAGGGCAGAGGATGTGGTCCGGAGTGATAGGGCAGAGGATGAGGACCGGAGTGATAGGGCAGAGGATGAGGACCGGAGTGATAGGGCAGAGGATGGGACCGGAGTGAAAGTGCAGAGGATGTGGACCGGAGTGATAGGGCAGAGGATGGGGACCGGAGTGATAGGGCAGAGGATGGGACCGGAGTGAAAGTGCAGAGGATGTGGACCGGAGTGATAGGGCAGAGGATGGGGACCGGAGTGATAGGACAGAGGATGGGGACCGGAGTGATAGGGCAGAGGATGGGGAGCGGAGTGATAGGGCAGAGGATGGGGACCGGAGTGATAGTGCAGAGGATGGGGACCGGATTGATAGGGCAGAGGATGAGGACCGGAGTGAGAGGGCAGAGGATGGGGACCGGAGTGATAGGGCAGAGGATGGTGACCGGAGTGATAGGGCAGAGGATGGGGACCGGAGTGATAGGGCAGGCGCTGGGGACCGGAGTGACAGGGCAGAGGATGGGGACCGGAGTGAGAGGGCAGAGGATGGGGACCGGAGTGATAGGGAAGAGGATGGGGACCGGAGTGATAGGGCAGAGGATGGGGACCGGAGTGATAGGGCAGAGGATGGGGACCGGAGTGATAGGGCAGAGGATGGGGACCGGAGTGACAGGGCAGAGAAAGGGGACCGGAGTGATAGGGCAGAGGATGGGGACCGGAGTGATAGGACAGAGGATGGGGACCGGAGTGATAGAGCAGAGGATGGGGACCGGAGTGATAGGGCAGAGGCTGGGGAGCGGAATGATAGGGCAGAGGATGTGGACCGGAGTGATAGGGCAGAGGATGGGGACAGGAGTGATAGGGCAGAGGATGGGGACAGGAGTGATACGGCAGAGGATGGGGACAGGAGTGATAGGGCAGAGGATGGGGTCCGAGTGATAGGGCAGAGGATGGGGCCCAGAGTGATAGGGCAGAGGATGGGGACCAGAGTGATAGGGCAGAGGATGAGTACAGGAGTGATAGGGCAGAGGATGAGTACAGGAGTGATAGGGCAGAGGATGGGGACCGGAGTGATAGGACAGAGGATGGGGACCGGAGTGATAGAGCAGAGGATGGGGACCGGAGTGATAGGGCAGAGGCTGGGGAGCGGAATGATAGGGCAGACGCTGGGGACCGGAGTGATAGAGCAGAGGATGGGGACCGGAGTGATACGGCAGAGGATTTTGGACAGGAGTGATAGGGCAGAGGATGAGTACAGGAGTGATAGGGCAGAGGATGGGGACCGGAGTGATAGGACAGAGGATGGGGACCGGAGTGATAGAGCAGAGGATGGGGACCGGAGTGATACGGCAGAGGATTTTGGACAGGAGTGATAGGGCAGAGGATGGGGTCCGAGTGATAGGGCAGAGGATGAGGTCCGGAGTGATAGGGCAGAGGATGGGGTCCGGAGTGATAGGGCAGAGGATGGGGACCGGAGTGATAGGGCAGAGGATGGGAACGGAGTGATAGGGCAGAGGATGGGGTCCGGAGTGATAGGGCAGAGGATGGGGACAGGAGTGATAGGGCAGAGGATCGGGACCGGAGTGATAGGGCAGAGGATAGGGACCGGATTGATAGGGCAGAGGATGGGGACCGGAGTATTAGGGCAGAGGATGTGGACCGGAGTGAAAGGGCAGAGGATGGGACAGGAGTGATAGGGCAGAGGATTGGGACAGGAATGACAGGGCAGAGGATTGGGACAGGAATGACAGGGCAGAGGATTGGGACAGGAATGATAGGGCGGAGGATTGGGACAGGAATGATAGGGCGGAGGATTGGGACAGGAGTGACAGGGCGGAGGATTGGGACCGGAGTGATAGGGCAGAGGATGGGGACCATAGTGAGAGGGCAGAGGATGAGGACCTGAGTCACAGGGCAGAGGATGAGGACCGGAGTGATAGGGCAGAGGATGGGGACCGGAGTGATAGGGCAGAGGATGGGGACCGGAGTGATAGGGCAGGGGATGGGGACCGGAGTGATAGGGCAGGGGATGGGGACCGGAGTGATAGGGCAGGGGATGGGGACCGGAGTGATAGGGCAGGGGATGGTATCGGAGTGATAGGGCAGAGGATGGGGCCCAGAGTGATAGGGCAGAGGATGGGGACCGGAGTGATAGGGCAGAGGATGAGTACAGGAGTGATAGGGCAGAGGATGAGTACAGGAGGGATAGGGCAGAGGATGGGGACCGGAGTGATAGGGCGGAGGATGGGGACCGGAGTGATAGGGTGGAGGATGGGGACCGGAGTGATAGTGCAGAGGATGGGGACCGGGTTGACAGGGTAGAGGATGGGACCGGAGTGACAGGGTAGAGGATGGGACCGGAGTGACAGGGTAGAGGATGGGGACCGGAGTGATAGGGCACAGGATGGGGACCAGAGTGATAGGGCACAGGATGGGGACCAGAGTGATAGGGCACAGGATGGGGACCGGAGTGATAGGGCACAGGATTGGGACCGGAGTGAAAGGGCAGAGGATGGGGACCGGAGTGATAGGGCAGAGGATGGGGTCCGGA
This sequence comes from Hemitrygon akajei, assembly GCF_048418815.1. Classification (NCBI taxonomy): domain Eukaryota; kingdom Metazoa; phylum Chordata; class Chondrichthyes; order Myliobatiformes; family Dasyatidae; genus Hemitrygon; species Hemitrygon akajei. The sequence goes on along the minus strand of NC_133132.1, from coordinate 604,232 downwards.
GTGATAGGGCAGAGGATGGGTACCGGAGTGATAGGGCAGAGGATGGGGACCGGAGTGATAGGGCAGAGGATGGGGACCGGAGTGATAGGGCAGAGGATGAGGACCGGAGTGATAGGGCAGAGGATGTGGACCGGAGTGATAGGGCAGAGGATGTGGACCGGAGTGATAGGGCAGAGGATGGGGACCGGAGTGATAGGGCAGAGGATGGGGACTGGAGTGATAGGGCAGAGGATGAGGACCGGAGTGATAGGGCAGAGGATGAGGACCAGAGTGATATGGCAGAGGATGAGGACCGGAGTGATAGGGCAGAGGATGGGTCCGGAGTGATAGGGCAGAGGATGAGGACCGGAGTGATAGGGCAGAGGATGGTGACCGGAGTGATAGGGCAGAGGATGGGGACCGGAGTGACAGGGCAGAGGATGGGACCGGTGTGATAGGGCAGAGGATGGGGACCGGAGTGATAGGGCAGACGATGAGGACCGGAGTGATAGGGAAGAGGATGGGGACCGGAGTGATAGGGCAGACGATGAGGACCGGAGTGATAGGGAAGAGGATGGGGACCGGAGTGATAGGGAAGAGGATGGGGACCGGAGTGATAGGGCAGAGGATGAGGACCGGAGTGATAGGGCAGAGGATGAGGACCGGAGTGATAGGGCAGAGGATGGGGTACGGAGTGATAGGGCAGAGGATGTGGACCGGAGTGATAGGGCAGGGGATGGGACCAGAGTGATAGGGCAGAGGATGGGGACCGGAGTGATAGGGCAGAGGATGTGGACCGGAGTGATAGGGCAGAGGATGGGACCGGAGTGAAAGGGCAGAGGATGGGTCCGGAGTGATAGGGCAGAGGATGTGGACCGGAGTGATAGGGCAGAGGATGTGGACCGGAGTGATAGGGCAGAGGATGAGGACCGGAGTGATAGGGCAGAGGATGAGGACCGGAGTGATAGGGCAGAGGATGGGGTACGGAGTGATAGGGCAGAGGATGTGGACCGGAGTGATAGGGCAGAGGATGGGACCGGAGTGATAGGGCAGAGGATGGGGACCGCAGTGATAGGGCAGAGGATGGTGACCGGAGTGATAGGGCAGAGGATGGGGACCGGAGTGAAAGGTCAGAGGATGTGGACCGGAGTGACAGGGCAGAGGATGGGACCGGAGTGATAGGGCAGAGGATGGGAACCGGAGTGATAGGACAGAGGATGGGGACCGGAGTGATAGGACAGAGGATGGGACCGGAGTGACAGGGCAGAGGATGGGACCGGAGTGATAGGGCAGAGGATGGGAACCGGAGTGATAGGACAGAGGATGGGGACCGGAGTGATAGGGCAGAGGATGGTGACCGGAGTGATAGGGCAGAGGATGGGGACCGGAGTGAAAGGTCAGAGGATGTGGACCGGAGTGAAAGGGCAGAGGATGTGGACCGGAGTGAAAGGGCAGAGGATGGGGACCGGAGTGATAGGGCAGAGGATGAGGACCAGAGTGATAGGGCAGAGGATGAGGACCGGAGTGATGGGGCAGAGGATGAGGACAGGAGTGATAGGGCAGAGGATGGGGTCCGGAGTGATAGGGCAGAGGATGAGGACCGGAGTGATAGGGCAGAGGATGGGGACCGGAGTGATAGGGCAGAGGATGGGGACCGGAGTGATGGGGCAGAGGATGAGGACCGGAGTGATGGGGCAGAGGATGAGGACCGGAGTGATAGGGCAGAGGATGAGGACCAGAGTGATAGGGCAGAGGATGGGGACCGGAGTGATAGGGCAGAGGATGGGTCCGGAGTGATAGGGCAGAGGATGGGGACCGGAGTGACAGGGCAGAGGATGGGACCGGTGTGATAGGGCAGAGGATGTGGACCGGAGTGATAGGGCAGAGGATGTGGACCGGAGTGATAGGGCAGAGGATGTGGTCCGGAGTGATAGGGCAGAGGATGAGGACCGGAGTGATAGGGCAGAGGATGGGGACCGGAGTGATAGGGCAGAGGATGGGGACCGGAGTGATACTGCAGAGGATGGGGACCGCAGTGATATGGCAGAGGATGGGGACCGGAGTGATAGGGCAGACGATGAGGACCGGAGTGATAGGGAAGAGGATTGGGACCGGAGTGATAGGGAAGAGGATGGGGACCGGAGTGATAGGGCAGAGGATGGGGTATGGAGTGATAGGGCAGGGGATGGGACCAGAGTGATAGGGCAGAGGATGTGGACCGGAGTGATTGGGCAGAGGATGTGGACCGGAGTGATAGGGCAGAGGATGTGGACCGGAGTGATAGGGCAGAGGATGGGGTCCGGAGTGATAGGGCAGAGGATGGTGACCGGAGTGATAGTGCAGAGGATGGTGACCGGAGTGATAGGGCAGAGGATGGGACCGGAGTGAAAGGGCAGAGGATGGGGACCGGAGTGACAGATCAGTGGATGGGGACCGGAGTGACAGGACAGAGGATGGGGACCGGAGTGATAGGGAAGAGGATGGGGACCGGAGTGATAGGGCAGAGGATGAGGACCGGAGTGATAGGGCAGAGGATGAGAACCGGAGTGATAGGGCAGAGGTGGAGGACCGGAGTGATAGGGCAGTGGATGGGGACCGGAGTGATAGGGCAGAGGATGGGGACCGGAGTGATAGGACAGAGGATGGGGACCGGAGTGATAGAGCAGAGGATGGGGACCGGAGTGATAGGGCAGAGGCTGGGGAGCGGAATGATAGGGCAGACGCTGGGGACAGGAGTGATACGGCAGAGGATGGGGACAGGAGTGATAGGGCAGAGGATGGGGTCCGAGTGATAGGGCAGAGGATGGGGCCCAGAGTGATAGGGCAGAGGATGGGGACCAGAGTGATAGGGCAGAGGATGAGTACAGGAGTGATAGGGCAGAGGATGAGTACAGGAGTGATAGGGCAGAGGATGGGGACCGGAGCGATAGGACAGAGGATGGGGACCGGAGTGATAGAGCAGAGGATGGGGACCGGAGTGATAGGGCAGAGGCTGGGGAGCGGAATGATAGGGCAGAGGATGGGGACCGGAGTATTAGGGCAGAGGATGTGGACCGGAGTGAAAGGGCAGAGGATGGGACAGGAGTGATAGGGCAGAGGATTGGGACAGGAATGACAGGGCAGAGGATTGGGACAGGAATGATAGGGCAGAGGATTGGGACATGAGTGACAGGGCGGAGGATTGGGACCGGAGTGATAGGGCAGAGGATGGGGACCATAGTGAGAGGTCAGAGGATGAGGACCTGAGTCACAGGGCAGAGGATGAGGACCGGAGTGATAGGGCAGAGGATGGGGACCGGAGTGATAGGGCAGAGGATGGGGACCGGAGTGATAGGGCAGAGGATGGGGACCGGAGTGATAGGGCAGAGGATGGGGACCGGAGTGATAGGGCAGGGGATGGGGACCGGAGTGATAGGGTAGGGGATGGGGATCGGAGTGATAGGGCAGGGGATGGTATCGGAGTGATAGGGCAGAGGATGGGGCCCAGAGTGATAGGGCAGAGGATGGGGACCGGAGTGATAGGACAGAGGATGGGGACCGGAGTGATAGAGCAGAGGATGCGGACCGGAGTGATAGGGCAGAGGCTGGGGAGCGGAATGATAGGGCAGACGCTGGGGACAGGAGTGATACGGCAGAGGATGGGGACAGGAGTGATAGGGCAGAGGATGGGGTCCGAGTGATAGGGCAGAGGATGAGGTCCGGAGTGATAGGGCAGAGGATGGGGTCCGGAGTGATAGGGCAGAGGATGGGGACTGGAGTGATAGGGCAGAGGATGGGAACGGAGTGATAGGGCAGAGGATGGGGTCCGGAGTGATAGGGCAGAGGATGGGGACAGGAGTGATAGGGCAGAGGATCGGGACCGGAGTGATAGGGCAGAGGATAAGGACCGGATTGATAGGGCAGAGGATGGGGACCGGAGTATTAGGGCAGAGGATGTGGACCGGAGTGAAAGGGCAGAGGATGGGACAGGAGTGATAGGGCAGAGGATTGGGACAGGAATGACAGGGCAGAGGATTGGGACAGGAATGATAGGGCAGAGGATTGGGACAGGAGTGACAGGGCGGAGGATTGGGACCGGAGTGATAGGGCAGAGGATGGGGACCATAGTGAGAGGTCAGAGGATGAGGACCTGAGTCACAGGGCAGAGGATGAGGACCGGAGTGATAGGGCAGAGGATGGGGACCGGAGTGATAGGGCAGAGGATGGGGACCGGAGTGATAGGGCAGAGGATGGGGACCGGAGTGATAGGGCAGAGGATGGGGACCGGAGTGATAGGGCAGGGGATGGGGACCGGAGTGATAGGGTAGGGGATGGGGATCGGAGTGATAGGGCAGGGGATGGTATCGGAGTGATAGGGCAGAGGATGGGGCCCAGAGTGATAGGGCAGAGGATGGGGACCGGAGTGATAGGGCAGAGGATGAGTACAGGAGTGATAGGGCAGAGGATGAGTACAGGAGTGATAGGGCAGAGGATGGGGACCGGAGTGATAGGGCGGAGGATGGGGACCGGAGTGATAGGGCGGAGGATGGGGACCGGAGTGATAGTACAGAGGATGGGGACCGGAGTGACAGGGTAGAGGATGAGAACCGGAGTGATAGGGCAGAGGATGTGGACCGGAGTGATAGGGCAGAGGATGGGGACCGGAGTGATAGGGCAGAGGATGGGGACCGGAGTGATACTGCAGAGGATGGGGACCGCAGTGATATGGCAGAGGATGGGGACCGGAGTGATAGGGCAGACGATGAGGACCGGAGTGATAGGGAAGAGGATTGGGACCGGAGTGATAGGGAAGAGGATGGGGACCGGAGTGATAGGGCAGAGGATGGGGTATGGAGTGATAGGGCAGGGGATGGGACCAGAGTGATAGGGCAGAGGATGTGGACCGGAGTGATTGGGCAGAGGATGTGGACCGGAGTGATAGGGTGGAGGATGTGGACCGGAGTGTTAGGGCAGAGGATGGGAACCGGAGTGATAGGGCAGAGGATGTGGACCGGAGTGATAGGGCAGAGGATGTGGACCGGAGTGATAGGGCAGAGGATGGGGTCCGGAGTGATAGGGCAGAGGATGGTGACCGGAGTGATAGGGCAGAGGATGGGACCGGAGTGAAAGGGCAGAGGATGGGGACCGGAGTGGCAGATCAGTGGATGGGGACCTGAGTGACAGGACAGAGGATGGGGACCGGAGTGATAGGGAAGAGGATGGGGACCGGAGTGATAGGGCAGAGGATGAGGACCGGAGTGATAGGGCAGAGGATGAGAACCGGAGTGATAGGGCAGAGGTGGAGGACCGGAGTGATAGGGCAGTGGATGGGGACCGGAGTGATAGGGCAGAGGATGGGGACCGGAGTGATAGGACAGAGGATGGGGACCGGAGTGATAGAGCAGAGGATGGGGACCGGAGTGATAGGGCAGAGGCTGGGGAGCGGAATGATAGGGCAGACGCTGGGGACAGGAGTGATACGGCAGAGGATGGGGACAGGAGTGATAGGGCAGAGGATGGGGTCCGAGTGATAGGGCAGAGGATGAGGTCCGGAGTGATAGGGCAGAGGATGGGGTCCGGAGTGATAGGGCAGAGGATGGGGACCGGAGTGATAGGGCAGAGGATGGGAACGGAGTGATAGGGCAGAGGATGGGGTCCGGAGTGATAGGGCAGAGGATGGGGACAGGAGTGATAGGGCAGAGGATCGGGACCGGAGTGATAGGGCAGAGGATAAGGACCGGATTGATAGGGCAGAGGATGGGGACCGGAGTATTAGGGCAGAGGATGTGGACCGGAGTGAAAGGGCAGAGGATGGGACAGGAGTGATAGGGCAGAGGATTGGGACAGGAATGACAGGGCAGAGGATTGGGACAGGAATGATAGGGCAGAGGATTGGGACATGAGTGACAGGGCGGAGGATTGGGACCGGAGTGATAGGGCAGAGGATGGGGACCATAGTGAGAGGTCAGAGGATGAGGACCTGAGTCACAGGGCAGAGGATGAGGACCGGAGTGATAGGGCAGAGGATGGGGACCGGAGTGATAGGGCAGAGGATGGGGACCGGAGTGATAGGGCAGAGGATGGGGACCGGAGTGATAGGGCAGAGGATGGGGACCGGAGTGATAGGGCAGGGGATGGGGACCGGAGTGATAGGGTAGGGGATGGGGATCGGAGTGATAGGGCAGGGGATGGTATCGGAGTGATAGGGCAGAGGATGGGGCCCAGAGTGATAGGGCAGAGGATGGGGACCGGAGTGATAGGGCAGAGGATGAGTACAGGAGTGATAGGGCAGAGGATGAGTACAGGAGTGATAGGGCAGAGGATGGGGACCGGAGTGATAGGGCAGAGGATGGGGACCGGAGTGATAGGGCAGTGGATGGGGACCGGAGTGATAGGGCAGAGGATGGGGACCGGAGTGATAGGACAGAGGATGGGGACCGGAGTGATAGAGCAGAGGATGGGGACCGGAGTGATAGGGCAGAGGCTGGGGAGCGGAATGATAGGGCAGACGCTGGGGACAGGAGTGATACGGCAGAGGATGGGGACAGGAGTGATAGGGCAGAGGATGGGGTCCGAGTGATAGGGCAGAGGATGAGGTCCGGAGTGATAGGGCAGAGGATGGGGTCCGGAGTGATAGGGCAGAGGATGGGGACCGGAGTGATAGGGCAGAGGATGGGAACGGAGTGATAGGGCAGAGGATGGGGTCCGGAGTGATAGGGCAGAGGATGGGGACAGGAGTGATAGGGCAGAGGATCGGGACCGGAGTGATAGGGCAGAGGATAAGGACCGGATTCATAGGGCAGAGGATGGGGACCGGAGTATTAGGGCAGAGGATGTGGACCGGAGTGAAAGGGCAGAGGATGGGACAGGAGTGATAGGGCAGAGGATTGGGACAGGAATGACAGGGCAGAGGATTGGGACAGGAATGATAGGGCAGAGGATTGGGACAGGAGTGACAGGGCGGAGGATTGGGACCGGAGTGATAGGGCAGAGGATGGGGACCATAGTGAGAGGTCAGAGGATGAGGACCTGAGTCACAGGGCAGAGGATGAGGACCGGAGTGATAGGGCAGAGGATGGGGACCGGAGTGATAGGGCAGAGGATGGGGACCGGAGTGATAGGGCAGAGGATGGGGACCGGAGTGATAGGGCAGAGGATGGGGACCGGAGTGATAGGGCAGGGGATGGGGACCGGAGTGATAGGGTAGGGGATGGGGATCGGAGTGATAGGGCAGGGGATGGTATCGGAGTGATAGGGCAGAGGATGGGGCCCAGAGTGATAGGGCAGAGGATGGGGACCGGAGTGATAGGGCAGAGGATGAGTACAGGAGTGATAGGGCAGAGGATGAGTACAGGAGTGATAGGGCAGAGGATGGGGACCGGAGTGATAGGGCGGAGGATGGGGACCGGAGTGATAGGGCGGAGGATGGGGACCGGAGTGATAGTACAGAGGATGGGGACCGGAGTGACAGGGTAGAGGATGGGACCGGAGTGACAGGGTAGAGGATGGGACCGCAGTGACAGGGTAGAGGATGGGGACCGGAGTGATAGGGCACAGGATGGGGACCGGAGTGATAGGGCACAGGATGGGGACCGGAGTGATAGGGCACAGGATGGGGACCGGAGTGATAGGGCACAGGATGGGGACCGGAGTGATAGGGCACAGGATTGGGACCGGAGTGAAAGGGCAGAGGATGGGGACCGGAGTGATAGGGCAGAGGATGGGGACCGGAGTGATAGGGTAGAGGATGGGGTCCGGAGTGATAGGGCAGAGGATGGGTACCAGAGTGATAGGGCAGAGGATGGGGACCGGAGTGATAGGGCAGAGGATGGGGACCGGAGTGATAGGGCAGAGGATGGGGTCCGGAGTGATAGGGCAGAGGATGAGGACCGGAGTGATAGGGCAGAGGATGTGGACCGGAGTGATAGGGCAGAGGATGGGGACCGGAGTGATAGGGCAGAGGATGGGGACCGGAGTGATAGGGCAGAGGATGTGGACCGGAGTGAAAGGGCAGAGAATGTGGACCGGAGTGATACGGCAGAGGATGGGGACCGGAGTGATAGGGCAGAGGATGGGGACCGGAGTGATAGGGCAGAGATGGTCCGGAGTGATAGGGCAGAGGATGGTGACCGGAGTGATAGGGCAGAGGATGGGGAGCGGAGTGATAGGACAGAGGATGGGGAGCGGAGTGATAGGGCAGAGGATGGGGACCGGAAGGATAGGGCAGAGGATGGGGACCGGAGTGATAGTGCAGAGGATGGGGACCGGAGTGATAGTGCAGAGGATGGGGACAGGAGTGATAGGGCAGAGGATGGGGACAGGTGTGATAGGGCAGAGGATGGGGACCAGAGTGATAGGGCAGAGGATGGGGACCGGAGTGATAGGGCAGAGGATGGGGACCGGAGTGATAGGGCAGAGGATGTGGACCGGAGTGATAGGGCAGAGGATGGGGACCGGAGTGAAAGGGCAGAGGATGTGGACCGGAGTGGTAGGGCAGAGGATGGGGACCGGAGTGATAGGGCAGAGGATGTGGACCGGAGTGATAGGGCAGAGGATGGGGACCGGAGTGATACTGCAGAGGATGGGGACCGGAGTGATATGGCAGAGGATGGGGACCGGAGTGATAGGGCAGACGATGAGGACCGGAGTGATAGGGAAGAGGATGGGGACCGGAGTGATAGGGAAGAGGATGGGGACCGGAGTGATAGGGCAGAGGATGAGGACCGGAGTGATAGGGCAGAGGATGAGGACCGGAGTGATAGGGCAGAGGATGGGGTACGGAGTGATAGGGCAGAGGATGGGGTACGGAGTGATAGGGCAGAGGATGTGGACCGGAGTGATAGGGCAGGGGATGGGACCAGAGTGATAGGGCAGAGGATGGGGACCGGAGTGATAGGGCAGGGGATGTGACCAGAGTGATAGGGCAGAGGATGTGGACCGGAGTGATAGGGCAGAGGATGGGACCAGAGTGAAAGGGCAGAGGATGGGACCGGAGTGAAAGGGCAGAGGATGGGGTCCGGAGTGATAGGGCAGAGGATGGGACCGGAGTGAAAGGGCAGAGGATGGGTCCGGAGTGATAGGGCAGGGGATGGTGACCGGAGTGACAGGACAGAGGAAGGTGACCGGAGTGATAGGGCAGAGGATGGGGACCGGAGTGATAGGGCAGAGGATGGGGACCGGAGTGATAGGGCAGAGGATGGGGACCGGAGTGATAGGGCAGAGGATGTGGACCGGAGTGATAGGGCAGAGGATGTGGACCGGAGTGATAGGGCAGAGGATGGTGACCGGAGTGAAAGGGCAGAGGATGAGGACCGGAGTGATAGGGCAGAGGATGTGGACCGGAGTGATACGGCAGAGGATGGGGACCGGAGTGACAGGGCAGAGGATGGGGACCGGAGTGATAGGGCAGAGGATGAGGACCGGAGTGATAGGGCAGAGGATGTGGACCGGAGTGATAGGGCAGAGGATGTGGACCGGAGTGATAGGGCAGAGGATGGTGACCGGAGTGACAGGGCAGAGGATGAGGACAGGAGTGACAGGGCAGAGAATGGGGACCGGAGTGATAGGGCAGAGGATGGGGTCCGGAGTGACAGGGCAGAGAATGAGGACAGGAGTGACAGGGCAGAGGATGGGGTCCGGAGTGACAGGGCAGAGGATGAGGACAGGAGTGACAGGGCAGAGGATGGGGACCGGAGTGACAGGGCAGAGAATGAGGACCGGAGTGATAGGGCAGAGGATGTGGACCGGAGTGACAGGGCAGAGGATGGGGTCCGGAGTGATAGGACAGAGGATGAGGACCGGAGTGATAGGGCAGACGCTGGGGACCGGAGTGATAGGGCAGAGGATGGTGACCGGAGTGATAGGACAGAGGATGAGGACCGGAGTGATAGGGCAGACGCTGGGGACCGGAGTGATAGGGCAGAGGATGGGGACCGGAGTGATAGGGCAGAGGATGGTGACCGGAGTGATAGGGCAGAGGATGGGGACCGGAGTGAAAGGGCAGAGGATGTGGACCGGAGTGAAAGGGCAGAGGATGTGGACCGGAGTGGTAGGGCAGAGGATGGGGACCGGAGTGATAGGGCAGAGGATGAGGACCGGAGTGATAGGGCAGAGGATGAGGACCGGAGTGATGGGGCAGAGGATGAGGACCGGAGTGATAGGGCAGAGGATGAGGACCAGAGTGATAGGGCAGAGGATGGGGACCGGAGTGATAGGGCAGAGGATGGGTCCGGAGTGATAGGGCAGAGGATGGGGACCGGAGTGACAGGGCAGAGGATGGGACCGGTGTGATAGGGCAGAGGATGTGGACCGGAGTGATAGGGCAGAGGATGGGGACCGGAGTGATAGGGCAGAGGATGGGGACCGGAGTGATCGGGCAGAGGATGGGGACCGGAGTGATAGGGAAGAGGATGTGGACCGGAGTGATAGGGCAGAGGATGGGGACCGGAGTGATAGGGCAGAGGATGGGGACCGGAGTGATAGGGCAGAGGATGGGACCGGAGTGATAGGGAAGAGGATGGGGACCGGAGTGATAGGGCAGAGGATGGGGACCGGAGTGATCGGGCAGAGGATGGGGACCGGAGTGATAGGGAAGAGGATGTGGACCGGAGTGATAGGGCAGAGGATGGGGACCGGAGTGATAGGGCAGAGGATGGGGACCGGAGTGATAGGGCAGAGGATGGGGACCGGAGTGATAGGGCAGAGGATGGGGACCGGAGTGATAGGGCAGAGGATGGGGACCGGTGTGATAGGGCAGAGGATGTGGACCGGAGTGATAGGGCAGAGGATGTGGACCGGAGTGATAGGGCAGAGGATGGGAACCGGAGTGATAGGGCAGAGGATGTGGACCGGAGTGATAGGGCAGAGGATGGGGACCAGAGTGATAGGGAAGAGGATGGGAAACGGAGTGATAGGGCAGAGGATGGGGACCGGAGTGACAGGGCAGAGGATGGGACCGGTGTGATAGGGCAGAGGATGTGGACCGGAGTGATAGGGCAGAGGATGTGGACCGGAGTGATAGGGCAGAGGATGTGGACCGGAGTGATACTGCAGAGGATGGGGACCGCAGTGATATGGCAGAGGATGGGGACCGGAGTGATAGGGCAGACGATGAGGACCGGAGTGATAGGGAAGAGGATTGGGACCGGAGTGATAGGGAAGAGGATGGGGACCGGAGTGATAGGGCAGAGGATGGGGTATGGAGTGATAGGGCAGGGGATGGGACCAGAGTGATAGGGCAGAGGATGTGGACCGGAGTGATTGGGCAGAGGATGTGGACCGGAGTGATAGGGCAGAGGATGTGGACCGGAGTGATAGGGCAGAGGATGGGGACCGGAGTGATAGGGCAGAGGATGGGGACCGGAGTGATACTGCAGAGGATGGGGACCGCAGTGATATGGCAGAGGATGGGGACCGGAGTGATAGGGCAGACGATGAGGACCGGAGTGATAGGGAAGAGGATTGGGACCGGAGTGATAGGGAAGAGGATGGGGACCGGAGTGATAGGGCAGAGGATGGGGTATGGAGTGATAGGGCAGGGGATGGGACCAGAGTGATAGGGCAGGGGATGGGACCAGAGTGATAGGGCAGAGGATGTGGACCGGAGTGATAGGGCAGAGGATGGGGTATGGAGTGATAGGGCAGGGGATGGGAACAGAGTGATAGGGCAGAGGATGGAGACCGGAGTGATAGGGCAGAGGATGTGGACCGGAGTGATAGGGCAGAGGATGGTGACCGGAGTGATAGTGCAGAGGATGGTGACCGGAGTGATAGGGCAGAGGATGGGACCGGAGTGAAAGGGCAGAGGATGGGGACCGGAGTGACAGATCAGTGGATGGGGACCGGAGTGACAGGACAGAGGATGGGGACCGGAGTGATAGGGAAGAGGATGGGGACCGGAGTGATAGGGAAGAGGATGGGGACCGGAGTGATAGGGCAGAGGATGAGGACCGGAGTGATAGGGCAGAGGATGAGAACCGGAGTGATAGGGCAGAGGTGGAGGACCGGAGTGATAGGGCAGTGGATGGGGACCGGAGTGATAGGGCAGAGAATGGGGACCGGAGTGATAGGACAGAGGATGGGGACCGGAGTGATAGAGCAGAGGATGGGGACCGGAGTGATAGGGCAGAGGCTGGGGAGCGGAATGATAGGGCAGACGCTGGGGACAGGAGTGATACGGCAGAGGATGGGGACAGGAGTGATAGGGCAGAGGATGGGGTCCGAGTGATAGGGCAGAGGATGGGGTCCGAGTGATAGGGCAGAGGATGAGGTCCGGAGTGATAGGGCAGAGGATGGGGTCCGGAGTGATAGGGCAGAGGATGGGGACCGGAGTGATAGGGCAGAGGATGGGAACGGAGTGATAGGGCAGAGGATGGGGTCCGGAGTGATAGGGCAGAGGATGGGGACAGGAGTGATAGGGCAGAGGATCGGGACCGGAGTGATAGGGCAGAGGATAGGGACCGGATTGATAGGGCAGAGGATGGGGACCGGAGTATTAGGGCAGAGGATGTGGACCGGAGTGAAAGGGCAGAGGATGGGACAGGAGTGATAGGGCAGAGGATTGGGACAGGAATGACAGGGCAGAGGATTGGGACAGGAATGACAGGGCAGAGGATTGGGACAGGAATGATAGGGCGGAGGATTGGGACAGGAGTGACAGGGCGGAGGATTGGGACCGGAGTGATAGGGCAGAGGATGGGGACCATAGTGAGAGGGCAGAGGATGAGGACCTGAGTCACAGGGCAGAGGATGGGGACCGGAGTGATAGGGCAGAGGATGGGGACCGGAGTGATAGGGCAGAGGATGGGGACCGGAGTGATAGGGCAGGGGATGGGGACCGGAGTGATAGGGTAGGGGATGGGGATCGGAGTGATAGGGCAGGGGATGGTATCGGAGTGATAGGGCAGAGGATGGGGCCCAGAGTGATAGGGCAGAGGATGGGGACCGGAGTGATAGGGCAGAGGATGAGTACAGGAGTGATAGGGCAGAGGATGAGTACAGGAGTGATAGGGCAGAGGATGGGGACAGGAGTGATAGGGCGGAGGATGGGGACCGGAGTGATAGGGCGGAGGATGGGGACCGGAGTGATAGTGCAGAGGATGGGGACCGGAGTGACAGGGTAGAGGATGGGTCCGCAGTGACAGGGTAGAGGATGGGGACCGGAGTGATAGGGCACAGGATGGGGACCGGAGTGATAGGGCACAGGATGGGGACCGGAGTGATAGGGCACAGGATTGGGACCGGAGTGATAGGGCACAGGATTGGGACCGGAGTGAAAGGGCAGAGGATGGGGACCGGAGTGATAGGGTAGAGGATGGGGTCCGGAGTGATAGGGCAGAGGATGGGTACCGGAGTGATAGGGCAGAGGATGGGGACCGGAGTGATAGGGCAGAGGATGGGGACCGGAGTGATAGGGCAGAGGATGGGGACCGGAGTGATAGTGCAGAGGATGGGGTCCGGAGTGATAGGGCAGACATGGGGTCCGGAGTGATAGGGCAGACATGGGGTCCGGAGTGATAGGGCAGAGGATGGGGTCCGGAGTGATAGGGCAGAGGATGGGGTCAGGAGTGATAGGGCAGAGGATGCGGACCGGAGTGATAGGGCAGAGGATGGGGATTGGAGTGATAGCGAAGAGGATGGGGACCGGAGTGAAAGGGCAGAGGATGGGTCCGGAGTGATAGGGCAGAGGATTGGGACCGGAGTGATAGGGCAGAGGATTGGGACCGGAGTGATAGGGCAGAGGGTGGTGACCGGAGTGATAGGGCAGAGGATGGGGACCGGAGTGATAGGGCAGAGGATGGGGACCGGAGTGATAGGGCAGAGGATGGGGACCGGAGTGATAGGGGAGAGGATGGGGACTGTGCATTTCTCCATTACACCCTGAACAAGCCCCACACTTCCACTGTGCATTTCTCCCTGACTCCCTGAACAAGCCCCACACTTCAACTGTGCATTTCTCCCTTACACCAAAAACAGGCCCCACAATTCCACATTTCATTTCTCATTTACACCGAAACAATCCCCACAATCACAATTTGCATTTCTCCGTTACACCCTAAACCAGCCCCACACTTCCACCGTGCATTTCTCCCTAACACCCTGAACAAGCCCCACAATTCCACTGTGCATTTCTCCCTAACACCGCAAACAAGCCCCACAATTCCACTGTGCATTTTGCCCTAACACCGTAAACAAGCCCCACAATTCAACTGTGTATTTCTCCATTACATCGTGAACAAGCCCACATTTCCACTGTGCATTTCTCCATTACACCCTAAACCAGCCCCTCACTTCTACTGTGCATTTCTCCCTAACACCCTAAACAAGCCCCACAATTCCACATTGCATTTCTCATTTACACCCTGAACAATCCCCACAATTCCAGTGTGCATTTCTCCATTACACCCTAAACTAGCCCCACTCTTCCACTGTGCATTTCTCCATTACACCGTGATCAAGCCCCACAATTCCACTGTGCATTTCTCCATTACACCGTGAACAAGCCCCACAATTCTACTGTGCATTTCTCCATTACACCCTAAACCAGCCCTACACTTCCACTGTGCATTTCTCCCTAACACCCTAAACAAGCCCCACAATTCCAAATTGCATTTCTCATTTACACCCTGAACAAGCCCCACAATTCCACTGTGCATTTCTCCATTAAACCCTAAACCAGCCCCACACTTCCACTGTGCATTTCTCGCTAACACCCTGAACAAGCCCCACAATTCCACTGTGCATTTCTCATTTACACCCTGAACAACCCCACACTTCTACTGTGCATTTCTCATTTATACCCTGAACAAGCCCCACAATTCCACATTGCATTTCTCATTTACACCCTGAACAATCCCTGCAATTCCACTGTGCATTTCTCCATTACACCCTAAACCAGCCCCACACTTTCACTGTGCATTTCTCCCTAACACCGAAAACAAGCCCCACAATTCCACTGTGCATTTCTCGATTACATCGTGAACAAGCCCCACACTTCCACTGTGCATTTCACCGTAACACCCTAAACAAGCCGCACAATTCCACTGTGCATTTCTCCCTGACACCCCAAACAAGCCCCACACTGCCACTGTGCATTTCACCGTAACACCCTAAACAAGCCCCACAATTCCACTGTGCATTTCTCGATTACATCGTGAACAAGCCTCACACTTCCACTGTGCATTTCTCATTTACACCCTGAACAAGCCCCACAATTCCACTGTGCATTTCTCATTTATACCCTGAACAAACCCCACAATTCCACATTGCATTTCTCATTTACACCCTGAACAAGCCCCACAATTCCACTGTGCATTTCTCATTTACACCCTGAACAAGCCCCACACAATTCCACTGTGCATTTCTCCATTAAACCCTAAACCAGCCCCACACTTCCACTGTGCATTTCTCGCTAACACCCTGAACAAGCCCCACAATTCCACTGTGCATTTCTCATTTACACCCTGAACAAGCCCCACACTTCCACTGTGCATTTCTCATTTATACCCTAAACAAGCCCCACAATTCCACATTGCATTTCTCATTTACACCCTGAACAATCCCCACAATTCCACTGTGCATTTCTCCATTACACCCTGAACAAGCCCCACACTTCCACTGTGCATTTCTCCCTTACACCCTGAACAAGCCCCACAATTCCACTGTGCATTTCTCCCTATCTCCCTAAACAATCCGCACAATTCCATTGTGCATTTCTCATTTACACACTGAACAAGCCCCACAATTCCACTGTGCATTTCTCGATTACATCGTGAACAAGCCCCACACTTCCACTGTGCATTTCTCCCTAACACCCTAAACAAGCCCAACAATTCCACTGTGCATTTCTCGATTACATCGTGAACAAGCCCCACACTTCCACTGTGCATTTCTCCTTTACACCGTGAACAAGCCCCACACCTCCTCTGTGTATTTCTCTATTACACCCCAAACAATCCCCACAATTCTACTGTGCATTTCTCCCTAAAACCCTAAACAAGCCCCACATTTCAACTGTGTATTTCTCCATTACATCGTGAACAAGCCCCACAATTCCAATGTGCATTTCTGATTTACACACTGAACAAGCCCCACAATTCCACTGTGCATTTCTCCCTGACACCCTGATCAAGCCCCACACTTACACTGTGCATTTCTCCCTTACACCCTGAACAAGCCCCACAATTCCACTGTGCATTTCTCACTTACACCCTGAACAAGCCCCAGAATTCCACTGTGCATTTCTCCCTGACACCGTGAACTAGCCACACAATTCAACTGTGCATTTCTCATTTACTCACTGAACAAGCCCCACACTTCCACTGTGCATTTCTCGCTTACACCCTGAACAAGCCCCACAATTCCATATTGCAATTCTCTTTTACACCCTAAGCAAGCCCCACAATTCCACTGTACATTTCGCCCTAACACCCTAAACAAGCCCCACAATTCAACTGTGTATTTCTCCATTACATCGTGAACAAGCCCACATTTCCACTGTGCATTTCTCCATTACACCCTAAACCAGCCCCTCACTTCTACTGTGCATTTCTCCCTAACACCCTAAACAAGCCCCACAATTCCACATTGCATTTCTCATTTACACCCTGAACAATCCCCACAATTCCAGTGTGCATTTCTCCATTACACCCTAAACTAGACCCACTCTTCCACTGTGCATTTCTCCATTACACCGTGATCAAGCCCCACAATTCCACTGTGCATTTCTCCATTACACCGTGAACAAGCCCCACAATTCTACTGTGCATTTCTCCATTACACCGTGAACAAGCCCCACAATTCCACTGTGCATTTCTCCCTGCCACCCCAAACAAGCCCCACAATTCCACATTGCATTTCTCATTTACACCCTGAACAATCCCCACAGTTCCACTGTGCATTTCTCCATTAAACCCTAAACCAGCCCCACACTTCCACTGTGCATTTCTCGCTAACACCCTGAACAAGCCCCACAATTCCACATTGCATTTCTCATTTACACCCTGAACAAGCCCCACAATTCCACTGTGCATTTCTCCATTAAACCCTAAACCAGCCCCACACTTCCACTGTGCATTTCTCGCTAACACCCTGAACAAGCCCCACAATTCCACTGTGCATTTCTCATTTACACCCTGAACAAGCCCCACATTTCCACTGTGCATTTCTCATTTATACCCTAAACAAGCCCCACAATTCCACATTGCATTTCTCATTTACACCCTGAACAATCCCCACAATTCCACTGTGCATTTCTCCATTACACCCTGAACAAGCCCCACACTTCCACTGTGCATTTCTCCCTTACACCCTGAACAAGCCCCACAATTCCACTGTGCATTTCTCCCTATCTCCCTAAACAATCCGCACAATTCCATTGTGCATTTCTCATTTACACACTGAACAAGCCCCACAATTCCACTGTGCATTTCTCGATTACATCGTGAACAAGCCCCACACTTCCACTGTGCATTTCTCCCTAACAACCTAAACAAGCCCCACAATTCGACTGTGCATTTCTCGATTACATCGTGAACAAGCCCCACACTTCCACTGTGCATTTCTCCTTTACACCGTGAACAAGCCCCACACCTCCTCTGTGTATTTCTCTATTACACCCCAAACAATCCCCACAATTCTACTGTGCATTTCTCCCTAAAACCCTAAACAAGCCCCACATTTCAACTGTGTATTTCTCCATTACATCGTGAACAAGCCCCACAATTCCAATGTGCATTTCTGATTTACACACTGAACAAGCCCCACAATTCCACTGTGCATTTCTCCCTGACACCCTGAACAAGCCCCACACTTACACTGTGCATTTCTCACTTACACCCTGAACAAGCCCCAGAATTCCACTGTGCATTTCTCCCTGACACCGTGAACTAGCCACACAATTCAACTGTGCATTTCTCATTTACTCACTGAACAAGCCCCACAATTCCACTTGGCATTTCTCATTTACACACTGAACAAGCCCCACACTTCCACTGTGCATTTCTCGCTAACACCCTGAACAAGCCCCACAATTCCATATTGCATTTCTCTTTTACACCCTAAGCAAGCCCCACAATTCCACTGTACATTTCGCCCTAACACCCTAAACAAGCCCCACAATTTAACTGTGTATTTCTCCATTACATCGTGAACAAGCCCACATTTCCACTGTGCATTTCTCCATTACACCCTAAACCAGCCCCTCACTTCTACTGTGCATTTCTCCCTAACACCCTAAACAAGCCCCACAATTCCACATTGCATTTCTCATTTACACCCTGAACAATCCCCACAATTCCAGTGTGCATTTCTCCATTACACCCTAAACTAGAACCACTCTTCCACTGTGCATTTCTCCATTACACCGTGATCAAGCCACACAATTCCACTGTGCATTTCTCATTTACACCCTGAACAATCCCCACAGTTCCACTGTGCATTTCTCCATTACACCCTAAACCAGCCCTACACTTCCACTGTGCATTTCTCCCTAACACCCTAAACAAGCCCCACAATTCCACATTGCATTTCTCATTTACACCCTGAACAAGCCCCACAATTCCACTGTGCATTTCTCCATTAAACCCTAAACCAGCCCCACACTTCCACTGTGCATTTCTCCATTACACCCTGAACAAACCCCACAATTCCACTGTGCATTTCTCATTTACACCCTGAACAAGCCCCACACTTCCACTGTGCATTTCTCATTTATACCCTGAACAAGCCCCACAATTCCACATTGCATTTCTCATTTACACCCTGAACAATCCCTGCAATTCCACTGTGCATTTCTCCATTACACCCTAAACCAGCCCCACACGTTCACTGTGCATTTCTCCCTAACACCGAAAACAAGCCCCACAATTCCACTGTGCATTTCTCGATTACATCTTGAACAAGCCCCACACTTCCACTGTGCATTTCACCGTAACACCCTAAACAAGCCGCACAATTCCACTGTGCATTTCTCCCTGACACCCCAAACAAGCCCCACACTTCCACTGTGCATTTCACCGTAACACCCTAAACAAGCCCCACAATTCCACTGTGCATTTCTCGATTACATCGTGAACAAGCCTCACACTTCCACTGTGCATTTCTCATTTACACCCTGAACAAGCCCCACAATTCCACTGTGCATTTCTCATTTATACCCTGAACAAACCCCACAATTCCACAATGCATTTCTCATTTACACCCTGAACAAGCCCCACAATTCCACTGTGCATTTCTCCATTAAACCCTAAACCAGCCCCACACTTCCACTGTGCATTTCTCGCTAACACCCTGAACAATCCCCACAATTCCACTGTGCATTTCTCATTTACACCCTGAACAAGCCCCACACTTCCACTGTGCATTTCTCATTTATACCCTAAACAAGCCCCACAATTCCACATTGCATTTCTCATTTACACCCTGAACAATCCCCACAATTCCACTGTGCATTTCTCCCTGACACCCTAAACAAGCCCCACATTTCCACTGTGCATTTCTCCATTACACCTTAAACCAGCCCCACACTTTCACTGTGCATTTCTCCCTATCTCCCTAAACAAGCCGCACAATTCCATTGTGCATTTCTCATTTACACACTGAACAAGCCCCACACTTCCACTGTGCATTTCTCGCTAACACCCTGAACAAGCCCCACAATTATACATTGCATTTCTCATTTACACCCTGAACAAGCCCCACACTTCCACTGTGCATTTCTCCCTATCAACCTAAACAAGCCCCACAATTCCACTGTGCATTTCTCATTTACACCCTGAACAAGCCCCATAATTCCACTGTGCATTTCTCCCTGACACCGTGAACTAGCCCCACAATTCTACTGTGCATTTATCCCTAAAACCCTAAACAAGCCCCACATTTCAACTGTGTATTTCTCCATTACATCGTGAACAAGCCCCACAATTCCAATGTGCATTTCTGATTTACACACTGAACAAGCCCCACAATTCCACTGTGCATTTCTCCCTGACACCCTGAACAAGCCCCAGAATTCCACTGTGCATTTCTCCCTGACACCGTGAACTAGCCCCACAATTCAACTGTGCATTTCTCATTTACTCACTGAACAAGCCCCACAATTCCACTCGGCATTTCTCATTTACACACTGAACAAGCCCCACACTTCCACTGTGCATTTCTCCCTGACACCCTGAACAAGCCCCACACTTCCACTGTGCATTTCTCGCTAACACCCTGAACAAGCCCCACAATTCCACATTGCATTTCTCTTTTACACCCTAAGCAAGCCCCACAATTCCACTGTACATTTCTCCCTTACACCCTAAACAAGCCCCACAATTCCACTGTGCATTTCTCGATTACATCGTGAACAAGCCCCACACTTCCACTGTGCATTTCTCCCTTACACCCTGAACAAGCCCCACAATTCCACTGTGCATTTCTCGATTACATCGTGAACAAGCCCCACACTTCCAGTGTGCATTGCTCCCCAACACCCTAAACAAGCCCCACAATTCCACTGTGCATTTCTCCCTAACACCCCAAACAAGCCCCACAATTCACTGTGCATTTCTCCCTAACACCCCAAACAAGCCCCACAATTCTACTGTGCATTTCTCCCTAAAACCCCAAACAAGCCCCACAATTCCACTGTGCATTTCTGATTTACACACTGAACAAGCCGCACAATTACACTGTGCATTTCTCATTTACACCCTGAACAAGACCCACAATTCCACATTGCATTTCTCATTTACACCCGAACAAGCCTCACAATTCCACTGTGCATTTCTCATTTACACCCTGAACAAGCCCCACAATTCCACATTGCATTTCTCATTTACACCCTGAGCAAGCCGCACAATTCCACTGTGCATTTCTCATTTACACCCTGAACAATCCCCACAATTCTACTGTGCATTTCTCATTTACACCCTGAACAAGCCCCACAATTCCACTGTGCATTTCTCATTTACACCCTAAACAAGCCCCACAATTCCACTGTGCATTTCTCATTTACACACTAAACAAGCCCCACAATTCCACTGTGCATTTCTCCCTGAGACCCTGAACAAGCCCACAATTCCACTGTGCATTTCTCATTTACACCCTAAGCAATCCGCACAATTCCACTGTGCATTTCTCCATTACACCCTAAACAATCCCCACAATCACACTTTGCATTTCTCCATTACACCCTAAACCAGCCCCACACTTCCACTGTGCATTTCTCCCTAACACCCTAAACAAGCCCCACAATTCCACTGTGCATTTCTCCCTTACTCCCCAAACAAGCCCCACAATTCCACATTGCATTTCTCTTTTACACCCTGAACAATCCCCACACTTCCACTGTGCATTTCTCCATTACACCCTGAACAAGCCCCACAATTCCACTGTGCATTTCTCATTTACACCCGAACAAGCCGCACAATTCCACTGTGCATTTCTCATTTACACCCTGAACAAGCCCCACACTTCCACTGTGCATTTCTCTCTAACACCCTAAACAAGCCCCACAATTCCACTGTGCATTTCACGATTACATCGTGAACAAGCCCCACACTTCCACTGTGCATTTCTCCCTATCAACCTAAACAAGCCCCACAATTCCACTGTGCATTTCTCATTTACACACTGAATAAGCCCCACACTTCCACTGTGCATTTCTCCCTAACACCCTAAACAAGCCCCACAATTCCACTGTGCATTTCTCGATTACATTGTGAACAAGCCCCATACTTCCTCTGTGTATTTCTCTATTACACCCCAAACATTCCCCACAATTCTACTGTGCATTTCTCCCTAAAACCCTAAACAAGCCCCACATTTCAACTGTGTATTTCTCCATTAGATCGTGAACAAGCCCCACAATTCTAATGTGCATTTCTGATTTACACACTGAACAAGCCCCACAATTCCACTGTGCATTTCTCCCTGACACCCTGATCAAGCCCCACACTTCCACTGTGCATTTCTCAATTATACCCTGAACAAGCCCCACAATTCCACTGTGCATTTCTCCCTGACACCCTGAACAAGCCCCACACTTACACTGTGCATTTCTCCCTAACACCCAGAACAAGCCCCACAATTCCACTGTGCATTTCTCATTTACACCCTGAACAAGCCCCACAATTCCACTGTGCATTTCTCACTTACACCCTGAACAAGCCCCAGAATTCCACTGTGCATTTCTCCCTGACACCGTGAACTAGCCCCACAATTCAACTGTGCATTTCTCATTTACTCACTGAACAAGCCACACAATTCCACTGTACATTTCTCCCTTACACCCTAAACAAGCCCCACAATTCCACTGTGCATTTCTCGATTACATCGTGAACAAGCCCCACACTTCCACTGTGCATTTCTCCCTTACACCCTGAACAAGCCCCACAATTCCACTGTGCATTTCTCGATTACATCGTGAACAAGCCCCACACTTCCAGTGTGCATTGCTCCCCAACACCCTAAACAAGCCCCACAATTCCACTGTGCATTTCTCCCTAACACCCCAAACAAGCCCCACAATACACTGTGCATTTCTCCCTAACACCCCAAACAAGCCCCACAATTCTACTGTGCATTTCTCCCTAAAACCCCAAACAAGCCCCACAATTCCACTGTGCATTTCTCATTTATACCCTGAACAAGCCCCACAATTCCACTGTGCATTTCTCATTTACACCCTGAACAAGCCCCACAATTCCACTGTGCATTTCTCACTTATACCCTGAACAAGCCCCAGAATTCCACTGTGCATTTCTCCCTGACACCGTGAACTAGCCCCACAATTCAACTGTGCATTTCTCATTTACTCACTGAACAAGCCCCACAATTCCACTCGGCATTTCTCATTTACACACTGAACAAGCCCCACACTTCCACTGTGCATTTCTCGCTAACACCCTGAACAAGCCCCACAATTCCACATTGCATTTCTCTTTTACACCCTAAGCAAGCCACACAATTCCACTGTACATTTCTCCCTTACACCCTAAACAAGCCCCACAATTCCACTGTGCATTTCTCGATTACATCGTGAACAAGCCCCACACTTCCACTGTGCATTTCTCCCTTACACCCTGAACAAGCCCCACAATTCCACTGTGCATTTCTCGATTACATCGTGAACAAGCCCCACACTTCCAGTGTGCATTGCTCCCCAACACCCTAAACAAGCCCCACAATTCCACTGTGCATTTCTCCCTAACACCCCAAACAAGCCCCACAATACACTGTGCATTTCTCCCTAACACCCCAAACAAGCCCCACAATTCTACTGTGCATTTCTCCCTAAAACCCCAAACAAGCCCCACAATTCCACTGTGCATTTCTCATTTATACCCTGAACAAGCCCCACAATTCCACTGTGCATTTCTGATTTACACACTGAACAAGCCGCACAATTACACTGTGCATTTCTCATTTACACCCTGAACAAGACCCACAATTCCACATTGCATTTCTCATTTACACCCGAACAAGCCTCACAATTCCACTGTGCATTTCTCATTTACACCCTGAACAAGCCCCACAATTCCACATTGCATTTCTCATTTACACCCTGAGCAAGCCGCACAATTCCACTGTGCATTTCTCATTTACACCCTAAACAAGCCCCACAATTCCACTGTGCATTTCTCCCTGAGACCCTGAAAAAGCCCACAATTCCACTGTGCATTTCTCATTTACACCCTAAGCAATCCGCACAATTCCACTGTGCATTTCTCCATTACACCCTAAACAATCCCCACAATCACACTTTGCATTTCTCCATTACACCCTAAACCAGCCACACACTTCCACTGTGCATTTCTCCCTAAAACCCCAAACAAGACCCACAATTCCACTGTGCATTTCTCCCTTACTCCCCAAACAAGCCCCACAATTCCACATTGCATTTCTCTTTTACACCCTGAACAAGCCCCACAATTCCACTGTGCATTTCTCTTTTACACCATATGCAAGCCCCACAATTCCACTGTACATTTCTCCCTTACACCCTAAACAAGCCCCACAATTCCACTGTGCATTTCTCGATTACATCGTGAACAAGCCCCACACTTCCACTGTGCATTTCTCCCTAACACCCTAAACAAGCCCCACAATTCCACTGTGCATTTCTCGATTACATCGTGAACAAGCCCCACACTTCCACTGTGCAATTCTCCCTAAAACCCTAAACAAGCCCCACATTTCAACTGTGTATTTCTCCATTACATCGTGAACAAGCCCCACACTTCCACTGTGCATTTCTGATTTACACACTGAACAAGCCGCACAATTACACTGTGCATTTCTCATTTACACCCTGAACAAGACCCACAATTCCACATTGCATTTCTCATTTACACCCGAACAAGCCTCACAATTCCACTGTGCATTTCTCATTTACACCCTGAACAAGCCCCACACTTCCACTGTGCATTTCTCATTTACACCCTGAACAAGCCCCACAATTCCACTGTGCATTTCTCATTTACACACTAAACAAGCCCCACAATTCCACTGTGCATTTCTCCCTGAGACCCTGAACAAGCCCACAATTCCACTGTGCATTTCTCCATTACACCCTAAACAATCCCCACAATCACACTTTGCATTTCTCCATTACACCCTAAACCAGCCCCACACTTCCACTGTGCATTTCTCCCTAACACCCTAAACAAGCCCCACAATTCCACTGTGCATTTCTCCCTTACTCCCCAAACAAGCCCCACAATTCCACATTGCATTTCTCTTTTACACCCTGAACAATCCCCACAATTCCACTGTGCATTTCTCCATTACACCCTAAACCAGCCCCACACTTCCACTGTGCATTTCTCCATTACACCCTGAACAAGCCCCACAATTCCACTGTGCATTTCTCATTTACACCCGAACAAGCCGCACAATTCCACTGTGTATTTCTCATTTTCACCCTGAACAAGCCTCACAATTCCACTATGCATTTCTCATTTACACACTGAACAAGCCCCACACTTCCACTGTGCATTTCTCCCTATCAACCTAAACAAGCCCCACAATTCCACTGTGCATATCTCGATTACATCGTGAACAAGCCCCACACTTCCAGTGTGCATTGCTTCCCAACACCCTAAACAAGCCCCACAATTCCACTGTGCATTTCTCCCTAACACCCCAAACAAGCCCCACAACTCACTATGCATTTCTCCCCAACACCCCAAACAAGCCCCACAATTCTACTGTGCATTTCTCCCTAAAACCCTAAACAAGCCCCACATTTCAACTGTGTATTTCTCCATTACATCGTGAACAAGCCCCACACTTCCACTGTGCATTTCTCCATTACACCGTGAACAAGGCCCCACACTTCCACTGTGCATTGCTCACTAACACCCTAAACAAGCCCACAATTCCACATTGCATTTCTCATTTACACCCTGAACAAGCCCCACAATTCCACTGTGCATTTCTCATTTATACCCTGAACAAGCCCCACAATTCCACTGTGCATTTTCTGATTTACACACTGAAACAAGCCGCACAATTACACTGTGCATTTCTCATTTACACCCTGAACAAGCCCCACAATTCCGCATTGCATTTCTCATTTACACCCGAACAAGCCTCAGAATTCCACTGTGCATTTCTCATTTACACACTGAACAAACCCCACAATTCCACATTGCATTTCTCATTTACACCCTGAGCAAGCCGCACAATTCCACTGTGCATTTCTCATTTACACCCTGAACAAGCCCCACAATTCCACATTGCATTTCTCATTTACACCCTGAACAATCCCCACAATTCCACTGTGCATTTCTCCCTGACACCCTAAACAAGCCCCACATTTCCACTGTGCATTTCTCCATTACACCTTAAACCAGCCCCACACTTTCACTGTGCATTTCTCCCTATCTCCCTAAACAAGCCGCACAATTCCATTGTGCATTTCTCATTTACACACTGAACAAGCCCCACACTTCCACTGTGCATTTCTCGCTAACACCCTGAACAAGCCCCACAATTATACATTGCATTTCTCATTTACACCCTGAACAAGCCCCACACTTCCACTGTGCATTTCTCCCTATCAACCTAAACAAGCCCCACAATTCCACTGTGCATTTCTCATTTACACCCTGAACAAGCCCCATAATTCCACTGTGCATTTCTCCCTGACACCGTGAACTAGCCCCACAATTCTACTGTGCATTTATCCCTAAAACCCTAAACAAGCCCCACATTTCAACTGTGTATTTCTCCATTACATCGTGAACAAGCCCCACAATTCCAATGTGCATTTCTGATTTACACACTGAACAAGCCCCACAATTCCACTGTGCATTTCTCCCTGACACCCTGATCAAGCCCCACACTTACACTGTGCATTTCTCCCTGACACCCTGAACAAGCCCCAGAATTCCACTGTGCATTTCTCCCTGACACCGTGAACTAGCCCCACAATTCAACTGTGCATTTCTCATTTACTCACTGAACAAGCCCCACAATTCCACTCGGCATTTCTCATTTACACACTGAACAAGCCCCACACTTCCACTGTGCATTTCTCCCTGACACCCTGAACAAGCCCCACACTTCCACTGTGCATTTCTCGCTAACACCCTGAACAAGCCCCACAATTCCACATTGCATTTCTCTTTTACACCCTAAGCAAGCCCCACAATTCCACTGTACATTTCTCCCTTACACCCTAAACAAGCCCCACAATTCCACTGTGCATTTCTCGATTACATCGTGAACAAGCCCCACACTTCCACTGTGCATTTCTCCCTTACACCCTGAACAAGCCCCACAATTCCACTGTGCATTTCTCGATTACATCGTGAACAAGCCCCACACTTCCAGTGTGCATTGCTCCCCAACACCCTAAACAAGCCCCACAATTCCACTGTGCATTTCTCCCTAACACCCCAAACAAGCCCCACAATTCACTGTGCATTTCTCCCTAACACCCCAAACAAGCCCCACAATTCTACTGTGCATTTCTCCCTAAAACCCCAAACAAGCCCCACAATTCCACTGTGCATTTCTCATTTATACCCTGAACAAGCCCCACAATTCCACTGTGCATTTCTGATTTACACACTGAACAAGCCGCACAATTACACTGTGCATTTCTCATTTACACCCTGAACAAGACCCACAATTCCACATTGCATTTCTCATTTACACCCGAACAAGCCTCACAATTCCACTGTGCATTTCTCATTTACACCCTGAACAAGCCCCACAATTCCACATTGCATTTCTCATTTACACCCTGAGCAAGCCGCACAATTCCACTGTGCATTTCTCATTTACACCCTGAACAATCCCCACAATTCTACTGTGCATTTCTCATTTACACCCTGAACAAGCCCCACAATTCCACTGTGCATTTCTCATTTACACCCTAAACAAGCCCCACAATTCCACTGTGCATTTCTCATTTACACACTAAACAAGCCCCACAATTCCACTGTGCATTTCTCCCTGAGACCCTGAACAAGCCCACAATTCCACTGTGCATTTCTCATTTACACCCTAAGCAATCCGCACAATTCCACTGTGCATTTCTCCATTACACCCTAAACAATCCCCACAATCACACTTTGCATTTCTCCATTACACCCTAAACCAGCCCCACACTTCCACTGTGCATTTCTCCCTAACACCCTAAACAAGCCCCACAATTCCACTGTGCATTTCTCCCTTACTCCCCAAACAAGCCACACAATTCCACATTGCATTTCTCTTTTACACCCTGAACAATCCCCACACTTCCACTGTGCATTTCTCCATTACACCCTGAACAAGCCCCACAATTCCACTGTGCATTTCTCATTTACACCCGAACAAGCCGCACAATTCCACTGTGCATTTCTCATTTACACCCTGAACAAGCCCCACAATTCCACTGTGCATTTCTCTCTAACACCCTAAACAAGCCCCACAATTCCACTGTGCATTTCACGATTACATCGTGAACAAGCCCCACACTTCCACTGTGCATTTCTCCCTATCAACCTAAACAAGCCCCACAATTCCACTGTGCATTTCTCATTTACACACTGAATAAGCCCCACACTTCCACTGTGCATTTCTCCCTAACACCCTAAACAAGCCCCACAATTCCACTGTGCATTTCTCGATTACATTGTGAACAAGCCCCATACTTCCTCTGTGTATTTCTCTATTACACCCCAAACATTCCCCACAATTCTACTGTGCATTTCTCCCTAAAACCCTAAACAAGCCCCACATTTCAACTGTGTATTTCTCCATTAGATCGTGAACAAGCCCCACAATTCTAATGTGCATTTCTGATTTACACACTGAACAAGCCCCACAATTCCACTGTGCATTTCTCCCTGACACCCTGATCAAGCCCCACACTTCCACTGTGCATTTCTCAATTATACCCTGAACAAGCCCCACAATTCCACTGTGCATTTCTCCCTGACACCCTGAACAAGCCCCACACTTACACTGTGCATTTCTCCCTAACACCCAGAACAAGCCCCACAATTCCACTGTGCATTTCTCATTTACACCCTGAACAAGCCCCACAATTCCACTGTGCATTTCTCACTTACACCCTGAACAAGCCCCAGAATTCCACTGTGCATTTCTCCCTGACACCGTGAACTAGCCCCACAATTCAACTGTGCATTTCTCATTTACTCACTGAACAAGCCCCACAATTCCACTCGGCATTTCTCATTTACACACTGAACAAGCCCCACACTTCCACTGTGCATTTCTCGCTAACACCCTGAACAAGCCCCACAATTCCACATTGCATTTCTCTTTTACACCCTAAGCAAGCCACACAATTCCACTGTACATTTCTCCCTTACACCCTAAACAAGCCCCACAATTCCACTGTGCATTTCTCGATTACATCGTGAACAAGCCCCACACTTCCACTGTGCATTTCTCCCTTACACCCTGAACAAGCCCCACAATTCCACTGTGCATTTCTCGATTACATCGTGAACAAGCCCCACACTTCCAGTGTGCATTGCTCCCCAACACCCTAAACAAGCCCCACAATTCCACTGTGCATTTCTCCCTAACACCCCAAACAAGCCCCACAATACACTGTGCATTTCTCCCTAACACCCCAAACAAGCCCCACAATTCTACTGTGCATTTCTCCCTAAAACCCCAAACAAGCCCCACAATTCCACTGTGCATTTCTCATTTATACTCTGAACAAGCCCCACAATTCCACTGTGCATTTCTGATTTACACACTGAACAAGCCGCACAATTACACTGTGCATTTCTCATTTACACCCTGAACAAGACCCACAATTCCACATTGCATTTCTCATTTACACCCGAACAAGCCTCACAATTCCACTGTGCATTTCTCATTTACACCCTGAACAAGCCCCACAATTCCACATTGCATTTCTCATTTACACCCTGAGCAAGCCGCACAATTCCACTGTGCATTTCTCATTTACACCCTAAACAAGCCCCACAATTCCACTGTGCATTTCTCCCTGAGACCCTGAAAAAGCCCACAATTCCACTGTGCATTTCTCATTTACACCCTAAGCAATCCGCACAATTCCACTGTGCATTTCTCCATTACACCCTAAACAATCCCCACAATCACACTTTGCATTTCTCCATTACACCCTAAACCAGCCACACACTTCCACTGTGCATTTCTCCCTAAAACCCCAAACAAGACCCACAATTCCACTGTGCATTTCTCCCTTACTCCCCAAACAAGCCCCACAATTCCACATTGCATTTCTCTTTTACACCCTGAACAAGCCCCACAATTCCACTGTGCATTTCTCTTTTACACCATATGCAAGCCCCACAATTCCACTGTACATTTCTCCCTTACACCCTAAACAAGCCCCACAATTCCACTGTGCATTTCTCGATTACATCGTGAACAAACCCCACACTTCCACTGTGCATTTCTCCCTAACACCCTAAACAAGCCCCACAATTCCACTGTGCATTTCTCGATTACATCGTGAACAAGCCCCACACTTCCACTGTGCATTTCTCCCTAAAACCCTAAACAAGCCCCACATTTCAACTGTGTATTTCTCCATTACATCGTGAACAAGCCCCACACTTCCACTGTGCATTTCTGATTTACACACTGAACAAGCCGCACAATTACACTGTGCATTTCTCATTTACACCCTGAACAAGACCCACAATTCCACATTGCATTTCTCATTTACACCCGAACAAGCCTCACAATTCCACTGTGCATTTCTCATTTACACCCTGAACAAGCCCCACACTTCCACTGTGCATTTCTCATTTACACCCTGAACAAGCCCCACAATTCCACTGTGCATTTCTCATTTACACACTAAACAAGCCCCACAATTCCACTGTGCATTTCTCCCTTACTCCCCAAACAAGCCCCACAATTCCACATTGCATTTCTCTTTTACACCCTGAACAATCCCCACAATTCCACTGTGCATTTCTCCATTACACCCTAAACCAGCCCCACACTTCCACTGTGCATTTCTCCATTACACCCTGAACAAGCCCCACAATTCCACTGTGCATTTCTCATTTACACCCGAACAAGCCGCACAATTCCACTGTGTATTTCTCATTTTCACCCTGAACAAGCCCCACAATTCCACTATGCATTTCTCATTTACACACTGAACAAGCCCCACACTTCCACTGTGCATTTCTCCCTATCAACCTAAACAAGCCCCACAATTCCACTGTGCATATCTCGATTACATCGTGAACAAGCCCCACACTTCCAGTGTGCATTGCTTCCCAACACCCTAAACAAGCCCCACAATTCCACTGTGCATTTCTCCCTAACACCCCAAACAAGCCCCACAACTCACTATGCATTTCTCCCCAACACCCCAAACAAGCCCCACAATTCTACTGTGCATTTCTCCCTAAAACCCTAAACAAGCCCCACATTTCAACTGTGTATTTCTCCATTACATCGTGAACAAGCCCCACACTTCCACTGTGCATTTCTCCATTACACCGTGAACAAGCCCCACAGTTCCACTGTGCATTGCTCACTAACACCCTAAACAAGCCCCACAATTCCACATTGCATTTCTCATTTACACCCTGAACAAGCCCCACAATTCCACTGTGCATTTCTCATTTATACCCTGAACAAGCCCCACAATTCCACTGTGCATTTCTGATTTACACACTGAACAAGCCGCACAATTACACTGTGCATTTCTCATTTACACCCTGAACAAGCCCCACAATTCCGCATTGCATTTCTCATTTACACCCGAACAAGCCTCAGAATTCCACTGTGCATTTCTCATTTACACACTGAACAAACCCCACAATTCCACATTGCATTTCTCATTTACACCCTGAGCAAGCCGCACAATTCCACTGTGCATTTCTCATTTACACCCTGAACAAGCCCCACAATTCTACTGTGCATTTCTCATTTACACACTGAACAAGCCCCACAATTCCACTGTGCATTTCTCATTTACAGCCTGAACAAGCCCCACAATTCCACATTGCATTTCTCATTTACACCCTGAACAAGCCCCACAATTCCACTGTGTATTTCTCATTTACACACTGAACAATCCCACATTTGCACTGTGCATTTCTCATTTACAGCCTGAACAAGCCCCACAATTCCACATTGCATTTCTCCCTTACACCCTGAACAAGCCCCACAATTCCACTGTGCATTTCTCCCTTACACCCTGAACAAGCCCCACAATTCCACTCTGCATTTCTCATTTACACCCTGATCAAGCCCCACAATTCCACTGTGCATTTCTCATTTATACCCTGAACAAGCCCCACAATTCCACTATGCATTTCTCATTTACACACTGAACAAGCCCCACAATTCCACTGTGCATTTCTCCATTACACCCTGAACAAGCCCCACAATTCCACTGTGCATTTCTCATTTACACCCGAACAAGCCGCACAATTCCACTGTGCATTTCTCATTTACACCCTAAACAAGCCCCACAATTCCACATTGCATTTCTCATTTACAGCCTGAACAAGCCCCACAATTCCACTGTGCATTTCTCATTTACACCCGAACAAGCCGCACAATTCCACTGTGCATTTCTCATTTACACCCTGAACAAGCCCCACAATTCCACTATGCATTTCTCATTTACACACTGAACAAGCCCCACACTTCCACTGTGCATTTCTCCCTAACACCGTAAACAAGCCCCACAATTCCACTGTGCATTTCTCGATTACATCGTGAACAAGCCCCACACTTCCACTGTGCATTTCTCCCTATCAACCTAAACAAGCCCCACAATTCCACTGTGCATTTCTCATTTACACCCTGAACAAGCCCCATAATTCCACTGTGCATTTCTCCCTGACACCGTGAACTAGCCCCACAATTCTACTGTGCATTTATCCCTAAAACCCTAAACAAGCCCCACATTTCAACTGTGTATTTCTCCATTACATCGTGATCAAGCCCCACACTTCCACTGTGCATTTCTACATTACACCGTGAACAAGCCCCTCACTTCCACTGTGCATTGCTCCCTAACACCCTAAACAAGCCGCACAATTCCACTGTGCATTTCTCATTTACACCCTGAACAAGCCCCACAATTCTACTGTGCATTTCTCATTTACACACTGAACAAGCCCCACAATTCCACTGTGCATTTCTCATTTACAGCCTGAACAAGCCCCACAATTCCACATTGCATTTCACATTTACACCCTGAACAAGCCCCACAATTCCACTGTGTATTTCTCATTTACACACTGAACAATCCCACATTTGCACTGTGCATTTCTCATTTACAGCCTGAACAAGCCCCACAATTCCACATTGCATTTCTCCCTTACACCCTGAACAAGCCCCACAATTCCACTGTGCATTTCTCCCTTACACCCTGAACAAGCCCCACACTTCCACTGTGCATTGCTCACTAACACCCTAAACAAGCCCCACAATTCCACATTGCATTTCTCATTTACACCCTGAACAAGCCCCACAATTCCACTGTGCATTTCTCATTTATACCCTGAACAAGCCCCACAATTCCACTGTGCATTTCTGATTTACACACTGAACAAGCCGCACAATTACACTGTGCATTTCTCATTTACACCCTGAACAAGCCCCACAATTCCGCATTGCATTTCTCATTTACACCCGAACAAGCCTCAGAATTCCACTGTGCATTTCTCATTTACACACTGAACAAACCCCACAATTCCACATTGCATTTCTCATTTACACCCTGAGCAAGCCGCACAATTCCACTGTGCATTTCTCATTTACACCCTGAACAAGCCCCACAATTCTACTGTGCATTTCTCATTTACACACTGAACAAGCCCCACAATTCCACTGTGCATTTCTCATTTACAGCCTGAACAAGCCCCACAATTCCACATTGCATTTCTCATTTACACCCTGAACAAGCCCCACAATTCCACTGTGTATTTCTCATTTACACACTGAACAATCCCACATTTGCACTGTGCATTTCTCATTTACAGCCTGAACAAGCCCCACAATTCCACATTGCATTTCTCCCTTACACCCTGAACAAGCCCCACAATTCCACTCTGCATTTCTCCCTTACACCCTGAACAAGCCCCACAATTCCACTCTGCATTTCTCATTTACACCCTGATCAAGCCCCACAATTCCACTGTGCATTTCTCATTTATACCCTGAACAAGCCCCACAATTCCACTATGCATTTCTCATTTACACACTGAACAAGCCCCACAATTCCACTGTGCATTTCTCCATTACACCCTGAACAAGCCCCACAATTCCACTGTGCATTTCTCATTTACACCCGAACAAGCCGCACAATTCCACTGTGCATTTCTCATTTACACCCTAAACAAGCCCCACAATTCCACATTGCATTTCTCATTTACAGCCTGAACAAGCCCCACAATTCCACTGTGCATTTCTCATTTACACCCGAACAAGCCGCACAATTCCACTGTGCATTTCTCATTTACACCCTGAACAAGCCCCACAATTCCACTATGCATTTCTCATTTACACACTGAACAAGCCCCACACTTCCACTGTGCATTTCTCCCTAACACCGTAAACAAGCCCCACAATTCCACTGTGCATTTCTCGATTACATCGTGAACAAGCCCCACACTTCCACTGTGCATTTCTCCCTATCAACCTAAACAAGCCCCACAATTCCACTGTGCATTTCTCATTTACACCCTGAACAAGCCCCATAATTCCACTGTGCATTTCTCCCTGACACCGTGAACTAGCCCCACAATTCTACTGTGCATTTATCCCTAAAACCCTAAACAAGCCCCACATTTCAACTGTGTATTTCTCCATTACATCGTGATCAAGCCCCACACTTCCACTGTGCATTTCTACATTACACCGTGAACAAGCCCCTCACTTCCACTGTGCATTGCTCCCTAACACCCTAAACAAGCCGCACAATTCCACTGTGCATTTCTCATTTACACCCTGAACAAGCCCCACAATTCTACTGTGCATTTCTCATTTACACACTGAACAAGCCCCACAATTCCACTGTGCATTTCTCATTTACAGCCTGAACAAGCCCCACAATTCCACATTGCATTTCACATTTACACCCTGAACAAGCCCCACAATTCCACTGTGTATTTCTCATTTACACACTGAACAATCCCACATTTGCACTGTGCATTTCTCATTTACAGCCTGAACAAGCCCCACAATTCCACATTGCATTTCTCCCTTACACCCTGAACAATCCCCACAATTCCACTGTGCATTTCTCCCTTACACCCTGAACAAGCCCCACAATTCCACTCTGCATTTCTCATTTACACCCTGAACAAGCCCCACAATTCCACTGTGCATTTCTCATTTACACCCTGAACAAGCACAGATTTCCACTGTGCATTTTTTGATAAATCCCTGAACAAGCCCCACAATTCCACTGTGCATTTCTCATTTACACCCTGAACAAGTCACACAATTCCACTGTGTATTTCTCCCTAACACCCTAAACAAGCCCCACACTTCCACTGTGCATTTCTCCCTAACACCCAGAACAAGTCCCACACTTCCACTGTGCATTTCTCCCTGACACCCTAAACAAGCCCCACACTTCCACTGTGCATTTCTCCCTAACACCCAGAACAAGCCCCACAATTCCACTGTGCTTTTCTCCCTTACTCCCCAAACAAGCCCCACAATTCCACATTGCATTTCTCTTTTACACCCAGAACAAGTCCCACACTTCCACTGTGCATTTCTCCATTACACCCTGAAAAAGCCCCACAATTCCACTGTGCATTTCTCATTTACACCCTGAACAAGCCCCATAATTCCACTGTGCATTTCTCCCTGACACCGTGAACTAGCCCCACAATTCTACTGTGCATTTCTCCCTAAAACCCTAAACAAGCCCCACATTTCAACTGTGTATTTCTCCATTACATCGTGATCAAGCCCCACACTTCCACTGTGCATTTCTCAATTACACCCTGAACAAGCCCCACAATTCCACTGTGCATTTCTCATTTACACCCTGAACAAGCCCCAGAATTCCACTGTGCATTTCTCCCTGACACCGTGAACTAGCCCCACAATTCTACTGTGCATTTCTCATTTACACCCTGAACAAGCCGCACAATTCCACTGTGCATTTCTCATTTACAGCCTGAACAAGCCCCACAATTCCACTGTGCATTTCTCATTTACACCCTGAACAAGCCCCATAATTCCACTGTGCATTTCTCCCTGACACCGTGAACTAGCCCCACAATTCTACTGTGCATTTATCCCTAAAACCCTAAACAAGCCCCACATTTCAACTGTGTATTTCTCCATTACATCGTGATCAAGCCCCACACTTCCACTGTGCATTTCTACATTACACCGTGAACAAGCCCCTCACTTCCACTGTGCATTGCTCCCTAACACCCTAAACAAGCCGCACAATTCCACTGTGCATTTCTCATTTACACCCTGAACAAGCCCCACAATTCTACTGTGCATTTCTCATTTACACACTGAACAAGCCCCACAATTCCACTGTGCATTTCTCATTTACAGCCTGAACAAGCCCCACAATTCCACATTGCATTTCACATTTACACCCTGAACAAGCCCCACAATTCCACTGTGTATTTCTCATTTACACACTGAACAATCCCACATTTGCACTGTGCATTTCTCATTTACAGCCTGAACAAGCCCCACAATTCCACATTGCATTTCTCCCTTACACCCTGAACAATCCCCACAATTCCACTGTGCATTTCTCCCTTACACCCTGAACAAGCCCCACAATTCCACTCTGCATTTCTCATTTACACCCTGAACAAGCCCCACAATTCCACTGTGCATTTCTCATTTACACCCTGAACAAGCACAGATTTCCACTGTGCATTTTTTGATAAATCCCTGAACAAGCCCCACAATTCCACTGTGCATTTCTCATTTACACCCTGAACAAGTCACACAATTCCACTGTGTATTTCTCCCTAACACCCTAAACAAGCCCCACACTTCCACTGTGCATTTCTCCCTAACACCCAGAACAAGTCCCACACTTCCACTGTGCATTTCTCCCTGACACCCTAAACAAGCCCCACACTTCCACTGTGCATTTCTCCCTAACACCCAGAACAAGCCCCACAATTCCACTGTGCTTTTCTCCCTTACTCCCCAAACAAGCCCCACAATTCCACATTGCATTTCTCTTTTACACCCAGAACAAGTCCCACACTTCCACTGTGCATTTCTCCATTACACCCTGAAAAAGCCCCACAATTCCACTGTGCATTTCTCATTTACACCCTGAACAAGCCCCATAATTCCACTGTGCATTTCTCCCTGACACCGTGAACTAGCCCCACAATTCTACTGTGCATTTCTCCCTAAAACCCTAAACAAGCCCCACATTTCAACTGTGTATTTCTCCATTACATCGTGATCAAGCCCCACACTTCCACTGTGCATTTCTCAATTACACCCTGAACAAGCCCCACAATTCCACTGTGCATTTCTCATTTACACCCTGAACAAGCCCCAGAATTCCACTGTGCATTTCTCCCTGACACCGTGAACTAGCCCCACAATTCTACTGTGCATTTCTCATTTACACCCTGAACAAGCCGCACAATTCCACTGTGCATTTCTCATTTACAGCCTGAACAAGCCCCACAATTCCACATTGCATTTCTCATTTACACCCTGAACAAGCCCCACAATTCCACTGTGTATTTCTCATTTACACGCTGAACAATCCCACATTTGCACTGTGCATTTCTCATTTACAGCCTGAACAAGCCCCACAATTCCACTGTGCATCTCTCCCTTACTCCCCAAACAAGCCACACAATTCCACATTGCATTTCTCTTTTACACCCTGAACAAGCCCCACAATTCCACTGTGTATTTCTCATTTACACGCTGAACAATCCCACATTTGCACTATGCATTTCTCATTTACACACTGAACAAGCCCCACACTTCCACTGTGCATTTCTCCCTATCAACCTAAACAAGCCCCACAATTCCACTGTGCATATCTCGATTACATCGTGAACAAGCCCCACACTTCCAGTGTGCATTGCTTCCCAACACCCTAAACAAGCCCCACAATTCCACTGTGCATTTCTCCCTAACACCCCAAACAAGCCCCACAACTCACTATGCATTTCTCCCCAACACCCCAAACAAGCCCCACAATTCTACTGTGCATTTCTCCCTAAAACCCTAAACAAGCCCCACATTTCAACTGTGTATTTCTCCATTACATCGTGAACAAGCCCCACACTTCCACTGTGCATTTCTCCATTACACCGTGAACAAGCCCCACACTTCCACTGTGCATTGCTCACTAACACCCTAAACAAGCCCCACAATTCCACATTGCATTTCTCATTTACACCCTGAACAAGCCCCACAATTCCACTGTGCATTTCTCATTTATACCCTGAACAAGCCCCACAATTCCACTGTGCATTTCTGATTTACACACTGAACAAGCCGTACAATTACACTGTGCATTTCTCATTTACACCCTGAACAAGCCCCACAATTCCGCATTGCATTTCTCATTTACACCCGAACAAGCCTCAGAATTCCACTGTGCATTTCTCATTTACACACTGAACAAACCCCACAATTCCACATTGTATTTCTCATTTACACCCTGAGCAAGCCGCACAATTCCACTGTGCATTTCTCATTTACACCCTGAACAAGCCCCACAATTCTACTGTGCATTTCTCATTTACACACTGAAGAAGCCCCACAATTCCACTGTGCATTTCTCATTTACAGCCTGAACAAGCCCCACAATTCCACATTGCATTTCTCATTTACACCCTGAACAAGCCCCACAATTCCACTGTGTATTTCTCATTTACACACTGAACAATCCCACATTTGCACTGTGCATTTCTCATTTACAGCCTGAACAAGCCCCACAATTCCACATTGCATTTCTCCCTTACACCCTGAACAAGCCCCACAATTCCACTGTGCATTTCTCCCTTACACCCTGAACAAGCCCCACAATTCCACTCTGCATTTCTCATTTACACCCTGATCAAGCCCCACAATTCCACTGTGCATTTCTCATTTATACCCTGAACAAGCCCCACAATTCCACTATGCATTTCTCATTTACACACTGAACAAGCCCCACAATTCCACTGTGCATTTCTCCATTACACCCTGAACAAGCCCCACAATTCCACTGTGCATTTCTCATTTACACCCGAACAAGCCGCACAATTCCACTGTGCATTTCTCATTTACACCCTAAACAAGCCCCACAATTCCACATTGCATTTCTCATTTACAGCCTGAACAAGCCCCACAATTCCACTGTGCATTTCTCATTTACACCCGAACAAGCCGCACAATTCCACTGTGCATTTCTCATTTACACCCTGAACAAGCCCCACAATTCCACTATGCATTTCTCATTTACACACTGAACAAGCCCCACACTTCCACTGTGCATTTCTCCCTAACACCGTAAACAAGCCCCACAATTCCACTGTGCATTTCTCGATTACATCGTGAACAAGCCCCACACTTCCACTGTGCATTTCTCCCTATCAACCTAAACAAGCCCCACAATTCCACTGTGCATTTCTCATTTACACCCTGAACAAGCCCCATAATTCCACTGTGCATTTCTCCCTGACACCGTGAACTAGCCCCACAATTCTACTGTGCATTTATCCCTAAAACCCTAAACAAGCCCCACATTTCAACTGTGTATTTCTCCATTACATCGTGATCAAGCCCCACACTTCCACTGTGCATTTCTACATTACACCGTGAACAAGCCCCTCACTTCCACTGTGCATTGCTCCCTAACACCCTAAACAAGCCGCACAATTCCACTGTGCATTTCTCATTTACACCCTGAACAAGCCCCACAATTCTACTGTGCATTTCTCATTTACACACTGAACAAGCCCCACAATTCCACTGTGCATTTCTCATTTACAGCCTGAACAAGCCCCACAATTCCACATTGCATTTCACATTTACACCCTGAACAAGCCCCACAATTCCACTGTGTATTTCTCATTTACACACTGAACAATCCCACATTTGCACTGTGCATTTCTCATTTACAGCCTGAACAAGCCCCACAATTCCACATTGCATTTCTCCCTTACACCCTGAACAAGCCCCACACTTCCACTGTGCATTGCTCACTAACACCCTAAACAAGCCCCACAATTCCACATTGCATTTCTCATTTACACCCTGAACAAGCCCCACAATTCCACTGTGCATTTCTCATTTATACCCTGAACAAGCCCCACAATTCCACTGTGCATTTCTGATTTACACACTGAACAAGCCACACAATTACACTGTGCATTTCTCATTTACACCCTGAACAAGCCCCACAATTCCGCATTGCATTTCTCATTTACACCCGAACAAGCCTCAGAATTCCACTGTGCATTTCTCATTTACACACTGAACAAACCCCACAATTCCACATTGCATTTCTCATTTACACCCTGAGCAAGCCGCACAATTCCACTGTGCATTTCTCATTTACACCCTGAACAAGCCCCACAATTCTACTGTGCATTTCTCATTTACACACTGAACAAGCCCCACAATTCCACTGTGCA
The DNA here is from genome assembly GCF_048418815.1 of Hemitrygon akajei. Taxonomy (NCBI): domain Eukaryota; kingdom Metazoa; phylum Chordata; class Chondrichthyes; order Myliobatiformes; family Dasyatidae; genus Hemitrygon; species Hemitrygon akajei. The sequence goes on along the minus strand of NC_133132.1, from coordinate 564,189 downwards.
TTTCTCATTTACAGCCTGAACAAGCCCCACAATTCCACATTGCATTTCTCATTTACACCCTGAACAAGCCCCACAATTCCACTGTGTATTTCTCATTTACACACTGAACAATCCCACATTTGCACTGTGCATTTCTCATTTACAGCCTGAACAAGCCCCACAATTCCACATTGCATTTCTCCCTTACACCCTGAACAAGCCCCACAATTCCACTCTGCATTTCTCCCTTACACCCTGAACAAGCCCCACAATTCCACTCTGCATTTCTCATTTACACCCTGATCAAGCCCCACAATTCCACTGTGCATTTCTCATTTATACCCTGAACAAGCCCCACAATTCCACTATGCATTTCTCATTTACACACTGAACAAGCCCCACAATTCCACTGTGCATTTCTCCATTACACCCTGAACAAGCCCCACAATTCCACTGTGCATTTCTCATTTACACCCGAACAAGCCACACAATTCCACTGTGCATTTCTCATTTACACCCTAAACAAGCCCCACAATTCCACATTGCATTTCTCATTTACAGCCTGAACAAGCCCCACAATTCCACTGTGCATTTCTCATTTACACCCGAACAAGCCGCACAATTCCACTGTGCATTTCTCATTTACACCCTGAACAAGCCCCACAATTCCACTATGCATTTCTCATTTACACACTGAACAAGCCCCACACTTCCACTGTGCATTTCTCCCTAACACCGTAAACAAGCCCCACAATTCCACTGTGCATTTCTCGATTACATCGTGAACAAGCCCCACACTTCCACTGTGCATTTCTCCCTATCAACCTAAACAAGCCCCACAATTCCACTGTGCATTTCTCATTTACACCCTGAACAAGCCCCATAATTCCACTGTGCATTTCTCCCTGACACCGTGAACTAGCCCCACAATTCTACTGTGCATTTATCCCTAAAACCCTAAACAAGCCCCACATTTCAACTGTGTATTTCTCCATTACATCGTGATCAAGCCCCACACTTCCACTGTGCATTTCTACATTACACCGTGAACAAGCCCCTCACTTCCACTGTGCATTGCTCCCTAACACCCTAAACAAGCCGCACAATTCCACTGTGCATTTCTCATTTACACCCTGAACAAGCCCCACAATTCTACTGTGCATTTCTCATTTACACACTGAACAAGCCCCACAATTCCACTGTGCATTTCTCATTTACAGCCTGAACAAGCCCCACTATTCCACATTGCATTTCACATTTACACCCTGAACAAGCCCCACAATTCCACTGTGTATTTCTCATTTACACACTGAACAATCCCACATTTGCACTGTGCATTTCTCATTTACAGCCTGAACAAGCCCCACAATTCCACATTGCATTTCTCCCTTACACCCTGAACAATCCCCACAATTCCACTGTGCATTTCTCCCTTACACCCTGAACAAGCCCCACAATTCCACTCTGCATTTCTCATTTACACCCTGAACAAGCCCCACAATTCCACTGTGCATTTCTCATTTACACCCTGAACAAGCACAGATTTCCACTGTGCATTTTTTGATAAATCCCTGAACAAGCCCCACAATTCCACTGTGCATTTCTCATTTACACCCTGAACAAGTCACACAATTCCACTGTGTATTTCTCCCTAACACCCTAAACAAGCCCCACACTTCCACTGTGCATTTCTCCCTAACACCCAGAACAAGTCCCACACTTCCACTGTGCATTTCTCCCTGACACCCTAAACAAGCCCCACACTTCCACTGTGCATTTCTCCCTAACACCCAGAACAAGCCCCACAATTCCACTGTGCTTTTCTCCCTTACTCCCCAAACAAGCCCCACAATTCCACATTGCATTTCTCTTTTACACCCAGAACAAGTCCCACACTTCCACTGTGCATTTCTCCATTACACCTTGAAAAAGCCCCACAATTCCACTGTGCATTTCTCATTTACACCCTGAACAAGCCCCATAATTCCACTGTGCATTTCTCCCTGACACCGTGAACTAGCCCCACAATTCTACTGTGCATTTCTCCCTAAAACCCTAAACAAGCCCCACATTTCAACTGTGTATTTCTCCATTACATCGTGATCAAGCCCCACACTTCCACTGTGCATTTCTCAATTACACCCTGAACAAGCCCCACAATTCCACTGTGCATTTCTCATTTACACCCTGAACAAGCCCCAGAATTCCACTGTGCATTTCTCCCTGACACCGTGAACTAGCCCCACAATTCTACTGTGCATTTCTCATTTATACCCTGAACAAGCCGCACAATTCCACTGTGCATTTCTCATTTACAGCCTGAACAAGCCCCACAATTCCACATTGCATTTCTCATTTACACCCTGAACAAGCCCCACAATTCCACTGTGTATTTCTCATTTACACGCTGAACAATCCCACATTTGCACTGTGCATTTCTCATTTACAGCCTGAACAAGCCCCACAATTCCACTGTGCATCTCTCCCTTACTCCCCAAACAAGCCACACAATTCCACATTGCATTTCTCTTTTACAACCAGAACAAACCCCACAATTCCACATTGCATTTCTCATTTACACCCTGAGCAAGCCGCACAATTCCACTGTGCATTTCTCATTTACACCCTGAACAAGCCCCACAATTCTACTGTGCATTTCTCATTTACACACTGAACAAGCCCCACAATTCCACTGTGCATTTCTCATTTACAGCCTGAACAAGCCCCACAATTCCACATTGCATTTCTCATTTACACCCTGAACAAGCCCCACAATTCAACTGTGTATTTCTCATTTACACACTGAACAATCCCACATTTGCACTGTGCATTTCTCATTTACAGCCTGAACAAGCCCCACAATTCCACATTGCATTTCTCCCTTACACCCTGAACAAGCCCCACAATTCCACTGTGCATTTCTCCCTTACACCCTGAACAAGCCCCACAATTCCACTCTGCATTTCTCATTTACACCCTGATCAAGCCCCACAATTCCACTGTGCATTTCTCATTTATACCCTGAACAAGCCCCACAATTCCACTATGCATTTCTCATTTACACACTGAACAAGCCCCACAATTCCACTGTGCATTTCTCCATTACACCCTGAACAAGCCCCACAATTCCACTGTGCATTTCTCATTTACACCCGAACAAGCCCCACAATTCCACATTGCATTTCTCATTTACAGCCTGAACAAGCCCCACAATTCCACTGTGCATTTCTCATTTACACCCGAACAAGCCGCACAATTCCACTGTGCATTTCTCATTTACACCCTGAACAAGCCCCACAATTCCACTATGCATTTCTCATTTACACACTGAACAAGCCCCACACTTCCACTGTGCATTTCTCCCTAACACCGTAAACAAGCCCCACAATTCCACTGTGCATTTCTCGATTACATCGTGAACAAGCCCCACACTTCCACTGTGCATTTCTCCCTATCAACCTTACCAAGCCCCACAATTCCACTGTGCATTTCTCATTTACACCCTGAACAAGCCCCATAATTCCACTGTGCATTTCTCCCTGACACCGTGAACTAGCCCCACAATTCTACTGTGCATTTATCCCTAAAACCCTAAACAAGCCCCACATTTCAACTGTGTATTTCTCCATTACATCGTGATCAAGCCCCACACTTCCACTGTGCATTTCTACATTACACCGTGAACAAGCCCCACAATTCCACTGTGCATTTCTCCATTACACCCTGAACAAGCCCCACAATTCCACTGTGCATTTCTCATTTACACCCGAACAAGCCACACAATTCCACTGTGCATTTCTCATTTACACCCTAAACAAGCCCCACAATTCCACATTGCATTTCTCATTTACAGCCTGAACAAGCCCCACAATTCCACTGTGCATTTCTCATTTACACCCGAACAAGCCGCACAATTCCACTGTGCATTTCTCATTTACACCCTGAACAAGCCCCACAATTCCACTATGCATTTCTCATTTACACACTGAACAAGCCCCACACTTCCACTGTGCATTTCTCCCTAACACCGTAAACAAGCCCCACAATTCCACTGTGCATTTCTCGATTACATCGTGAACAAGCCCCACACTTCCACTGTGCATTTCTCCCTATCAACCTAAACAAGCCCCACAATTCCACTGTGCATTTCTCATTTACACCCTGAACAAGCCCCATAATTCCACTGTGCATTTCTCCCTGACACCGTGAACTAGCCCCACAATTCTACTGTGCATTTATCCCTAAAACCCTAAACAAGCCCCACATTTCAACTGTGTATTTCTCCATTACATCGTGATCAAGCCCCACACTTCCACTGTGCATTTCTACATTACACCGTGAACAAGCCCCTCACTTCCACTGTGCATTGCTCCCTAACACCCTAAACAAGCCGCACAATTCCACTGTGCATTTCTCATTTACACCCTGAACAAGCCCCACAATTCTACTGTGCATTTCTCATTTACACACTGAACAAGCCCCACAATTCCACTGTGCATTTCTCATTTACAGCCTGAACAAGCCCCACTATTCCACATTGCATTTCACATTTACACCCTGAACAAGCCCCACAATTCCACTGTGTATTTCTCATTTACACACTGAACAATCCCACATTTGCACTGTGCATTTCTCATTTACAGCCTGAACAAGCCCCACAATTCCACATTGCATTTCTCCCTTACACCCTGAACAATCCCCACAATTCCACTGTGCATTTCTCCCTTACACCCTGAACAAGCCCCACAATTCCACTCTGCATTTCTCATTTACACCCTGAACAAGCCCCACAATTCCACTGTGCATTTCTCATTTACACCCTGAACAAGCACAGATTTCCACTGTGCATTTTTTGATAAATCCCTGAACAAGCCCCACAATTCCACTGTGCATTTCTCATTTACACCCTGAACAAGTCACACAATTCCACTGTGTATTTCTCCCTAACACCCTAAACAAGCCCCACACTTCCACTGTGCATTTCTCCCTAACACCCAGAACAAGTCCCACACTTCCACTGTGCATTTCTCCCTGACACCCTAAACAAGCCCCACACTTCCACTGTGCATTTCTCCCTAACACCCAGAACAAGCCCCACAATTCCACTGTGCTTTTCTCCCTTACTCCCCAAACAAGCCCCACAATTCCACATTGCATTTCTCTTTTACACCCAGAACAAGTCCCACACTTCCACTGTGCATTTCTCCATTACACCTTGAAAAAGCCCCACAATTCCACTGTGCATTTCTCATTTACACCCTGAACAAGCCCCATAATTCCACTGTGCATTTCTCCCTGACACCGTGAACTAGCCCCACAATTCTACTGTGCATTTCTCCCTAAAACCCTAAACAAGCCCCACATTTCAACTGTGTATTTCTCCATTACATCGTGATCAAGCCCCACACTTCCACTGTGCATTTCTCAATTACACCCTGAACAAGCCCCACAATTCCACTGTGCATTTCTCATTTACACCCTGAACAAGCCCCAGAATTCCACTGTGCATTTCTCCCTGACACCGTGAACTAGCCCCACAATTCTACTGTGCATTTCTCATTTATACCCTGAACAAGCCGCACAATTCCACTGTGCATTTCTCATTTACAGCCTGAACAAGCCCCACAATTCCACATTGCATTTCTCATTTACACCCTGAACAAGCCCCACAATTCCACTGTGTATTTCTCATTTACACGCTGAACAATCCCACATTTGCACTGTGCATTTCTCATTTACAGCCTGAACAAGCCCCACAATTCCACTGTGCATCTCTCCCTTACTCCCCAAACAAGCCACACAATTCCACATTGCATTTCTCTTTTACAACCAGAACAAACCCCACAATTCCACATTGCATTTCTCATTTACACCCTGAGCAAGCCGCACAATTCCACTGTGCATTTCTCATTTACACCCTGAACAAGCCCCACAATTCTACTGTGCATTTCTCATTTACACACTGAACAAGCCCCACAATTCCACTGTGCATTTCTCATTTACAGCCTGAACAAGCCCCACAATTCCACATTGCATTTCTCATTTACACCCTGAACAAGCCCCACAATTCAACTGTGTATTTCTCATTTACACACTGAACAATCCCACATTTGCACTGTGCATTTCTCATTTACAGCCTGAACAAGCCCCACAATTCCACATTGCATTTCTCCCTTACACCCTGAACAAGCCCCACAATTCCACTGTGCATTTCTCCCTTACACCCTGAACAAGCCCCACAATTCCACTCTGCATTTCTCATTTACACCCTGATCAAGCCCCACAATTCCACTGTGCATTTCTCATTTATACCCTGAACAAGCCCCACAATTCCACTATGCATTTCTCATTTACACACTGAACAAGCCCCACAATTCCACTGTGCATTTCTCCATTACACCCTGAACAAGCCCCACAATTCCACTGTGCATTTCTCATTTACACCCGAACAAGCCCCACAATTCCACATTGCATTTCTCATTTACAGCCTGAACAAGCCCCACAATTCCACTGTGCATTTCTCATTTACACCCGAACAAGCCGCACAATTCCACTGTGCATTTCTCATTTACACCCTGAACAAGCCCCACAATTCCACTATGCATTTCTCATTTACACACTGAACAAGCCCCACACTTCCACTGTGCATTTCTCCCTAACACCGTAAACAAGCCCCACAATTCCACTGTGCATTTCTCGATTACATCGTGAACAAGCCCCACACTTCCACTGTGCATTTCTCCCTATCAACCTTACCAAGCCCCACAATTCCACTGTGCATTTCTCATTTACACCCTGAACAAGCCCCATAATTCCACTGTGCATTTCTCCCTGACACCGTGAACTAGCCCCACAATTCTACTGTGCATTTATCCCTAAAACCCTAAACAAGCCCCACATTTCAACTGTGTATTTCTCCATTACATCGTGATCAAGCCCCACACTTCCACTGTGCATTTCTACATTACACCGTGAACAAGCCCCTCACTTCCACTGTGCATTGCTCCCTAACACCCTAAACAAGCCGCACAATTCCACTGTGCATTTCTCATTTACACCCTGAACAAGCCCCACAATTCTACTGTGCATTTCTCATTTACACACTGAACAAGCCCCACAATTCCACTGTGCATTTCTCATTTACAGCCTGAACAAGCCCCACAATTCCACATTGCATTTCACATTTACACCCTGAACAAGCCCCACAATTCCACTGTGTATTTCTCATTTACACACTGAACAATCCCACATTTGCACTGTGCATTTCTCATTTACAGCCTGAACAAGCCCCACAATTCCACATTGCATTTCTCCCTTACACCCTGAACAATCCCCACAATTCCACTGTGCATTTCTCCCTTACACCCTGAACAAGCCCCACAATTCCACTCTGCATTTCTCATTTACACCCTGAACAAGCCCCACAATTCCACTGTGCATTTCTCATTTACACCCTGAACAAGCACAGATTTCCACTGTGCATTTTTTGATAAATCCCTGAACAAGCCCCACAATTCCACTGTGCATTTCTCATTTACACCCTGAACAAGTCACACAATTCCACTGTGTATTTCTCCCTAACACCCTAAACAAGCCCCCACACTTCCACTGTGCATTTCTCCCTAACACCCAGAACAAGTCCCACACTTCCACTGTGCATTTCTCCCTGACACCCTAAACAAGCCCCACACTTCCACTGTGCATTTCTCCCTAACACCCAGAACAAGCCCCACAATTCCACTGTGCTTTTCTCCCTTACTCCCCAAACAAGCCCCACAATTCCACATTGCATTTCTCTTTTACACCCAGAACAAGTCCCACACTTCCACTGTGCATTTCTCCATTACACCCTGAAAAAGCCCCACAATTCCACTGTGCATTTCTCATTTACACCCTGAACAAGCCCCATAATTCCACTGTGCATTTCTCCCTGACACCGTGAACTAGCCCCACAATTCTACTGTGCATTTCTCCCTAAAACCCTAAACAAGCCCCACATTTCAACTGTGTATTTCTCCATTACATCGTGATCAAGCCCCACACTTCCACTGTGCATTTCTACATTACACCGTGAACAAGCCCCACACTTCCACTGTGCATTGCTCCCTAACACCCTAAACAAGTCGCACAATTCCACTGTGCATTTCTCATTTACACCCTGAACAAGCCCCACAATTCTACTGTGCATTTCTCATTTACACACTGAACAAGCCCCACAATTCCACTGTGCATTTCTCATTTACAGCCTGAACAAGCCCCACAATTCCACATTGCATTTCTCATTTACACCCTGAACAAGCCCCACAATTCCACTGTGTATTTCTCATTTACACACTGAACAATCCCACATTTGCACTGTGCATTTCTCATTTACAGCCTGAACAAGCCCCACAATTCCACATTGCATTTCTCCCTTACACCCTGAACAAGCCCCACAATTCCACTGTGCATTTCTCCCTTACACCCTGAACAAGCCCCACAATTCCACTCTGCATTTCTCATTTACACACTGATCAAGCCCCACAATTCCACTGTGCATTTCTCATTTATACCCTGAACAAGCCCCACAATTCCACTATGCATTTCTCATTTACACACTGAACAAGCCCCACAATTCCACTGTGCATTTCTCATTTACACCCTGAACAAGCACAGATTTCCACTGTGCATTTTTTGATAAATCCCTGAACAAGCCCCACAATTCCACATTGCATTTCTCATTTACACCCTGAACAAGTCACACAATTCCACTGTGTATTTCTCCCTAACACCCTAAACAAGCCCCACACTTCCACTGTGCATTTCTCCCTAACACCCAGAACAAGTCCCACACTTCCACTGTGCATTTCTCCCTGACACCCTAAACAAGCCCCACACTTCCACTGTGCATTTCTCCCTAACACCCAGAACAAGCCCCACAATTCCACTGTGCTTTTCTCCCTTACTCCCCAAACAAGCCCCACAATTCCACATTGCATTTCTCTTTTACACCCAGAACAATTCCCACACTTCCACTGTGCATTTCTCCATCACACCCTGAAAAAGCCCCACAATTCCACTGTGCATTTCTCATTTACACCCTGAACAAGCCCCATAATTCCACTGTGCATTTCTCCCTGACACCGTGAACTAGCCCCACAATTCTACTGTGCATTTCTCATTTACTCACTGAACAAGCCCCACAATTCCACTCGGCATTTCTCATTTACACCCTGAACAAGCCCCACAATTCCACATTGCATTTCTCATTTACACCCTGAACAAGCCCCACAATTCCACTGTGCATTTCTCTTTTACACCATATGCAAGCCCCACAATTCCACTCTACATTTCTCCCTTACACACTAAACAAGCTCCACAATTCCACTGTGCATTTCTCGATTACATCGTGAACAAGCCCCACACTTCCACTGTGCATTTCTCCCTAACACCCTAAACAAGCCCCACATTTCAACTGTGTATTTCTCCATTACATCGTGAACAAGCCCCACACTTCCACTGTGCATTTCTCCATTACACCGTGAACAAGCCCCACAATTCCACTGTGCATTTCTCATTTACACCCTGAACAAGCCCCACAATTCCACTGTGCATTTCTCATTTATACACTGAACAAGCCCCACAATTCCACTGTGCATTTCTGATTTACACACTGAACAAGCTGCACAATTACACTGTGCATTTCTCATTTACACCCTGAACAAGACCCACAATTCCACATTGCATTTCTCATTTACACCTGAACAAGCCTCACAATTCCACTGTGCATTTCTCATTTACACCCTGAACAAGCCCCACAATTCCACATTGCATTTCTCATTTACACCCTGAGCAAGCCGCACAATTCCACTGTGCATTTCTCATTTACACCCTGAACAAGCCCCACAATTCTACTGTGCATTTCTCATTTACACCCTGAACAAGCCCCACAATTCCACTGTGCATTTCTCATTTACACCCTAAACAAGCCCCACAATTCCACTGTGCATTTCTCATTTACACACTAAACAAGCCCCACAATTCCACTCTGCATTTCTCCCTGAGACCCTGAACAAGCCCACAATTCCACTGTGCATTTCTCATTTACACCCTAAGCAATCCGCACAATTCCACTGTGCATTTCTCCATTACACCCTAAACAATCCCCACAATCACACTTTGCATTTCTCCATTACACCCTAAACCAGCCCCACACTTCCACTGTGCATTTCTCCCTTACTCCCCAAACAAGCCCCACAATTCCACATTGCATTTCTCATTTACACCCTGAACAAGCCCCACAATTCCACATTGCATTTCTCCCTTACACCCTGAACAAGCCCCACAATTCCACTGTGCATTTCTCCCTTACACCCTGAACAAGCCCCACAATTCCACTCTGCATTTCTCATTTACACCCTGAACAAGCCCCACAATTCCACTGTGCATTTCTCATTTATACCCTGAACAAGCCCCACAATTCCACTCGGCATTTCTCATTTACACCCTGAACAAGCCCCACAATTCCACATTGCATTTCTCATTTACACCCTGGACAAGCCCCACAATTCCACTGTGCATTTCTCTTTTACACCATATGCAAGCCCCACAATTCCACTCTACATTTCTCCCTTACACACTAAACAAGCCCCACAATTCCACTGTGCATTTCTCGATTACATCGTGAACAAGCCCCACACTTCCACTGTGCATTTCTCCCTAACACCCTAAACAAGCCCCACATTTCAACTGTGTATTTCTCCATTACATCGTGAACAAGCCCCACACTTCCACTGTGCATTTCTCCATTACACCGTGAACAAGCCCCACAATTCTACTGTGCATTTATCATTTACACCCTGAACAAGCCCCACAATTCCACTGTGCATTTCTCATTTATACACTGAACAAGCCCCACAATTCCACTGTGCATTTCTGATTTACACACTGAACAAGCTGCACAATTACACTGTGCATTTCTCATTTACACCCTGAACAAGACCCACAATTCCACATTGCATTTCTCATTTACACCTGAACAAGCCTCACAATTCCACTGTGCATTTCTCATTTACACCCTGAACAAGCCCCACAATTCCACATTGCATTTCTCATTTACACCCTGAGCAAGCCGCACAATTCCACTGTGCATTTCTCATTTACACCCTGAACAAGCCCCACAATTCTACTGTGCATTTCTCATTTACACCCTGAACAAGCCCCACAATTCCACTGTGCATTTCTCATTTACACCCTAAACAATCCCCACAATTCCACTGTGCATTTCTCATTTACACACTAAACAAGCCCCACAATTCCACTCTGCATTTCTCCCTGAGACCCTGAACAAGCCCACAATTCCACTGTGCATTTCTCATTTACACCCTAAGCAATCCGCACAATTCCACTGTGCATTTCTCCATTACACCCTAAACAATCCCCACAATCACACTTTGCATTTCTCCATTACACCCTAAACCAGCCCCACACTTCCACTGTGCATTTCTCCCTTACTCCCCAAACAAGCCCCACAATTCCACATTGCATTTCTCATTTACACCCTGAACAAGCCCCACAATTCCACATTGCATTTCTCCCTTACACCCTGAACAAGCCCCACAATTCCACTGTGCATTTCTCCCTTACACCCTGAACAAGCCCCACAATTCCACTCTGCATTTCTCATTTACACCCTGAACAAGCCCCACAATTCCACTGTGCATTTCTCATTTATACCCTGAACAAGCCCCACAATTCCACTATGCATTTCTCATTTACACACTGAACAAGCCCCACAATTCCACTGTGCATTTCTCATTTACACCCTGAACAAGCCCCACAATTCCACTGTGCATTTCTCCCTAACACCCTGAACAAGCCCCACAATTCCACTATGCATTTCTCATTTACACCCTGAACAAGCCCCACAATTCCACCGTGCATTTCTCATTTACACCCCGAACAAGCCACACAATTCCACTGTGTATTTCTCCCTAACACCCTAAACAAGCCCCACACTTCCACTGTGCATTTCTCCCTAACACCCAGAACAAGTCCCACACTTCCACTGTACATTTCTCCCTGACACCCTAAACAAGCCCCACACTTCCACTGTGTATTTCTCCCTAACACCCAGAACAAGCCCCACAATTCCACTGTGCATTTCTCCCTTACTCCCCAAACAAGCCACAGAATTCCACATTGCATTTCTCTTTTACACCCTGAACAATCCCCACAATTCCACTGTGCATTTCTCCATTACACCCTAAACCAGCCCCACACTTCCACTGTGCATTTCTCAATTACACCCTGAACAAGCCCCACAATTCCACTGTGCATTTCTCATTTACACCCTGAACAAGCCCCAGAATTCCACTGTGCATTTCTCCCTGACACCGTGAACTAGCCCCACAATTCTACTGTGCATTTCTCATTTACACCCTGAACAAGCCGCACAATTCCACTGTGCATTTCTCATTTACAGCCTGAACAAGCCCCACAATTCCACATTGCATTTCTCATTTACACCCTGAACAAGCCCCACAATTCCACTGTGTATTTCTCATTTACACGCTGAACAATCCCACATTTGCACTGTGCATTTCTCATTTACAGCCTGAACAAGCCCCACAATTCCACTGTGCATCTCTCCCTTACTCCCCAAACAAGCCACACAATTCCACATTGCATTTCTCTTTTACAACCTGAACAAACCCCACAATTCCACATTGCATTTCTCATTTACACCCTGAGCAAGCCGCACAATTCCACTGTGCATTTCTCATTTACACCCTGAACAAGCCCCACAATTCTACTGTGCATTTCTCATTTACACACTGAACAAGCCCCACAATTCCACTGTGCATTTCTCATTTACAGCCTGAACAAGCCCCACAATTCCACATTGCATTTCTCATTTACACCCTGAACAAGCCCCACAATTCCACTGTGTATTTCTCATTTACACACTGAACAATCCCACATTTGCACTGTGCATTTCTCATTTACAGCCTGAACAAGCCCCACAATTCCACATTGCATTTCTCCCTTACACCCTGAACAAGCCCCACAATTCCACTGTGCATTTCTCCCTTACACCCTGAACAAGCCCCACAATTCCACTCTGCATTTCTCATTTACACCCTGATCAAGCCCCACAATTCCACTGTGCATTTCTCATTTATACCCTGAACAAGCCCCACAATTCCACTATGCATTTCTCATTTACACACTGAACAAGCCCCACAATTCCACTGTGCATTTCTCCATTACACCCTGAACAAGCCCCACAATTCCACTGTGCATTTCTCATTTACACCCGAACAAGCCGCACAATTCCACTGTGCATTTCTCATTTACACCCTAAACAAGCCCCACAATTCCACATTGCATTTCTCATTTACAGCCTGAACAAGCCCCACAATTCCACTGTGCATTTCTCATTTACACCCGAACAAGCCGCACAATTCCACTGTGCATTTCTCATTTACACCCTGAACAAGCCCCACAATTCCACTATGCATTTCTCATTTACACACTGAACAAGCCCCACACTTCCACTGTGCATTTCTCCCTAACACCGTAAACAAGCCCCACAATTCCACTGTGCATTTCTCGATTACATCGTGAACAAGCCCCACACTTCCACTGTGCATTTCTCCCTATCAACCTAAACAAGCCCCACAATTCCACTGTGCATTTCTCATTTACACCCTGAACAAGCCCCATAATTCCACTGTGCATTTCTCCCTGACACCGTGAACTAGCCCCACAATTCTACTGTGCATTTATCCCTAAAACCCTAAACAAGCCCCACATTTCAACTGTGTATTTCTCCATTACATCGTGATCAAGCCCCACACTTCCACTGTGCATTTCTACATTACACCGTGAACAAGCCCCTCACTTCCACTGTGCATTGCTCCCTAACACCCTAAACAAGCCGCACAATTCCACTGTGCATTTCTCATTTACACCCTGAACAAGCCCCACAATTCTACTGTGCATTTCTCAATTACACACTGAACAAGCCCCACAATTCCACTGTGCATTTCTCATTTACAGCCTGAACAAGCCCCACAATTCCACATTGCATTTCTCATTTACACCCTGAACAAGCCCCACAATTCCACTGTGTATTTCTCATTTACACACTGAACAATCCCACATTTGCACTGTGCATTTCTCATTTACAGCCTGAACAAGCCCCACAATTCCACATTGCATTTCTCCCTTACACCCTGAACAATCCCCACAATTCCACTGTGCATTTCTCCCTTACACCCTGAACAAGCCCCACAATTCCACTCTGCATTTCTCATTTACACCCTGAACAAGCCCCACAATTCCACTGTGCATTTCTCATTTACACCCTGAACAAGCACAGATTTCCACTGTGCATTTTTTGATAAATCCCTGAACAAGCCCCACAATTCCACTGTGCATTTCTCATTTACACCCTGAACAAGTCACACAATTCCACTGTGTATTTCTCCCTAACACCCTAAACAAGCCCCACACTTCCACTGTGCATTTCTCCCTAACACCCAGAACAAGTCCCACACTTCCACTGTGCATTTCTCCCTGACACCCTAAACAAGCCCCACACTTCCACTGTGCATTTCTCCCTAACACCCAGAACAAGCCCCACAATTCCACTGTGCTTTTCTCCCTTACTCCCCAAACAAGCCCCACAATTCCACATTGCATTTCTCTTTTACACCCAGAACAAGTCCCACACTTCCACTGTGCATTTCTCCATTACACCCTGAAAAAGCCCCACAATTCCACTGTGCATTTCTCATTTACACCCTGAACAAGCCCCATAATTCCACTGTGCATTTCTCCCTGACACCGTGAACTAGCCCCACAATTCTACTGTGCATTTCTCCCTAAAACCCTAAACAAGCCCCACATTTCAACTGTGTATTTCTCCATTACATCGTGATCAAGCCCCACACTTCCACTGTGCATTTCTACATTACACCGTGAACAAGCCCCACACTTCCACTGTGCATTGCTCCCTAACACCCTAAACAAGCCGCACAATTCCACTGTGCATTTCTCATTTACACCCTGAACAAGCCCCACAATTCTACTGTGCATTTCTCATTTACACACTGAACAAGCCCCACAATTCCACTGTGCATTTCTCATTTACAGCCTGAACAAGCCCCACAATTCCACATTGCATTTCTCATTTACACCCTGAACAAGCCCCACAATTCCACTGTGTATTTCTCATTTACACACTGAACAATCCCACATTTGCACTGTGCATTTCTCATTTACAGCCTGAACAAGCCCCACAATTCCACATTGCATTTCTCCCTTACACCCTGAACAAGCCCCACAATTCCACTGTGCATTTCTCATTTACAGCCTGAACAAGCCCCACAATTCCACATTGCATTTCTCATTTACACCCTGAACAAGCCCCACAATTCCACTGTGTATTTCTCATTTACACACTGAACAATCCCACATTTGCACTGTGCATTTCTCATTTACAGCCTGAACAAGCCCCACAATTCCACATTGCATTTCTCCCTTACACCCTGAACAAGCCCCACAATTCCACTATGCATTTCTCATTTACACACTGAACAAGCCCCACACTTCCACTGTGCATTTCTCCCTAACACCGTAAACAAGCCCCACAATTCCACTGTGCATTTCTCGATTACATCGTGAACAAGCCCCACACTTCCACTGTGCATTTCTCCCTATCAACCTAAACAAGCCCCACAATTCCACTGTGCATTTCTCATTTACACCCTGAACAAGCCCCATAATTCCACTGTGCATTTCTCCCTGACACCGTGAACTAGCCCCACAATTCTACTGTGCATTTATCCCTAAAACCCTAAACAAGCCCCACATTTCAACTGTGTATTTCTCCATTACATCGTGATCAAGCCCCACACTTCCACTGTGCATTTCTACATTACACCGTGAACAAGCCCCTCACTTCCACTGTGCATTGCTCCCTAACACCCTAAACAAGCCGCACAATTCCACTGTGCATTTCTCATTTACACCCTGAACAAGCCCCACAATTCTACTGTGCATTTCTCATTTACACACTGAACAAGCCCCACAATTCCACTGTGCATTTCTCATTTACAGCCTGAACAAGCCCCACAATTCCACATTGCATTTCTCATTTACACCCTGAACAAGCCCCACAATTCCACTGTGTATTTCTCATTTACACACTGAACAATCCCACATTTGCACTGTGCATTTCTCATTTACAGCCTGAACAAGCCCCACAATTCCACATTGCATTTCTCCCTTACACCCTGAACAATCCCCACAATTCCACTGTGCATTTCTCCCTTACACCCTGAACAAGCCCCACAATTCCACTCTGCATTTCTCATTTACACCCTGAACAAGCCCCACAATTCCACTGTGCATTTCTCATTTACACCCTGAACAAGCACAGATTTCCACTGTGCATTTTTTGATAAATCCCTGAACAAGCCCCACAATTCCACTGTGCATTTCTCATTTACACCCTGAACAAGTCACACAATTCCACTGTGTATTTCTCCCTAACACCCTAAACAAGCCCCACACTTCCACTGTGCATTTCTCCCTAACACCCAGAACAAGTCCCACACTTCCACTGTGCATTTCTCCCTGACACCCTAAACAAGCCCCACACTTCCACTGTGCATTTCTCCCTAACACCCAGAACAAGCCCCACAATTCCACTGTGCTTTTCTCCCTTACTCCCCAAACAAGCCCCACAATTCCACATTGCATTTCTCTTTTACACCCAGAACAAGTCCCACACTTCCACTGTGCATTTCTCCATTACACCCTGAAAAAGCCCCACAATTCCACTGTGCATTTCTCATTTACACCCTGAACAAGCCCCATAATTCCACTGTGCATTTCTCCCTGACACCGTGAACTAGCCCCACAATTCTACTGTGCATTTCTCCCTAAAACCCTAAACAAGCCCCACATTTCAACTGTGTATTTCTCCATTACATCGTGATCAAGCCCCACACTTCCACTGTGCATTTCTACATTACACCGTGAACAAGCCCCACACTTCCACTGTGCATTGCTCCCTAACACCCTAAACAAGCCGCACAATTCCACTGTGCATTTCTCATTTACACCCTGAACAAGCCCCACAATTCTACTGTGCATTTCTCATTTACACACTGAACAAGCCCCACAATTCCACTGTGCATTTCTCATTTACAGCCTGAACAAGCCCCACAATTCCACATTGCATTTCTCATTTACACCCTGAACAAGCCCCACAATTCCACTGTGTATTTCTCATTTACACACTGAACAATCCCACATTTGCACTGTGCATTTCTCATTTACAGCCTGAACAAGCCCCACAATTCCACATTGCATTTCTCCCTTACACCCTGAACAAGCCCCACAATTCCACTGTGCATTTCTCATTTACAGCCTGAACAAGCCCCACAATTCCACATTGCATTTCTCATTTACACCCTGAACAAGCCCCACAATTCCACTGTGCATTTCTACATTACACCGTGAACAAGCCCCTCACTTCCACTGTGCATTGCTCCCTAACACCCTAAACAAGCCGCACAATTCCACTGTGCATTTCTCATTTACACCCTGAACAAGCCCCACAATTCTACTGTGCATTTCTCAATTACACACTGAACAAGCCCCACAATTCCACTGTGCATTTCTCATTTACAGCCTGAACAAGCCCCACAATTCCACATTGCATTTCTCATTTACACCCTGAACAAGCCCCACAATTCCACTGTGTATTTCTCATTTACACACTGAACAATCCCACATTTGCACTGTGCATTTCTCATTTACAGCCTGAACAAGCCCCACAATTCCACATTGCATTTCTCCCTTACACCCTGAACAATCCCCACAATTCCACTGTGCATTTCTCCCTTACACCCTGAACAAGCCCCACAATTCCACTCTGCATTTCTCATTTACACCCTGAACAAGCCCCACAATTCCACTGTGCATTTCTCATTTACACCCTGAACAAGCACAGATTTCCACTGTGCATTTTTTGATAAATCCCTGAACAAGCCCCACAATTCCACTGTGCATTTCTCATTTACACCCTGAACAAGTCACACAATTCCACTGTGTATTTCTCCCTAACACCCTAAACAAGCCCCACACTTCCACTGTGCATTTCTCCCTAACACCCAGAACAAGTCCCACACTTCCACTGTGCATTTCTCCCTGACACCCTAAACAAGCCCCACACTTCCACTGTGCATTTCTCCCTAACACCCAGAACAAGCCCCACAATTCCACTGTGCTTTTCTCCCTTACTCCCCAAACAAGCCCCACAATTCCACATTGCATTTCTCTTTTACACCCAGAACAAGTCCCACACTTCCACTGTGCATTTCTCCATTACACCCTGAAAAAGCCCCACAATTCCACTGTGCATTTCTCATTTACACCCTGAACAAGCCCCATAATTCCACTGTGCATTTCTCCCTGACACCGTGAACTAGCCCCACAATTCTACTGTGCATTTCTCCCTAAAACCCTAAACAAGCCCCACATTTCAACTGTGTATTTCTCCATTACATCGTGATCAAGCCCCACACTTCCACTGTGCATTTCTACATTACACCGTGAACAAGCCCCACACTTCCACTGTGCATTGCTCCCTAACACCCTAAACAAGCCGCACAATTCCACTGTGCATTTCTCATTTACACCCTGAACAAGCCCCACAATTCTACTGTGCATTTCTCATTTACACACTGAACAAGCCCCACAATTCCACTGTGCATTTCTCATTTACAGCCTGAACAAGCCCCACAATTCCACATTGCATTTCTCATTTACACCCTGAACAAGCCCCACAATTCCACTGTGTATTTCTCATTTACACACTGAACAATCCCACATTTGCACTGTGCATTTCTCATTTACAGCCTGAACAAGCCCCACAATTCCACATTGCATTTCTCCCTTACACCCTGAACAAGCCCCACAATTCCACTGTGCATTTCTCATTTACAGCCTGAACAAGCCCCACAATTCCACATTGCATTTCTCATTTACACCCTGAACAAGCCCCACAATTCCACTGTGTATTTCTCATTTACACACTGAACAATCCCACATTTGCACTGTGCATTTCTCATTTACAGCCTGAACAAGCCCCACAATTCCACATTGCATTTCTCCCTTACACCCTGAACAAGCCCCACAATTCCACTATGCATTTCTCATTTACACACTGAACAAGCCCCACACTTCCACTGTGCATTTCTCCCTAACACCGTAAACAAGCCCCACAATTCCACTGTGCATTTCTCGATTACATCGTGAACAAGCCCCACACTTCCACTGTGCATTTCTCCCTATCAACCTAAACAAGCCCCACAATTCCACTGTGCATTTCTCATTTACACCCTGAACAAGCCCCATAATTCCACTGTGCATTTCTCCCTGACACCGTGAACTAGCCCCACAATTCTACTGTGCATTTATCCCTAAAACCCTAAACAAGCCCCACATTTCAACTGTGTATTTCTCCATTACATCGTGATCAAGCCCCACACTTCCACTGTGCATTTCTACATTACACCGTGAACAAGCCCCTCACTTCCACTGTGCATTGCTCCCTAACACCCTAAACAAGCCGCACAATTCCACTGTGCATTTCTCATTTACACCCTGAACAAGCCCCACAATTCTACTGTGCATTTCTCATTTACACACTGAACAAGCCCCACAATTCCACTGTGCATTTCTCATTTACAGCCTGAACAAGCCCCACAATTCCACATTGCATTTCTCATTTACACCCTGAACAAGCCCCACAATTCCACTGTGTATTTCTCATTTACACACTGAACAATCCCACATTTGCACTGTGCATTTCTCATTTACAGCCTGAACAAGCCCCACAATTCCACATTGCATTTCTCCCTTACACCCTGAACAATCCCCACAATTCCACTGTGCATTTCTCCCTTACACCCTGAACAAGCCCCACAATTCCACTCTGCATTTCTCATTTACACCCTGAACAAGCCCCACAATTCCACTGTGCATTTCTCATTTACACCCTGAACAAGCACAGATTTCCACTGTGCATTTTTTGATAAATCCCTGAACAAGCCCCACAATTCCACTGTGCATTTCTCATTTACACCCTGAACAAGTCACACAATTCCACTGTGTATTTCTCCCTAACACCCTAAACAAGCCCCACACTTCCACTGTGCATTTCTCCCTAACACCCAGAACAAGTCCCACACTTCCACTGTGCATTTCTCCCTGACACCCTAAACAAGCCCCACACTTCCACTGTGCATTTCTCCCTAACACCCAGAACAAGCCCCACAATTCCACTGTGCTTTTCTCCCTTACTCCCCAAACAAGCCCCACAATTCCACATTGCATTTCTCTTTTACACCCAGAACAAGTCCCACACTTCCACTGTGCATTTCTCCATTACACCCTGAAAAAGCCCCACAATTCCACTGTGCATTTCTCATTTACACCCTGAACAAGCCCCATAATTCCACTGTGCATTTCTCCCTGACACCGTGAACTAGCCCCACAATTCTACTGTGCATTTCTCCCTAAAACCCTAAACAAGCCCCACATTTCAACTGTGTATTTCTCCATTACATCGTGATCAAGCCCCACACTTCCACTGTGCATTTCTACATTACACCGTGAACAAGCCCCACACTTCCACTGTGCATTGCTCCCTAACACCCTAAACAAGCCGCACAATTCCACTGTGCATTTCTCATTTACACCCTGAACAAGCCCCACAATTCTACTGTGCATTTCTCATTTACACACTGAACAAGCCCCACAATTCCACTGTGCATTTCTCATTTACAGCCTGAACAAGCCCCACAATTCCACATTGCATTTCTCATTTACACCCTGAACAAGCCCCACAATTCCACTGTGTATTTCTCATTTACACACTGAACAATCCCACATTTGCACTGTGCATTTCTCATTTACAGCCTGAACAAGCCCCACAATTCCACATTGCATTTCTCCCTTACACCCTGAACAAGCCCCACAATTCCACTGTGCATTTCTCATTTACAGCCTGAACAAGCCCCACAATTCCACATTGCATTTCTCATTTACACCCTGAACAAGCCCCACAATTCCACTGTGTATTTCTCATTTACACACTGAACAATCCCACATTTGCACTGTGCATTTCTCATTTACAGCCTGAACAAGCCCCACAATTCCACATTGCATTTCTCCCTTACACCCTGAACAAGCCCCACAATTCCACTGTGCATTTCTCCCTTACACCCTGAACAAGCCCCACAATTCCACTCTGCATTTCTCATTTACACCCTGATCAAGCCCCACAATTCCACTGTGCATTTCTCATTTATACCCTGAACAAGCCCCACAATTCCACTATGCATTTCTCATTTACACACTGAACAAGCCCCACAATTCCACTGTGCATTTCTCATTTACACCCTGAACAAGCACAGATTTCCACTGTGCATTTTTTGATAAATCCCTGAACAAGCCCCACAATTCCACATTGCATTTCTCATTTACACCCTGAACAAGTCACACAATTCCACTGTGTATTTCTCCCTAACACCCTAAACAAGCCCCACACTTCCACTGTGCATTTCTCCCTAACACCCTAAACAAGCCCCACACTTCCACTGTGCATTTCTCCCTAACACCCAGAACAAGCCCCACACTTCCACTGTGCATTTCTCCCTAACACCCAGAACAAGCCCCACAATTCCACTGTGCTTTTCTCCCTTACTCCCCAAACAAGCCCCACAATTCCACATTGCATTTCTCTTTTACACCCAGAACAAGTCCCACACTTCCACTGTGCATTTCTCCATTACACCCTGAAAAAGCACCACAATTCCACTGTGCATTTCTCATTTACACCCTGAACAAGCCCCATAATTCCACTGTGCATTTCTCCCTGACACCGTGAACTAGCCCCACAATTCTACTGTGCATTTCTCATTTACTCACTGAACAAGCCCCACAATTCCACTCGGCATTTCTCATTTACAGCCTGAACAAGCCCCACAATTCCACATTGCATTTCTCATTTACACCCTGAACAAGCCCCACAATTCCACTGTGTATTTCTCATTTACACACTGAACAATCCCACATTTGCACTGTGCATTTCTCATTTACAGCCTGAACAAGCCCCACAATTCCACATTGCATTTCTCCCTTACACCCTGAACAAGCCCCACAATTCCACTGTGCATTTCTCCCTTACACCCTGAACAAGCCCCACAATTCCACTCTGCATTTCTCATTTACACCCTGATCAAGCCCCACAATTCCACTGTGCATTTCTCATTTATACCCTGAACAAGCCCCACAATTCCACTATGCATTTCTCATTTACACACTGAACAAGCCCCACAATTCCACTGTGCATTTCTCCATTACACCCTGAACAAGCCCCACAATTCCACTGTGCATTTCTCATTTACACCCGAACAAGCCGCACAATTCCACTGTGCATTTCTCATTTACACCCTAAACAAGCCCCACAATTCCACATTGCATTTCTCATTTACAGCCTGAACAAGCCCCACAATTCCACTGTGCATTTCTCATTTACACCCGAACAAGCCGCACAATTCCACTGTGCATTTCTCATTTACACCCTGAACAAGCCCCACAATTCCACTATGCATTTCTCATTTACACACTGAACAAGCCCCACACTTCCACTGTGCATTTCTCCCTAACACCGTAAACAAGCCCCACAATTCCACTGTGCATTTCTCGATTACATCGTGAACAAGCCCCACACTTCCACTGTGCATTTCTCCCTATCAACCTAAACAAGCCCCACAATTCCACTGTGCATTTCTCATTTACACCCTGAACAAGCCCCATAATTCCACTGTGCATTTCTCCCTGACACCGTGAACTAGCCCCACAATTCTACTGTGCATTTATCCCTAAAACCCTAAACAAGCCCCACATTTCAACTGTGTATTTCTCCATTACATCGTGATCAAGCCCCACACTTCCACTGTGCATTTCTACATTACACCGTGAACAAGCCCCTCACTTCCACTGTGCATTGCTCCCTAACACCCTAAACAAGCCGCACAATTCCACTGTGCATTTCTCATTTACACCCTGAACAAGCCCCACAATTCTACTGTGCATTTCTCATTTACACACTGAACAAGCCCCACAATTCCACTGTGCATTTCTCATTTACAGCCTGAACAAGCCCCACAATTCCACATTGCATTTCTCATTTACACCCTGAACAAGCCCCACAATTCCACTGTGTATTTCTCATTTACACACTGAACAATCCCACATTTGCACTGTGCATTTCTCATTTACAGCCTGAACAAGCCCCACAATTCCACATTGCATTTCTCCCTTACACCCTGAACAATCCCCACAATTCCACTGTGCATTTCTCCCTTACACCCTGAACAAGCCCCACAATTCCACTCTGCATTTCTCATTTACACCCTGAACAAGCCCCACAATTCCACTGTGCATTTCTCATTTACACCCTGAACAAGCACAGATTTCCACTGTGCATTTTTTGATAAATCCCTGAACAAGCCCCACAATTCCACTGTGCATTTCTCATTTACACCCTGAACAAGTCACACAATTCCACTGTGTATTTCTCCCTAACACCCTAAACAAGCCCCACACTTCCACTGTGCATTTCTCCCTAACACCCAGAACAAGTCCCACACTTCCACTGTGCATTTCTCCCTGACACCCTAAACAAGCCCCACACTTCCACTGTGCATTTCTCCCTAACACCCAGAACAAGCCCCACAATTCCACTGTGCTTTTCTCCCTTACTCCCCAAACAAGCCCCACAATTCCACATTGCATTTCTCTTTTACACCCAGAACAAGTCCCACACTTCCACTGTGCATTTCTCCATTACACCCTGAAAAAGCCCCACAATTCCACTGTGCATTTCTCATTTACACCCTGAACAAGCCCCATAATTCCACTGTGCATTTCTCCCTGACACCGTGAACTAGCCCCACAATTCTACTGTGCATTTCTCCCTAAAACCCTAAACAAGCCCCACATTTCAACTGTGTATTTCTCCATTACATCGTGATCAAGCCCCACACTTCCACTGTGCATTTCTACATTACACCGTGAACAAGCCCCACACTTCCACTGTGCATTGCTCCCTAACACCCTAAACAAGCCGCACAATTCCACTGTGCATTTCTCATTTACACCCTGAACAAGCCCCACAATTCTACTGTGCATTTCTCATTTACACACTGAACAAGCCCCACAATTCCACTGTGCATTTCTCATTTACAGCCTGAACAAGCCCCACAATTCCACATTGCATTTCTCATTTACACCCTGAACAAGCCCCACAATTCCACTGTGTATTTCTCATTTACACACTGAACAATCCCACATTTGCACTGTGCATTTCTCATTTACAGCCTGAACAAGCCCCACAATTCCACATTGCATTTCTCCCTTACACCCTGAACAAGCCCCACAATTCCACTGTGCATTTCTCATTTACAGCCTGAACAAGCCCCACAATTCCACATTGCATTTCTCATTTACACCCTGAACAAGCCCCACAATTCCACTGTGTATTTCTCATTTACACACTGAACAATCCCACATTTGCACTGTGCATTTCTCATTTACAGCCTGAACAAGCCCCACAATTCCACATTGCATTTCTCCCTTACACCCTGAACAAGCCCCACAATTCCACTGTGCATTTCTCCCTTACACCCTGAACAAGCCCCACAATTCCACTCTGCATTTCTCATTTACACCCTGATCAAGCCCCACAATTCCACTGTGCATTTCTCATTTAACCCTGAACAAGCCCCACAATTCCACTATGCATTTCTCATTTACACACTGAACAAGCCCCACAATTCCACTGTGCATTTCTCATTTACACCCTGAACAAGCACAGATTTCCACTGTGCATTTTTTGATAAATCCCTGAACAAGCCCCACAATTCCACATTGCATTTCTCATTTACACCCTGAACAAGTCACACAATTCCACTGTGTATTTCTCCCTAACACCCTAAACAAGCCCCACACTTCCATTGTGCATTTCTCCCTAACACCCAGAACAAGTCCCACACTTCCACTGTGCATTTCTCCCTGACACCCTAAACAAGCCCCACACTTCCACTGTGCATTTCTCCCTAACACCCAGAACAAGCCCCACAATTCCACTGTGCTTTTCTCCCTTACTCCCCAAACAAGCCCCACAATTCCACATTGCATTTCTCTTTTACACCCAGAACAAGTCCCACACTTCCACTGTGCATTTCTCCATTACACCCTGAAAAAGCCCCACAATTCCACTGTGCATTTCTCATTTACACCCTGAACAAGCCCCATAATTCCACTGTGCATTTCTCCCTGACACCGTGAACTAGCCCCACAATTCTACTGTGCATTTCTCATTTACTCACTGAACAAGCCCCACAATTCCACTCGGCATTTCTCATTTACACCCTGAACAAGCCCCACAATTCCACATTGCATTTCTCATTTACACCCTGAACAAGCCCCACAATTCCACTGTGCATTTCTCTTTTACACCATATGCAAGCCCCACAATTCCACTCTACATTTCTCCCTTACACACTAAACAAGCCCCACAATTCCACTGTGCATTTCTCGATTACATCGTGAACAAGCCCCACACTTCCACTGTGCATTTCTCCCTAACACCCTAAACAAGCCCCACATTTCAACTGTGTATTTCTCCATTACATCGTGAACAAGCCCCACACTTCCACTGTGCATTTCTCCATTACACCGTGAACAAGCCCCACAATTCCACTGTGCATTTCTCATTTACACCCTGAACAAGCCCCACAATTCCACTGTGCATTTCTCATTTACACACTGAACAAGCCCCACAATTCCACTGTGCATTTCTGATTTACACACTGAACAAGCTGCACAATTACACTGTGCATTTCTCATTTACACCCTGAACAAGACCCACAATTCCACATTGCATTTCTCATTTACACCTGAACAAGCCTCACAATTCCACTGTGCATTTCTCATTTACACCCTGAACAAGCCCCACAATTCCACATTGCATTTCTCATTTACACCCTGAGCAAGCCGCACAATTCCACTGTGCATTTCTCATTTACACCCTGAACAAGCCCCACAATTCTACTGTGCATTTCTCATTTACACCCTGAACAAGCCCCACAATTCCACTGTGCATTTCTCATTTACACCCTAAACAAGCCCCACAATTCCACTGTGCATTTCTCATTTACACACTAAACAAGCCCCACAATTCCACTCTGCATTTCTCCCTGAGACCCTGAACAAGCCCACAATTCCACTGTGCATTTCTCATTTACACCCTAAGCAATCCGCACAATTCCACTGTGCATTTCTCCATTACACCCTAAACAATCCCCACAATCACACTTTGCATTTCTCCATTACACCCTAAACCAGCCCCACACTTCCACTGTGCATTTCTCCCTAACACCCTAAACAAGCCCCACAATTCCACTGTGCATTTCTCCCTTACTCCCCAAACAAGCCCCACAATTCCACATTGCATTTCTCATTTACACCCTGAACAAGCCCCACAATTCCACATTGCATTTCTCCCTTACACCCTGAACAAGCCCCACAATTCCACTGTGCATTTCTCCCTTACACCCTGAACAAGCCCCACAATTCCACTCTGCATTTCTCATTTACACCCTGAACAAGCCCCACAATTCCACTGTGCATTTCTCATTTATACCCTGAACAAGCCCCACAATTCCACTATGCATTTCTCATTTACACACTGAACAAGCCCCACAATTCCACTGTGCATTTCTCATTTACACCCTGAACAAGCCCCACAATTCCACTGTGCATTTCTCCCTAACACCCTGAACAAGCCCCACAATTCCACTATGCATTTCTCATTTACACCCTGAACAAGCCCCACAATTCCACCGTGCATTTCTCATTTACACCCCGAACAAGCCACACAATTCCACTGTGTATTTCTCCCTAACACCCTAAACAAGCCCCACACTTCCACTGTGCATTTCTCCCTAACACCCAGAACAAGTCCCACACTTCCACTGTACATTTCTCCCTGACACCCTAAACAAGCCCCACACTTCCACTGTGCATTTCTCATTTACAGCCTGAACAAGCCCCACAATTCCACTGTGCATCTCTCCCTTACTCCCCAAACAAGCCACACAATTCCACATTGCATTTCTCTTTTACACCCTGAACAATCCCCACAATTCCACTGTGCATTTCTCCATTACACCCTAAACCAGCCCCACACTTCCACTGTGCATTTCTCCATTACACCCTGAACAAGCCCCACAATTCCACTGTGCATTTCTCATTTACACCCTGAACAAGCCCCACAATTCCACTGTGCATTTCTCATTTATACCCTGATCAAGCCCCAGAATTCCACTGTGCATTTCTCATTTACACCCTGAACAAGCCCCACAATTCTACTGTGCATTTCTCATTTACACACTGAACAAGCCCCACAATTCCACTGTGCATTTCTCATTTACACCCTGAACAAGCCGCACAATTCCACTGTGCATTTCTCATTTACACCCTGAACAAGCCCCACAATTCCACTGTGCATTTCTCATTTACACCCTGAACAAGCCGCACAATTCCACTGTGCATTTCTCATTTACAGCCTGAACAAGCCCCACAATTCCACATTGCATTTCTCATTTACACCCTGAACAAGCCCCACAATTCCACATTGCATTTCTCCCTTACACCCTGAACAAGCCCCACAATTCCACTGTGCATTTCTCCCTTACACCCTGAACAAGCCCCACAATTCCACTCTGCATTTCTCATTTACACCCTGAACAAGCCCCACAATTCCACTGTGCATTTCTCGTTTATACCCTGAACAAGCCCCACAATTCCACTATGCATTTCTCATTTACACACTGAAACAAGCCCCACAATTCCACTGTGCATTTCTCATTTACACCCTGAACAAGCCCCACAATTCCACTGTGCATTTCTCCCTAACACCCTGAACAAGCCCCACAATTCCACTATGCATTTCTCATTTACACCCTGAACAAGCCCCACAATTCCACCGTGCATTTCTCATTTACACCCTGAACAAGCCACACAATTCCACTGTGTATTTCTCCCTAACACCCTAAACAAGCCCCACACTTCCACTGTGCATTTCTCCCTAACACCCAGAACAAGTCCCACACTTCCACTGTACATTTCTCCCTGACACCCTAAACAAGCCCCACACTTCCACTGTGCATTTCTCCCTAACACCCAGAACAAGCCCCACAATTCCACTGTGCATTTCTCCCTTACTCCCCAAACAAGCCACAGAATTCCACATTGCATTTCTCTTTTACACCCTGAACAATCCCCACAATTCCACTGTGCATTTCTCCATTACACCCTAAACCAGCCCCACACTTCCACTGTGCATTTCTCCATTACACCCTGAACAAGCCCCACAATTCCACTGTGCATTTCTCATTTACACCCTGAACAAGCCCCAGAATTCCACTGTGCATTTCTCCCTGACACCGTGAACTAGCCCCACAATTCTACTGTGCATTTCTCATTTACACCCTGAACAAGCCGCACAATTCCACTGTGCATTTCTCATTTACAGCCTGAACAAGCCCCACAATTCCACATTGCATTTCTCCCTTACACCCTGAACAAGCCCCACAATTCCACTGTGCATTTCTCCCTTACACCCTGAACAAGCCCCACAATTCCACTATGCATTTCTCATTTACACCCTGAACAAGCCCCACAATTCCACTGTGCATTTCTCATTTATACCCTGAACAAGCCCCACAATTCCACTATGCATTTCTCATTTACACACTGAACAAGCCCCACAATTCCACTGTGCATTTCTCATTTACACCCTGAACAAGCCCCACAATTCCACTGTGCATTTCTCATTTACACCCTGAACAAGCCACACAATTCCACTGTGTATTTCTCCCTAACACCCTTAACAAGCCCCACACTTCCACTGTGCATTTCTCCCTAACACCCTAAACAAGCCCCACACTTCCACTGTGCATTTCTCCCTGACACCCTAAACAAGCCCCACACTTCCACTGTGCATTTCTCCCTAACACCCAGAACAAGCCCCACAATTCCACTGTGCATTTCTCCCTTACTCCCCAAACAAGCCCCACAATTCCACTATGCATTTCTCATTTACACACTGAACAAGCCCCACAATTCCACTGTGCATTTCTCATTTACACCCTGAACAAGCCCCACAATTCCACTGTGCATTTCTCATTTACACCCTGAACAAGCCACACAATTCCACTGTGTATTTCTCCCTTACACCCTAAACAAGCCCCACACTTCCACTGTGCATTTCTCCCTAACACCCTAAACAAGCCCCACACTTCCACTGTGCATTTCTCCCTGACACCCTAAACAAGCCCCACACTTCCACTGTGCATTTCTCCCTAACACCCAGAACAAGCCCCACAATTCCACTGTGCATTTCTCCCTTACTCCCCAAACAAGCCCCACAATTCCACATTGCATTTCTCTTTTACACCCTGAACAATCCCCACAGTTCCACTGTACATTTCTCCCTGACACCCTAAACAAGCCCCACCCTTCCACTGTGCATTTCTCCCTAACACCCAGAACAAGCCCCACATTTGCACTGTGCATTTCTCATTTACAGCCTGAACAAGCCCCACAATTCCACATTGCA